>NC_137706.1:9172340-9809414 GCF_964034855.1 Anser brachyrhynchus | reverse complement strand
CGCTCGGGCGCTGCGAGTTTTCCTTGCTAGGGAGGCGAGGGCGATGCTCGTCACAGCCTGGGGGGTTTGGGGCTTTTCCTCCTGCATCGTCTGGGAGGCTTGGGCTGTCCTCCTCCAGCCTGCTGCCTTCCGGGCTTCCCACCACGGGAAATTGGGGCGTGGGGTCAGGATCACGCCCTTGTGGTGAAATAAAGTTGGAGGGGGGACCCCAAGTGCTTTTAATTCCCACTGGTGCTCTTCCTGCCCCAGCCCCGGTTTGAGCTGGATACTGGGCAGGGTGACCCAGCTGCCATGGGTGAGCAGGCACTGGTGTCACCGCGGGGGATACTGGGGACACTGGGGTGCCCCCAGTTCCCAGCTGGGGGGAGGAGGAGAAGGGTTACTACCCAAGACACACTGTGTCCAGCCCTGGTTTCTCCACCCCATCCGTGCTGGGATGGCGAGCTCCACGCCGAGGCTGCCACCTGCCCCCAAACCTCGCATTAAAACTCAGTATTTTCGGGGGAAAATACCATTATCTGATGAAACAGATGTCCCTTTTTGTCCGGTTTCACCCACGGCTGGAAGGTGGCAGGGTGGTTGTTGGGGTGGCCTGTGGGGTGGGCTTGGTCCCTCGGTGGGCTTTGCTCGCAGCCAGGTGGTCCCGGTCTTGAAGGGCAGCAGAAATTCAAGCAAATTAAGCAAATTAAATTAAATTTTTTCTTAATTAAAAATTAAGAAACAACGTGCTCATGGCAAACCCCGAGCTAAATGGTGCTGGGAACTGTGGGGAGGTGGGGAGGAGTCAGTTGGTTATTTGGGGGTACCTAAAGGGGGTGGAAAAGGGTTTCTCATGGGAAGATGTGATGCTCGGGATGCTGCTCCCTGCTGCAAGCCCCCAGAATAGAAACATACCCCAAAATATAATACCCAAGGGCTATTTTTTTCTCATTTATTGGACGATTTCTGCATTTCATTGCTCCCTTTGAAGCCGAAGCTCCCGGTCCTGCTGTCCCATCGGTGGGCGAGATGACCCCAAGTGTCCCCCAGCATCGCTGCGTCCCCCCCCTGCCCCGAGGGACATCCCCTCCTGGCCGGGACCATCGGGGATATGGGATTTGGGGACGACCTGGGCGTGCAGCCCACTTGTCACCCCAGGGGGTGGCTTCCCATGGGGTTTCAGTGGGACGCCAGGAGGTGGCTGTCCCCGGCGCTGCCAGCCAGGCGTGGGCTGCTGGCACCATCTAGTGGGTGCTGCCCCCTCACCCCGCTGCCGTGTGCCACCTCCCTGCTTTGGGACCCCCTGAGCCCTCAGGGGACATCGAGCCCCCTTGGGGACGTGGGGTGGGACCCCGTGGCCCTGGAGATGTCCCCACTGCCGCAGCGATGTCCTATGAGTTCGGGGTGCCTCGGGAGGGGGCAGCGAGACCCCCAGATGTGGGGCCGAGGGACATTGGGTTGCTGGGGGTGCCGGGGGACAGCCAAGGGGGGGGGTAACCTGCATGTCCCTGTCCCCAGGCAGGGCTGGGAGGCCGGGCCAGGCTTTTCCTTCCTGGAGAGCGGCGCTGCCTATTGCATCAACTCCGGCATTTCCAGTCCCTGCGGGAGAAGGGAGGAGCGCGGCAGGGAAAAGGGAGAAGAAAAGAAATGGGGGGGACGTGGGGCCGGGGGGGGGCTGGGGGTCACGTCGGTCCCTCCAGCACTGGGGTAGCCCCCCCCTTGGGTGTCTGTCCCCATCCGTCCCCGTGCTGGCCTCGGCCCCTGGGTTCTGGGCACGGAAAGGGGGGGGAAAAAGGGGAAAAGGAAAAAAATCTCCACGTGGAAACGCGCGGCCCTACAGCCGGGACCTAAAGCAGCAGGGAAACCAGCCGGGGTCTCGCCTCGGTTTCCCCAAGCAGGGGTGAGGCGAGAATCCGGGAAAGTCCCCACAATGCCACAACTGGGGAATTCTGGGGGGAAAGCTCCCCTTTTTGGTACAGCCGGAGGCCGAGAGCCCAAAGCTCGGGGTCCGCCCTTCACCCCGGCATCAGGCCTGCGCTTGGGTCCCTGCAGAAAATGGGGCTGCAGCCTTTGGGGGCACACAGCGGGGTCGTGTTGCCTTGCAGCATCCCCCACCCCTCTTTTGGGGCCGTTTTGTGGTGTTTTTGTATAATGCTGACGTCCGGGGAAGGTTTACCCAAAATATCCGGAGGGTGATAGAAACAAAAACACACAGGGGAAAAAAATGTGCTGTTGTTTTGATCCTTATTGGAAACAATCCCAATATTTTGGGATTATCTGGGGAGTAGTTGGGGGGGGTTATAGGTTGGGAGGGGTTATAGGCTGGGGAGGGGGTGCTTGGGGGGTATTTTGGTGGGGGATGTTTGGGGATAAAGGGGCATTTGGGAGAGGGGATTTAGGGGGAGTATTTTCGGGGGTATTTGGGGGGATATTTAGGAGGGGTGTTTGGGTGGGGGGACTTGGGAGGGGGGATGTTTGGGGGGTGTTTAGGGGAGGTATTTAGGGGGAGATGTTTTGGGGGGGTATTTTTGGAGGTGTATTTGGGGGGGTGATATATGGGAAGGGGCTATTGGGGGAGGTAGTGGGGGGGCAATTGGGAAGGGGCATTTCAAGTGGGGGATTTGGGAGGGAGTATTTGGGGGAGGTTATTTGGAAGGAGATATTTGTGGGGGTATTTTGAGGGGGTTATTTGGGAAGGGGTGTTTGGGGGGGTATTTGGAGGGAGATATTTGGGAGGAGGTATTGGGGGGGGCATTTTGATGGGAGGTGTTTGGAGGGAGATATTTTGGGGGAGGTACTTGGGGAGGTACTTGGGGGAGGATATTTTGGAGGGTGGTACTTGGGGGAGGATATCTTAGGGGAGGTATTTGGGGGAGGACATTTGGGGGAGGTATTTGGGGGAGGACATTTTGGAGGAGTTATTCGGGGAGGTACTTCGGCGGACTATTTAGGGGAGGACTTTTTTTGGGGGGGAAAGGCTAATTGAAGGGGGGATGCCTCTGCCCCAAGACCCTTCCTGAAGCCCCCCCTCCCCGCAGCCGAGCCGATCCCAACTCCCAGCTCGGGGGGGCTGCTCGGGGCCCCCCCTCGTCCCCAAACCCCCCCTCCCCGGCGGCGGGGCGGGGGCGGAGGAGGCGCCTGGCAGCCGGCGGCCGCCCCCCAGCTCCGGCTGCCCCGCAGCGAGCCGAGCCGAGCCGAGCCGAGCCGGGCCGGGCGGGGATGGGCAGAAGCAGCCGCCCGGGGGCCGGGGGCCGGTAGCGGGGGAGGCGATGGGGGGCCGGGGGGCTTGGTGGGGGCTGTGGGCAGCGCTGGGCTGCGGCTTGTGGCTGCTGGCCGGGGGGCAGGATGCCGCCGGGAGGGCCGGGGAGCCCTGGAGGCAGCTGATCCGCTGGGAGAACAACGGGCGGGTGTACAGCCTGCTCAACACCGGCGCCGAGTACGTGCCTCCGGGGGGCGAGAGGCCCGGGGGGGCCCGGCTGCTGCTGGCCGACGAGGCCCCCGGGCGCGGAGGCCGGAGGCAGGCGCCTCCGCCGCCTCGCCTGGGCTCCGAGACGGTGCGGGGCCACACTCGGCACCCCTTCGGCTTCGGGCAGGTGCCCGACAACTGGAGGGACGGGCCGGTGGGCGACGGCGCGGGCTCGCCGCGCTTGAGGCCGGCCGGCCGCCAACGCCAGCCTTCCTCGTCCTCCTCGTCCTCCTCGTCCTCCTCCTCGTCCTTCGCCTACGCGGCCTTCGGGCAGCCGCTGTACCCCCAGCCGTCCTTCCCGCAGCCCCCCTTCGAGCCCTACGAGGCGGCCCCGAGGGCATCCTACGACGAGGCGTACGCTTACTACCGCGCCGCAGGCGCCGGCGGGGCAGCCGTGGCCTCGGCGGCGGCGGGGGCCAGCGTGGTGTACCCCTTCCAGCCTCGAGCGCGCTACGAGGACTACGGGGAGGAGCAGAGCCCCTACAGAGCTCAGGGCTACTACCCCGAGCGGCCCTATGCCCCTCAACCGGCCGACGGCTTGGACCGCAGGTACTCACATAGCTTGTACCACGACGCCGGGGCCGGCACGGAGCAGGGCGGCGCGGACTCCTTCGGCCTCGACCAACGCGGCGTGGCCTCCACGGATAACCTCCAAGCGCCCGTCGGCTCGCCGCAGGCGGGCGGGATGGCGTATGGGAGCCAGTACCAGCCCCACGAGCCGCAGCCGCCTTTCGGGGTGGTGATGGAGCCCTACGGGGCCCCCCGCCCTGAGCCCTACGTGCCCCCTCGCCCCGAGCCCTACGTGCCCGCCCGCAGCCCCGAGGTGCCGCAAGCCGTCCCCGACAGCCAGGCGCGGCTCAGCGTGGGGAGCGTCTACAGGCCCAGCCAAGGAGGACGGGGTGAGTTCTGGGGGGCCCTGAGGTGGGACGGTGCCCCTAGTGCCCCCTTGCCCTTGGGGATGGCAGCCTCGAGCTCGTGGCGTCGGGGTCCGGTGGTGGGTGCACTCCAGGGGATGCTGACACAGGGGCTGAGGGGCTGGGGATGCTGGAGACATCGTGTGGTTTGGGGAGGGCGTTTTGGGGTGGGGTGGGGGTGATGTGAAGGGACTGGGACAGGTCCCACTGGGGGCCAGGTGTGGGGTGGGTCTGAGCTGTGTCCTGGGTCCTCCTGCAACTGTGGGGTGGTTGTGTGTTGTGGGATTGGAGATGTGACACTTGTGGGGTGGTTGTGTGCCATGTCCCGGGTCGTCCTGCATCTATGGGGTTGTGTGCCCTCAGATAGGGACATGATGTGCTTGTGGGGTGGTTGTGTGCCATGTCTCAGGTCCTCCTGCATCCGTGGGGTGGACACGTGCCATGGGATTGCTGGCATGATGCACTTGTGGGGTGTTTCTGTTACATGTCCCAGGTCCTCCTGCATCTGTGGGGTGGATATGTGCCATGGGATGGGGAGATGTTGCACTTGTGGGGTGGTTGTGTGCCATGTCCCAGTTCCTCCTGCATCCGTGGGGTGGATGTGTGCCATGGGATGAGGACGCACGGTGTTTATGGGGTGGGTTTGTGCCGTGTCCCCACTCATCCTGCCTCCACGGGGTGGCTGCATGCTGTGTGCTCCGTGCGTGGCTCCGTGCTGCCTCCCTCGGGACCATTTCCCCGATGCCCCCACCCAGCTCCGCCGTCCCTGACCTTCAAGGGAGATGTGCAGCGGAGGTCACAGCAGGGTCGCCGTGGCTCCGTGCCCTACTGACCCGACACCGGTGCAATCCTGTGGCTTTTGGCTGAGTGTTGCTGAAATTTGAGGCAGGGCTGGAGGGCGCGAGGAGCAGCAGCCTGGGGGATCTGATCCCTGCCTGTCCCCAGGGAAACCCGCCTCGGCTGGAGCCTCAGACCCGGCTGACCCCACAACCCATCCAGCTCCGTCCCTGCTTTCTGGGAAAAACCCCACAGCCCAGCCTCGTTGCGTGCAAGCGAGCGAGCACAGCATGAGCAGCCAGCCCGGGTCAGCGGGAGGTCTTGCAGGAGAAGTGTGGGAAAGTGATTTTGGGATGGAGTTTGTGTGGAGGGGACCTCTGCCCCCCCGGTGTTGGAGGCCGGCGCGCAATGGGGATGGTGCCAGGGTGGAAATGGTGATGGGACCCTCGGGGTGACTTAGCTGTACCATTGAGGGATAGCAGGGCCACCCCTCGGGGTCACCTTGTCACCTGCAGAGCCACCCAGGGCAGGTTCCTTAATTGGGAAGGAGGCTTTTGGCAGCAGAGCCAAACGTTAATTACGCCCCTAATCTCTTCAAACACACATAATCCCGCCCGGCTCTGCGAGGAATGCGTGGCATTCACCGCCGGCTGGGCTGCCTGGGGGGGTTAATTAAGCAATTAGATCGCCCCCGGCTTCCACCTGGTGGGTTGTAAGGGTGCGCGCGAGCCTCCAGCCATCCAACGGTGAGCCTCCATCCGTCCTTCCAAAAGCGAGCCTCAATCTGTTCAAAAGTGAGCGTCCATCCATCCAAAAGTGAGCCTCCATCCATCCAAAGTGAGCCTCCATCTGTCCAAAAGTGAGCCTTCATCCATCCAACAGTGAGCATCCATCCATCCATCCACCCACCCATCCATCCATCCATCCATCCATCCATCCATCCATCCATCCATCCATCCATCCATCAAGAGTGAGCCTCCAGCCACCCAGGACCATGTCCTGGGGCTCCATGGCTGCAGGCACTGGTGCCGTGGTAAGGCGCTGTTGGTGCTCTCCCATCCTGTGCTCCTGGCTGCAGCCTCCCCGCTCCCCAGGGACCCACCTTCGCCTCCGCATCCCCTCCGAGCCTCGATGAGGCCTCCCCCAGTGGGTCCCTTGGCCTGACCCCTACCTGGTGCCGGTTCCTCCCACTCCGGGAGAAAGCAAGGCCGTGCCAGGGCTGGAAAATTCCAAAGTTGGTCCGAGGGCATGCAAGGCCTCCAGCCTCCTGGAGCTCGCCCCCCTTCAGGACCCCGTTTCAGGCGGGCAGTCCAGAACAAAGGGCCAATTTTACGGGTTTGACCTCACCTCCTTCTGGCCCAGCACTGACGGCCGGGGAAGTGGAGGCCAGCAGTGTCTGCATATATCCTTGTCAGCCTGCAGAACTAAACACATGCGAACTTTCTAAAATAAAAACAACCCCAGCCCTCCTCCTCCTCCTCCGCCTCCTTTTTTCTCCTGATTCACTCCGACACCTTTTTTTTTTTTTTCACTGAAAAAAAATGCGTTTGCTTTTTTTTTTGCCTCTTCCTTAACGCCGTGATTTTTCTACCTGTGGGAAACATTCAAGCCTGAGAAGCAGCCGCCTCTGGGCGAAGCCGAATATTGCTGAGCAGTGAGTCAGCTCCTGCGAAGCTCGAGTTGGCCAAGACATCTGGCTGTCTTTTCAGACAGAAAGGAGGGAAAAATCCCGTTTTCGGTTGATTTCTTTTTGTGCCGCCTCTTGCTTTTCAGCTTGCTGCTCTCGAGCTCTGCGTTTTTGTTATTTCTTTTTTTTTCCTTGAAGGAAGGGTTGGGTTTGGGATGGGAGTTCCTCGCTGAGGATGCTCAGGTCGGGATGTGGTGAGCGCCACGTGGTTTGGGCGGCAGGTCCTGCCTCCACATGGCTCGGGTGGGCTTTATTTTCCCTGGATCACCGTGTATGTGCGTGGGTCACTTAAAAACAGCTGGGCCTGGCACATTTCTCCCTACTTCCCTCCGAACTCCAAAAAACACAGCCCCAAACCTCTGCCATCTCGATATTCCTGCCCATCACAACCTTGATGCGTCCATTTTACAGATGGGCAAACTGAGGTGATATCGCAGTGGTTTTCGGGGTCCTTCATCCTTTGGGTCGCCTCTCCCAGGTCAGATCCTACCTCACCCCTTGCTGAGGGTGCAGGGGGAAAGAGCCAGCCCCACTCCCTGCGCTTGGGCTTGTAAAAGCAGTTTTTTTCAGCTCAGCCCCGCACACCTGCACAAACAGCGTGGTGTGGAGCAGGCTGGCTCGCTATTATTGTGATTTTCACGGTGCATGAGAAGGAAATCTTCTCTGGCAGCTCCCTGGGCAGGCTGAGAGGCAAGGGTGCGGAGGAGGAAAAACAAACATTTTCTTGCTGTGGTTATCCCGTTTTTTGGAGGCAGCGGTGGGGGGCTGCCAGGTCCGGGCTTGCAGGAGGTGGAAAAGAGCTCGGTCAGCGGAAAGGAGGAGGATTTGGCACGGGGGGCTCGGCGTGGAGGGTGGCGGGGGCACCTTCGCACGGCAGCCCATCCAAGCGAGCCAAAATACGGGCTGGGAAGGCAACCCTACAAAAACAGTGGGGCCAGCTGGGGCGAGCATTGCATGGGGGGGGCAAAGTCCCCATTGGCGAAGGAGTTGGGTTTCTCCGGGAGTGTCCAAGAATTTATTATAAACACCAGCGCCGAGGAGGTGTTGTTTTGTGGATGAGGACAAACTCTTCTCCCCACGGCTCAGTAGCAGGACAAGCACTAAATTCAGGTGCTCACCCCAAAACACGGCTCGGCGGGGGCCTCGCTCTGTGTCTGCTGTGTTGTTTTATGGTATTTTAAGGGGAAAAGTCCCTGCAGCCCTCTTGCCTTCCCCCTCGCCCTGCAGACCCCCCTGGGCATTACATCAGCAGTGATGACCAAGCAGCGGGGCAGGAAACAAGCTCCAATCGAGTGACGTGATCCCTCGGGGGAGGCTGGGCCGGGAAACAAGGAGGCATTGTTCTTCTTGCCCATGGAACAAAATAATAAAAATAAAATAAAACAAAACAAAACAAAGAGGAAGGCAGGAGGAAAATAAGCAACATGCTGGAAACATCCTTGGTGTAACGGGGGGAGCTGGACTGGCTCTTGTGCTGGGGATGGGGATGGGAATGGCGAGGATGAGGATGGAGATGGGATGGAGATGGAGATGTGAATGGTGAGGATGGGATTGGGATGGGGATGGAGATGGAGACATGAATGGTGAGGATGAGGATGGAGGTGAGGATGAGGATGAGCTAGCAAGCTCACAGGAGGCCAAGCAGAGGTGCAGCACCATTGGGCACAGCGCACAGGACAGGCTTCGCTTTGCACAGGGTTGCAATGAGGGAAACCGAGGCACAGCGTGCCCGGAGACCATCGCCCCCCCAAGTCCTTGTACTTCATCCCCTTGCTGGCTATATAGCAACTCTTTTGGGCCAGCACACTGGTGGAGCTGTTGGGACCAGTGGATGTTTTGGGTGTGCGCCACCACTGCTGTGCCACCGCACAGGAGGCTGTGTATCCCCCACAGGTCTCCCCGACTTGGTGCCCGACCCCAACTACGTGCAGGCGTCAACCTACGTGCAGCGGGCGCACCTGTACTCGCTGCGCTGCGCCGCCGAGGAGAAGTGCCTGGCCAGGTAGGTTGGGCGCCACACTGCCGGGGGTGCTGGGGGGTGATGGGGTGGAGAGGGTGTTCACGGGTTGGAAAGGGTGTAAAGTGGGGGAGGGAGGTGGAGGAAGAAGGGAAGGAGGATGGAGAGTGGAGGAGAAGGAGGAAGGATGGATGGTGAAGGAGAATGGGGTGAAGAATGGAAGATGAAGTATGGAGGGTGAAGGATGGAGAATGGAGGATGCAGAAGGTTGGAGGATGAAGGAAGAGGATGGAGCATGGAGGATAGAGGATAGAGGATAAAGGAGAATGAAAAGGAAGGGGAATGAGGAAGGAGAAGGAAGAAGGATAGAGGGTGAATGAGGAGGATGGGGGATGAAGGATGGAAGATGAAGTATGAAGGGTGAAGGATAGAGGATGCAGGAAGGAGGGTAGAGAATGGAGGATGAAAGAAGAGGATGGAGCATGGAGGATAGAGGATGAAGGATGGCAGATGAAGAATGAAGGAGGAGGAGGAGGAAGGACAGAGGGTGAAGGAGGAGGATGGGAGGTGAAGGATGGAAGATGAAGTTCGGAGGGTGAAAGGTGAAGGATAGAGGATGCAGGAGAAGGATGGAGGATGAAAGAGGAAGATGGAGCATGGAAGACAGAGGAAGAAGGTTGGTGGATGAAGGATGAAGGAGAGGGAAAGGGAAAGGGAAGGGCAGGGTCCCACCACCAACTTCCACTTTCCCCAGCACCGCCTACACAGCCGAGGCCACCGACTATGATGTGCGGGTGCTCCTGCGGTTCCCGCAGCGGGTGAAGAACCAGGGCACGGCCGACTTCCTGCCCAGCCGCCCCCGGCACGCCTGGGAGTGGCACAGTTGCCACCAGTGAGTTGGGGACACCCACGTGGCCCCCCTCTCTTCCACGCCCCCTCTCCTTTCCCCATGGTTTTGTGGCTTGTTTCACCTGCTTGCAGCCCCGAGATCTTTTTTTTTTTGGGGGGGGGGGGGGGGGGGGGGGGGGGGGGGGGGAGGGGGGTCACCTGGCTTTGCCTCCTTGCTCCAGAAGCCCCCGTGCTTGTGTCATCACTTGGCCACGGGCTGGTATAAGCATGGGGTCACTGCAGAGCCCCTCACAGCCCCCAAAACTCACACCTGGGGTGGGGATGAAGCGATCTGGAGGGGGGGATGAGGGGGGCACGGTCACCCTCACGGCCTCCTGCCCCCAGGCACTACCACAGCATGGACGAGTTCAGCCACTACGACCTACTGGATGCCACCACGGGCAGGAAGGTGGCTGAGGGCCACAAGGCCAGCTTCTGCCTGGAGGACACCACCTGTGACTTCGGGAACCTGAAGCGCTACGCCTGCACCTCCCACACCCAGGTTGGGCTCGGGATGCTCCTCAGCCAGTCGGGGTCCTCGGGGCTAGCCCCCAAGCCAATTTCTCTATCCACCAAACCCATTTCCCTCCCCACAGGGCTTGAGCCCAGGGTGCTATGACACCTACAACGCTGACATTGACTGCCAGTGGATCGATATCACAGATGTGCAGCCGGGGAATTACGTCCTAAAGGTGATGGAGGGGTTTTTAGGAGCAAAAATTGTCAATGTGGGGGCTCATTTCTTGGGGTTCTTCTTCCCCTTTTGCTCATTTTTGCACGGTGTTTTTCCGCCACCGCTTAGGTCCAAGTGAACCCCAAATACATCGTCCTGGAGTCAGACTTCACCAACAACGTGGTGCGCTGCAACATCCACTACACTGGTCGCTACGTCGCCACGACAAACTGCAAGATCTCCCAGTAAGGAGCCGTCCGACCGTCTGCCTGCCAGCCCATCTGTCTGTCCCGACAGGCTCTGTCCATCCCTGGGGACAGACGAGTTGGGAGGTGGAGGGTTAATTGTCGTCATCACTTTGGGAAGGGTTTGGCAAAGAGTTGGGTTGTGAGTCAATGCTTTCCTCCGTCACCCTGCTTGGGTGTTTATATTGGACTTCCCCTATTTTCGTGTTATTTAGGAACAGAAACAGCTGTTTAGCTGTTATACACGTTTTTCCAAAGGAATCCCTTCACCTTTTTCAGCCCCAAATCCTTGTCTTTCTCCCTGCAGATCTTGAGCCGAGGGGGCTTGAAGGACGGCACCTGCCCCAGCCCTACCACTGGCCGCTCCTCGAGCCCAAAACCACCCAAAAAAACCCACCCCGACCACTCCACGTGACACGAGGGAAGCGAGAGAGACTCTGAAATATTTTGATACTTAACTTCTCTTTAACCTGCGTCGTTTTTCCATTTCCTGATGGAAGCTGATGACAAGTTTTAGCTGGAATAAAGGGAGGGATGCTACCGGGCTGGTAGATCTCACATTTAGCAACAGCGAGCTGGCTCATTGAACCCTTTCTGCCTTTTTTTGGGGGGTCTCCAGCAACACCACGCTCCCCATAGGATGAAAGCAGCAAAGATTTGGAGGTGCTTCCCCTGAAACTCAGGCTGCCCATACAGCCCTCAGGACGACGGGACGTCTGGTTTATTATTATTATTTTCACCATCTGTAAAAAAAAAAAAAACAAAAAAAACAAAAAAACACACACCAAAAAAAAAGACGGAACCCATTAAAAACCCATTGCTTTGGGCTTTTTTTTTTTTCATTATTTTTAGTCTCTTTTGAGCAGCGGAACTGAGCTGGGGGGGGGGGTGTGGCTTGGGCAGGGGGTGCCTTTGAGGGGCAGGGTGGGCAGAGGTCCCTTGGGTGCAGGGTCCTGGGGCCGGGGGGCCCTGTCCTGTCCTGTGTCACCAGGAGCTGGTGAGTGGAGACCGTGCCCAGCAGTGCCTGCAGTGGAGCCACTGCTCCCCACTGGGTCCATCCCCGTGCCCCTTTCCCTTCCCCACACCCCGTTCTCACCCACCCAGTGCCCTGCGTCCTCACCCCCGTTATGTTTCCAGCATGTTTTGTTCCCAGATGTTTAATTTCAGCTCCAGCGCTGGGTTTCCAGCCCTGTCCCAGCTCCAGGCACTGCACACACCTGATGCTCCAGCTCATTTCAGCGCTGCCTAATTACAGCTCATGCCCTGCAGCTCAGCTCCACGCGGGCTGCTCCAGGTAAGAGATGCTCTAGCTTCTCACAACTCCAGCTGAGCAGTGTTTTCATCTCACCCTGCACCCCAGGATTTATTTACACCCAGATCTTCATTTTCAGCTCATGCCCTGCAGTTGAGCTCCGGGTCTACATTTTTAATTCAGGCCCTGAGTTCCAGGCCTTCATTCAGCCCCAGCCCTGCATCTCAGTACACACCAGGTAGGAACTGCTTCAGCTCCTCACACCGCTGGTTTTGCCTGCCGTGCCCTAGGTTCCACCTCCAGCTTTGTGTTTTCAGCTTGTGGCCTTGGTTTTCACCTTGCGGCCTTGGTTTTCACCTTGCGCTAGCATACATACACTGATCGATAACTAGTTTTGGCTGGGTTTCACTACCAACATGACCATTTTGGCTTAAGGCCCACGTTTCACCCCTGGATCCTTGTTTGCAGCTCGTGCCCTGCCGGCCAGCTCCACCTCTCACGGCTCAGCTCCATCCCTGTGGCTCAGCCCCAGAGGCCGCACGCTGCAGGTAAGAGATGCTGGGGCTTCTCCCAGCTCCAGCCACCTGATGCTGTTTTGCCTTGTGTTTTACCACCAGCACACTGTTTTCAGCTCATATCCCTGTGTTCCATGCCTGGATCTCTATTCTCAGTCATGACCTGTGTCTTTAGCTCATGCCAGTGTATAGATAGTGGCTGACACTTATTTAATTGTGATTTTGTTCCTGGGTTTCACCACCAGGATGCTGTTCTCAGTTCACATTTTAGCTTGTGCCTGCTGTTTCCACCTTGGGTCTTTATTTTCTTTGTGACCTGTGATTTCAGCTCATGCCATTGTACAAATATATAAGCCTGTGGCCCCTATTTCCTCCCTCCAGATCTTCTTTTTCAGTTTGTGTCCTGCATTTCAGCTCCAGCCCCTGGACGCTCTGGTTCCTTTCAGTCTGAGCTCCCCAGCTGGGCACTAGCAGAGATGCTCAGCATCCAACCACCTGTTTTGAGCAGGTTCCGACAAGGCCATAAATCCATCGCTGCCATAACTGGGGTACCAACATTAACCACCACAGCTGTACGCTGCATAAATATTGCCTGGCACAAGCACCAAATAAAGAGTTGAACTGCAAAGTCGCCTTTGGCGCCTGGGGGGGGGGGGGGGGGGGTAGTGCAGGGGGGTTTTCTTTTTTAAAGCTGGTGAAAACAATATTAATAACAACATTAATAAACGAGATGCCTGGACAGCCCCAGTTTCTGAGGGTCAGACAGCCCAAGTTTTAGGGGAATGCCTCCACACCTTTGCTGTTTTCAGCCTCTAGGGAGGCGTGGTGGTGCCAGAGACCCCCCCAAAAAAAAGAGGGAAAGGGTCTAAGACCCAGCTGTAGTGCTAAACAGGTGATCTACCAGCCCTGGGGCATCCCTCCCTTTATTCCAGCTAAAGCTTGTCATCAACTTCCATGAAGAAAGGGAAAAACAACACAGATTAAAGAGAAGTTAAAGATGAAAATATTTCAGAGTTGCTCTTGCTTAGCCTTGCCCCCACCCCGGTCCCCAGGGGGAGCGGCAGCAGAGGTTCATTGCTGAGGAAGTTCAGGGCCCCTGCTTTGCAAAGCAGCAGCTCCAGGCCTTCTAAAGAAGGCAGCACTGCTGCTCAGATGACGTTCTGGAGGCTCAGGCTGCCCAAGCCCTACTTAGCTCTTAAGGCTATGTGAATGGCAAGCCCCACAACACACTGAATCCCATGCAGGAGAGAGGTGGGTGTGGGGTTCTACAAACAGTTTATTAAAGTTCACCGTAGAAAGTTTTTACCAGGACTGCGTCCTTCTCAGGAGGCAACTGGCATCCCGCAGGGAAGGGGGAGCAAGGACAGTGCTGCAGCATTTCTCCTCGCCTCGTTCAGCCCAGCAGCTCCTTCCCTCATCAGGCTGAGTCTGTCTGCCAGCACGCAGGAGCCTCCTCCGTGTCCTGAGGGACAGAGGTGGCCGTGTCCCCGTCCAGGACGTGCAGCAGGGACCCCCTCCCCTTCCTGCAGCCCCAAGGGGAGCTCAGAGCCCCTCCAGATCCCAGCATCACAAAGGGCCATCCCCAGCCCAGCCACCACCAAGACCACTGAAGTGACTTCCAGGGCCCCCACAGCTATCTGGCTCCAGCTCCCACCAGAAACCCCCCCCAGGCCTCCACCCCCCCCCCCCCATAAAGGCCACTTACCTGCTCAGAGGCCACCCAGAACCCTTGGTTCTCCATCTCCAGGGTCTGCGTCCCCACTTCGGGGTCTCTTCTGTCCCACAGGACGGCCACATCGCTCCAGCTGCCCCTCTTGGTCCTCAGGCACTGGGGAGGGGAGCACCAGGCTGCAGCCTACCCCCACCAGGATTTTTGGTGTTGTTTTTTTTTTTTTTGAGCACCCCGATCCTTGTGCAGTGCTGAGACAGCCGTGACACCTCCAGAACCCCTCCCCACCCCCCCAGTCCCTCTTTTATTTAGGTGAAGCACCACAGCCCTCATGCCCACCACCCTCCGAGCTGTCACCCGAGCTCCGTGACCCCACCGAGGGAGCAGATGGACAGACAGACGTCACCCTTACCACCAGCAAGACGATGGGCACGGTAATGATGCCGAGGATGCACACGACCATGACGGCCACTGTGGACTCAGGAAAGCTGGGGGCAGGGGGGGGCTCCAAGGCATCCTCTGGAGCAGAGCCAGTGGTCAGCACCCTCCTGGGGGGCCATGGAGCCCCCCAGCTCCTGTCCCAAAGGGAGCTTACCTCCAACAGCGATGGAATAGGGGTCCACCTGGAAGTTGGAGCCAGCCAAGGCTTCGTCTGGCCCCACGGAGAGGGCGAGCGCCTCCAGGACCTCCAGGCTGGTGGGAGCGGGGGGCTGGAAGAGCACATCCCCATGGCACAGCAGGGAGCCAGGCCTGGGGGGAAGGTTGGGGAGAGCTCCTGCACCAGCCCGTCCCAGCAGGGCCCCACAAGGAGGCATTGGGATTTCCTTCCCAGCCCCCTGGGGACATCCCTTCAGTCCCAAGGACCTAAGATGCCATGCCCCCCTAAGATGCCAGACCCTGCCACAAACCCTCCTGGGCTCAAATCCTCAGAGCCCAGGGATGATGTCTGAGAGCCCCCTGGACCTGTGCCCCCCACACAGCCCCCCCTGCCCGGGCAGCCCCACGCTCCCACTCACAGAAATCCTCTTATCACCGCCTGCAGGAAGCTCCTGTGCCCCTTTAGGGCTCTCGCCACCTGGAAGAGAGGATTCGCTCAGCAGTCCCCAGGGATTTCCACCACCTCAGGGAGGAGACCTCCACCAGCACAGCCTCAGAGCCATCACCCAACAGGTTCCCGAGGGGCTGCTGTGGGCACCCCAATGCAGACCCCTAATTCCTCTGGGGTCCTCAGCACCCAGGAGGCCCCCAGCCCCTTCCCCCAGCCGTTCCTACCGCCTCTCCCAGGTCTCTGGCGAGCGCCCGGTGCTCCGCAGCGAGCGGGTCCAGGAGGCGCTCGCTGAAGCGCCTGTTGGTGACGAGGAAGGAGACGGGGTACACCCGCAGGGGCAGCCTGGCTCCTAGGGGGGCAGGACACGGGTTTTGGCGGGCAGACACGGCCACGAGCCCTGCAACCTGCAGGGACCACCCTTACCCTGCACCGAGAGGGAGCTGAGGTCCACGGAGCTGCCGGTGAGCGCCGTCAGGGCTCGCAGCACCGCTGCGACATCGGCATGGACGGCCGTGTCCAGGTAGACATCCCCGGTGACCTCCAGGTCACCCCTGAGGGGTCTGAGGGGGGAGAAGGGCTCTAAGCAAGGCAGGAAGATCCTGCTGGCATCCCCCAGCCTGCCCAGCAGCTCGTGGCTTCAGAGCCACGGAAATGGGGTTTAGCGGGGAGCTTTGGAGAGGGGCTCCCCATACCTGAGGCGGCTGATGGTGAAGTTCCTCACAGGGTAGAGGGCACTGAGAGCCCGAATCACCTGCAGGAGGAGGAGGAGACAGGAGCTCATCCCTCACGGGCAGCTCACCCTCAGACCCCGGGGGACCAGGAGCAGCTCCCTCCAGGGAGCATCAATGTTCCCCCTTCTCCCGGCCCCGCAGCGTCCCCCCAGGGCACCGGCCCCGACGGCCCCCAAGGCTCGCCATACCTCGCTCACCAGGGGCTCTGCCCCATCCTGGCCGAGCTGGAGGGCGGTGAGAGAGATGGACAGCTTCTCCGGGTCCAGGTTCTCCAAGCTGAAGCCTGGAAGGGGTGAGGAAAACTGTCTGTGCCTGTTCCCCCACCTGTATGCCCAGCCCTGAGCCCACGCTGTAGGGCAGAGGCAGTCAGTGAAGGGCAGGTGCTCTCCTGTCCATGGTGGAAGGGCTCAGGCTGCACCCAAAGCAGCTCAAGGAGGGGAAACCAAGGGGACACCCAGGAGTTTTGGCACCAGCACTGGGTCACGGGGGTCTCCAGCACCCTTAGCACCACACGGTTTTGCAGGGATCAGGAGCACGGAGGTTAAATGAGGCCAAACCAAGGAGGTTTGGGCTTGGATCAGTGCGCAGGGGGAAGTTTGGAGGCGGCCACCCCGCTGCAGACCCTCCTGGCTTACCTCCGGAGGAGACGGAGCGGGGCTCCAGCCGCCAGCTGAAGGCGTCCCCTGCTCTGCTCACCTCCGTGAGCAGCGTGCGGATGAGGTGGGAGCTGCTGGGGGCATCCCCCCGGAACAAAATCTCCCCACGCACCAGCACCGAGCCATTCCTGGGGGGGGGAGAGGAGGCGCTGGGGCTGACCCACAGCTGGGAGCCAACAGCACGACCGGGGGGGCTCCGCTCCCACTGGGGGAGCCCCACTTGGGCACCCTGCACCCACCTGAACTCAAGGACGTTGGCCTGGAGGAAGGTCTCGTAGGAGGACAGCGCCTGGCCCAGCTGGAAGAGAAGCACAGGGATGGGGAGCTCCCACACACCACAGCCAGCGTGCCCAGGGCTCCCCACCCAAAGCCCCCCCCGGGGGGCTCTGCTGGCACTCACCATCAGCCTCACTTCATCCTCCAGCTGCCTGTAGCTCCCCGAGGCCTTGCGGCTCAGAGCCTCTGTGTAAGCGATGCCCAGGAGCCTGAAGCTCAGGGGCAGGGTGTGCACAGGAGGCTGCGCCCCCACTGAGCCAGGATCGCTCCTTGATGTGGCTTCTGCAGTGAGGGTTCCTCCTGCTGCCACCCAGCTGGTGGCCGTGGGGACATCAGAGGGGTGCCGGGAGGTGACAGGAGAAGGACTGGACATGGGATGAGCATCAGGTGTGACTGCTGGGGTCCATGAGCTTGGGGCAGGGGAAGCCAGTGGGTGGGATTGGGATGGAGATCTGGTGGTGCTGGGGGGGTGCCTGGGAGCAAGGGTGCTGGAGCTGGGAGGTGGCACAGAGCCCAGCATGGGTTCTGGAGACCAGGAAGCCCCCGTAGCTGCTCCATCCTCATGGGGGGCTTTGGTGGCACCAGGGGCTGCTGAGCTCACCCCAGCCTCAGCGGAACCTGAGGAGCTGGGGACCCACGTCCACATGGGGACAGGATGGGCTTTGGAGGGTGGTGGGGATGGATCAATTTGTTCCTCCGAGGTGACAACAGGTCCCCTGAGCCCCTCCGAAGGGACCATCACCTGTGGGTGGCTGACACCAGGGGACATGGCACTGGGAGGAGATGCAGAGACAGTGCCCAGGGACCAGTGCCCCACTGGTGTGACAGCAGGGACAGAAGGCACCGGAGCAGTGCCAGGACGAGCCCCAGCCCAGCTAGATGTCTCCTCTGATGGCAGGGCTAGGGACGGCCCCGCAGGGGGCTGCAGGTGAGCAGCAGCAGGGTCCTCACCCACACCACTTGCAGGGTGGCAGGGGATCACAGCTTGCTCCTGTCCCTCGGGGCTCCTCGCTGGGGCTCCAGGAGCTTCACGCTGGATGTCGGAGAAGCCACTGGACGTGGTCAGGTCAGATGTGGGCACACTGCTGTCGCCCAGCATCACAGCTCCAGTTGGTGTCCCCAGGGCCAGTCCCGCAGCTCCCATACCACGATTGGAGTTTCCTTCGCCGCAGGAGCAGCCCAAGGTGCCCTCAGATGCAGGTGGCTCCATCGTGGGGTGGTTGCGTGGGTCCCCATGTCCCCTCTGGGACAAGTGGCCAGGCAATGGAGCCACCAGGGAGCCCAGGCCGTGGGGCAGGGCAGTGACGGACAGACAGACGGCCAGCAGCAGGACAGCCCTGCACCGCAGCCCACCAGCAGCAGGACACAGGGCTGGGGCCATGTCCCCCTCACTGCGGGGCATCGGGGACACGTAACCTGCAGGATGCGACGGGGTCACCCCACAGCTCTGCTGGGGAGAGCCCATGGGGATGGCGTGGCTGCAGGGGGTGAGAGAGAAACCTTGGGGGGGGGGGGCCCAAATTGTCCCCAGGGCAGACCCCAAATCAGGACCAGCCCCCTGCCAAAGCCCCTCTTATGCAGCTTCACCCACTGTTACTTCTTCTCCAGCCTCCCTCCTCACCCCACACAGGCAGCAAAACCCCAAACACCCCAAAACCCCCACAGCAAAACCCCAAACACCCCCCAAAATCCCCAAGCATCACCTCAGAAGATGCCCAAAGCCCACCTTGCCCCTACCTCACAGCACCCACCAGGAGGAGGAAGCACCAAGTCCCCACCCTGGCCTTGATCTTTTATCTCATATCACAGCTCAGCTCCAGCTGGTCCCAATTAGCACAGGTGCCCCCCAGCTCCTCGTTAAGCCCTTGGCACAGCAGAGGGGATGTGGGGACCGATCCCACAAAAAAACAAACAATGGGGTTTGGGCTGCCCGAGTGATAATTTGGGTCCCCCCATCCTGGCCACTAAGCAGAGACGTGAGCGTGGTGTTGGAAAACGAGCCAAGCCCTTTAATGAGGTGAGGCACCTCCTGAAAGTCTTACAAAACGTTAAATAAAGCAGAGATTCCTCGATCCCTAAAACCAAACTGCAGGCTTGTCAGCAAACGCTGCTTTCCACATCGCCCCGTTTGGCTAAGAAAAGTCACGAGTGTGGGTTTTTTTTTCCCTTTTTCTTCCCCGTTTTCTTAGTTTAAAATAAATATTCCTGTAGTGAAAAAAATAATAATAATTAATAACAATAATCCTCATTTTAACTCGTTCTTCCGCTGCTGGAAACACCTGAGCACGGAGGTTGTAAGGCCCTGGGAGTGGGGAAAAGGCAGGCTGCATGTCCGGGGTATCAGGGGGTCCCTGGGATGCCCCCAGCATTTTGGGAGCGTTTTTGGCATTAAAAGTCTCCCAAATCTTCCTCACAGCCTCTCTTCATCCATCCGGGGCTGAAGCTCACACCCCGACAGCTTTGCTCCCTGCACCTTGGTCCAGCACGGTCAGTGGGTGAAGCCGAATTCTGAAATAAAAAGGCAAATATAAATTACTATTATTATTATTATTATATTAGAAGGTGTAGTATGAAGGTGCCTCCTTGTGAAGGCAATTCCCCTGTAATTTCTACAAAATCAAGAAAAAGTGCATTTCCCCCAGCCCTATTGATGCCTTCAGTCTCTCCCTCAGGTCGTGAGGGACATCGGGGTCCCCACCATCCCAACCCCGCCCAAGCAGCCCCTCTCACGGCCCTCCTGGTCCACCCCGAGCATGAAAACCCCCCACAAGTGCCCACAAAGGTGACAAATCCCTACAAACGCCCACAAAAGAAGACTCACCTACTGGCCAGCCTCTGGCCTCCGCCCCGTACGACACAAAGCTCTCGGTGCTGGCCTCCAGCTGCAGCACAAGGACACGAGGGGCAGCAGTGGGATTGTCCCCGTCCCAAGAACGTGCCTGGAGACACCTGGAAGGAGCTCGGCTTCCTCGGGAGAAGCTCTGGGGTTCCTCATCTTTGCACGGTCCGTGCCACGTGGAGGCCGATTTCGGGAAGCCAGGCAGCTGAGCGCTCAGAGAGCCAGCGAGGAGCGGCGGGGAAGGGGCTGGGGGAAGGAAGGTGGTGGTGGGCATATGTCACCACCCAGTCCCTGTGCAGGATGCTCTCGGGGGTTTTGGTGGGGCTTTTTGGTGGAACAACCTTGGTTTTTGGTGGGACGTCCTTGGTTTTGGTGGAATATCCTTGGTTTTTGGCAGGGTGTCCTTAAGTTTTGATGGGACATCCTTCGTTTTTGGTGGGACATCCTTAGTTTTTGGTGGGGCATCCTTGATTTTTGGTGGGGCATCCTTGATTTTTGGTGGGGCATCCTTGATATTTGATGGGACACCCTTGGTTTTTGGTGGGGTGTCCATGACTTTTGATGAGACATCCTTGGTTTTTGGTGGGACATCCTTGGTTTTGGTGGGATATCCTTGGTTTTTGGTGGGGTGTTCTTAATTTTTGGTGGGACATCCTTGGGTTTTGGTGGGGCATCCTTAGTTTTTGACAGGACATCCTCAAGTTTTGGTGGGATGTCCTTGGTTTTTGGTGGGACATCCTTCCACGAGCCCCTTGGGGAAGAGGTTGGGGTGCCACCGAGCTACCTACCGAGCTGCTGCCTGATAGAGTGGTGCCACAGGAGGTTCAGCAGGTCCGGGTAGATGTCAGGGAGCTGCTTGAGAGCCAGGAGCTTCAGCATGCGCGAGGTGCAGCTCTTGAGCTCCAGGTCCCTCAGCAGCTTCTCCTCAGACAGCGTGGTGGGACGCAGCTCCACCTTGTGCTCCTGCAGCACTTGGTCAACGGAGGCACCGGGCAGCTTGGGGAAGAGCTTCTCCTTCACCACATGGATGGGGATGAAGATGGCACCCGCCCGCACCACGTGGGGAAAGGGGCACTTGCGAGTGAACATGAAGGTCTCCAGCTGGGACAGCAGCTTGCTGAGCAGCGCGGCCACGTCCCGGAAAGCCAGCCAGATCTCCTTGCCCCTGGGGGGCTTGGGGGGCTCGGGGAGCCTGACCCCATTCTTGGGTTTGGGTGGGGAACTGGGCATCTCTGCCAGCACCTCCTCCGGCTCTGTCCTCCTCAGCCACTCCTGCAGCAGCTCCGGGGAGGACCCGGCCACCGAGCAGGTGAGGACGTCGCAGAGGGCGGTGTGCAGGGTGGCAAAGCACGGGCTGCCCGAGCCCTGCCGGGCCAGGGCATCGCAGCAGGCGGGCAGGGGGGCTCCGTCCTCCCCTGGCGCAGGGGGGGCTTGGGGCACGAGCACGTCCGTCAGCGTCAGGCGGCGGTGGCAGGTCCCCTGTGGGGCCGAGGTGCTGGGCGGCGGGGAGCCGGGGGGGCTGCGAGGCACGGGGCTGGGCTGCGGGGCACGGGGTGGTCCCCAGGACCTGAGGATCTTGTATTTCTTGGACATGAAGGCAGCCGAGCTCTGGAAGTGGCTCCTGTCCCCAGAGACGGCCTCTACCAGCTGGGGTGGCACCGGGGGCTTGGTGTCCTCCCCTACGTCCTCAACCTTCCCCAGTGGCCCCTCTTTGTCCTCCCGGGGCTGTCCGGTGTCTGGGCGGGTGTCCCCCGTTGTCACCAGGCTCTTCTTCAAGCTCAGGTCCAGTGCCACCTCACTGCCCTGGAGCCCCCCGTGGCTTTTGGCCGGCAACTCTGGGGAAACGGCCTTTGCCTTGGGCCCCTCAGGGGGCACCTTTTGGTCAGCACCCTCCCCTTCACTGGGCGTCACCGAGACCTTGACGGCACTGGGGTCCCAAGTGCCGGCTGCGTTTTGGGGTGGGGTGTCCCCCTGGGTGTGCTCCTTGGGGACGGGGACGTCAGCGGAGCCCTCGGTCCCCTCCAGATACTCCCGGTAAGGTGCCAGGCTGAAGACGTTGTTGATCACTGGCATTGGCGGCGAGGCAGGGGACATCTCCCTGGACATCTCCCGGCTTTTGAGGTCCCTCAGTTTCTCTTGGGGACAGGTGGCCCCAGAAGGCTCCTGGGTTGTGTCCCCAACCCTACAAGCGTCCCCGACCCTACAAGCATCCCTGACCCTGCAAGTGTCCCCAACCCTACAAGCGTCCCCCGTGCCCGGGTGGTGCTGGGGAGGGATGGGGCTGCCTTTGGCCACCACATCCAGCCCGTAGCTGGCGTCTCCCTTGGGGAACGTCCCCGCGAGTCCCTCGGGCATTTTCTGCGGGGCGCGGACGGGGTGGAAGGCGCTGCCAGGCCTCGCCACTGGCCTCCCTCCGCGGGGCTCCACTGGCGCCACTCGCCCAGCCCCGTGGTGCTCCGTGACACCAAATAAAGCTGCCTCCATGGGGCTGAAGGCGAAACTGGGGCTTGGCTGGAGGAACCCGGTGGGCAGCGGAGGCTCGGCAGCCCTCGGCAGCCCCGCTGTCTTCGGCGAGGGCAGCGCACTGGGTCCGGCCGGCCTCGACACGAAGCCGTCCAAGGGGCCAGGAAAGTAGCTCCTGGGGGTTTGGGGTTTGAGGTAAGCACCAGGAAAAGGGGCAGACTCCCCGGTGGCCGCGAAGCCGAGGGCTTTGTAGGAGGAGAGGGAGCCCGGAGGCTGCTCTGCGCGTGGAGGCTGCAGGAAGGGAGGCTGCGGGTAGGGAGGCTGTGGGTAGCACGCCGGGGGATGCTCCCGGTGCACCGGGCTGCTGGCGGGAGGACGGAGCTTGGGCCAGGAGTCCTGGATACGGCCGGGGAGCTCGGGGGCCTTGGCCAGGTCGTGCGCGGTGGGGGGGCCTCGGTATTTCTCGAAGGCAGCGTAATAGGGGGAGAAGGCAATGGGGGAGGCCGGGGGCAGCGGCAGGAGGCTGGGCTCGGGGTGGGGACCCCTGCGGGGGGGCTCGCCATGGGGGGACGCAGCCCCCGGTGCCCTCTGCAGGGTGCTGTCCCCCCCCCGGGAGCCCAGCGGGGTGAAGCACAGTGGGGCCGCATACACCGGCTTGGGGACTGCCACCGGCTTCTTCAGCGGGAAGGGGTGGCCCTGGTGGCCGGGCCACTTGTCCCGCGCCATCAGCAGGTCCCACACCAGGGCGTCCGCACCCTGCTCAGCACCCAGCCTGCCCGGCGGGGGGCTGCGGGGCCGGTGGAGGAGGCAGTGCAGGAGCGGGCCCTCGGCTTGTGGGCAGGAGAAGTAGGAGCCCTTGTAGCTGAGGTGGTTTTCAGAGCCGGCCGTGGGCACGGGGCTGGGTTTGCAGAGCACAGGGGGGAAGCCTGGGCTGGGCTCGGCGTCCACCCGAGGCAGCTTGTTGAAGATGACGGCGTCCAGAGGCTCCGGGTGACGTTTCGCGGCCATCTATACGTCACGGCCAGCGTCGGGACTGGGGCGTGTGGCAGGCGAGGTCAGCTGGCCTTCCTGCAGGGGCAGAGAGAGCACGGGTCACCCATGGGCACCTCATCCTTCCCCCGAGTTACTGGGACCCCCGTGGGACCCCCCTGGTCCCTCCCGGGTTGGGGTGGGCTCCGCAGCAGCAGGCAGCGTGTGCCAGCAGGTGGAGCTGGCAGACCGTCACAGCACCGCCCAGCCTTCCTCATCCTCACCCTAGCACCACCAGCACTCCCCCGAGATGCCTCCAGCATCCCCCCGAGACCCCTCCAGCATCCCTCCGTGCCCCCCAGAGCACCACTGGGCACCCCCCAGCACCTCCCGAGCCCGGCAAGCATCCCCCACACCACCCCACGCATCCCCAGCCTCGCTCGGCAGCCCCCAAAACCCCCCGGAGGGACAAACAGCGGTGGGGTCTGGTGCCCCTTCTCCACTCCCTGTTTATTTTCTCTTTCTGTGGCCAGAGTTAGCAGAGAAACAGAGAAGGAAACGGAGGAAGAGAGCGTGGAGATAAGATAAAAGCCTCGTCCACAAAAGGGGAAATGGCTCAGATAGCTGGGCGAGCTTGCTGGGGTAGATAAAGGGCGCCGAGCGCGGTGGTTTTGCTCTGCTACAAGGGTCTGTCCCCGCTCTGCACGCGGCGGGGAGGAAGCGCGTTTCCCCGCTGACATCCCTCGGTCACCACGGGACATTTGGGGTGGGAGGTTTTGGGGAGGAGAAACACAAAAAGGCAGCAGGAAGCGGCGGGGCGGGCAGCTGCCCACGCACCCCAGTGGGAGGACACAGAGCTGGAGATGTCCCCTCCACACACAGCGACACGGCCAGCAGACGGGACGGTGCTTGGGGTGGATGCCAGGCTCGGGAGGAAGCAGGAATTTCACAATTTATGGTGTTCCCACACTTCTTTTTCCCCTTTCCCTGAAACATGCCCATCTACAGACACCCGTTGTGCAACCGACCCCACGTCAGGGGGACGCCCCCGCTCCCAGCTGGAGCACGGGGACAATCCCCCCAGCACCGTTCCCAAAATCCAACCTTGTCCGTGCGTTCAGGCAGGTAAAACACCATGGATATAAGGGATATAAGCACGGAGGCTCCTTTCTGCCTCCCCCCATGCGAGGCCTGGGAGCAGCCTCCGTTGGGGAGGACGCAGGTAGCGCCAACACAGCCTCAAGTCCTTCGGCACCGCTTTGGGGCTCTGCTGCCATGGCCACGTGCTCCGTCCCCGTGTCCCCGTGTCCCCTCTTTGGTGGCGGAGGTGACGCCTGGCGGTGCTGGCCGCTGGCAGAGGGGCTTCCCGTGAGCTTCCCATCCGGCTGCGATAGCGGCTCTGCAGCCGCGGGACCTTGTGTCCCTGCCGAGGAGGAGGTCACCTTCCCGACGTCTCCGCCAGCTCCGGATGCGATCGGCGGCCAGGTCGTTTGGGGGAGCGGCCGGGAGGCCAAACATGCCTGCTCCCAGCGTGTCCCCAAAGAAGTCCGTGGCTCCCGAGCTTCCCCCAGGTGGAAGGAACCCGTTGGGATTTGTCACTGCCACCCAGATTTTTGGGGATCCGGTTCCCCAGCGCGCGTGCACCTGCAGGCACGTGTGCGGCACAGCCCCGCTCTGGGGGTCACCGCTCCCCAAAGCACCCGAGTGATGTTTCACGGGGCGGGGGGGGGGGGGATGGATTTGAAGAAAACTGCAGCAGCAGCAGCCGCACACGGTGCAGGAACCACATGCTCTAAACCGGCCATAAATGGACAAAAACCCGAAACCGAAGCTGGAGCCCAGCACCGGCGCGCCCGACCCGCGGCAGGGCGCGGAAACCCTCTCCAAGAGGGGGCGCGGGGGGGTGCTGCTCCGGCCTATTTTTGCCTCGCTCCCCCCAAAAGCAGGCACCGAAAGGAAGCCGGGATCGCGCCCCGCGGCCGGCGGGAGGCCGGGCGGGCGGAGGCTGAGCCTCCCCGCACTCACCTCGCGGCGCTGCCTCCCCGGGAGCATCTTACGGCGCCGGGCCGGGGGGGTCGGCGGCGGGGGGGGGCCGGCGGCTGCTTCTGCCCCGCTCGGGCGGCTGCTTGCATTGTGCGGAGGAAGTGGGAGGAGGAGGGCGAGGAGGAGGAGGAGGAGATGGAGGAGGAGGAGGAGGAGGAGGAGGAGGAGGAGGCTGGGTGCGCGCGTGGGCCGGCCGGAGGAGGGGATGAGGCCGGGACGGCCTCCCCCACACGTGCACTGAGCCCGTCGGGGCTCTGCCGCCCCGACCTCCAGAGCCCCCCGTTTTCACAGGGAGGGATGGGAGGAGGCCGCCGAGCCTCCGCTCAGCCTCGCGGCTGCCCGCCGGCCTCCACTCGCAGCCCTCACCCGCAGCCTCCCTGCCCCAGACAGCCCCGAGCGATGACGAACCCCCAGGACCATCGAAACCCAGCGACACCGGTGCTGGGAGGGGAAGGGAGGCACCCAACGCCCTTTGGCGAGGCGCTGGCAGAGGCTCGGCGGCCTCCCCCGGCCTCTGAAACTGGGGGGTTTGGGCCTCAGTCCAGCAGCGGGCGCGGAACGGTGCCCGGCGGCAAGTCTCGGTGATGGAGGACCTCGTGGAGCAAGGCCAGGTGCCCAAATTCTTGGGCTCCTGACCATTATTTCACCCTCACGGCTTGTTTAATTTACAGCAGCTCTGGGGAGGCAGCGGTGGAAGGGAGCCAAGTCTTAGGAAACCCTTAGCAGACCTTTTTATTTGGATTTATGGCCATAAAGAAATCGTTGGCATTAATTTTTCCTGTCTAGGGCAGGACAGCAGCTCACCTTCTTGGTGTGGCAGATAACCCTTTATACCTTCATGCCACTCTTCCTCCTCCTCTTCCTCACCAGTACCCTCCCCTTGGCATCGTCCAAGCCTCAAAACTCGTAAGATTTTAAGCAAACTTGCTCTGGACCAATTTATTTTAAGGGATGGGTGTCCAGTATTTCAACACGTACCTGCTGAACTCTGAAAACCAAATCTCCCCCAAATCTTCCGTTATCGCCCCCAGATTTCTTAGTTTTTGGTCTGCTAGGTCAATTGGTTTTACCCCGTAATTTCTGTAATACCATTTTCCTGCTAAAAAGACATTTCACTGCTGGGACGTGTGGCAAGAGGCTCTCAGGGCAGCCTCCACTCATTTCCAGGGGGTGTTTTGTTAAAAATGACTTATTCTAAAACACATTATTTTGCCATATAACTCCCCTCTCGACATACCTCAGGGTCTTACATTTTCCCTGCAGCATTTTTGTTATTATTATTTATTTATTTTTCTCTACCTGTTCCCTAAGCAAATACCTGCCTTGTGGTTTGGGTTGGTTTTTTTGGTTTTGTGTTTCTTGGTTTGCTTTTTTTTTTTTTTTCTTTTTGCTGCAGATTTCCTTCTCTTCAGCTTCCTGTGTGATTCATCTTTTCACGCGCAGCACCAACTGAAATTTGGGCTGCTGGTGCACCAAAGCAGCGTGCTTACAGTAGATAGGAACTTTAAATATATATATATTTAAATATATAGAATAGGACATGGGCAGTTTGGGGGAAATGGTCTTTGGGGGGTGATGCTCAGCTCGGGTACTGATGGTGATGCATGGCCACGGGGTGGGTGACGGGGGCTGAGCACCCATGGGTGCGCCGGTGCCAGGCGCCCCCCCCGAGCAGCCCAGGAGCAGATCTGCCTGCCCCAGCCCGATTTCGGCCGCGTGTGGTTTTCAAGTTGTCTCTTTGAGGCTTCACAGCCCCGGCAGCGCTGGCGGCTATCTCCGGGTTCATCGCTTGGGCAACTTTTATCTGCGGTTCGCTGCCTTCGGGCCCTGGCAGCACTCAGGAAATGTGCCGGCTCCAGATTGGGCTCGTTTCTCCCAGCTGTGGCCAGGATGGGACCCCGGGGACCGAGGAGCAGGGCGGCAAGCCCTGGGGTGAAAGGCAGAGGGGATGTCCCTTGGATGCCCCCAAAACAGCAGCATCGTGGGACAA
This sequence comes from Anser brachyrhynchus, assembly GCF_964034855.1. Lineage (NCBI taxonomy): Eukaryota > Metazoa > Chordata > Aves > Anseriformes > Anatidae > Anser > Anser brachyrhynchus. The sequence goes on along the minus strand of NC_137706.1, from coordinate 9,782,377 downwards.
CTTGGCACCCAGGGGGACCAGCAGGGGCTGATCCTGAATTTTTCTGTCCCTACCAATGGGGACAGCCCAGTCACCACCCCAAGGAGGCTTTGCAGCCCCACAGCTACACACACAGTGATCCTCCCTCCTAAAAAAAACCAAACCAACGTCCTCTATGGCTCTGCAGATGGAGCCTTCATCGCTTGGTGTCGGGGGCAGCTTCTAACTGGAGCCTCCTGTATCAACATGCTCATAGGGTCTTGGTTCCTCAAGGGCCCAGGGAAATCTGGGGGCAATTTCTCCAGTTTCTGCCCCGCACCCAACTGAACCAACCCAAGGGCGTCCACATCCCTCCTGTCCCACCCCTCCGTTCCCACCCACGAGGTGGCTTTAACCCCATCCCAGAGCCTCCAGGCTTGTTAGCAGCTCTCACCCTGGAGACACCCCTGGAGGTAGCCACGTCCTCCATGAAGGCCTAATTATGGAGCTAATTGGAGCCAGAGAGCTGTGCAGCTGCTCTTAATTCACACTTTGCCCGTTCCCCATGGAGCGAGCTGGGTCTTGCATCATGCAAGCGGGATGGAGAGAATCGGAGCCGCTGCCTCCTGAGGACACGAAGCCCTCAATGAACTCCTCGGGGCCCCATTATTTTGGGGCCAGGAGAGGTTTCTGAGGTCCCAGGAGCCTGATGGAGCAGCTGGTGGTCGTTTTGGGGCACAGCTGGTGGTGGCCACCTCTGGACAAGGCACCACCGAGCTTCTCCCTTTACACTCCCACTACCCGCAGTTCCCCCAGGAAGGCAGGAAGGACGAGACCCAGTAAGACCTCACCGTGGATGCAGGTATCATTATCTCTAGGTAATTATCTGCAGATAATGAGATATCCCCCCAGCAACAGTGGAGTGGGCACGAACCCCCGAGGGATGCCAAACATGACCATGAGGAGCTGGATTTTGTCTCCACTATTTTTTTTTCTGTGATGATGAGAAGTTTGGAGACCCGGATCCCGTGTCCCCCTGCTCAGCTTTTCCTCCAAAATCTCATTGTGACACCAAGAACCATCACCAGGAGTGGAAACCCCTCAGTCCATGCGGGTCTGCTGCCCGCTGCGAGGAACAATGTACTTGTAAGGGGCAAAGCGAGTGGTGGCTTGATTTCTCCATGGGGTTCAGAGGACATGGGGCAGAATACAGCCCCTGGAGCAGCTCCTGGGGCTGAGCACGGTCACCCCAGGCCTGCCTGCCCCGTCTCCTTCTCCTTGCCCAGCTGCTCCTGCCTTTGTCCTTCCACCACTTGTAACCTGTGAGATCAGGGAAAGCAGCCCCAGGGAACCGATCCGGCCAAAAGAGCCAAAAAAAGGGGGAAAAATAATAATAAAAGGACTTATTTCCAGCCACAGAGCTGGGTCTGGCCCCGGGGCGGTTGCATTTCGGCCAGCCAGTGCCCGGGGCTGGCCCCGTGCAGGGGCTCGGGGGGTCCCCTGGGTGGGATGTCCCTTGGGGGGCTGCACAAAGGAGCCGGGAGGAGATGTCAGGGGATTTTCTTTGTCAGGAGCAGAACCTGCCCTGTCGAGGCTGGGGGCCCAGCCCGGGTCACCCCAGGCTTGCTCCTTGGTGGCTTTCCCTCCCGGGATTTTCTCTTCCCAGCGGTGTGGAGAAGCACCTCCTTTGGGTTGCTTTCAGCCTGCCGGCTGCCGGCTCAGTTTGGCAGCCCCAGATCTGGCAAAAGGAGGGGCAGGGAGCAGCCACCCCCTATTTATCCTCCCGGGACTCGCTCCTACCCGCCCCCGTTGTCTCTCTTCCAGTTTCTTCCCCCACTCTTTGCACAGAAGCCTTTCCCCCTCCTTGCGTTACATTCCTCCGGGGATGGAGACCAAATCACCCAAGGCAATAAACAGATTGTTATTAGCGTAGGGTTGAAGGGTTTGGGGTCCCGGGCCGTGTACAGGGGATGAACCTGAAGCCGTTCCTCGTCTTGGGACCCCGCCAAGCTGCCTTGGCCAAGTGTCTCCTTTTCTTCTTTCTTCCCTTCCAGGCTTTTTCCGTGCTTGGGTGTGTTTCCACGCCGCCAAGCCGGATGGAAAATTACTGCTCTGCCCTGGCAGGGCCAGTGCAAGGCAGAGTTCCCTGCTGGAAAACCCCCTGGGGTCCCACCCTGGTGGCGTCTGGTCACCGCGCCCCTCAGGGCCGAGCCTGGTGGCACCCGCAGCTGTCCCCGAGATGCAGGGACACGCCACGGCCTCAGCTTTGAGCCATCTTCTGGCCCCACAGCTCAGGGAAATGGGGCAGGGCGGAAAGCCCCGACCCCATGGCCCTGCACCCCCATGCATGGGGTGGCACGGAGGGACACCTCAAGGCTCTCCGTAGTGGAAGATGCGCCTCAACCCCAAAAGCCGAGGCAGGAAAACCCTTTCTCCGACCACGGGGCACTCTTTGGTCATGCAAAGCCAACTGGAGCATCTTCCACGAGGCGCGAGCTCCCCGGACCTGGGAGCCGGCATTTCCAGCCAGAAAGGGCAAGCCCGGGTGTCTGATGCCCATAAAAAGAGCACATCTGTTTGGCAGGCACAGAAAACCCATCAATCACCTCCAAATCTCCTTCTGCCCACGCAGCAATTTTCAGTGCCTGGAAGGAAAAAAAAAAAAAAAAACAGAAAAGAAAGAAATGAGCGAAGTTCTTGGTCGTGCCCAACACAATGTTTTGGATTCGGGCCCGACATTTGGGCTGTGGGACCTCTTCCGGCGCGATGCTTTGGGGTCCGAGCTCTTCTCCCCCATTCCCCTGTCCCTGCGGTGGTGGCTTTGGGTCTCGCCTGCCAGTTTTCTCCACCGGAAAACCTAATGGAAGGATGTCTAGAAAGTCGTTGTTGGTGGGATCCTGTAGGCATGGCCACGCTGCTTATACCCCCCTTTTGGGGGATCTTTTCCCCTTTTGGGGGATCTCAGCTTTCAGGGAGTGCTTTTTCTTTTCTCTCTCTTTTTTATTTATTTATTTATTTTTTTAATGCTGTGGTTGGTGATTATGGAAAGGGAAGGGGTTCCCTGCGGGGAGGCTTCACCCACCCATGTCCCACCTCGTAGGCGAGCGCCCAGCAAGCAGCAAAGCCTGCGGGGGCTCCATCCCCGGCAGCCCTGGGCTGAAACTGCTGGGGCACGCCAGCAACACGGCTCCCAAGCGTGTCTTTGACGTAAAAACCAGGTGAAAAGCCTTGGAGAGATAAGGCAGAAGCCACCGAAGGGAAAACAGGGCTCCTGCGGGACACCACGCTGCCAACTGGGGCAGGGTCGGCCACGGACCAGATGCTAGCAAAACCCGAGCACGCACCTATGTGGGTGCAGGCTCAGGGCCGGGTGGAAAAATCAATAGGATTACGGGGGAGGAAGGAACAAAAATAAGAAAAAAAAAAAACTAAAACCTTGCTTTTGGAGGCAGGCGCCAGGACATGGAAGGAGTCTGGTGCGCATCAGGCCCAGGGAGCTGTGCAAGCCTCAGGAGACACGTCCCGCCATCTAACGAGGCTGCCTAATTTGCATTTTTGTTTTTTTTTTCCATGGAGGGGGGCAGCCCAAACCCACAAACTTTGTCCCCGAGCAGGTAATTAATGGGCCGGGCTCGGTTTGCTCCGCTTTGGGAAGCCCAGCGCAAGGCGCGGCAGGCCCCGGGTTTTCCAGACCTCTCACCAGCAGCCGCTGCCGTGGGTAAATCCCAGCCCCAGGCTCCCCGGCGGCACAAAAAGCAGCACCTCTCCCATCTCCGGCAGCTCTCCAAGAGGTGGTTCCCACCCCGGGTGCCTCCGTGATGATGATGGTGGTGATGAAGGCTGACGGTGGCCGTGCCACCTCCGATTACCCCCAAGGTGGCCAAATCCAGCCCCAGCCCCAACCGACCCCGTCCCGTGGCTGAAGTTGAGCCCATCCAAGCCCATGGCACGAAGCAAGAGGGCTTTCAATCATTTTGTTTTGTCTTGACGCAAAACTCCACCATGCTCAGCCAGGAAGCTTCCGATATATATTTTTTCCCCCAACAGCCTGCAGCAAGAGGGGAAAATTCCCCAAAGCCTTCATCCCTCATCGTACCCGAGGGCAGCACCATCTCGGAGGCTTCCTGGTCGGCCGGTCCAACCTCCTGCGTGCTCCAAGCATCTCCTGCACCTTCCTCAAGCAGGTCAACGGGTGGCCTGGGGCTGGCACGGAGATGCAGCACGCGATGCCTGCTGTCGTCTGGCCATGCGGACCAAAGCTTGGTGACACCAAGCACGGGATGATCATAGGGTGGCGCCTGGCCTTTGGCATGGCACAGTGCCCATCGCCTTCCTCCCCCTGCAAATAAAATACAAAGTGTGGGCAATGTAAGCCACGGCGCCCGAGAAGCTTTGCCTCCAAGCCAGGAGGGGGAAAAAGGGAGGGTAAGACAAGGATCTGCTCCCAGGCATGGCTCTGGAGGGAAGAAGAGGAGAAGGGAGACCCGTGCGGTCAGCGAGGCGGGCAGGGCAGGCGGCTCTCCTGTCCCCAGTTGAGCAACCCGCCCCCGTCCCCAGCTGTTTGCAGAGAGAAAAGGTTGAGAAATTGATTGGTTGCGCAAAGCAGGCATTAACACGTCTGCAGCCCCAAAAACAACAGAAAGAAGCCCACGTTCCTGCAGAGACACCCATCAGCTCCTCCCAAAATCCCTGCTGATGTCAGCTCCGGCAGTGCGGGCTCCGGAGGAGGACCAGGAGCATCCCTGCCCTCCTCCCCTCCGGGCAGGGGTGCTGAGCCCGGGCAAGGATCCCTTGGCTCCCAACCACGCTGGAAGGAAAAGGGCTATAAGAACATGAGGGCGTTTTGCACCATCCTCCGTGAAGATGCTCAGGAGAGAGGTGTCCCAAAGCCCAGATTTTGGGGTCTCCATCAGCACCGCCTCCGTGGCAGGAGCCGAAATCCAGCCCCAGCACGTCCCGGCGTCGCAGGAGCTGAGTGAGCCAGCAAAGCAAACACTGGCAGAGAGCTCCTGAGCCGTGTAAACAAACAACCAATTAAAAGATGAAATAAATCCCCCGGGTACGTAACCTTTCTATTTAAGCACCGGCCAGGGCTGGAGGAGCTCCAGCACATCCGACCCGGCGCCGTCTGTGATCTCCCTGCCCAGCCCCGCGAGCCCGGGGCTCCTCTGGGATGAAAGCGGTCGGCTTTCAGGGAGCGGCTTCACCTTTCCTGGCATTTCTTTCCCCCCCAGTTACACCATTTTTTTTATTTTTTTATTTTTTTCTTGGTTTAATTCAGAGGGAAGCCCTCAGCCCCTTTCCGCACCCCAGAGGAGCAGCAGGGATGCTTTTAAAGGCGAGGGCAAAGCGAGGGAGGGAAAGCAGCAGGGAGCCAGTGCTAAAAGCCCCGCACCTGCAGGATTTCACCACCTGAGCACAGCACCGGGGCCCGGCCACCCCTGGGCAGCCACGGGGGCAAAAAGCGAGGCTGGAGGCAGGAGGAGGCGCTGGGACAGGGAAGTGAAAGAGGCAGAGATAGCACTGCCACCCTTCCCACCGCCGCCTGCAGTAATCACAGCCGCTCTCACTTCTCCCTCGCTGCCCCGATGGTTCCTCCGCAGGCGGGTTTTGGTTCCTCTCCGCTCCCCCGCCACCTTCCCTGTTTCGAGACCGAGCCTTCAAACCGCTTCAGCTTTTATTTCCAGTTTCTAAACCGCAGGGATGCCGCCGGTTCCCATGGCCCGTGCTGCTCCCTGCCCGGCCCCGGCACCCACGTCCCCTCCGGGGAGCTGGGGGCAAGGCAGGGACGGAGGCGGCCCAGCTCAGAGGGGTGCCCTGGGGGGCTCAGAGGGGTGCTTTGGGGTCAGGATGGGGATGCTTTGGGGGAAGGATGTTTTTTCAAGCAGGACAAAGCTGGGGGATGTTAATAAGTTGGTGACTTACGGAGACAAGCACATCACCTCCCCACCTCCATCCTCCCTCCAAGCCCCAGGGCACGGATGGGAGCAATTCCCGGCTGCCCTGTGCCTGCAGCCCCCAGCACACAACGTCAGTAAGCCCAACCACTTTATTTTATTTTATTTTGTTTTTAAGAATCACTGCAACAAAACTGGTATCGGAATGAAGCGTGGGCTCTGTTCTGCTTTTGTTAATTTTAGTGCCGACGCATGCAAACGACGGCAGAGAGTCAATATTGACTTTCCACTGAAGCAAGCGCGCGGGTTCATTGACTGCAGGGGTGAAGGTGCTCCAGCAGCTGCATGGGGCTGACACTCACAGCCCACGGAGCGCCGCAGGAGCTTGGCCACCGAGTGCCACCCGTGCAAAAAGGCTGCTGCTTGCAGCACCGCGCACGCAGGGTGCAGGGACCCCGGGGCTCGGTCACAGCGGGGAAAATCCCAGCCCGAAAGTGGCTTCCCCGGAGGGAAAGGAGCCCCGGGTGGGAAGCCCCTGAGCATGGCTGGCAGGGAAGGGCAGGAGGGGCTTCCCGAGGCTGCCGGGGGACACAGCGAGCCCCCGGCTTCGTCTGCTGCCGTCTCCGCTTTCAGGGCAAGAGCCAGCGGCCAAAACCTCGCCGCCTTTATAAAGGGGCCGCGTTTGCCAAGAGCCAGGTCACGGGGCAGGCGCAGCAGGGTCACTGCTCAGAAGAGCAGCAGGCGGGGGCCGGGGCTTTCCCTGCTGCCCCCACCTCGGCTTGGCCCTAAGGGCTCCCGTCCACCACCTGCGGGAGCTCCGCACCCCACGTCCATGTGTCCCCGGGGCACATGGCACCGCACAGCACGTTCCGGCACGGCCAGGGCACAGGCACCGCGCTGCCCTCGGTGCAAAGGCTCGCGGCCGTCAGGGGCTGGGGCTGCCCCCAGGTCCCTGCTGAGGGTGCAGGGGGGCTTTACCAGCAGCCCCCCTGCCTGGGGGCTCTGCCAGCCGCAGACCGGGCTCTGTCCCGGCCGCATTCCTCGGCGTTGACGTGGTTTTCTTTCTTCCCCCAACCTTATCGCGCTCGAGTTTGTGAGTTGTGTTTCTCCAGAGCTGCAAAGCAGCCCGGGGAGCTGCGCAAACCGAGCTGACTGCATGCCTGGGGGTTGCTGCTGCTCCTCGGGCAGCTCTAAGGCTTCCTGAAGGTTTTCTGCTGGCCGAGGGGAGGTCACCCAGCCGAAACCCTCTGCAGGGCCTGAAAGAAATGGAGCATTTCCCTAAAACGAGCATGCAAAATCACCAGTTAGTACCAAAGCACCTGGAAATGATGCAAACCAACATCCCACTGATGAAAGAGAAAACCAGGGTGAGACCTAGCAGGGAGCAGACTGCTTGCTCTCAGTATTTCTTCATCCCCTCCGCGCAGCTCGGAGCATCTTCTGCCTTCGCTAAGGACCCCGGAGTACCTGCAGAGCAGGGCAGGACCTCTGCGGCTGGCCCGCGTGCACTCCAGCCCCTGCATGACTCCAGACAAGCACAGAAACACTGAGCAGCACGGCCCTGGGGAATTCAAGCTTCTAATTAAGCTCAATTATTCCTGGAAACAATTTTTTTCGGCTCTCCGCTGAGGCAGCTGGCCAGGGCAAGAACGCTGCACCTGCAGGTTTTAATTGCGAGGCTGTCATCGCTGGAGCAGGGCTATCGGCGCGCCTGGTGCCAAGGAGTCTGCCCGGCCTCGCGTCCCTATCGCGGCACACGGGCGGCTTTCTCATCTCTCCCCACCCGAGAGGCCAAAACGCTGCTGGAGGCAAAAAGCAAAGCCACCGGGGCGTAGGAAAAGGTCTGGAGGAGGCAGGAGAACATCACTCCTGCGGCTAGACCTGTAGCAGCAAGGGTAAGCGACTCGAGGCAGAACAAAGCGGTCGCTGTGAGCTACCAGGTGCGCCCACACACGGCAGGACTCGTGCCCTCCAGTCCCTCTGCACGGGACGGGACCGCGCTGTTCCCATCCACCCGGGTGCACCGACCCGAAGCAAGGCGTGCTCCGAAAGGCAGCCTGTCTGCCGCTCGGGGTCAAACCATCGGCACGGCGGAGACGGGCAGCCCTCGGGGCCTTGGCTCCCCTTCCCTGGGGTGCCGCATCCCTTTCCAGGTCCCAAATCTCCCCCCCTGCCCCGGCCCCGCTGCGGTCGGCGCTGAGCTCCGCCGGAAAGCACAGGGCTTCCTGCCGCCCCGCGCTTTCGAAGACACGAGCTCGCCGCGGCCCCGCTCGCTGCAGGCAGTGTCAAACCCAGAGCGCCGAGGCTGCACGGCGCGGGGACACGGCGAGGGACTTGAAGCAGAGGGAGCTCAGAGCTGTGAAAGGAACAAAGAAACACGGGGTTTTCAGATAGATAGCCTTTTAGTCATTATTATTATTATTGGTTTTAAGCAATCTGTCTGATGTTCCTCTGCTCTGCTGAAGGCTCCCAGGACAGAGGTTTGGGCCGCTGCTAACGCACGTCCCAGCCCAAGTGACAGGGGAGGTGCCCGAAGCACCGTGCCTGGAGCCAGGCTATCTGGACACAAAGCAGCAGCACTTTGCTCTTTCTGCTGCTTTTGCAGGGAGGAAAAACTCCCAAGCCAGCCTTTTTTGCCCCGAGGCGGCTGGCACATACCTTGCCATGGGTGGGGACAGCGGCTGCGCCATGGGTGGAAGCGGCATTGCTTCAGCCCTCCGCCTCCAAAGAGGAACTTAACTGTTTCTGATGTTTGCCCCGAAGGAGAGGCGGTTTCGCAGCCTTTATCCCTCCCTGCAATGCTATCACGACCTGCCTCCAACCAGAAGTAACAGCGGTCACAGAGGATCACGCAGTGGTGAAATTACAGCTGTTTCTGCAGCCCAGAGGAGACAGCCTGGGCACGGTGTCTTTCTTTGCACATTTTTCAGGCAGCCGCCCTGAAGCCTTCCGTCATCCCCTCAGGCTCCGCTTAGACACACGTTTCCACTGCTGCTCTACACATTTGCAGGACAAAGAAATAACTCCTTGCATTCAAGGCTCTCCAGTTTCTTTGCAAGCCACAATTTAAGCCTCTCAGTGAGCCCCAGCGGCAACGCTGTCCTTTCATCAGCTTCTTTCTCCCTCTGCAGATCCACAACCTGCAGATCCCCAACCGGTGGGTGCCATGATCACAAGCCCTGGATCTGCGCACTACCAGGCGACCCAACACAAACTCTGGGTCTAAAAAGGACACGTTATGTTATCCCATTTCTGCTGAATTACCGGGGTTCACGCTCCACAGCATATTATTTATACTTTATTACATATTCTTTATACAGGGAGAAGGCAGGCGATGCCTGGAGCAGCTCAAAGCAGCAAAACAGCTCCGTAACAGAAGAGCACTCGTACCAAGGACGCAGTGTTTTGACGCGGTGTGAGGAACACTGGGGGTTGGCTGTGTTGTCAAACCACAGACGAGGAGGGAGGATAAGCAACCCTAACTCCGTGAGACACCCGTGGCAGAGCCAGAGGAGAGCCCGCAGCGTCCAGCGCCAGCTGCAACCACCAGAACACGCTGCTCTGTGAGGAGGAGGAAGAGACCTCATGGAAATCAAGAGGCGTCTCTTCCACCACCTTCAAGAAGCTCAAAGTAAAAACCTGCAATGTGTTGGCGGCTTTCGTCACCCTGATATGAGCAAACTGCCACAGACATCACCCGTGCAGCCTGGCACAACCCCTGGGAGGCAAGAGCTGGGAACTGTGGCACTGCCACGGCCCTTCTCGCGAGCCAGCAGCTCTGCTCACACTGCTCCTTCTGCCTTTATTCCTAGAAGCTCTGACGCCCCTGCTCCTGGTCAGTGGAAGAGACAAAACGGGAAAGTTCAGCGGTTTTTATTTGTGCGGAATAGATAAGGAGCGCAAACAGACCCCGATAACCTCTTCCCTCGTGCGCAGCAGTTTGAAGGTTGCCCCCACAGGCAGGATGCACATTCTGTACCGAAGGCCTTAAATTGGGCTGGGCCTAGTTAAAAATAAACTCTGGCTCAGCAGTACCGAGCTGCGGCGACGTGTGCGCCGGCCCCGTTCCCCCCAGGGGCAGGACCACGTTTCCGAGGAAAGGCCGCACTGGGGGAGCCCTGGCTGCTCGGGTCCACGGGGTCACAGGATTTCCCAATTTCTCCACGCCAGCCCGTTAATGTTCAAGCTGGGGAACAGAGGTAAGGCGTGACTCTACTCCCTTGGGAAACACCCCCCCGACTTCCCGCAGGGGCCACTTCCTGCCTGGAGCACCCAGGCGGGCAGGTGCCAGGCTGGCTCACCGCCTGATTTCTGCATCCTGAGCTGGTCAGCAGATACAAAAGGGCAAAGGCTAATTTGACGACTAGATAGCTTCTCTTAATCATTTTTTTTCCATCTCTGATAAAAACAGCACACACAGGCAACCACGTTAGGCACAGACACCCCCAAAGCAGCTACAGGAGGCAATTCCTCAGGGGCAGAGTTAAAAGCTCCCTGTTATTAAGCTCCCGCAGGGGGAATGCTTTTTGGACAGTGACTCCTGCTGGAAAGGTGAAGGCAGCACAGCCACAGACCACGCTCTGGAGAGCGGGCACGTCCCCACACCCAGCTTCCTCCCACCACCAGGACTGCCACATCGCTCTCCTCCTCTCCAGCTGCCCCAGGGGCACCGCTGGACCCGTGACACACGGGCAGCTCCTTCTGAGCCTCCTCAGAAAGGATCACACGCGAAACACGGGGCCGCGGGGCCTGGGGGAACGTTACTCCCTTGCTGCGAGATACCACAGAGTTTTCCCACACTAAAGCAGCGTGGGCTCGGCGTTGGTTTCTGAAAGTCTGCAGCGAGGTACCACATGTCAGTTTGGCACCAGCTGGGAGCCAACTGCTGCACCCCTTCGGTTGGGGAGCCTGCTGTAGGGACGCGCGCCGTCTCAACTGGGTTTCCTGTTCGGTTTATCTTCGGGTCCCCAGGAAGGCAATTCACATGGCAAGCAGTCAGCTCTGCGCCGGCAGGTCCCGCTCTTCAACGATCCTCCGCACGCTCTCCGCGATGGTCCACACCTCTGCCATGGCACCTCGACCTGCAGGGCAGGGCCAAAAGCGCACGGTGAAGCCCACGGAAAGAGCACGAGGACACGCTTCCCCCGCCCCACCTCTGCTCCCCTCCGCACTCGGCAGCCCTGCGGCAACGCAGAGGCAGTGGCAGAGCACTGCGAGGCCGGGGCAAAGCTTGCTAAGTAGCCCCGTGTGTTGCCTCGTGACTCACCCCACAGAAAGCAGCTGTGGAGGCCGGAGGATCGGCTCGGGCCTGCAGGCTGGGCAGGGGTTTTGTGGCCCGGTGGAATGCCATCGGGGAGGAGCAGTCAGGCTGACTTCGCCTGGCTCCTCACTCACAAGTCTAAGCAGGAGCACGAGCTCCTCAGACAGTCAATGGAGGGAGGCAGGAAACCTCAAAAGGCAATTCATATGACCTTAATAAGTACCTCATGTTCTGAATCATCTCCAAGGACAACGGCGCCTAACCCTTGCGCAGGGAGCTGGTCTCTCAGTTCACGCTACCCCAGGAATAAGTGTGCAAAAGAGACCAAAAAAAGCACGTGGGTAACAAAACACCCTGCCTCCCCTCCCTCCTCCAGTGCAAATACTGCGTGTGCTCAGTATTGTTTTGAAATGATCTGTGACTATTTAAAAAAAAACACAAAACTTGACTTCATACCATTCCAGTGACTCCACAGTTCGCCCCACATTAGAGAGAGCTGCCCTGGATTTGCACTAGCTTGATTCTTGGGAGTAATTCTTGGAGAAGAGCGAGTGCTGAACAGAACAAAATGTAAAAGCTTTTCCTTTTGGGCTGGTTAGCTGCCAGATGAACATCTAATCTACACTGCGCTGTTGCTTCCTTCTGAAAGACTTTTTTTAAGCTTAGAATGAAAGTTTTAATGCCAGAGATCACTAAATCATCTCGTCCAACCTCACGCACTCGCAGAACTCAGTCCGTTCACTCCTGTCATTTGCTTGAGGCAAACACAGGATACCTCCCCACCAGCATGTGTCTCCATTAGAAGATTCAAAAGATGGGAGTTTCTATTGGTCCTTTGTTCTGCTGGCTAATTGCTCTAATTATTTATAACATGAGCCTTATTTGCCACTAGAAATTAGTTGGGGAGGTTTTGTTTCCCTCTTTTTTTTCTGGTCCGTTTACACAGCTGGGTTAGTGAGTGTGCAGATGAGCAGTGCCCAACAGCAGGCTCCGAAGGACAGTAACAACGTGAGGAAAGATGGAGGGGAAGGAGAGAGGCCGTTCAGAACGGCAGAGAGAAGTGCTCTCTGTGCGCAGATCACAGCCTGAATCTAACTTCACCCTCAGTTTTCCAGTAGGGATGAGCCCCTGGGGCCATGTCTGGGACAGAAGGCATAACCAGATAAAACTGCGAAGACTGGGGATGAAGAGCAATACTTTTGGAAGGACAAGAAAACTGAGTTTCCCTAAGAAACACTCACTAAGACCCAATCTCCACTCCACCTTTTCCAGACCTATAAATCCCAGGAGGCTTGAAGCACCCTACAGACAAGATGCAGGCAGATTTGGGTGCTTCAGGCCTCTTAATCTCAAGAGGAGCTGCGTCTGACAAGCCCTGCTAAACAAAAGACATTCCCTGACTGCCGCCTCACGGCTTGGCAGAGCTACGCCCTTCAAGGCCCGCCTTTGTCCTCCCTGACCCACTTCCTCCAGGTCTTTGGCAATTCACAGCTGGATCTTGAGGTTTAGCTGAGAAAAATCTTGCTAAACAGCCTGTCTTACAGCACAGATCATGCCTACAGGTAAAATTCTTCCAGTGTGCCAAGCTCTAGAAACCCGGCCAAGGATGATGAAGATATTAGCAGATTGGAAGTGTTTTGCAACAGTAAATTGCTGCAGGCCCACAGGCTGCAAAGCACTCCTCAAAGTCTCCTTATATTGTGGCACACGGATATCATCACGGCCAACAGCCGGTAGGTTACATTTAGCTATCCAATCAAGGCAGCATTTTAATTGTCGATTTCATTTGTTATTTTAACTCGTTTTTAGCTGGGCCTTACATCCAAAGCCACTCACTCACTGAGAAACATGTATCAGGTAGAGGTTGTCATACAGAAACTTGGTGGCAGCCAGGATCTGGCCCACTTCAGGTGAGACCAGTCACGCGAGTGAGGAAGGCGAACCTCCCACCAGCAAGTTAAACCACAACATCAACAGACAAAACTGGTGCAAACTGAATCTCTTTTCTTCTGCACCAGATGTGAGCTCTGCTGCCTGCTGTTTGGGTGAAAGCTGGGCAAACCCCCTTGTGGATAAAACCCACAAGACAGAAATTAGTTTGGAAGAAGAGGCCGTGGGGTAAAAGGCCTGAAAACAGAGAAGGGGAAGAAAAAACTCAGCGGTGGAGACGACTTTGGGTCTTCAGAGACCTGGAGCGCATTGCTGCTTCGCCATAATTTTCTCACACATTGCCAGGAAAACCCTGGCATGTGCCAACAGGAAAATCTTGTTGCAAATTGACTCACGAGCACGAGCAGAGCAGAGTCAGATGTGGCTACTACTGCCCCAACTGACCTTACCACCCCTCTCCCACGAGCTCCTTCAGGAGTTTGTTCTCACAGCAGCAAGGTTTGCACGGAACATGAAGCAGCTCCCAAACACCTGCTGGTGTAGTGAGGTAACTCCTGATCAACGCTGCTCTGCTTTGCCACTCTGAGCTACAAACCACAGCAGTTCACGTGCCGCTTCTCATGTGGCTCGCACATCCCTGCCGCAGGGGTGGCAGCCCCAGGACAGGAACAGGGCAGAGCAGCAGAAGGTGGAAACCGTGTTTGCCATCCAGCTCTAATCCACGCAAGTCCACTCACACGGCCCTTCTGCATCTCACATCCCCCCTGTGAAAGGGGGACACCTCTTTCTGCTTCAGGTGTGCGGACGCGCACAAAAAGCACACTACCCATTGGGGAGCAAACATCCGAGTGCCACGGGACCAGAGGTCCCACACAAGTACTAACAGAGATGAAGGAAAAGCTCCGAGGGACCAAGAGGCTATGCCAGATGGCCTTTCCACTTCTGCCAAAACGTCTGCGTGGAATGACCTCTTCTGGGCGTTTTCCCCTAACATTCTTACAAGTACGCAAGAAATTTGATGTAATCAGGTCTAAAACCCCAGCGGAAACATAATTGTCCAAGACAGTTTAGCTGATGCCTGAGTTACTTGACTACGCTTACCTAACTGTAAATATTTCTTAGTCTTCAGCTCAAGAAAGCATTCTCTAGAAGCACTGCACCTAACGACTCAGACACTAAGAAAGCCAGCCCTAGAATTTAACCATTAAGAAGATTTTAATATCCTGTCTTCACTACAGACTGCCTTTTGAGGTATCCAGCAGAGTGGTGAGGATCTTGATATCACTGGGGTTGTTAAATGAGAGGATGAGTGCATTATTGCGCAGGCACATTTGCTATTACAGCTGGAATTGGGTGACATTTTACAATTTTTCCAAAAGAAATCCCAATTAAAGAAGAGAATCCATTCATCCAAATTGCTTGTAAAAAAAAGCTTCTCAAAACCTCCCAGAAGTCAGAACATCTTCATTTAAACCAGTTTGTAAAGCAGCGTAAGTGAAGACTCGAAACTGAGTGTGACAACGTTTCCTACCCCCTTCTTTCACTTCACACAAGCCTAATGTCAAAACCCCAAACCAAAACAAGATTGGAAAGCTGATCTAGCTGAAAAGTAACCCAGGCAACAAACAACAACACATGTTAAATGCACGTCCAGCTACACCCTCAGCCACATCTGCAAAGCGCTTATCCTCAGTGCCTGCTCTGAGGGATAAGATATTATCCCCCTGGCAGAGACGAGGAACCGTGGGCTGTTTTCATCATGTCTCAGTCTCAGCAGAGGGCAAGGCTGGGACACCCAAATCCCAGGCTGATAGTGCTCACCACAAAGCCTTCCTTCTGCTTGATCTGCTCTCTCCGCCGAGGATGGGCCTTTCTTTTAAATATCTAACTAACAGCTCGTCTGAAAGTCTGGTTTGGATGGTCTCACGAGACTGCTAAAAGATTAATGAAGAATAATAGGTGCCAGCTAGCACAGGGCAACGTTTCGTCTTGTTCATACAAACCTCGGCAACGAGCACCTGCTCTCTGCAGTCCAACATCTTGCAGGTCACAGGGCGAAAGAACAGGGCACCTCCCGTCAGGATATTAGGGGCACCTGGGCAGCAAAACAGTCAGATGACATGCAACGGGACTGACCTTCGTCTCCACACACGAGTTTCTTCACCACACAGGGGATCTCCGTGTAGCCAAAGCCCTTCAGCTGCTCCACCTGCTGAGCTGTGATGGGATGTTCCCACATGGCTGTGTTCATGGCTGGGCAGAAGAGCAGAGGTTTGCGCAGGTCCCAGGCACGGATGACACAAGTCTGCAAAAGAAGCCAAGAGGTTGGGCTCTGGGATGTGTTTTCTTTCCTCATTCTGTCTCACCTCTTTGCTGCACAGAAGCGCTTTCCCAGCCCGGCTATCATGAGAGGGCCAAAAGCATCCATCTGTCAGCGCAGCTGGACTAACCCGTGAGCAGGTCCACAGGGCTGCTACTAATTTGTGTTACGTTCCAGCAAAGCTCCTCTCTGACAGGCGAGGAGGACGAGGGAGGCTACAAAGAGAAGAGATTCCATCCTACGCCGGATCAAAGCCAAGCAAGACATCCCAGTTGCTGGAGCAAACCACGCTGGAACGCGATGCATGCAGCCAGCCCTTGTGGGAGACCAAGAGAAGCTGAGGGGTGGCCACAGATCGTATCAGCTACAGAGAAATCCCCAGGCAACACTTACAGATAAGCCAGCTGTAGAGCTAAACAGAAAAAGTTGGCAAGTCAATCTTCTCAAACAACGCGCCAACTGGATCCCCAGCAGCTGACAAGGGAAGCGCTGCTGCTTCCAGCATTCACATGGAGGATTACACGAACCTATCTGCGCTGCTGCAGAAGATGCTGGTAGATTACAAACCACCCAGCAGCTCCTGCGTGCTGCAGAGGCTCACATCTGAGGCCGCAATAACATACAGCTTCCAGATAAGCTACTATCACCTCATCTCCTCAGAAAGATAAATGGTGGTTGCTTTTAAACAGCGCAATGCCCTTCAGTTTCCCTAGCCCTGACAGCTCAGGGATGCAGGGGGAGCCTCCCAGGCAGCTCACATGGGTCTCTGGTGCAGGGGCTCTGCGCAGTTCACAGTACCTCGGAGCAGGCTGCCCATCCTTTTTTATGCCCTGTGATCTGAACCCTTCGCGGCACAGGGGAAGTCTGCTAGAATCTGTTCAAACTTGCTAACCAACGCCTCTAGCACTTGCTTTTCTTTACCGGAGCCACCTCTTCCCTCCACAAAACCATCCAGGACCGGCAGGGGTTTGTGAAGCCGTGTCCCTAACACCTTTCCTGAGCTCTTCCTCTGTTGACTATGGTACAAAGGGAACTCAGCAGGACAAGACGTTGCTTGTCCCTCTCTCAGCTCTTTCTGGTTTCCCCAGATCTCCAGAGAGCTGCTCAGACATACGAGGGCTGTAGCTCTGGGTGTACTGTGCTCATTTGTAGGCACTCTTTCTTACCTAGACAGCTAAGCTGGTCGCGCAGGGCTCCCCAGCCAGAGCTGATGCGCTGCCCTCCCTTCCGAAATCTATCCTCCCTACGTTACCGAGGGGTGATGCAGCATTTGCACTTTTGCAGCTTCCTGGCACATCTTCCAGGTGCTTTATACATATGACCTTTCCTGATGATGGCTCAACACAAAGCACTGAAGTTACACAAAAGTTCCTGATCGCTGAACTGAGAAGCACGCTCTTTTAATACAGTTTCTGATCAGTCTTTGAGCCGGAGCACCTTTAGTACCAGAAAAACAAGCCTGAACAAGCAAAAAGAAAAAAAAATACATAGCTGAAACTGGAAGGTAAGTAAGTGTGCACATGTTTGAATTTCTGTGCTATGCAGTTAGGTGAGGGAGGAGGTGAGGTAGCAGGAAGTAAACAGTTTTATCTGATCTCACAGGTGTCTTTCCAGCTTACATCTAAAAAATGCAGAGAGGAACTCAAAAGTCAGAGAGACAGAGAGAGAGAAAAAACACGACAGAGAGAGAGAGAACATGATAGAGAGAGGGTGAAGGTAGAAGGAGAGAAGGGTCATCCACTAGAAAAAGCAGGATAGGCACAAAAGAGGGACTGGGAAATAATGGAAGACACCGAGATAGGCCAGGAATGGAAAGGAATACAGGTCAGGGAAGGAAAGAATTGGTGTTTGAAAGGGATCAGGGGAACCACGCTGGCAGAAGAGACAAGCATATGAACTGGCAGCAGAACATGCAAGTCTTGATGCTGCCGAAGCACAAGAGTTTCCATGAAAGAAAGGTCAGACAGACCAGCGCTGGGAGGGGAGGGAACTGAGGGGCTGCTCTCAGGCAGAGCTGCGGTTACTCACCAGCAGGTTGTCACAGATCCCGGTGGCGAGCTTCGCCAGGGTGTTTGCATCAAGAGGGGCCACCAGCATGAGGTCGGCCCACCGCCTGAGCTCGATGTGCAGGACTGGGTCCGAGCGGCCCTTCCACAGCTGGGGAGGAGACAAGATGCAGGTTACGAAACCCTTGCAGCGAACAGCGGGCACTGCACCGAGCCCAGGGCAGTGACTGCAGCCTCAGCTTCGTTATTCTCACATCCAGCAACATCTGACGGCGTGGGGGGACTGGGGACTGCAGCCACAGCGCTCCCGTTTCTGACTTCCCACCTCCTCCAGCGAAGGCTGCAGGGCAGCAGCGTTTAGGAAGCACAGCTAACGGGTAGTTTCCCCACACAGACAACAATTTATGCATCCAACAACCTGGCCAGCTCCCAGCAAAAACCTTTCTCCAGCCACACCGTCCCTCAGCTTCACAGATGCCCAGCATAAAAGCTCCCTTAACGTGTAGTGCATCTGAGAAGCCCGCTGCATCCTGTCAGCCAACCAAACCCAGACAGGACCCAACCGGGGGAAATCTCTCCTGGGGAGCCCGCGCGATGTAGAAGCCTCACACCTCTTTACCATGTTCTAGGCACTCTGAAGCCGTCCACTGGCTTTTAAAGAGGTTCAGACCCCTAACTGACCCCCTTCTCAGTAAGGAAGCATGCTCAGAGCCAAGTAAAGCCACACAACTGAGCAGGGAGCAGTCCTGTGGGCAGCCCCATGGAGGGATTAGGTTTGGCCAGCCAGGCACTTCCATCCTCGGGGCTCCAAGCAGGCACTTGTATTCTCGGTAAGGCTCAGGGGGGTCCCTGCTCTGCTTAGGAGCACATGCAACTGGGACAACGTCAAGAGAAGCAGCAAGCAGCACCAGGTGCTTAACCCCAGAGAACACGCAGCCCCACAGCAGCAAGAGGTGTGTCAGGGCCACGAACTATTCCTTCTCTGAGTCACGGGAAACCACAACAAAAAGGCAGCATCCGGAAAGCTGGTGCTCCCTGACACCTTTCCCAGCTCTTCCACTCGCTTTTATTTTTTCTACAAGTGCTGAAGGTTGTAGTTTTATTTTCAGAATAGAACATCTCCCAAACATGCTGAGCAGGCTTATTTGCTACCCTGGTGTCAGCAGGGCACGTTACAAAGGCTCCAGGTCTGCCTTCCAGTGTGCCAGCGGCCCACGGAGCCTGACCTGCACCTCTACGGCCACACAGAGGGTTCCTCCTGAACAGCTCTGCCTGGAGCTGTAGCATCCTGGCCCCCAAGAGACCTCTGCTGATCTTCTAGACCAGCCAGAGAGCTTCCTGGCCATTGCCCCTCTCCACATGAAAGCAATGTTCGCGTGCGAGTGCATTTGCAAGAGAACTGTTAAAGGGGAGATCAGCTCGCGCTCACATCAGTACTGCAAAGCTGAGAGAAAATGTATAGAAAAACAAATGTCGACGTTTATACATCTCTCCATCCCAGAATCTGTCAAAGCACATCAACAAATCCATATTCAAGAGAAGATAATTCTATGGAGAGAAGCCAAAAAGATGCCACCGGACACTGTTATTAGTGGATCCTGGGGGGCGTGCTCATCCGTAACTGGTTTGAGGGGAAAAACTGGTGAAAAAGGTCAAGTTGATAGCACGTTGCTAAAATTCAAAGAACGATGGACTGATCTCTTCCACGTACACACATCAACGTGGGAGCCTTTTGAGCTACACACACCGCTGCCACCAGGAGAACATCTCTTACGGCCAGCCACCCACCACAGGGGCAAGAGCAGGGCACTGCAGCAGGCCCTGCCGGCACGAAACTCCCCAGGAGAGGCGGCCCTGCAGCCGGCTCAGACGTAGCGCACGCCACCTTTGGTTCTCTCCCGAGGCACGGGCAGGTTTGGAGGACGCAGAGCGAGAAGCTGCAGCACGCAGGCAGAGGAGGCTGAGGTTACCCAGCAGGACACCGAGCTGAGTTCTGAAGCAGCCTGGGTAGCTTTGTGATTGTCAGCGGTGCCGGCAGATTTAGAATAGGCAGCGATAAGGAGAATTAAGCTGTTGCCTTCCTGACAAGCATGAGTCATGGCAAGCAGCTGACACCCTCACCACCACTTTGCAGTGGCTTTCTTGACATTTCCTGATGCTCCTCTCAGCGCTGCAGAGAGCTGCTGAGCCCAGGGTGGTGAGAGACCACTTCTACCCACAGCGCCTGCTGCAAGCCTGCTAGGGCGGTACAAAGGCCTCTGGTACAGCCGGGGCTGCCTCGCCCACCCCTCTGAAAGCCCTGCCCCAGAGCACTCCAACAAAGAGGTGAGCCTCGGCCAAGAATCTAAGGAATGTGGTCTCTGATGAAGAAACGTGGAGGATTTGCTGTTCAGCACTTGAACAACGGAGTGAAACCTCTGCGAGTCCTGCCTTCTGCTGAAGCAGGACCCGTTGGTCACAGCAGGAAGCAAAAGGCCCAAGTGCATGATGAAACGACCTGAATCACAAAACACGGGGCTAGTGGGGACAGACGGGGAGCCCTTGCCCTCTCCAGAGGTAGAACTACTCACCTGCCATTCGTCTTCATCGCTATAGAGGGGGACAGGAATCTCCTGGGGGCTGTAGAAGTGCTTTGCTCTCTCGGTAGTGACCACCTTCACTTCCAGCTAAGCAAAAAGCAAAAAGACAGACCAACAGTTATGCCCTGAGGCCAATCCTGTACAGCTGGGCAGAGGAGGAGGGCTCGAGCAGCACAGATTTTGAAAGATTTGTGGATCCGCAGAGGTCGTTCCCCTACTGCGTGCACGTGCGCTAACCGCACCTACCCCGAGCTGAAAGGTCAGGCTGCTGGAGGTGCTCACAGGGGCTGAAGACTCATTTCACTGCCACCCAGCAACAGGCAGGTGATTAGTCACTGCCTGCCAAACTCGTTCACATGGCCAGTTCACAGCCGGGACAGCAGCAAGCGCAGAAACGAGAGGCAGCTCCGCGCAGAACTTCAAAGGGACGGTTCGGAGCAGCAAAGCGCAGCGCCACGGAAGGTGCCCTTTAATCAGGAAACGCCCGCCGAAGGGAGCAGCAGAGCATCCTGCCTCAGTGGATTCCCTCAGCCACCGCAGAAAGAGGTGGCATGCCCGCACGGCCCTGCCGGATCGCTCTTCCCACACTCGGAGCCAAGAGGAAGCACGGTGCCGAGCCGTCACGAGTCCTGCTGGCGGAGAAGCTGGCAGCTGGGACCCGGCACCACCAGGGCAGAGCAAGCCCATCCCTGCCGAACAAGGCTCCACAAGAAGCAGCGCCTCAGAGCTCCTCTTGTTTCCCGGGGCGTTTTTGAAACAGCAGGATGTTGGCTGACCTGTGCCTACCGTGCCTGTTACGAAAGTGATAAAGTCCCGTCTGCCAGGCAGAGCCTTTGCTTTGGAAGAACAAGCATGATTTCTTGGTCTCCGTTATATTTTTCCCTTTAATTCCTCTCTCTGCCTCCGTTTCTTTCACCTGTGCCCATCTCTCTTGACAAGGGAGGTACCACCAAAGGTGGGGAGGTAGCTACAGACTACCAGGCGCTATTTTTACAACCATGTTAACCCATCTTGTTCCAGCCAAGGGCAGCAAGCTGGGGCAGTGCCTTCCAGCTGCTGCGCCCATCAAGGAAAGATGCTGGAAACAGTAAAACCTCTGCGCAGGTACATTCACAGCACAGGGCTCGTGTGGCTCGCGTACGGAAAAGGAGACTGGGTACAGTGCCTGAGGGCTCTCTCCCAACTCTCAGCCAAACCTGCCTGCCTTACGGGAAGCCAGCTGAGCCCTCAGGTATATGGCATGCACTGGGGAAGTCCCAGCATGTCCCTTGGACGTCTGACACACAGAGTTAGGAGGTGCCAAGGTGCCCATGACAGGAGATCCTTTTATTTCCTCCTGCAGGAATCTTAGCAGGTGGAAAAAGTGGAATTTGCCCCAGTTTCTGCACGTCCCACGACCAAAGCTGTGCCTCTGACAGGTGCCAAAAGCGGCTGCTGATCACACAGAGGCGTTCTGCACGCACCAGGATCAGCCACGAAGCAGAGCCAGCGTCAGACCTGCTCCACACATGCCTATCACCTGCGTGGCACATGCAGCTCTCCCACCTGCAATTCCTGCAGAGGACGGACCTTAAACCAGCCAACAGACTGCTCAACACGTGAAGGGAGCGCTCCGAAACCACTGCTGACATTCAGGGCGCACCTCACACCACCGATAACCGTAAGGAAATAGTTCTTTTCCTCGTTATCACCCCCTTCTGACCGTGGTCTGCACCCTGAGCCAGCTCACGGCACAAGCCACGCGGTGGTTCTGTTACACCAGCAGCTCCCAGCTCCTGTGAGGTGCCTGCTCCTTTTCAGGCGGCCCAGCTTGGAACCACAGCTGTACTTCTGGTGCTTTCGAGTGTGAAGATCACGTTCACAGCAATCAACCACATTGCATCTGTATTAGCCTCACCTTGCAGAAAGCTGTTTGGAGCCAAGCAGCGATGCCACCAAAGGTGCTAACGCTGCTTTCTGCCATCCCTTGGCCTTCAAGGAGGTGTTAACCTCGCAGGCTGCAAGATATTATTTATTTGGTGATTTTAAGGAGTTTAAAGGGGTTTGTCTGCTCTCTGAAATGATACCAGTAGGCTGCATCTATGCTAAAAGTTCTCACCAGCAATGTTTGTTAGTGCTATTCTTATTTACAGAGAGCCATAACAATATAAGGATTTTGAGGTGATGCAACTGCATCTACCTCATGACATGTTTTGTACCTTGCTGCTTCAGTTGTGCCAGTATCCAAAATGTTCTAATCTAGACGAGAAACACCTGGTCAAAAGGCTAAGGGACGCAAAAAAAATCCACCTTTTCTTAATTTTTTTTAAAGACAGTTTCATAACCATCTCTGGTCTTAAAAAAAACAACCTACTTCTTCAAAGCTGAAGCCCAGGACCAGGGAATGGCTGGCTATCAAGAACTGCGTCCAACCCACTACAAGGCAGAGCACAGCAGGGGGCTGTTCGAGGACTCTGCCTGGCGGTAACTCCACCACTCCCCCAGGAAAGCTGCTCCAGCAGTTTAATTATCCTCTCTGATTGAGGTTTTCTGCTGGGGTGGGCTCCTGGATCCCTTGTTCTCTGCAAGTGTTTCAAGTCCCTCCAGCTATGTTGGAAAGAGATCAGTGCTCTCAAGATCGTTTTAGCCTACATAGTTTCTCCTTCTATTTACCTGGCACACCCTCTGTTTGACTGTGGATATCCCTCTGCTTAAGCTCTAAATCTCTCTGGCCCCACTCACAAGCTCCACAGCGCAGTGAAATTGCACAACGTGCTTCAAACCTCCAAGGCCGGATGACATCCAGAAGCTTCAGTAACAATAGCTGTCACCCAGAAAGAAGTTTGCTTTTTCCTTTCTTATTAACTAACTGATAGCCCATCGATGTGATTTTTTGGCGTTGTTTTCCACCCAAATTACTAGGGATCAGGCTGAGACAATGCGTGTGAGTCTAGCACAGCCATGAGTTCCCCAGGCGTCCTGACAACACGCTACGTGCTGTCTCCTCACAAAAAATAAAAATAAAAAAAAGAGGCAAGGGTAAAAAGCTGCAAAGCGTAAGCTGATGCCCTATAGATTTCCTAGATCTTCAGAGAGCTTAAAAGACAGTAACATGTAGCCGTGTCAATTACCACCCTCAAGGACACGTTAAAGTTTAATGGGTGCAAAGTGGTGCCGCCAAGTTATTGGCTCAGAATCATTTTAGCAGAAACGTCAATTTTAAACTACTCCCGTTTCAAACTTCTGGCTGCATCCCTTCTGGTATCAAAGCCTTCCTCTGCCTCTGCCCTGCTCCCACCGACGGCTTCTCCAGGTTCTGTTCTGTCAGTTAATGCAGCAGGCCTTAAACTTGATGGAGACATTACGCTGACTTCACCCACCAGGCTATAGATCAGGCAGCAAAATCACATCAGAAATGAGTAAACAAATAAATTTAGCTAACAAATCTGATATGAGAAGCTCCTGGACAGGCTGGACACTCATCTTTTATTTTTTGTGCAGCACAGCCTAAAACTAGCGGCCACAATGCCTGCAACAGATGTCACAGAGCGCGGAATTTAGGACCGGCCATCTGCGGCTGTTAATTACGCATCCAAAGCTCACAGAGAAGGAACGCACTTGATCTCGATTCCTACAGCAGACCATTTGCATTCTTCCCGCCACCTGCAAAGGGTGTCCCAAGCACCAGGAGCAAGGGAAAAGAGACCACAGCAAAGTGGATCCAAGGCAAGAGGAGCAGAGGATGCGTGCCCTGCATCCCGTGCTAAGAAGAGAACAACGGCTGGAGCTGGCTCTGGGCTGGTCCCCCCTTCCTCGGCACCCTTTGGCTTCACCCTCCTACTCCAAGCTAGGACCTTTGGCCTTGGCAATTATTTCAGGTCAAAATCATTTCAGAAGGACTTTCAGCAGGTTCTCTAACCAAGAGACGTAGATATTTAAGTGCACGCTCTTGCTCCTGCTCCTCTTTCATTTCGCTGCTCCAAAACAGACACCTCGCTTCTTAAAAGCTCAAGGCTTCTACAGTTTCCTCTAACTTCATTCTGAAGCAAAAGTTACCACGCTTCCTTCCCTGACTCTAGTCACTAGTGGCCTCTGCTGGACACCTTTGTTACTCCTGACAACAAACTCGAGTTAAAAAATAAATAAAAATGTACGGACACATACTGGCTTGTATCTTCTGTTCTTACAAGATCTAGTTGCCCTTTGCTGGTCAGACGGCAGTGTCCGTCTTTGTAAAGCCCACATCTCAGCTACCGAAAATTGCAAGGTCCTAATTAAAAATGTTAACTTCCAAAAAGCATCCACCTGTGTCTGCAGCCAGGTCTGCCTGGGGAAGTATCCAGGAACAGTCACTGCCCTTTAAACCTAATTTCAAGCTAAAGCGTAAGTGTAGAGAAGTAAGAAACGATAGGAAGAGAAATATTGATTTTTAAAAGCAGGAAGAACTTGTCCCAGGTTTTAATCTAAAGGGCTCAATGCCAGAAGGAACTCTTCACTTCAGCAGAAGCCATCCAGTCTCTCCTGGAAACCAAAACAACAGGGTAACACCAGCTTTACTGGTAAGATTTACTCACCCCAGGGATTTTTAGCAATTCAGAGATGAGGAGAGGCAGCTTCAGGGCAGCCACACTTCCAGTCACACCCACCAGGACACGGAATTTTTTCTCTGGCACAGACGAACTCGTTTCTGCAGTTGCCTTTGGTTCTAGATGTGAGAAGGACTCCATGGTCCTGTCAAACTCTAGGAGCACAGAAAAATAAAGGAATTTTAGCACTGAGACAAGCGCAGCAGGGTTCTAACAACAACGTACTCCCAAAGACACGGGTCTAAGCGTGGACTATGCAAGACCCCAAGCAACTCGGTCTGATGCTGAACATTCAGACCCTGATCCACAAAGCTTTTAAGTACTGGCACACCTTTAAGCACAGGAGTAGCCGGACTCCTCCCATTTTCCTTACGTACAGGTTCTCTGGGATAACAGTAAACAAAATGCTACAAACTACACAGGACCGATCACTGTTGGTAAAGCCAACAGCCCCCAGAACAGAAATATGCCCTCGCGTGGTGGACACGGTACAGAATTTAGGATAACTATACCTTTCGCACTGACTACAGGCAAGACATGCAGCCCAGCTGAGTCGTGCTCCCTTCACGCTCTGTGGAGAAGAATAAACGCAGTGCGACATTTTAGTAAGTAAAAATTCTGGGGGGCCTCAGGAAAGCATTAGCACTGTACTGCCCATCGCATTAATACATATTTACAGTAGCACTAGGAATTACTCTTTGTAGATGGGGCAAAAAAAGACCCAAACTGAATAAAATGTAAACCAAACCAGCCACCGTGTGCAAATACCGCAGGAATGTGAAAGCCAGAACCACTCACTCATCCACTGCTGCCAGCCAAGGCTACCGACAGGCCTAGAGGTTGTTTTTGAAGGCATGTGTGGCAAGCAGAGATGATTCAGGGTGGTCTTCTGCCATCTCTGAGCCACTGCCACGCTGATAAATCATTAATAATAAATCACTCACAAGTATTCTGTTAAAGAACAGCATTCCTCTACAGAATCCACGTGAATATCTCTATTTAATAAGTCTTGAAACTAACAAAGAGCAAACTCTCTTATTTAAAAGATCTGAAAACTGTACTTTAGTGAAGGCATCACACCGGGATTCAGCCAAACTAACCTTCTCATTATTCAGAGGAAGTTACTTGGAAGCATTTTGGGTACAAGGGAAGAAGGAAAAAATCTTAACACCAGCTTTATTTTACGCACCAGCTTGGACGTTGGAGTGAGACAGCTGGGTTCCCTGGAGAGAATTTACCTCTTGGTCATTCCCAGAGCTCACTCAGATCCAAGTTTAATTTAGGATCCTTCACGGGGCGATTCAGATCACGCTCGTGTGACAGCTACGCATGAGCCTGAGCCACCGAGACGCACAAGCCCAAAGATCCTCGCTAATTGCCTCAGCCCCTCAGCTGAGGCACACAGGGAGCTGCACATCCTTTTTCCACGCTCCACTGGGAATTCATACGTTGTGCTTGGGCCCCTGGGGTTTCTGTGTGGCTGGAAAAAAAAAAAAAAAAAAGGCAAATAAACAATAAACAGCTAGGACAGGAGCACTATTTCAGCTTGAGCTTCCAGGCAGTGCTTACCACAAGAAATTACAGAAAAGGATGCTCAGCGTACGTAGTGGCTAGGGTGGTCTGATACCACAGCAACACTTCACGTGCTTACCTAATGAAAATTAAAGCTATCACAAACTGCCCAGAGATGAAAACATTTACTAAGTAACAATTAATTCACCGAAGCACCCCCAAGCTGAACTCTAGGAAGTAAGACGTGAGGGCTGTTGGCGTCAGGGGACCGCTCCCTCCTCTCACCGATCACGGCCCTGGGGAGAGAGTTAAGCGAGAAGGGCGCAGAAAGCAGGCGGCCCCTTAGCGACGTTACCGGCTCCTTAGCTCTGAGAACCGCTTCTAAAGGCTGCCGAGGCCGAAAACGGCCGGGAGGAAGCCGGCGGCCTGCGGGACACAGACGGGGGGCCCGGGGCTGAGGGCGGCGGGGCCCCGCGGCCTGGCTGCGGCCTACCTGCGGCCCGGCCCCGCTCACCGCCCGGCCCCAGCGCCTAGCAACGGCGGCAGAACGCGGAGGCGCGGGGCACGCTGGGAAATGTAGTCCCGCGGCGCCGCCATGAGGCCCAGGCCGGCCCTCAGGGCCTAGGCGGCGCTCAGCGGGCTCCCAGAAATACACATTTACTCCAGTAAAGCCTCAGGGCCCCGCAGGTCAACACCGCACCCCCCTCTGGTGACCCGCACCCCGCACACCCCGCTTTCTCCCCCCTGTTTTGGTGCCCAGCCCTGGGCGTTACGAAGCGTGGGTTATTATCCGGTGGCAGCGCAGAGCCTGGCTCCTTTGGCCAGAAGCAGCCCCTCAGGGTTGTTGTCATGTCCCTGCCCAGCTGCAGCTCCAGGCTGGCCAGCTGCATTTCCCCACCCCAAAGCCCCGAGCCACGGGGCAAGCATCACCCCATCAGCCCCAGCACAAGCACGGGCTCGTGGTGACATTTGCTGTATTTCCAAGGCAGAGAATTCAGTGCTAGCGGTTAAAAATTCACTGCTAGGGGTTAAAATGAAAAGCACACAGGGAGAAAGTGAGAGCAAGGGGACAGGGACAGAGCCCTGGGGTACAGGATTACTCCTGGCACCCCAAAGGGGGAGCAGAGCTGGGTTAGTGCGTGGCCTCCCAACATTTCCCTGATACAACTGAAAAGGGACATCTTGTGGGCATCCCTCCCATTATCAGATAATCAGTGGGGAAGGAGAGACAGGGAAGAGCTCAGCCACAGCTCACAACCAAGGCTGTCCCCCCATTAACACAGCTGCTAATTAAAGATAACCACTGTGGAAGCCGGTATGGTGCCATGCCCAGCTGCCACCAGAGCAGGCATGCATGTCGCCAGCGAGGGGTCACGCTTGCACAGAGGAGACACACTGCAGAGGAGGGTTAGGTGCTGAAGCAATGTCTGTTAGTTACAGCTCGGTACAGGTATCATTTATGCGGCTTAATATAAACGCAAAAGGTGAAATCATTATTTTGCAGACATGGATGACAGAGCACGTGATTTGGCATAGTAAGTTTTAGGCTAGCTAGAAATGAATTGCACAATATTTAAACCTGATTAGGTACATAATAGGCTCAGCAACGGATTACTTTTCTCCTTACAGTTTATACATATATATACACACATACACAGACAGGCATTTTATCATTAGCTGCATTTTAGTCTTGTCAAGAGACAACTACCTACTGCCAAATGACTGAAGTGATACTCTTAGAAAGGAAACTATTCTTGGTGTGCTTTGCTGGGAAAAAAAAAAAAAAAAAAAAAAAGATAAATTCCAGTTTGGTGCCATCCCCGTGGGCAGATCTCACATCCTGGCACTGCTGAACTGCTGGGGGGGGGGCAGGCAGGAGCACAGCACCTGCAGTGCCAGCATCTTTAGGGCATCTGTGGGGCAGGAGGTGTTGGAGCCGAAGGGCTGCATTCCCTTTTGGGCTGCTTTTCTAGGACTTGGAAGAAAAAAAATGGTTGTTTAAAGTGCATTTAGAGTCTGAAAAGCATCTCTGAGAAGGAGCTTTCCCTCCTCCTGCCCCACAATGTCCATTTGCTCCCATTTACAAACCAGCCCTGAGCCCTGCTGCCTCCCTGCAAGCCCCTCACTGGAAGCCCGACCTCCCCAAACTGGGCAGGATTCGGGGGCTGGTGGACCAGGAGGACTCATTCTTGCAAAGGATCCTAATAGAGCCAGACAGCCAAGTTTCACTGCGCTTTTTAGGAGTGCAAGCAAGGAGGAGTCACTCCCACCAGCCCAGAGCTTCCCTAAAGAGCTGTGAGCCAACAGGAAGAAATACTGGCCTCATTATTTACACCATTGGCGGGGCTGGTTGGATGTGGGGTGGCAAGATTGCACCAAAAATAGGTCCCACGAGAGACACTCTGCCAGTTCTTGCCAGTTTTAGTTTTGAAACAGAAGCCTATAGAAAACAGGTCCAGGCTACAGGACCAGGCTGGTCTCACCCCCCAGAGAAAACCTGTCCTCATTCCCCAACACGCACGCACCCATGCACACAGCAGCTCTCATCTGCAGCCACGCAAAAACAATACTGCTCTTCCACAGCAAAATGTAAACTACACATTTACAACACCACGCACTGAGAGAAGGTGGAGATCCTGAGCCAGGGATTGGATTAGGAATCTCTTGGCTTCCAGCACGTCAACAGCAGGATTGAAGGGTTCTCTCTCTCTCCTGTTTTAAAAATCAGCTAAAACAGCCTTTTTTTTTTTTAATGGCTAAATCAGCCACCTGCAAGTTAAAAAGCAGAAGAAAAGAATTCCCAGGATTGCTTGCCCTTGCTGAGACACTGGCAAATGGCTGGATACTACCAAGTGAAAGAAAACTCACGTCAGAAACCTGTAGTTCAGCTCTTATTTAGGGGGGAGATGGGTGCTGGTCACTATTTTGTAATCCTTCCCTTTTGGGGGGACTTTTGGCTGATGTAGTTCTAACACACACCTATCACCACAGTAATTAAAAAATCACCACCGTGCACTACTTCACAGGGAAAAGAAGACACAGGAATGTACACGTACTATCACGCACAGCAAGAGTCCTGCAGGTCAGCTCACAGCCTCTTCAGAATGAGAAATATAAGAGAAAGAGAACTAAAAGAAAGAGCTCGAGGTGATGATGGGGAAAGGGGGAAAAAAAAAAAGTAGATTCTGTTACAAAGAATGGGGAAAGATTATGGTTCGCTCTGGCTTTCTGAAACAGCTGCAGGAACTCGACTCAGCCTTCTTTCTCCTTCCCCCCAGTGCTTTCCTCCCGAGGACGGAGCCCCGCGGCTCACATCTCGTTGGAGTAGGTGTAGTTGGGGGTGGCCGAGTACTGCGTCTCGTGCTGCATCATGGCCCCCTGCGCCGCCCCCATCGCCGCGCTCTGCGCTGCCTGCTGCACGTGCGGGTTCTTCCAGGCGCCCGTGGTCCACTCCTCCTGCGCTTTGCTGAAGCTCCCGCCGCTCCCCCGGTAAAACTTGTGCACCTGGAGCCGAGAGGAGGTTGGAAAGGGGAAAAAACAAACCACACACCCAGTGCCCCACCACCACCGCCCCGCCGTCGTACCATAGTGAGGGCGATGAAGGAGAAGACTGCCATCCCCGTGAACAGGATGGTGGGGATCAGCATCACCACGGCCGACCCCACGTTGGTCCCGAAGAAGGAAATTGCCGCAATCCAGCCGCTGCAAGGAGATGGAAGCCACCACGCTCAGCACCCCTCCCAGCTCCTGCCGCCAGCTTCCCCAAGGGGAGAAGCTGCCCGGGATGTTAAGACCCCGAGAGGCAGCTTCCCCTTTTTTCTCCACCCCACCACACACAAACACCTCCCCTGGGTGCCCAAGCACCCGTGGAAGTTGCCTGCAGGCCCATGGTGGGAGAAGCACGGCCCTTACCAGACACCCCAGCCAGGGATCCCCACAGCCTGGATGATGCTGATCACCAGCTGGGCCATGAAGGTGAAGAAGAAGGCCATGAAGCTGAAGGAGCTGTCTGTCCTGCAAGAGAGGGCTCCGTCAGCTCCTGCGCCTCCGGCCCCACTGCTCTGCCCACACAGGGCTCCCCCACCGAGCCCCAAACAGCCTCACGGTGAAGGTTAGGAAGTACAGCTAAAAGGCTGGGCAGGAAGAGCAGAAATTCCCCAAATATTCAGGCAGTGCCTCAAGCTAAGCACCACGTAGGAGTTTCCAAAAAAAAAAAAACAAAAAAAAAAAAAAACAAACCTTGAGAAGCCAGGCTCAGGTGTGACCACTTACTTGAAAGCTTTGTAAATAGGTCTAAACCAGCAGACATAGGAGCAGGGCGTAAAGAGAATGAGCCAGAGAATTGCCAGTCCCAAATTAACAGCTCCGCCGCCTCCAATCAGCCATGCGAGGCAGCCAACGAGATTCACCGCCAAGGTGATGCTGTTCACTGCAAACACACACACACGCAGAGGGAGCAGAGTAGCGTGCACGAGGAGGGCGGCGTGATCCCGAAACCCTGCGGCAGTTCCGACCCCCCAGAGCCCCCCGAGGGGACTCATCCTGCCCGCGTTTATGGGCGAGATGGGGGAAAGTGCTCTGGAGACAGAGCTGGCTGGACACACAGCTCCAAAAACCAGCAGGCGTGAGCTGGGGGGGATTTAACACCCCAAAACAGCTACCCCAGGGAAGCACAACTATTCCCCCCCCCCCCTTTTTGTGGAAAGGTTACAAGAGCCCTCCTGGCGTGCAGGGGGATGTTAGAGAGACCGGGGCGAGCTGAAGGGGTTAGAGAAGAGCAGTGGCTCTCAGCACTGAGCACGGCACACACATGCAGAGAGAAAGAGGCAAGGCTCTCAGAGGAATCCAGCCCACGCATCTGGCTTCACGCTGGATGTGGGCACGGGGGTCAGGGCTTTTGGGAGCCCACAAAGGGGTTGCCAGGAGCTTGGGGCCGTGGAGAAAGCCCCTCGCTGCAAAGGAAACCCAAAGAGGCTTCGCTGGCAGCAAATCTTCCACCACGATGGTGGGAAATCCAGGGGATGCTGCACCCCTACCCCATCCCTAAAGGGTTTAGGCACATGGAGGGGCAGAAGGGGGAACGATGTCCTTGTTTCGGGGCTGGGGACCCGCAGCCCGTGCAGAGGACAGCCCACACTCACACATCCAGAGGTAGTAGAGCCGCTTGGCCATGGTGCGGTGCTGTGGCGGGATCTCCGCGTCGAAGTCCTGGTAGAAACATGGCTTCAGGGGGATGAACCTGGGCAGCGGGGGGAAGTTGTTGGCTTTCTCTGAAAAGAAAAAATCCCAAAAAAAAGAGTTAAGAAGGGGTGAGGAGCGGGAATTACCCCAAGTCCCTGCGGAAACCCCCATACCTGCCATGCTGGCACGCTCTCAGCTGAGAGAACTCCGCAGGGAAGCTGGAGAAGAGCCGGGAGCTGCGCGAAAGCTGGAGGGAAGAGAGAAAACAGGAACAAAAAGCGGGATGTGGAGAAAGGCAGAGGAGGACAGGGCCCTGCCCGTGGTGGAGGCTGGAACCCGAGGGTCCCCGTGCTCCCTGCCCACCCCGCGGCCTCTTCTCCGGGATAAACCCGGCTCCCGCCACCCACGCCGACACCCTAATTAACCCCTCATTAATCCTAATTAACCCCTCATTAACGAGGATTTGGCCACGGGGGGGGGAGCCCACGGGAGGGGGCACTCGGGCGGGGGGGGGACACCCACGGGGGAGGGGTGAGGACACCCACGCGTGTCCCCGTGGCGGGCTGGGGTGGGCTCAGCACCCCCAGCACCCCCCTCAGCCCCCTCCCAACCCCCCCTCATGTTGCGACAGTCGCCAGCGGGCTCCCCACGCGTGTCACGGGCGGGCTCCCCACGCGTGTCGCGACCCCGCGGACTCCCCCCGGGCCCGCTGGCCGGGTCTGCGTGGTAAAAGCCCCGAGGTCCCGGCCGGGCCCCCCCGTGCCCGTGCCCCCCCCCCCCCCCCGCCCCTCACCGTCCCCACGGGCCCGTCGCGGGTGGCGGCGGCCGCCCGGCGCCGCTCCTGCCGCAGCGGCCGCGCTCTCGCGAGATTTCGCCGCCCCACGCACGGCGCCTCCCGCAGGTCTCGCGAGAGCTCGGGAGCTGTCCAGGGTCCCGGTGCCGCCCGGCGGGCCCTGAGGGGAGGGGGAGCGGGGGGGGGGGCTGTGGGGTCAGGGGGTGCTGGGGGCTGAACCCCAAAAAGCACCAAAAAACACCAAAAAAACCACCAAAAACCCACCAAAACCCACGGGGAGCCTCTGTCCCTGGGGGGCTGGGGGTGGTGGGAAGAGCCGGGGGACGGCCAAGGGCGAGGAGGTGGGGGGGGGGGGTCCCTTGCCAACAGGGTGCTGCAGCGAGCCCGCCCCTCTGGGGGCACCGCTGTAGGGGAAATGGTGCTCCTGGTGCCCCCGGAGCTACAGGGCACGGGCACACAGCGTTAGGCTGCCGTGGTTCTGAGTCAGTGCTGTTAGCAGAGCGCTGGGAACAGCACTGGTTCCCCCTGCTCGTAACGGATGGCTGGGAAGCCGAGGGTGAGAGCACAGCCAGCACCCGCAGCACATTAGGGACAGCAGTCGGGAACAGCCAAGGGCCCAGACCCAGCAGCACGCCCCTTCCAAACACAGCATTAATCTCCAAAAACCCGCTACCAGCCACGTCCAGCAAGAGCCGAGCAGCTCCCGGATCAATCCATGGGCTGAGCTCCCATCTGGGAGGCCCCAGTACCCCCAGAGCTGGGGCTAACCCAGGCCCCAGAAACCCCAAACTATGGGGAAATCCCTGGGCTGAGCTTAAATAGAGCTGCTGGACCTGCTGCTGGGGCCCCGCGGGTTTATTGGGGCCCCGAGGGTTTATTGGTGCCCTGGGGGTGTAATTCTTCCTCTGCCCCATCGTGCTGCAGCTCGGTGGAGGGGCTCGCCCCACAGCAGGGGTCCCTGGGTGTGGGGTCAGGGTACGGGGTCACACCGCAGCTGTCCTACCGAGACCTGAGCCGCCCCGATGTGACGCGCAGATGGGCGCCGACTGTCCCCGTATCGCGTGCTCCAACTTTCCGAGCTGCTCCCGCATTCAGCAGCTGAAAGAAAATATAGCGAGGGCAGGCGGAGGGCAGGGCTCGGGTTTCTGCAGCCTCTGCCATCAGCCTCTTCTCCATCTTAGCCAATTCCATGGGTTTTTTACCCAATTCCTTTCCCCCCCCCCAGTCCCGCTCCCGTTCCTCTCCCGCCCCGCTGCTCCCCAGCATGGAATAACTGTGCTGCTGTCCTCCAGCAGACGCGCTGGGAGGGTAATGAATGGCTTCGGATGGTAATTAGCGGTGGAGCTGCTAATAACACAGCTCATTTCCATTTTAAGTGTTGCAGAGCGCTGCGAAAAAATGGACCGCGGGTGGCAGGATCTGGCCCCAGCCCGCAGCTTTCCTTCCTGCTGCATGCACAGTTGCTGAAATCCTTCCTATTTATTTTCCTGGGGGGCTTAGCATCTTTTGGAGGCAGCATTTTCCCGCAGAAGCTTCAATCCACCCCAGCCAGGCTGAAGGGAGATCTGACATGACGATGCCCTTGTTGTCGTGGTCCTGCCTCAGTTTCCCCTCTTGGTGGCAGCTGCTTTCAGGAGAGGATGCTCTCCTTCTCTCCATCCCCATGGGTCTCCCAGCCCTTTACACCATGGGGTGTCCCATTTGGCACCGTGGGGTGTCCCATTTGGCACCATGGGGTGTCCCCCTGTGCATCTGCAGCCCCTTTTGGCCCCCCCAGGCTGGTGGCCAGGACCAGGGGACGTCCCAGCAGTGGTGTCCCCTCCCACCCGCTTTAGTGGCGGCAGGGACGGGGCTTGCAGACCCGTTCGTTTATTTATGGCTTTTGCAAGCCCTGCTCGGGGTGAAAACAATCCTGGGTCCTCCGGAGGCCGATAAGATTTGGCTGCAAGGCAATACTCGGCATCTCTTTCCACTGTGCAATGATCCCCGGGCAGCGGGGTGGAGGCCGGGGGGGACAGGGGACAGGCGAGAGGTGACAGGGGACATCTGCTGACGTTTGCAGGCAGCTCTCGGTGTCCTTGAGGGAAGGGACCAGGTTCTCTTTAAGGGGGCAGGACTCCGGGAGCATCGCGAAGCCAGGAGAGAGCTTCTCCCTCTGCCTTCGCAGGGATGGAGGCAGCGGCTGGGTGCTGGCATGGGAGGCTGAGCAAGGGGAGGAGGAGGAGGAGGAGGAGGGGAGGGAGAGGGGGAGGATCTGCTAATTACACCGAGCAGCTCTGGGGGCTGCTGAAGTCCACAATGAAGCAAAGAGCGGCAGAAGCCAGCGCCGCAGCGGGAGCGGAGGAGCCCGAGCGTCGCCGAGAGCCACAGCCGGTGGGGACAAGCAGGGGCAGCCGGGGGGTCCCGCAGCTCTGCACCCCCCTGGGGACACCCCCAGGCTAAGGCCGGCGGGGGGCTAGGTGCCTGCCGTGCCCACCGGGAAGGGCCGAGCGATGGCAGCCCAAGGAGGGGCGGCCAAGCCCACGGCCCCGGCCGGGATGGAGAACTTCCGAAAGGTCAGGACGTCGGAGGAGGAGAGCCCCCTGCCCTTCCCTGACCTGCCCCCGGGCGTTGTGGAGATGAAGGTGAAGGAGGGCAGCAAGATCAGGAACCTGATGAGCTTCGCCATGGCCCAGATGGAGCTGAAGGGCAGCCGGCAGATCGTCTTCAGCGGCTGCGGCCGGGCGGTCACCAAGACCATCACCTGCGTGGAGATCATGAAGCGCAAGCTGGGGGGGCTCCACCAGGTCACCAAGGTGCGCTACAAAACCTTGCTGGAGGTCTGGGAGAACCAGGACCCGCCGCCCGGCAGCGCGGCGCAGAACCTGACCGTCCACAAGAACGTCCCCTCCATCTGCATCCTGCTCTCCCGCGACCCCCTGGACCCCAACCAGACGGGCTACCAGCCCCCCGAGCCCAGCCAGCCGGGAGAAGACCCCTCGAGCTCCTCCGCCAAGGGGCAGAAGCGACCCCTGCCACCTCCTTGCGAGGAGCTGCTGCCCAAAAAGCTGCAGGGAGCCAGCCCCAGCAGCAGCCCGTGGGGCTCGGGGGACGGGGAGAGCCAGCCGGAGGGCCACCACTGACCTGCCACCTCCTGCTTACAGGGGGGCTTGGGGGATGCACCTGGGGGCTGCTGATCCGGCCCGGTGCTGCCCCCAGGGCGGTGGCAATGCCACAAACCGCCCTGTCCCCCCTCCCGGTTGCCGTTTCGGTGACTGCCGGCAAGGACGGGGGCTGCCTGTGGGAAAACCTCCCCTCTCCAAACTTTTCCTCTGCCTGGCACCGCGTGCGGGGATGCGGAGCTGCTCACGCCCGCCTGCTAAATAACCCCCTGCTGAAAAGGGCTGCGGACCCCCGGGACTCCCGCGGAGCTGGAGCATCCTTTGCTTTTTGCCCAGTCCGGGAAAAGCGGCACCGCTCCACACTGAGACGTCTCGGCCATCAGGAGAGGCAGCCTTGCACAGAAACCCCTGGAGTGACACCTTCATTACGAAAACTGCTTCGATTACGCCCGGAGAGGAGCTGTCAGGTTTATTAATGCTGGGCTCCGCGCCTCATGGCTCCTGTGATTCATCCCGAATAACACACAAACAAGCGGGTGGGTCACGCTCTCCCCGCTTTCTGCCTGCCCTGCCCCACTGCTTGTTTCCCCTTTCCCCTCCGACGTGGCATTGTTCCTATTTTGTGCTTTTCTCTGAAATACCTGAAGCTGATCCATCCCTTCCCAGAACCGCTGCAGCCCAAGAGCCAAGGAAATGATCCCTGGAGCACTGTTTTTTATTTATTTATTTATTTATTTTTATTTTAATAGCAGCCCCCAAAGAGAAGAAAATGAAATAATCCTTCTCATATCAGATGTTCAGGTCTTCACGCTCCTGGAGTTGTTTGCAGGATCCGGAGCCATGGCGAAAGCCTGATGTCGAGGGACTGGGGCAATGGGGAGCATCGGGCAGCTCGTCTCCTGCTGCGTGCTGGACGGACACCGGGACGAGGGGGAGCTTGTGCCTTTGTAGGTTTGGCTGCAGAGCCCTCGCCGAGGGATGGCTCACGGAGAAAGCCCTTCAGAGCGAACCCCCTGCTTTTTCTAGGGGTAAAAGGAAACTAATCGAGAATAAAAGCTCTTTAGAAATAGCTGGAGTATGCCTATGGGAAAACGGGGGGATCAATTTTGTGACTGCCCATGGCACAGATGGGCACGGGGAGGGTGGGACTGCCAAGCCAGAACAGGGGAATCCTGGCCAAACCGTGCCCCAGGGGATGAGGGATCGGGGCCAGCCTCTCCTGCATGCCCTGGCAGCCACTTGGCCCCGGCTGGCACAGCAGAGCCTGGCAAAGCCTCCCCCGGAGCCCCCATCTGCCCCACTGCAGCCCCCTGCCAGCACACAGGGACCCGGGTGAAGGGGGAGCAGGGGGTGGGTTGTGGGGGACCAGCCGAGCCCAAAGCCACCCGGTTCCCCCGCACCCTGCCCGGGCAGGACCGAGTCAGTGGGTACTGGGTGAGTGCACGCTGGGGATGGGGTCAGCAGGCATCGCTGCTTTGTCCAAGGCTCGCCTGGAAAGCGCTTTGCTTGGCTGGGAGAGGGATTGAAAGGAGACAGGGGAGTGAGGAGGAGGAGGAGGAGGAGGAGGAGGAAGCAGAGGGCTGTTTTGTTTGGCAATGACCTTGTTATCTCCCTCAGCAGGCAGCTGCTCCTCCCGGCCAGAGGCTCCCACTTATCTGCCCTGCTGCAGATTGATTCATTTCACTGATCTGCCACCGTGTAATTGAACATTAATTAGCAATTGTTTCCTTTTTTTGTCTGTGTTTTCTGTTTGTTTCTTTGTTTTTCCATGCAGGGAGATTGGGGGTGTAGAGGGGTGGGGGGACATAAGAAGTGGAGGGGGCTGAACAGACCCCGTAGCATCTCCCACCAGTTTCCACCCTAAATTAGGCTAAAGAAGGACTTCCTACTATGTATAAAGAGATGAGGAATCCTGGACATCACAGAGGGTGATGTTCCCCCAAAGCCTCGGCCTTGCCCTTGCTGATCACAGCCAAGGATTTCTGGTCTCCTAACATGCGGGCCAGCAATGGCAGGACTTTGGGGGCAGATTTATTTATCCTTAACAATGTGATGGCTTCCCCATCAAGCCAAGGAGAGGGGCTGGGAAAGCTTTCCTATCGGATAAGCAGAGCCTGTGTCAGTGGGAGATGGAAATAAAACAAGTGCAATTCACCCAGAACATCCCCAACAGCTTTGTGGCCTGCATCCTTTGGTATCCAGCTGAGATTCTCCGAGCTCTCATCATTTTTGCCCCTCGTCACCCTCCAGTGCCACCGCACTGCTTAGTAAACACTGATCGAAGCGTAAATGAGGCTGAGAACTAAGAGTCCTTCATCCTGCTGCCATCTCACGTTGCTCCCAGGAAAGAGAAGAGCAAGAAGAGAGGGAAAAAGAAGTCAGTCGTTTCACCTTATTATTTCGTTAATGTTCAAAATTATTTTTAATTGATTTTGTACGCAGGCAATTTGCAATCTTGGAGGCAACAGGAGTCTGGGGATTTCAAATGCCTCATGTTGCTGGCTGCATACCAAGGATTTCCTGCATGAGGAAATAGTTAAAAAAAAAAAAAAAAGACTAACTCAAAATATGAAGCATTTATAAATAGTAGGATGGCATCTGGCTCAACGGGGTCCTAAGGCGACATTGTGAGTGAAAACAGCGCAGAGATTGTGTGCTGCAGAGGCACAGCCCCAGGTGCCCATGAATAGTAATTTTGGGGTCATTTTGCGAGCCTGGTGGCTTCAGGGGTAGTGGTAGGGACAGCCCCACGCCAGCAGGCAGCACCCCGGGGCCTGGTATAGGTTTGGGGATGTGGATGTGATGGGTTTCACCACCACAAACATCCGACCAGCACCCACACGCCCGTCACAGGGGCGGCGATGCCCTGACCCGCCGCCACAGAGCCCAGCAGCAGGGGTTCCCCGTGGGGAAGCCAGGCTGTGTTCAGCCATGGGAAGCCTTTAGCACCAAGCAGCTGTGGGCCCTGGCAGCCATGAGGGCTCGGAGGGCTCGGAGGCACTGCCTCCCACCGAGAGGCCGAGCTGTTGTGGTGCTTGCCCGGCTGCCAGGCAGCAAATGGCGGGCAGACGACGTTGACAGGAGGGGGCTCCTTCCCCCCATGGGTCGCCATTCCCTAGGGGTTCCGGGACACAACACAGCTCTGAAATATGCCAAGAACTGCTGCTGTGAGTGGAATCCGAGTCAGCAGTGTGCCCCGGCAGCCAAAAGGGCTGGCTGTGTGCTGGGGTGCCTCGGGCACATGGTGCTAGCTGCTTGAGGGAAGGGATCATCCTGCCCTGCTGGGGCGGCCTCACCCCGAGCTGTGTGTGCAGTTTGGGCACCGAGTATAAGGACACGAAACTATCCGAGAGTGTCCGAAGGAGGGCTATGAAGATGGTGAAGGGTCTAGAGGGGAGGATGTGTGAGGAGAGGCTGAGGTGCCTTGGTTTGCTTATCCCAGAGAAGAGGGGAGCGGAGGGGCAGGCGCTGAGCTCTGCTCTCTGGGGACAGCCACAGGCCCCGAGGGAACGACGTGGAGCTGGGACGGGGGAGGTCAGGGTGGGCATTAGGGAAGGTTCTGCACCCAGAGGCGGTCGGGCAGTGGGGCAGGGACATGGGCACGGCACTGAGCTGCGGGGGACTGGGGAGTGTTTGCGGACAGAAGCGTTTCTCAGACACGGGGTTTGACTTTTGGGTGGTCCGTGCAGCCAGAAGCCGGACCCCACGCCCCTTCCAGCTCGGGACACGGTGCAGCGCTATGCTATGACCTGACACAGCGGGACGTGCTCCCCACCACAAAATGGCGGCGGCCCGCCCCCCCCCTTTCCTCCCCCTCCCCCCCCCCTCCCCTCGCCTCCCCCCCACGTGACCGCGCACGCCGTCCCCCCGCGTCCCCGCGGAATTTTGTCCCCGCGCCGCCTCCGTCCGCCTCCCCCCCCCCCGCCCTCCATTTCCTCCTCCGAGCGCCCCGGTGCCGCCGGTGCCGCCGCCGCCGCCATGCTGCCCGCCGCCGCCCGCCTCCTCCTCCGCCGCCCCGCCGCTGCCGGGCTCCGCGCCGCCGCCCTCCGCCGGCCCCCCGGCCCCGCGGGTGAGCCCTGGGCCGGCCGCCGCCGCGTCCTTGCCGTGACCCCGGGGCTAGGCCGCGACTGAGGCCCGGCACCGGGGGGACCGGGGGGGAACCGGGAGGGGTCCGGGGGGCACCGGGGGGCACCGGGGGGGGTCCGGGAGTGCCCCCGGTCCCGGGGCTGTGGGGTTTGGGAGGTCGGAGGTCCGCGGGGGGGACGCCTGGGGAGGCGCCGAGCCCGGCCTGCGCTCCCTGCTGGCCTCCGGGGGTGGGTTTGGGAGGAATCGGGGGGGTTTTGAGGGAAAATTGGGGGGTTTTGGGGTCGTTTGTTTTTTCTTGGCTCGCGGGGTGAAATGGTGCAGAATGTCCTGCGTGTGTGTGTGCGGCCCGGGCCGGGCGTGTGTGCCCCCGTCCTTCGTGCTGTGTCCTCTGCCTGCAGACCCCCGCCCCTCCTGATCCGGGTGGGTTTTGGTGTTCTGTAAGCGTAGCTGTCAAATTCCGGTGGAAAAGGGAGATTTTGGTTGTGTAGTGCTCAATTCTGACAGCAGGCGTGAGCTTTAGAGAGAAAAAGGTTGGAAAGAAACACAGCATTAATTGAAGAATGCACCATGGAAATCCGAAATCTGCAAGCCTTTGTGTTA
The DNA here is from genome assembly GCF_964034855.1 of Anser brachyrhynchus. Taxonomy (NCBI): domain Eukaryota; kingdom Metazoa; phylum Chordata; class Aves; order Anseriformes; family Anatidae; genus Anser; species Anser brachyrhynchus. The sequence goes on along the minus strand of NC_137706.1, from coordinate 9,742,629 downwards.
TTATTTTCCCTCTTCAGGAAAAAAAATCAGTCTAACCGTGTCTTTTAAATTGCTTTTTTGCTTAAGACTGGGGCTTTCAGTCAGCATCCGAGAGCTTTGATCCGGGCAGTCACTGTAGCTAGATACATGCAGGGCTACATGTGGGTCGAGCAGGAAAAACGCTGGCAGGCAGCGGTGACAAAGCTCTGGGGTCCCGTGTTTGGGGCTTTTGGGGCGCTTACAGTAGGGTGATGACGGCCAGAAGGGGGAGGCCGCTGTAAATGTGGAGCGCTCCGAGCGGTGTCATTGGAGAAGGTCAGCGGGAAGGTGCGAGCGAGGGCGTCAGAGCTCGGTGGCTGTCTGCCTGATTTCTGATAAAACTGCTGAAAATGCTTTTGGGCAGGCGTAAATCGGGATTGCAACTCAGACGTTGGACCGTGATAAGTTCTGCTAAAAATCCGGGTTGTGTTCCGGTTGGGCTGTCACTCGGTGAGGCTAAAAATATTCCTTGATAGCACTGCGGCTCGTCCCGTTGTGATTTGTATAAATTAAAGCACTGCTTCGGGGGTCTTCAAAAAGGAAAAATACCTGTGGGAAAGGAGGAAAAACGCAGCCCAGCCCCATCAGCCGTGCAAACCGTGCGGGCACATGGGGGTTTTTGCTTGATTTTAAAGAAGCCTCTGGCTGGTCGGCGTGAATAGTTCACGCCAGGTTAGGAAAGAGAAAGTGAGCAGCTGTATGGAGCTTCCTCGGAAGCAGATCTTTGAGCCCTCAAGGTCACAGCCGAGCGTGAGCACTCTGCAAACATGGGCAGAGCAGCTTGCGAAGTACCTGGCTCTGGTTGTAGCCCGGCTGTGGTTCCTCCTGGCAAACTGCTCCGACCTTTGTGCCGGAAAAGAAAAGACCAGCCACAAAAAAAAGGCAGCCAAACTTGGCAGCAATTTTTTCTTCTTCAGTAGCCTGTTGGGAGAAATAACTCTTCAACGGCTTACATTGGCGTGCTCATTTTGTGTATTTCCTTAAAACCACACTAAAAAAACCTTTATCAGCTCGGAACTCGTGATGCAATCGCCAACCAGTTACAAAGGAGTCACTCAGCAGGGTCGGTGTGCGAGCAGGGAAATCCTCTCCTGGCTGACAGGGTGAGCTACCGAGCAATTGCAGGAGTTGTCTGCAGGGGGAAGATGCTGCAGAATAAATTGGGGCGTTCGTCGTAGTTGGGTAATGTTGTAACTCATCAGGTGTAGGCTCTTGTTTCTGGGAGGAAGGCCGCTGAAAAGCATATTAACCTTGCTAAACTCATGGCATGGACAAGGGATTGCTTGGCTCTGGAAAGAGGGAAAATTCCTCTGCCTTATGGAGATGGGTCCCAGAAGGCATCTCCAGAGGGCTGGCTGTATAGAATTGGTTTCCCCTCTCCTCTTAAATAATCCTGCTCTGGGAATGCTTTGGAAGTCTGTGCTTGAGGGCAGGGCGCGCTGTGCCAGGAAGCAAACAGTGGTTAGTTAATGAGCTGCACTCGCCTAGTGCTGAGTACTGATCCAAATCAAAAGCCACGAGTGAAATGCGTGTTTTTATAGCTTTTGTTCCCTTGATCAGGGCTAAAGTACACTTCTCCTGTGTTGGCTCACAGTCTCCTCCCCTCTCTTTGCATCCAGCCGTGCTGCACGCCCGCTGCTACTCCCATGGGTCGCAGGAGTCAGACGAGGAGTTCGATGCTCGCTGGGTGACGTATTTCAACAAGCCAGATATCGACGCCTGGGAGCTAAGGAAAGGTATGTTGAATGAAAAGGGAGGGGTAACCTGCAGAAAATAGAGTTTTATTTGAAATCTGGAGTCAGTAGGGCTTCTGCACGATGAATGAGCTCGCTGCAGTGGGCGGTGGCACCTCACCAACCCAACGAGGATGTTGGAAGGAACTATGGCATGGAAAATGAGGAGAAAGAGGGTTCAAGGCAGTAGGAACACAGTTTTTTTTAATTCTAGTGCCCCAGAACACACATTCTAACTCCTGGTCTTTGAGAGGGAGTGTTGTGGTTTAACCCGGCCGGCAGCAAAACACCACACAGCCGTTCGCTCACCCTCCCCCCTCCCTCTCTGGGATGGGGGAGAGAAACGGGAAAGTGAAGCCGGTGAGTTGAGATAGACAGTTTATTAAGACAGGAAAATAATAATAATAATAACAATAACAATAATGATAATAGTATTAATAATAATAATGGGCACAAAACAAGTGATGCACAATGCAGTTGCTCACCACCCGCTGACTGATGCCCAGCCTATCCCCGAGCAGCCGGCCCCCCACCCCGGCCAGCCACCCCTATATATTGTTTAGCATGACGCCATAAGGTATGGAATACCCCTTTGGCCACTTTGGGTCAGCTGTCCTGGGTCTGTCCCCTCCCAGCTCCTGCTGCACCCCCAGCCTGCTCGCTGGCAGGACAGAGCGAGAAGCCGAAAAGTCCTTGGCTTGGTGTAAACACTGCTCTGCAACAATTAAAACATCAGCATGTTATCAGCGCTCTTCTCATCCTAATCCAAAACATAGCACCCTACCAGCTACTAGGAGGAAAATTATCTCTGTCCTAACTGAAACCAGGACAGGGAGAGAAACACTGGCTCTGAGGAATATTTCTGAGCTCAGCTGTTGCCTAATGGGAAACCACGCTCGTTTTTCTTTGGGCTTTGACTGAGTGGCTTGGCCATAACTTGCTGCAGACTGTTTGGTTGTCTCCACACATTGCTTGCTGTGGAGCTGGTGGCTGCTATTAAACTACCCTAATTAGGGCTTCATATAACCGACAGAGGGATCGTTCCCGCATGATGTGGGTGACCAGTGTTGGGTCCTTCCCCTTGGAAGGAGAGGAAGAAAACAGGCTGCCTGCATTGCACCGGGAGGAACAAAGTCGTTTGGATTTCTTCATGGTTCCATAGCTGGCTTGCCACATACACCGCTGTGGGGAGCGTGGATGTTACTGGCCCACTGGGATTTCACAAAATTAACTTAAAAGCTGGTTATAGGTATAGCTGTGAGTGACAGTGAGAGGGAGAAGAGCAAAAGAACGCCCTTGGGGTGTGTGTGTGTATGTGTGTGTTCAAAATAACAATGAAAGTGCCAGTTGGATGCTCTTGGTGGTGTGTTAATTATTAATTCTTTCATGAGCTGGAGCAAAACAATGCTTAACAGGTTCCTTTTGATAGCCTGGGCCAAGTTACTCGATGTTTCCCTGTGCTCACAGGTATAAACACGCTCGTGGGCTACGACCTGGTTCCGGAACCAAAAATCATCGATGCAGCTCTGAGGGCATGCAGACGGTTAAACGACTTCGCCAGTGCGGTCCGCATCCTGGAGGTCGTGAAGGTGAGCGGGGCGGGGGCGTAGGTGCAGCTGCTGCTTTCTGCAGAGCTTTTCTAGGTTTCCTCTTGGTGGTGCAGAGGGGCTGCTTACATCTTGGGGAACAGGTTGGAAACAAGACGCAGAGCGTCCCTCGGCTAGGCGTTAGTCTCGTGTGGTACAGGACACGTGTCACATCCAGCTGACGTTACACAGGGAGTGGTGTCACTGTTAATACTCTGAAAATCCCCCAGACAGGAGCTCGGCGTTGCTCTGGGGTGCTTTGCAGCCGTGAGTGATCGGTGGGGGTCTTTGGTGCTGGATTTGCAGGGTGCTGGACTTGCTGTCCAACTAACACCCTTCCTTTTCTTGTAGGACAAGGCAGGACCTCACAAGGAAATCTATCCGTATGTTATCCAGGAACTTAGGCCAACTTTGAGTGAACTAGGAATCTCCACTCCAGAGGAACTGGGCCTGGACAAAGCATAAACCATGTTGGTAAGGGATGCTCTCGCTTCCCAGGCTCCTGGCCTGGGACTCCTGTACCGTAAAACTCCTCTGGCAAAGCCAGAGTGCTCCTCACAGCCTTCCACAAACTCATGAAGGCAAGGAAGTTCAGGCTCGTATCGAGGTTCTTGATAGGAAGACATCACTTTAATGACACTGAAACGTGTCTGAAAAACATATGGCCTTGTGACATGAGGGGGGTGTTCACAGTTCCCTAGCTGTAACTGGGAAATTTGAGCATTGAAGGAAGAATGAGGTTTTATTGTGAAGCTTGATCATGGTTCAAGTGGCAAGACCCACGACACAGAGCAGTTCCTGCGGGACTGCGCAGCCCTGGGATGTCTCCTGCAATCTCCTGAAGGCGTGGGGAACTCTAGATCAGGAGTACCCACGCACTGATGGGGAAAATCGAGGTGTTCGACCCACCACCTGTAAGCACAGCCCTTCTAGAAGAGCTGGTCATGTTTTCTAAAGGCATTCAGGCCTCCAGAGCCGAGAGTTGCCAGGACAAAGGGGTGTTGCAGCGCCTGGCTGGCAGGGTGTCGGCCTTTGCTCCTCATTAGCTTTTCTTGAGAAGCCTTTTTAGCAAATGGAAGGATCATTTCCTCTGGAAGTGCTCAAGCTTTCATTTTATTGTAGCCAATTTAGAAAATGGGGACGTGCTCGTTTCTCTCTCATGCTAGCAAATGAGCCCCACTGTTGACGGTCACCTAACAACCCAGAAGTTCCTTTACCTTGCACTTAAAATAGCTTCTGTTCTGCTAATTTGCAGGACCCCATGCTTACAGAACAAGCAGATGAGCTGTAGCACAGCCAGAGCTTAACTGACCTGTGTGCGGGACACCCACGGATAATTTCAGGAGCAGTGTGTGTAGCGTTTGGTCCCAATGGCAGTGGCCTCAAGTTCTGGGAGGCCGCTTGTTTTACCGCCTTAAAAAGCTGAATTCTGAGCACTGTATAAACTTGGGAAGGACTATAACAAAGATTTAGATCTGCAGCATCAATGCCAGGCTTACACAGGAACTAAGACATGGGAGCATTGTTAGTGAGCAGCAGCTCCTGTGGTTAATGAGGATCCATCGTTACGTTTAGCTGAGGCCGTACGTGCAGTAACCCTGACTGAAATAAAGCCCAAAACAAAACTTCTCATGGAGCCTGAGTTATGTGAAGGCAGTCTCTTAACTTGGGAGACAGCCAGTGTCACACCCAGAATTTTTTGTCATATTCCAGATTTTTTTTTTTTAATGTGACCCTTAGGGCTGGGCTCTGGGTGAAGATGAGTTAGGGCAGTGATGTGTTTGGGAGCTAGTGAGGTAACGGGCCACTTTCTAACGGCTTTTCTGTCTTTTCCGTTGCAGGTGCATTACTTGAGCATTCTCCTGATGTGACCTGATTGTGTGCAGCCGCCGCGGGGCTGTGCTGTTCAAACCGTCTCTTGTTTCACATAACTTTATTGCGCCGCCATGCTGTGGTGCGGGCCGGGCCTAATAAAGGGAAACTTGGCCTGACCAACCTGGTGTGGTTATTTGTTAGGGTGAACAGGAACGAGGGAGCAGAAACCCTTCTGTGCTAGCAGCAGAGCGTGTGGGGGAGCTGTGATTTCAGGGCTGAGGGCTTTGGGCAAAGAACAGCAAAAATATGAACAAGAATATAAGTAAACCGGCCCCGGAACCCTTTCGCCCCGGCCCCTTCGAGCGCGCTCGCGGCGGCCGCCCGGAGCCTGCTAGAGGTGCACAGCGCCTCACCGCCGCACCGCGCATGCGCGCCGCAAGCCCCGCCCCCGTGAGCCAACGCAGCCAATGGGAGGCGGCGGGGGCGGGGCCGCGCGGCCATGGCGACGGGCGGCGGCGGCGGGCCCGGGGCTGCGGGCCGGGAGGGGGCGGGGCGGGGCCGGGCGGTGAGGGGCGGGACGGGGGGGTGGGGGGTTATACGGGGCTGTAGGGGGCTGTAGGGAGTTATATAGGGCCGTAGGGGGCTGTAGGGGGTTATACGGGGCTGTGTGGGATTGTATAGGGCCGTAGGGGGCTGTATGGGGCTGGGGGGTGTATGGGATTATATGGGGCTGGGGTATACGTATGGGGCTGTGGGTTTGTGGGGCTGTATGGGATTATATGGGGTTATACGGGGCTGTGGGTTTCTATAGGGCTGTGTGGGGCTATATGGGGTTATACGGGGCTGGGGGTTTCTGTGGGGCTGTGTGCATGGGGAGCAGTCTGGGGCTGGAGTATATTTGTGGGGCAATGTGGGGCTTTGTGCTCCAGGAGCGGTATAGGGCCTGAGCGTGTGTACGGGGCGGCGTGGGGCTGTATGCGGGGAGCAGCGTGCGGCTGTACAGGGGTGCGCGCACCAAGGCACGGGGTCGGGCAGGGGCTGCTTAGGGCAGGGGCCGTACAGAGGCAGAGCGAGCACGCGGGGGCCGCGCAGCACGTGCAGGGCGCTATAGGGGCCACAGAGCGCACACAGGGAGCTCTGTAGGGTCAGGCCCCAACTCTCCCCTTTTCCTTTCCAGCCGCCCCGGGGCGAGAGCAGGCGGCCGAGCGCTCGGGGCAGCGACGGGGCGGAGAGGAGGGGGCCCTACCTGCTCTGCAGGCCCCCCGCCGGCCACGCCAAGCTGCGTAAGTGGCCTTAGGGGCGACCCCGAGCAGGCCCTAAAACCCCAGCGGGGCCGCGGGGGCTTCGGGGTCTCACCCCCGGTGCTTGCAGAGCGGCCGCGGGAGCCGGCGAAGGCGGCGCCGCGATGGCACGGGCTGCTGGGGGGGCCCCCAGCGAAGGCAGCGGCTAAAAGGTCGGAGCCCCCCCCCCCTTTTTTTTTAACCAAAACTGGGGTTTTTTAAGCAGCGTGAGAAGGGCTTGGGGTGAACCAGGAATGGGAGGGGGCTGGGAGGATGGGGGGGATGGGGATACTGGGGGGATGGGGATACTGGGAGGATGAGGAGGATACTGGGAGGATGATGATAGGAATAGTGGGAGGATGGGGTTGCTGGGAGGATGAGGATACTGGGAAGGTGGGGATGAGGGTGGGGATGAGGACACTGTGAGGATGAGGGTACTGGGAGGGGAAGGAGGATACTGGGAGGGGAATTTGAGGGTACTGAGAAGATGAGGATGAGATGCTGGGGGGATGGGGATGAGGATACTGGGAAGACAAGGCTGGGGATACTGGGAGGATGGTGATGCTGTGAGGATGAGGATGCTGGGAGGAAGAAGAGGAGGATACTGGAGGCTGGGGGTGCTGGCGGTGCCCTGAGGCCGGCAGGCACACAGGCGCTGGGGCCGCAGGTTCCTGCCGCTGCTCCCCATCCCCTTGCCCCTGCGGCCCCGTTGGCACCCGTCCGTGTCCCCGAGCAGGTCCGCGAGGTCCCGCGGGGGCTACGTGGCGCTCAGCCAGGTGGCAGAGGACAGCCTGGTGTCCCCCAGCTCGGGCAGGTGAGCGGCCGGCGCCCTCCTTCGGGGCACGGGGCTGACGGGCTGGGGAGGATCGGGGTGGGACTCGCTGAGGAGCGACCTAAAACCCTCTAAACCTCATTAAAAAAGCCTCCAAACCCCATTTTTTGTGGCTGATTTGGTCACTTGGAGAGCCTGAAGGTGCCTCCCTGATGGGCTGGGCAGGCAGCAGCGAAGTGCCCTGCGTGCCCTAAGTCTAGCAGCCGCCCCTGCCCTCAAATCCCTCGGGCTTTTCAAGCAGCCCCGTGCTCGTGGCGCTCACTCTGACTTTTTTCTGCTCGCAGCGATGGGGAGCTGGAATCGAGGGGCTCCTCCGGCTACTCCTCCGCCGAGGCAAGTCCAGGTTTGGCTCCCGGCCCCCCGCGGTCCCGTGGGCTCCCCCACCTCGCCTCCACGTCGGGGGTCGCTAAATCCAGCACTGCCCTCTGCTCTGTGCGCGTCCCCCTCAGCCTGGGGGCTTCGCAGAGCTGCTGAGCGCTGCCGTGGCCCTGCCGGGCTTTGAGGCCACCCATAACCCGCCGGGCTGCGTCCCCCTGTGCCAGCCCCGGGTGCCTGCGCTCCACCGTGGCGTTACCCAGACCGCGAGTGTCACGAGTTGGGGGTTTTGCCACGTCGGGGGGCGCGGGGGGGGGTTCACAGCTCCGTCTCCCCCAGCAGGTGAACCAGGAGCTGAGCCGGCAGCTGCTGCAGGACGGCTACCACCTGGACGAGGTCCCTGACGACGAGGACCTGGACCTCATCCCCCCGAAACCCGCCGCCGCCCCGTGCCCGTGGTGCTTCCGGGACTCCCTCTGCTGCGTGCTCCAGTAGGCGCCGCCCCCGCGGGGGGCGCGGGACAGCTCCAGAGCCTCCGCTCCCCACGGCCCTCAGGGCGTTTGGTGGCGCCCCAGGAACGCACTGCACCCCAAAGTCTCCGTGTCACAGGGGGCAGCAGCAGGCGGGTGGCTCAGTGCCACTCGTCACCCGGCTGGGGTGGGACAGGAGGAGATGGGGGCTCCTGAGGCGCACGGGGAGCTCCCGGTGCTCCTGCTCCCTGCTGCGAGCCCCTGCTGCTGTTCAGGAAGGGACCGACGGCCTCCACGTTATGATTTCTTCCCCCCGGGGCCATTCCGGTCTCATAAGCTGCCTTAAATCAGGGTCCTGCCGCCCGACAAGGGACAGTCGGTGTCTTAGGGAGGAACCTTATTTAAACACTCGGCGTCTGGAGAGGAACGCTCTCCTTTTTTTGTATCCTATCCAAGGAAGCACTCAATAAAAGGATCTTGCTACTCGAGGTGTCTTCCCGCTCCCTCCCCACATCCATTTGCTTTCCCCACGGGTGGGGAAGGGGGGACTCGAGGGGGGGACCCAATTTGGGGCCGGGGGAGGCAGCAGGGACACCCCCCCCGGCCCCGCACGCAGCGCTGAGGACAAAATCACCACTTTATTGGTAGCACCAGTCACCCCCGGACCCCCAGGCCCAGCACCCCATAAGCCCCCCGTGGGGACAGGGACGCCCAGCACCACCTGAGGCTGACCCAACGCCTCCTGCCCCCTGGGACAGCCTCAGCGAGCGTCACATTGGCAGGGGTAAGCAGCAGTCCCGAGGGGAACCCCAAAACCCCGGAGCCCCGCAGCAGCCCCACGCCGCAGGGCGTTAGCAGCACCGGTGAGGGCCGTGGCGCCAGGGGGACACGGCCCCCCCGCGTCCCAAAAAGTCACCTCAGGAGGCGCAGGGTGGGCGCCCAGCTGCTTCTTTCACGAAACCGGGGGTGGGTGGCTTTGGGATTCACTTTGGGGGCGACTTCCAAGCGATGGGCCAGGACTACTTTGGTTTCTATCTACTGCGGGGCGTCGAGGTGGGCTCAGAGGAGGCAGCAGGCTCGGAAGAGCAGCATCCCGTCGGGCGAGGAGAGGCGCAGGGAGATGCTCTCGTTGGCGGAGACGAAGAGCACGGAGCCGCGGCGCAGGGCCATTTCGGAGGCGGCGGCCGTGGAGGTGCCCACGGCCGTGCCCTGCACCACCAGCAGGATGCTGGCCGAGTCCACGGCAGAGACGAGGTACAGCTTGATGGAGGAGGGAATCTGCAACGGGAGCGGCCGCCGCCGCTCGGGTCTCTGCGGCTTCCCTCCTCCTTCGGCCCCCTCCCCGCAGACCCCATCGCCCTCCTCATCCTCCGCACGCCCAGGGCACCTTGGGCAGCCGAGCAAGAAGAACTTGGGGTGGAGAGGAGCTCGTGGCACTGCCCGGGGTGACACGGGTGTCCCCAGCACGCTCCTCCTCCCCGTGCCACCAGCGAACCCGCGCCAAGAAACCAAGAGGCCAAACTGGGAGGCTGAGGAGCTGCGGCGGCCCCCTCCCCGGGGGTGGTTATGGCCAGGCCGGGTGGGCTTTGGGCAGCCTGGGCTCGGGGGGCAGGAACTGGGTGGGCCTTAGGGTCCCTTCCCACCCAGCCCGCTCCACGCCCTACAAAGGACAGCCAGGACGCGGCGTCCCTTGCGCAGGCGGGTGCCACAGCCCCAAACCACGCCAAGCACAGCCCAGCAGAAAAGCTGAGCAACCCCGGGATGCTCCTGCCCCACCGGCTCCGGCCCAGCGGTGCCAGCAGCTCGCTTTTCCCTGCAGCCCCAAACGGCCTCACCTCTATTCTCATCAGCGTGAAGTCGGGCACGGGCGGGTCGTAGAGGAAGACGCTGGGGTCCAGCGGGCTCTGCACGGCCGGGAAGATCTTGGAGCTGCTGGGCGCCGGCGTGTAGTTGAGCATCTCGCACAGGGTGAGCACGTCGATGAACTTGGGGGTGAGGCCGGCGCGCACCGTGTTGTCCGAGCACGCCATGCACTCCACGCAGTCTGCGGGGACCGGGGCGTCAGCGCCGCCTGCATGGTGCTGGGCCCCCTGCACGGTGCTGGGCCCCCCGCATGGAGCCGTGCCCCCCCCCACGGAGCCGTGCCCTGCGCTCACCTCCCTGCAGGTAGGCGTGGGGCTCGTTGGCCGCCAGGAACATGGCCTCCCCGGGCTCCAGCCTCACCAGGTTGAGGAAGTAGATGGCGAAGCAGCCGATGTCCCCCGGGAACTGGGAGTGCAGGCGCAGCAGCAGGTCCCCGTTGCTCCCCGACGTGTCCTGCCCTTCGGCCGCTGCCAGGGGAGCGCCGTGGGGCTCGGTGGGGGCTCGACTCAGCCTCCCCATCCCAGCCTCCCCACCCTGATCTCCCCATTCTGGCCTCCCCGTCCCAGTCTCCCCATCCTGGCCTCCCCGTCTTGGCCTCCCCATCCCGGCCTCCAGCGTGGCTCCCCCACCCCCCAGCCCCCAATATGGGGCTTTCCCCAGACCCTTTCCCCCCTCTCCAGCCCCCCCTCCTTGCCCGAACGAGGCCCGGGAGGTTTTTTCTCGGCCACCTTCTCGGGAAATCCTCTGCACCAGGGTGTTGAGCTGGTCGACGAAGCACTTCTTCTCGCTCTTCATCAGCCGGGTGAAGCAGACCCGCAGGGCGGCCGAGACGCCGCGGGGGTCGTGGCTGGCGCTGCGCTCCAGCTGCTCCGCCGCCACCTCGCCCACCAGCGCCCGCAGCTCGGGGACGGCTGCCCCGGGGGGACGGGGCCGTCAGCGGTGCCACGGGGACGGGCTCCGTCCCCTTCTTCCCCCCTTCCCAAAGGCTTACCCCGCAGGAACGAGGCGATCTCCTCGACGGGTCGGAAGCCGCACAAGCCCTCGAAGGGGGTGAGCGCGATGGCCATCTCGGGCTTGTGGTTGGCGTCGGGGTAGTGCTGGGGGAACTGGGCGTGCAGCTTGGCCGCCAGCTCCTGCCGAGGGGACAGCGGTGGGGGCGGTGTCCCTGAGGGCGTGCGGGGAGCCCCCCCGGTGCCGCCGGGACGTGCCTACCTTGTTGGGGTGCGCCTGGATGGAGAGGGCGGAGCGGACCGAGAGCACCTTGAAGAGGAAGGGCAGGCGGCCCTGGAAGGCGTCCTTCACCTTGGCGCCCAGGCAGGCGGGGTTATCCGCGATCCAGCGCCCCAGCGTCTTCTGGGGGATGCGGTTGTCCCGGATCGCGGCGTCGCCTTTGGGGTGGGCGCCCATCCACAGCTGGGGGGGGACGGGACGGGATTTGGGCTGAGTCACCCGCTGCGGGGCGACACCGGGCGGACGGACAGACGGACGGATGTACGGACGGAGGGGGGGACTCACCTCGGCGTAGGGCTGCTCGGGGTCGATGTGCGCCGTGGGGTCGCCGCTGGCCACCAGCTGGGCCACCTCGCTCTGCAGCCCCAGCTTGCCCCACGAGTAGTTCTGCACCGGGCAGGCCAGCGGGAACACTGCGGGACGGCGGCGCGGGGACACCCGTCAGCGGGCGGGCGGCCCCCAGCCCGGCCCCCAGCCCGGCCCCAGCCCGGCCCCGGGGGTCTCCCCGCGGGTGCCCCCGGCTCTCACCGCGGATCTCCGCCATGGCCGTGCCGCCCGGTGCCGCTCCCCGGCGCCTCCCCCCGCCGGGCGGGGCAGCGCCCTACGCCCGCCCCATAGCGGCCATCGGGGGCGCGCCGCGGGGGGGGACGGGCGGAGGCTGCGAGGGGGCGGCGGGGCCGGGGGGCGCTGCGGGGGCGCCTGTGGGGGCTGCTCGGGGGGGTGCCCGCCCGTGGGGGGCGCTGCGGGGCGCTGCGGGGCGCTATGGGGCGCTATGGGGCGCTATGGGGCGCTATGGGGCGCTATGGGGCGCTATGGGGCGCGCTGCGGGACGCGGCTCCCCGCAGGGCTCGGCGCGCCCCCGCGCCGCCAGGCCACGCCCCCCGCCTCCAGACCACGCCCCCTCGCCTGAAGCCACGCCCCCGTCCCGCCGTTGTGACGTCACGCGGGAGAAGGGCGTCGCCCCGCCCCGCGGAAGGAGGGGGTCACGTGGGTGGGGAGTGCGGCGCGTGCGCGCTGGCGCTCCCGGAAGTGTCGGCGCGGCGGCGGCGGCCGGGGCGGGAGCGCGGAGCGGAGCGGGGCGGGGAGCGCCGCCATGGCGGGTTTCGACACCAACCCGTTCGCGGACCCGGTGGACGTGAACCCCTTCCAGGTGCGCGCCGCGCCCCCCCTTCCCCCCGCTCCCCGTTCCCCCCCTATCCCCGAGCCGCCGGGCCGCGGCGCTGAGTGGCAGCCCACCGGCTAATAGCCGCGCCGCTCCGGCGCCTCGCAGCCAATCACCGCGCGGGGGCGGGACGTGGGGGGGGTGTGCGCTGCCGGTAGGGTCCGGTGCCCCCCGGGGTCCGGCGCCGTTTGGGTCCCCCCGGGAGCCGCAGCCCAGCAGCGGAGTTCCGGGGCCGCCGCTGCCCCTCGGAGGGGGGCGATTTGGGGGAAAAAAGGGCGAGTTTGGGGCTGGGGGCACCGGGGGAGGCTCTGGGTGGGCAGCCCGGTCTTAACAGCAGGGCAGGGCCGTGAGGTGCTCTGCCTAATTAGCAGTAGGGCTAATTGATTTCGCACCCTGTGGGCCCTGCTGGCGGCCCTGCCCCTGAGGGGAGCCTGGCGGGGCCCGCTGGGGGCTGCGGCCCCAAAACCCCGGGGTTTAACCTGAAACAGCGCTTTTTTGTGTGGGGGTGGGGCCGTCCTGCCCCCGGGGTGATCCCCGGGCAGGGAGGTGGCAGTCGCTCACCTGCAGCCTGCCCCCCGCCCGCAGCAGGGACAAAAATTGGGGTATTTTAGCTCTGGCTGCCTGCCCGCCTACCCAGGCTGTTCCCCGTGCCGGCAGGAGGACCCGTGAGTGCCCCGAGGTTCCCTGATCACTGGGAGAGGAGCGCTGCAGCTTGGAAACTGCTGCTTAAAATCCGCGGCTGCAAAGCAGGGACCTTCCCGCGGGGAGCTCAGCGCGCGGGGAAAGCAGCTGCAGGTTGGGGGGGGAAAGGCGCCCTCAGTGCGGGTGCAGGGATCCTTTCGTCCAGGACCAGGCCGTTTGGTGGAGCTGCTGCGAGTGCACGTAAAAAGAAAATAGGCTGTTAACGATAAATAGGCTGCGTAACTGTTCCCAGGTAAAAAAAAGAGGCTGGGAGGCAGAGCAGGTGACGTGTGAGCTGATGTCTGGTACTGATTGCTCTCTCCTCTTTCTGTTTTTCAGGACCCCTCGGTGACACAGCTCACAAACACAAGCCAGAGCGGCTTGGATGAGTTCAATCCCTTCTCGGAGAGCTCCCAGCTGGTGCGTGTGCCTGCTCCGGGCGTCGTGGCGGTGCCTGTAGCGCTTTAGGATATCCCCTGGCAGTACAGCATAAAGGGAAATAAAAGCAAGGCACGCACAGCTGGTTTCCCCACGGACACTGCGAGCACTGAAGCCCCCAGCTGGAGCTCTGTGCTCGCATGCAGCAGTTTCTCATGGGGTGGCTCCTGGTAAAGCCACGTGAAGTGTGAGGGGAAGGTGTTTTGTGGTAGGCCACATCGGTATTTGTCTGGTCTGCGGGCCGGGAGCCGAGCTGATGTCACTCGTGGATCGCTATGAGAACTTCAGCCTTATTTCCTGGCTGCTGCCACGTGTGATGTGGGGAAAAGGAGAAGAGGAAACCGGGATAAAAATAATTCTTGCAGCTTAAACAGCCGATGGGGATCCCTTCTGGGTTCTCTTGTGCCCACAGTCCTTGGGCACCGCTTCCCCAGGCGGGGCGTTAGGCAGCGAGTGCGTTCCCGAGAGCACACTGGTGCCTCCTGCTCCTCGTGGCAGTGCTAAAACTTGAGAATCCTTCCCCGAAAGAAGCAGCCCGTCACTGTGTTCCCTTATCCCTTGCAGACAAATGCAGCGCGGACGACGCCGGCCACGCAGCCTGCCGGCCACTCGCAGCCCGCCGTGCTGCAGACCTCGGTGGAGCCCACCCCGCAGGTGAGGCACCGCCCCCGGCGAGCCCGAGCCAGCTCCTGCTATGCGCGGGGGCGTGCGGGAGCAGCGGGGGACGGGGTCCTGGCTGCGGGAGCTGCGCCCTGCCCTGTGAGCTGGCGTTTGTACCACCCTGGGGCTGCTGAATCGCCTTCGCTTCCCTTCCGTGTGGCTCGCCTCGGGCAGGGAAGGGCTTTTGACCTTTCTCTCCCCCTCTTTCAGGCTGTGGCTGCAGCAGCACAGGCCGGGCTGCTTCAGCAGCAGGCGGAACTCGAGAGGAAGGCGGCCGAGCTGGAGAAGAAGGAGAGGGAGCTGCAGAGTAACGCCGCCAGCATTAACCGTGAGTAGGAGTGTGACCACCACGCTCCCAGGGACGCCTGGGCTGCTCTGTTTGGCAGCGCGGCCGCTGGCAGGGGCGGGTTTGGCCTGTCCAGGGGTGGTGTTCTCCTGCCTCGTGCCCCGGGGCCGTACCCGTCCTCCCACGGCCCGCAGCCCGGCTGCCCCTGAGGGCTGGGCAGGAAAGGGGCTCCGAGGTGAGCTGCTGGGGGCCAGCCCTGGCTTTCTGGCAAGGCTTTCTTAGGGGGAAACGCTGTTTTGCTCTGGCTGACCTCGATTTCAGACGGTTGTGGTGCCGAGTGGTGATGGCTGTGGTGGTTTGTCATGGGGAGTTCTGCTCAAGCCTCGTTCCTCGCCGAGACCGAGCCGCTCCCGGGGCTGTAACATCAGCAGATCCGAGCGGCTCCTTGTAAATGACGGCACGCTGATAAACCTGTGGGTGGGTGCAGAGCTCCTCTGTCCTTCCCTCCCGCAGCGAGGCAGAACAACTGGCCGCCCCTTCCCAGGAAGTGCCCCATCAAGCCCTGCTTCTACCAGGATTTCTCCGCAGACATCCCGGCCGACTACCAGCGGATATGCAAGATGCTGTATTACTTGTGGATGCGTGAGTAATGCCTTCAGCTGCAATAAAAGCTCTCTCTGAGAAGTTCCTGTATCAAATGCCGCCCTTTGTCCTACAGTGAGTGCCGTGGGTGTTGTCGGCAAGGGTCAAGCGGTGCCTCTCCTCCTTTATTTTTTTAAGTGGAGGCAGATGCGAAGGGCTGAAGGCTTTTGCTTTGGGAACAGCTTGTTCACAACAGAGTTTTGGTCATTGTTTAAAGGAGGCTGTACAGCCTGAGGCTCTGAGCGGTGGTGGGTAGCGCACTTAGAGACCAGGTGCAAAACAGTCTGAGCTGCGTTCCTCAGTTCCGAAAGGATTTCAGACGTGTCTGCAAGCAGCAGGGCCGGGTGAGGGTCTCAGGTTAAGTCCCACTTTCCTTTCCGTGGAAGAAAAGAAATCAGATGGCCCCAGAACTGTCACATCTGCAGAGCTATGTGTCTTCAGCAAGGGCCGAGAAGTGCTCGGAGGGGTTTGGGAGATGGCCGAGGGTTTACAGCTGCTTCTCCTCTCTCCTGTCCCGCGCAGTGCACTCGGTTACCCTGCTCCTGAACCTGCTCGCTTGCCTGGCGTGGTTCACGGTCCAGACGGAAAGAGGAGTAGACTTTGGTCTCTCAATCCTGTGGTTTGTTTTATTCACTCCTTGTGCCTTCCTCTGCTGGTACCGGCCGATTTACAAGGCTTTCAGGCAAGTACTCGTCTCCTCTGTAACGGGCACGTGGCTTCTGCTGGGGGGAGCCGGGGTTTGTCTGCTCCACGAGTGTGTTGCCTGTGGGATTTTTCCAGCTCTTCGCATCACTGAATAGATCAAACCCACTTGTTCCTGAACGTATCTGAAAAATCTGATGGAACTTGCTCGTGGTGCTCCTTTTTCACCGTGAAATCTGAGCCTGGCCAGCGCAGGGCCCTGCTGCTTCTTAGCTTTTAAGAAAACGCGTTGAGAAAATGCGGCGCTGCGATACGCAGCGGGCACGTTGTAAACCGCACGGCTGCGCGAATTCCTTCTGAAATCACCTCCCCTCGGCAGCCTTCCCCTGGAGGAAGCGGATCGCCGAAGTGGTTTTCCTCCTCTCAGAGGAGGGAATCTGTCCAGGGATCAGGTCCCTGGTTTTCACTCCTGCTGCCGTCTCTCCTGCAGGTCTGACAGCTCCTTCAGCTTCTTCGTCTTCTTTTTCATCTTCTTCTGCCAAATCGCAATCTACATCATCCAGGCTGTCGGCATTCCTGGCTGGGGAGACAGGTAAGGCGCCTGAACGAGCTGCTGGGGCGCAGCCCTGCCCTCGTGCTGCTTCTCACCAGGGCTGCGGCTGCTAGGAGCTCGGGGCCCGTGGCTGCTCCCTTTTTGACAGCTCCGTTCTTCCTCCCGCGCCTCTCGCCTGGCGCGCGGCGCTGGCAGGTCTCAGCTGGGCCCTTCCTCTCCCAGACTTGAAGGCGTGCGTGGAACCTCCCAGACCTATTCTGCAGTTCTTTCCCTTAGCGTTTTGTGTCCCTGTGTGGTGCTGAGCCCCTGGTGCTGGCCGTGTCTGCCTTGTCTCCGAGTGGAGGCCGAGGAATCTGGGACCCACTGGATGTGGCTCAGCCCCGTGCAGCTGCTCCCAGCCTGATTCCGGCCCCAAACCCTTCCTGAATTTCTCCTGAGCGTGGTCATGCGCTGCCAGCGGGCTGTGCTTCAAAAACCTACAAGAAAACTCCCCAAAAAAGGGTTTCCCCTCGTCCCTTCTTGGTGCCACCCCCCAGAAGGACGAGCCCAGGCTCCCTGGTCAACCCCCTGCCCAAAGCCGCACGTTCCCTCCCCTACCCGCGCTGGCTGCGGGCAGATCCCCGAGCTCCTGCTGGGGAAGAAGAGGCAGGAGGTTCACAGCCAGCGCCTTCCCCCCGCGGGGCAGCCTTCGGGAGCTGCGTGCCGTGGAAGCTCTCGCTATTTTTGCCCGCTGCCTGCAGAGCAGCTCACGGGCAGAGCTGTCCCCGCGCAGCCGTGGGGGCCGGGCAGGGGGCGCAGCATTTTGGGTCAGAGCTCCAGCTCCGTTTCCTCGAGCCAGGCAGCGTGGTTATTTTTGGCCGTGGTCACGGTGTTGCGTTTCTGCTGCTTTTCAATGCGCTGGGAGCCGCACAGCACATCGAGCGAGCCCAGCTGTCCCCTTTGGTCCCCTCTCTCCTGCACGTGGGTGAGCACTCGGAGAGGTTCCTCGCTCTGGCACTGCAGGAGGGCGCTGGGAGCGAGGCGTCTTGGTGGCTTTGCCCACTGATAAGCACCGATAACTCCCCGAGTCCTCCCTGCCCCTTCCCCGCAGCCGCTGCCAGTTCCCAGGAAGCTTTTTTTGTAGCTTTTCCTTCACTCCTTCCTCTCCTTCCCCCTCCTCACTCTCGCGGAGGTGACACGTAGCTCTGGGCTCCAGGTCTGGCAGCCTCCCTCTCCGTTTCCCAACGCACCAGCCTCCCTTCCCCTTGCTCGGCTGAATTTGGAGGTGTTTGGGGGAGCCGCTCGGTTTCTGGCAGCACCGAGGGCACTCTCGGGGCCGGGGGGGGCCGTGCTCACCCCCCTGCTCTCCCTTGCAGCGGCTGGATCGCGGCGCTGTCTGAGCTGCACGGGAACCTGGCCGTGGCCGTCATCATGATGGTGGTGGCGGCGTTCTTCACGCTCTGCGCCGTCCTCTCGCTCTTCCTCCTGAAGCAGGTGAGTTCCTCGCAGGGCTGGGGACAGCTCAGGACCGTTGTGGGGCAGCCCTGGGTGGGGATTGCTCGGCTGGGGGGGCAGCGAGGCCGGTGCGCGTCCCGCAGGCTGATGTTTTTCCCCCTGCTCCCTTTCCCAGGTGCATTCCCTGTATCGCCGCACGGGCGCCAGCTTCCAGAGGGCCCAGGAGGAGTTTTCCCAAGGCATCCTCACCAACAGGAGCTTCCAGAACGCAGCGGCCGGGGCGGCCTCCTCGGCCGCGCATGGAGCTTTCCGGGGGAATTAGCCCCTCGGGGGGCCGCCCCCGCCTCGCCTCCCCTCCCCTCCCGCCATCGCCCTGACCTCCATTTTCTAACGATGCACTTTCCGTGGGTACCATGTTAGCTCTGTGACGCCGACTCCAGATGAGGAGAGGTCTGGTTTAGCTTCAGCTGGCCCGGGTTTATCACGGTTTGTTTTCCCTGGCCTGCTCGGGGGCGCGGGGAGCGGAGGAGACGTCTCTGCCGGGCGTCCGCCTCCTGCCCTCCCCTGGCTGCAGCAGGGGGGCGAGGAGAAGCAGGTTTTTTGATTTTACTTTCTCTCTTCTATCGGCCTTTGCTCTGAACAACTTGATTATCTGCTGGTTTTTTGGGGGGGTTTTGTAACTCGCGTGTAGTCTGTCGTTGATTTTAAGAGCGGAAGCTGTACCTTCGGGTTACCACACTTAACACGATGCTGCATTTCCACCTCCCACGTGCTCGGCCTCCCGACGGCGTGGCACAAGCAAAAACCTGGGGGCAGGTGGGGTCGGGGAGGAGCGGGATCTTCCCCTCGTCCTTCCCCCGTCGCAGATCTGCCTCTGCTTCCGTGGGGATCCCGCGGCCGACATCCCCTGGGGGTCCCGTGCCCTCTCCCCAGCACCCAGGGCCCCAGGCACGGCGAGAGAAGGGAGCTGAGCCTTCCCCCAGCCTTAACCTGGGGGAGGGAGCGAGGAGGGGGCTTGTTTCGCTCCCCGGCCCCGTTTGGAGCGGCAGCACCGGAGCTTTGGGGGGGAAAGGTGCGGGACTGCGTGTCGTGGGGGAGAGGCAGACCTCGTCCAGGCTGCTGCGTCCTGCCCCGGGCTCACAGCGCCGCTGCTGCCTGCCCCAGCCTCCTCACTTGCCTCCTGCCAGCCTGGAGGCGCGGACGGATCTCCCTGCAGGGACAGCTCCCGTTTTATTTAATTTTACCTGGGAAAGAACTCGTTTGATGCCTGTTTTGCTCTAAAGCTGTGTCCCTGGGGCGTGCAGCGGGGAGATGGCAGGACCCCTCCTGCCGGGTGGGTCCTGGGGCCATGCTCCCCCCCGGCCCCTTTCCGCGTGTCCCCAGATGTTGCAGGGATTTGGGGCTTCCCCTTGCAAGCTCCCCGTTGCCCCCAGATTCTCCAAAATCTGCAGCTTTGAGACTAAAGCTGCTGCTTGTGGCACGTGAGGTGTGGGCCTGCTGGGGGCTTGCTGCTGGGTTTGGGGGGGGTCTGTCAAGCTGGGGGGCTGGGCAGCCGTGCGGTGAGTGCTTTTTGGGGGGCAAAAGGGGAAGAGCAGAGGTGCTTGAGACCCTCGAGGCTTTGATTTCTGCCGTGATGATGGGGACGGAGAATTATCCCTGCTGGGAAACCGCTCCCCCTGCTCCCTGGGGGGATTGGGTTTGTTTTTCCTGGGTGATAAAAATCTGGAATTTTTGTAAGAGGAAAACAAAACAAAACAAAAAAAACACCACCGACCAACCCCTTTCTTGTGTATTTTCCCCTTTTTCCTTGTCTGATCTTTCCTCGTAACAATCAATAAACGACGCGTCACGTTAAACGCTTTAAAAAAAAAACAAAATAATTAAAAAGTGCTTAAAAAAAAGATTAAAAAATGATAAAAAAAATTTAAAAAAAGAAAAGATAAAAAAAAAAAAAAAAGGTGCTTATAACAGATAAATAAAGAAAGAGCCGCCCGGAGAGCGGCCGGGCCCGCCCCTTCCTGCCGGGGGCGGTGGGGCCGAGGCGGAGCCGGAACCGGGCGGCGGCGGGGAGCGGGGGGGGGGCCCCGGGGGGGGCCGGGGGAGGCATGGCCAGGGCCGGCTGCGCCCCTCCGCGCCTCGACGGCTTCGTGCTCACCGAGCGCCTGGGCACCGGCACCTACGCCACGGTGTACAAGGCGTACGGCAAGGTGCGGGGGGGTCCCCGCTTGGGTCCCTCGGGGTGGGGGTGGGGGGGTCCCCGCCTGGGGGGGGTCCCCGAGGGGGCGCGGAGGGGTCGCGGCTGCAGGGTGGCCTCTCCGGGCAGAAGGACACGCGCGAGGTGGTGGCCGTCAAGTGCGTGAGCAAGAGGAGCCTCAACCGGGCGTCGGTGGAGAACCTGCTGACCGAGATCGAGATCCTCAAAACCATCCGGCACCCGCACGTCGTGGAGCTCAAGGACTTCCAGGTGGGGCTGGGGGCTTCGCTGGGGGGCGCGCCGAGGGGCGCCGCGGTCCCCTGGGGGCACGCTGTGGTCCCCCGGGTGCTGGAGGCCGGGGGACGCGGTGGGGGCGGCCTCCGGTGAGCCTCCGCCGCCCGCCGTGCAGTGGGACAGCGAGCACATCTACCTGATCATGGAGTTCTGCGCCGGGGGGGACCTCTCCCGCTTCATCCGCACGCGGCGCCTGCTGCCCGAGAAGGTGGCGCGCGTCTTCCTCCAGCAGCTGGGTGAGGACCTCCTCCTCCTCATCCTCATCCTCATCCTCCTCGTCCTCCTTGTCGTCCTCCTCCTCATCCTCCTGCTCTTCATCCTCCTCCTGGGGGAGGCGCAGGGCTTTGGGGACTTTTCGGGGACCTGCCGCCCCACCTGCCCCCCTCGCCCCCCCAGCCTGCGCCCTCAAGTTCCTCCACGACCACAACATCTCCCACCTGGACCTCAAGCCGCAGAACATCCTGCTGAGCGCCCCGGACAACCCCCAGCTGAAGCTGGCAGGTGGGTCCGCAGCCCCGTCTCCCCCCGGGGGGGGCACACAGCGGGTACCCCCCGGTACCCCACACTCTCCCCCCGCAGATTTCGGCTTCGCGCAGTACATGTCGCCCTGGGACGAGCAGCACGTGCTGCGGGGCTCCCCGCTCTACATGGCCCCCGAGATGGTGTGCCGCCAGCAGTACGACGCCCGCGTGGACCTCTGGTCGGTGGGCGTCATCCTCTACGGTGGGTCCCCCCCCCGCGCCCCCCCAGCACCTCGGCACCCCCCCAGGGCCCGGCTGTCCCCATCCCAAGTCGGGGGGCAGCCCCACGGTGACGTCCAGCAGCCCACGGGGCCGGCACCGTCAAGCCCTCGGCTCGGTGGCCCCTTGCTGGGACCTGGGGGGGATTTAAGATTTAGGGGGTGCCCCCCAAAGCGACCCCCCCCCACGCTGCCTTCCTCGCAGAGGCGCTTTTTGGGCGGCCCCCCTTCGCCTCGCGGTCGTTCGCCGAGCTGGAGGAGAAGATCCGCAGCGACCGAGCCGTCGAGGTGACCTGCGGGGTGGCGCGGCCGCCGGGCCGGGGGGGCAGCGGGTCGGCCTCACCCCCCCTTCCCCCCCCAGCTGCCCAGCCGGCCCCCGCTGTCCCCGGGGTGCCGGGACCTCCTGCGACGCCTCCTGGAGAGGGACCCCCGGCAGCGCATCTCCTTTGAGGACTTCTTCGCCCACCCCTTCGTGGACATGGAGCACGTGCCCGGCCCTGAGAGCTTCCCGAAGGCGGTGAGCGGGGCTGGCCCCGGGGGGGGGGCAGCAGTGGGGTGCGGTGGGACCGAGCCCCGAGCCCCGTCTGCCCCCTCCGCAGACCGACCTGGTGGTGGAGGCAGTGAAGAAGGACCAGGAAGGGGATGCGAGCGCTGCGCTCGCGCTCTACTGCAAAGCCCTCGAGTATTTTGTGCCTGCCCTGCGCTGTGAGTGCCCCGGGGGGCTGCGGGGGGCCCGGGCTGGGCCATGGGGTGGCCGTGGAGGAGCAGGGGGAGCTGAGACGTGGTGCTGGGGGGCTTCAGTCAAGGGAGGGGGGACGTGGAAGGGGCTGGAGCTCGCCTGGTTTGGGTGCAGGATCAGTCCCGCTGGTGCTTGGCACCCCCCGGCCCAGACCTCGGGGACCCCTGACCCCTTCTTTGCCCCCAGATGAAAGCGACCCCCGCCGCAAAGAGGCCATCCGGGCAAAGGTGAGCGCGGGGAGCCTGGGCTGGGGAAGGGCCGGGGCACCCCATCCTATCTGGGGGGTGCTCCCGTCACCCCAAAGCCCCGGGGGGGCTGCTTCACCCCGCCCCCCCCGCAGGTGGGGCAGTACATCTCGCGGGCAGAGGAGCTGAAGGCGCTGGTCACCTCCGACAGCAGGAGCCTCCTGCGGCAGGGGAGCCCTGCCAGGGAGGTCCTCAAAGGTGGCGTTTTTTGGGGGGGGGGCGTTGCAGGGAACCGGCCCCCGGGGGGTTGGCAGCGGGGAGGAGGGCTGAGGGCGCCCCGAAATGTCTCCCTGCAGAGCTGGCCAAGGACAAGCCGCGGCTCTGTGCTGCGCTGGAGGTGGCGGCAGCGGCCATGGCGAGGGTGAGTCCTGGATTTTGGGGTGCCAGCACCCCTGGGGCGGCAGGGAGGGGGCGATCCCGGGGGGAGAAGGAGCTCCCGGAGCATCCCTGGAGGTACCGGGGGTCTCTTGCAGGAGGAGGACGGCCGAGACGACGGCGACGCCTTGGAGCTCTACCAGCAGAGCCTGGGCGAGCTGCTGCTGCTGCTGGCCGGTGAGTGCCGGGGGGGCCGCGGGGGGCCGCATCCTGCACCCCGCTGACGCCGCCTCTGCCCTCTCCAGCAGAGCCCGCGGGGAGGAGACGGGAGCTGCTCCACGCCGAGGTGAGCCCCAAAACCTGCCCCTAAACCCCGCTCACCCCCCGGGCGCCGCCCTGACAGGCTCCCCTCTGTCTGCCCGCCAGGTGCAGACCCTGATGGCCCGAGCCGAGTACCTGAAGGAGCAGATCAAGGTACGGCCGCCTCGGGGGGGGGGCTCCAGGGGGCTGCGGGGGGGCCGGGGGCTGGCACACACTCCTCTGCCCTTGCAGGTGCGGGAGGCGCAGTCCTTGGGCAAGGAGGCGCTGGCAGAGTCCGTCCGGAGCTGTGAGTCCCCAGACCCTCCGGGCAGGGGGGGGGCTGTGGCCACAGCCCCCCGAGTGACCGCATGCCCCCCCCGTGTCCCCCCCGTGTCCCCCCCCGTGTCCCCCTGTCCCCCCCAGCCTGCACCTTGCAGTGACGCCGGGGACGAGGCCAGGCGCTGGCAGCGGGAGGCGTCCCTGCCGCGACCGTCTGCTGCCCTGCCCTGCCCTGCCCTGCCCGCGGCGGGCGGCTTATTCCACCCCAGTTCCTCCGCTGGCTGCGCGTTTGGGCGCCCGATGCTGCTGCTGCGTGCAGGCTCTTGCGTGCACGGCCCGGAAAAAATAATATATAAAAAAAATAGACACACACACAGAAAACCATCCTATCTGCGCCGGAGGCGTTGGCGCGGGCACCGAGCGCGCTGCTCGCCCGTGCCACGGGCCGCTGCCCGCTCCCAGCCTGCGTCGTCGCGCGGCGAGCAACGCCAGGAGCAGGGCTCGCCTTCAGGGAAACGCCGGCGCAGACCCCGGCCCCGCACAGCGCTCCCTCCCCGGGGGCAGGATCCGGCCCCGCGTGCGCCGCGCTCCGTGGGGACGCCCGAAAACCCTCGTCCCTCGGGGCCGTCCCCAGCTGCAGTCGCTCTGTGGCCGCGGGGGGGGTCTGCCGGCCCTGCGGGGCGGGGGCCTCGTCTCCGAAATCTGCTGCGTTTCAAGGGAATGTAATTTATTGCCTCGAATAAATACTTTTTTGGGGGTTTCTCCAAGTGGCTTATTCCGTGCCGCCGCTTTTGGGGGTCGATGCTCGGGGTGGCCCCACGGGTCCCCCGGGCGGCGACCTCTCTCCGAGGCCGTTCTGCGGGATTGTTTTTATCGTTACCATTCGGAGCAGCGATTATATCCCCGGGCTTTAAAGAGCTTCCAAGCCTGCCGCCCTCCCCGCGCTGCCATCCATCACGTTCGCCTTCACGCTCTGCCGAAGACGCGGCCGGATCCGGAGCCCTGTCCCCCTCGGCAGGACGTGGTCTGCAGCGGGGTCACCCCAAATCTCTTTGTGGGGTTCGCAGCGACTGGGGGGCTGCCTCGGCCCCTCGCAGCCCCAGCTCGCAGTGGCTCCGGGTTCAAAGGAGGGCTGGGGGGAGCTGGGATTTTTGCCCCCCCCTCCAGGTTTTAAGGTGCTGCCCCCAAAGCCTCTTACGCATGGGGAAGCGGAGACGCGGAGTGCTGCCGCGCGAGCCCCTTCATCCCATTGTCCCTCCCCGCAGCATCCGTGGGGAGATTTAACGGGCCACAAAAAGGAAAAAAAAAAAAAAAAACCAAACCCAACGAAACCAAGCCTGCGGTGGGGATCCCCCTGGCCCTTCCGCCCCTGTAACAGCTGCTCGTTTAAGGCTCTGTCCTTCCGTCCCCAGCGCTGGGACGCCCTTCACTTCTCCCACAGCACCGAGGGAGCGCAGCGAGCAGTGCACAGAGAGCTCCCGGGCTTTATTCCGGCGGTGCCGCGGCACGGGGACAGCACGGTAGGTGTGGACACTCGGCGGAGCACAGAGCACGACCACATCACGACGGGCACAGAGGCGACTTTCCCTACACACAGGTCGCTTTTCCCCCCTTCTCCGGTGGGTCCCAGCCCGAGGGACGGGGGGCGCGAGGCCACCCCTTTGCTGTGTCCTCAGACCGCACCGAAACCTCCTCCTCCCCCCCCAAAAAAAACACAACCACAGCACGCACGGGGACACCGGCACGGACGGAGCAGGGGGGTCTGGGGCAGGGGCTCGGGGCTCAGGGGGGAGGACCCGGCTCACGCAGGGGGTGGTGGCGCCGGGGGGGGTCCCCAGCGGGACCCTTCGCTGCGAGGGAGAGGGGCAGGAGCCGTCAGCCGGGTCACATCACGGCACATTTCTCGGCCGACTGCTTCAGGTCCTCCAGCGTGGCCGAGGCTTTGTCCTTCAAGGAGTCCAGGTCCAGGTTCTGGATGTTGCTGAGCTGGCCGATGACGGAGTTCTTCTCCTCCTCCTCCTCGTTGTCCTGCTCGATCATCTTGGCCAGCTCCTTGGGCAGCTCCACGTCGCCGCCCACCAGCTGGATCTGGTTGTCGTCCGTTTCGTTCTGGAACAAGAAAGTCAGGGCAAGGCGGTGGTGGTGGGGACGGGACACCTCGAGCGTGAGGAAGCAGCAGAAGGATGGGGGCACGGAGCTGAACAAATCCCCGTTCCCCCCCGGGAGAAAATCTCCATCTCGTCTGCCTCGCTTCGCTTTGGCAGGAGAAAAATCCCCCGGCTGCTTACTTCCCGGTGCTGCAACGGGTGTAAGCAGCACTGGGGTGCTCCGTGCCAACAATACCCAAAAAAATGAACAATATCCCTTGGCCGAGCTGGCCTTCCCCGACTAAAATTAGCCCGGCTCCATTCAGAGCATTCCCCACCGAGGGGTTCGGAAAGGATCCGGCTCGACGCGGGGCTCGCAGGGGGAGAGGCGCTGGTGGCGGGTCCAAGAGCGGCTGAATTGACGCTGATTGAATTGTTGGGAGTGAATCGCTCGCGGGGCGGAAGGTCCAAAATAGGAATCCATCTCGGGAAACAAACGGGTGCCAAATAAGCCAGGAGCTGGCTAATCCAGCCGGGGGGGCGCAGCGCCGGCTCCGCGCGCAGCTGTGGGGCTGGGAGCCTGGCACGAGGGCGGCTCTGCCTGGCAGGGTGGGGGGGGGGCAAAAAGGAGGAATTGGGGGGCTGGGGGTGCATGGGGGGGTCCTGCCCTTGGGGTCGGGGGGCTGGTGGTGCTAGGGGGGCTGTAGGGCTGAGGGGAGGGAGGATTTTTTTTTAGGGGAACGGGCTTTGGGCTTTGGGATTTGTAGCCGAAGCCCCCCCGGGCGGTGCCCCCGGTGCGCCCCATCCCGGCCCCGCAGCGCGGGGGTCCCTGGGCCTGCCCCCCCGCGGCCGTACCTTGGGCAGCCGGTACTTGTCTCGGAAGTGGGACCTGAATGTGGCCCTCTCCGCCTTGCGCTGGGCAAACTGGGCATCTCTCTCCATCCTGCGAACCGCACGGGGCAGTTACCCCCAGCCGGGGCCCCCATCATCTCTACAACCCCCCCCAACCCAGGTACCCCCCATCCTCTCTGCAAAGCCCCGGTCCCCCCGCTTTCCTCCCCCCCACGGCACAGCCAGAAAGGAGAAAAAATCCCCGAGGAAGCGGATTAAGGGATTAGGGGGGGTTCATTAAGCAGCCTCCTGGCCCTGCCACCCCACCACTGTCTCCCCCCAGGCTCCCCATGCACAGGGAGCTTCGGGCCCCCCCATCCCATCCGTGTCCCCCCCCCAGCACTCACTTCTCCTCCACCAGCTGCCGCTGATACTCCTCGTACTCCTCACGGGTCATGCCCTGAGCCTCTGCCGGGGACTTCTCGCCCTCGCTCTTCTCCTCGCCGCCCAGGCCACCCGTCAGGTTCTTCAGCTGGCCCCCCACCATGCTCTTCACCATGAACGCCATGGCCGCGGGAATGGGGGGGGCGAGGAGGGGGGGTACGGGGGAGATGGGGTGCTCAGGGAACCGGGAGATGGGGGTACCAGGGAGAAGGGATGCTGGGGGATCAGGGAGGTGAGATGCTCAGGGGATCGGGAGATGTGGGTACCGGGGGTACCAGGGAGAAGGGATGCTGGGGGATCAGGGAGGTGAGATGCTCAGGGGATCGGGAGATGTGGGTACCGGGGCTACCGGGGAGGTGGGATGCTCAGGGAACTGGGAGATGCTGGTACCGGGGAGGGGGTGAGCTCAGGGAGCTGGGAGATGCAGGCAAGAGGCAGACTGGGGAGGTCGGATGCTCAGAAAACGAGGAGAAGTGGGTACCGGGGAGACGGGGAGCTCAGGGAACCGGGAGGTGTGGGTACCGGGGGTACCGGGGAGGTGGGATGCTCAGGGGACGGGGAGATGGGATGCTCAGGGGATCGGGAGATGTGGGTACCGGGGAGACGGGGAGCTTAGGGAACCGGGAGGTGCGGGTACAGGGGGTACCGGGGAGATGGGATGCTCAGGGGACGGGGAGATGGGATGCTCTGGGGACGGGGAGATGCGGGAACCGGGAGAACCGGGGAGGTCGGGTGCTCGGGGAACTTGGGAGGAGCGGGTCCCGGGGGTCCCGGAGAGACGGCAAGGTAAGGGAACCGGGGAGACGGGGTGCCGGGCTGGCCGGGAGCCCGAGGGAGCGCGGCTCCGGGGGCCGGAGGAGCACCGGGTGCCGGTGTGCCCGAGAACCGGCTTACCGGGGCGCCGAGCAGCGAGGTGCCGGGGGGCGAGCTGCGGGCTCGGGGGTGCCGGCGCTCGGCGGGGCCGCTCCGCTCCTCCCCGGGGCTGCCCGGGGAGCGGCGCCGGGGCTCGATCGGCTCCGGTGTGAGCTCGGCGGGGGCGCAGCCGCCTGCCCCCGGCCCCCCCCCGGCCCCCCCGACCGAGAGGCGGAGCCGCCGCCCCCCCGGCCCCGGGTGGAGGGAGGGGGGGCTCCGGGAAACTTCGCCCCGGGAAGGAGCCCCCCGAGCAGCCGGCCCGGGGGTGGATGGAAACTGCTCGTTCCCCCCCCGGCACGCTCCCCCCCACCCCGAGAATGTGCTTTTCTGATTCTTTTTTTCTTTATTTCCCCCGTTCCTGGAGGATTTAGCACCCCGCGGAAGGCAGGCGCAGCACGCACGAGTTGCAACTGTTGTTCGCTCCTCGCCGGGAGGATCTGGCGCGCCCCGCAGCTTGCTATTAACGATGTTAATTAATTCTAATAAAAGCTGCTGCTCCCTGCCAGCGCTGCCGTGTGCCAGAGCCTGGCGTCCGTCGGTCACAGCGCAGGGGGCTGAGGAAGGCGCAGGCACCCATTGCGTTGGGAAATGCCCTCTGCCCCCCAGCTCTCATCCCATCCTACCCCAATCCCATCCCATCCCATCCCATCCCATCCTATCCCAATCCCATCCCATCCCATCCCACCCCATCCCAATCCCATCCTATCCAAATCCCATCCCATCCCACCCCATCCCACCCCATCCCAATCCCAATCCCATCCCATCTCACCCCATCCCCATTCCCATTCCCCCCCAGCTGCAGCACCCCCCCCGGCCTGGGGAGGCGAGCAATTGCTGGCTCGGCGCCGCGCCGCCCTTCCAGATGGCCAGCCTGGCTTTCGCGTACGTTTCTCCCTCTTTTCTTCTCCTCTGGTGAAAACGCGAGCGCATATCCCAGCTCTCAATCCCGGCTTGGGGGAAATCATTTCATTTCGGAAATTTAAAGACAATCTCTGCAGATTAAAATGATGGAACAGCTGTGAAGCGATAGAATAAAGCGAACGGCGAGGGGGGGACGCGGTCCATCTCCTCCCTTCCCCCCTTGCTCAAGGTAACACCAGGCAAAACTTGGTCTTAAAAGGGAAAAAAAATAAATAATGGTGTGTGTTCCCCCCCCCGCTCCATGGTGCCTGTCTGGGGCTGTGCTCAGCTGAAGGTGCAAATTGCTTCTCGACACCGCCGCCGGGGACACCCGAGGCAGCGCTTGGCACGAGCCCGCTGTCACCCACAGCACCCCGCCGAGCTGGCAGCGTGACAGCCGAAAGCCACCATTTTTCCCTTTTCCCCCTGATCTGCAGGGGCAGCCCACGGAAAAAGCCAGCCCGGAGCTTTCGCGCCCGGCTCCGAAGCTCCGAGCGCTCCGCAGAGCTCTGCTCGCAAACCTGCCAAGTTTGGGGAAAGCTGGGGGAAAAGCGGGGTGAGCCGGGGGGTTCTGGCCTCGGGGCGGTGCCCCGGTGCATTCGGGCACCTCGACCTGCTGGGAATGGGGCGCACGGCCCCGAGCTCCCGGCTCCGGGCTGGAATAGCGCCCGCAGCGCGCGTCGGGAGGCAGCGTGAGCTAACAGCAAGAGACTCCGAGTCAGGACCGATTTTCGCAGCTGGGTTGGATGGGTCAGCTGCCGCGCGGCCTCCCTGTCTGCGGAAGGGAGAGGAAACAGCTCCTGACGAGCTGAGCCGCCCAAGCGAAGCAGCGAGGTGAAAAGGAGCGCGCAGGCCCCGGCTGCCGGGGGGCTCCCTGGGGACCGGCCTCGGCGGCGTTTCGGGGGGAGGCGAGGGCAGGGGGAGGCGCAGGGGGGTGCAGAGCCCCAGCGGGGCCCGTGGCGCGGCCGCTGGTGCTCGGCAGGAGCAGGAGGTGCCCCGGGGAGAAGAGCCACGAGGCTGCCCTTTGCGGCTCGCCGCGGCCCCAGGGCGCTGGTGGCACTTGTGGGCACGGAGCAAAGGCCGAGGGAGGGGCATTTCCCCCGCCAGCCCCGGGGAAATGACCTGCGGGAGGTCTCTCCCCGGGTGTCCCGCCTGGAGGTGGCACTGAGGGGACAGTGGGGGTCCCGGCGGGGGGCTGTGCCCAGCGGGGTGCTGCCAGGGGGCTGCTGTCCCCCCACGGCGCCCTGCTCCCTCTCCCCAAAATGTATTCCAGCCCGAGTGAGTCATCCTTCCTCCCGGGGCTCCAACCTGCGGTAATGAGATGCAAATCCTTGCATGACCTATTATATTAGCTTATGCTATATCACACATCCCTGGGGATTAGCGGGGGGCAGACGAGACGTCCCCCCCGTGGCAGCCGGCCTCAGACACGCGCCGGTGGGAGCTGAGGCTTGCTCCCCCGGCGCTGACACCTGCTGTGAACAGGATGCTCGGGTCCCCCTGCCCTAAAACCCGCACGGCAGGCGTGCTCTCGGCTCTCCTCTCCAGGTAAGCAGGGAACCAGCCCCCACGCCCCACCTGCAGGCCCTCCCCTCGGCCTGTTTTTTGGGGGGACCCTGGAGAGGACCAGGAGTTGCCGGGGATTCCTGGAACGGCCGGCCCTTGGGGCGGTGTAGGGGAGTTTGGGGACCTTCCTGCCCCGGTCACGATGCCCCTGCTGATGTTAGAGGGGCTAACTGGCTTCACATCTCCGCTCGGAGGTGTTGGCCCCCCAGAAGGACATTTATATGGCACTGCCCCTCCAAAGGGTCCCCAGAAAGCCAAGCCTGACTCCGTGCTGCTCTCTGCAAACCCTCTTCTCACACAGAGCAGGGTCACCCTCCTGCTGCCTGGTCCTGGCGCGATCCTCCCCGAGACGTGCCAGGCCTGGTGTCATTGCTGTCACCGGTGTGCCAGGCTGGGCAAGGCCACCAAAGGCGGGGAAGCCCCAGGGGGACACCTCGGAGACCTGGGCAGGGCGACGGAGGCTGGAAAAGACCCTTCAAGACCGCTAGGTCCGAGCACGAGTAGGTGAGCTCGGTCCTGGCCAGGTTTGTGAGCGTGGCGGGGGGGCGGAGAGGAGGCGTCACTTCTAAATAAAGCAGAAGTCACGCCGACACCTTCCCGCCGGCTGCCACTTGGTGTGACGGGGACGGGCACGGGGACGTCGGGGCGGCTGCCACCCGCGGTGCTCACCGAGGCCGGGATTCGGAGTGCCGCTGGGAATAAAAGGGTTGTGGTGGCAGCGGGAAGGAGATCGGTGGGGAGATGGAGGGGGTTGGGTGAGAGACACCGAGGGGTGACAGGGGGATTTTGGTGGGAGGTGTCGAGGGATGGCCATGGGGATGATGCCGGGGGCGTCAACAGGCTTGGGCAGGAAACCCCACGGGATTTTGGAGGGGATGATGGAGGGGTCCCCGCAGGGACAAGGCTCCCTGTGGGGCAGGGGGTGCCTCCAGGCCGGCAGCACGGGCAGCGAGGTCAGCGGCGAGCGCGGTGCCGCCGGCCAAACGCAGAGCCGTCCTCCCGGGCTGCCTTAATGTCAGTAAGGGAAGATGAAGGGCCCGCACGTGGCCGTGTCTGGCACGCGAGGCAGCAGGCCGCCCGGCATGGAAATGGAGCGACGGCTGCCTTCTGTGACCTGGGAAAAAGCCGTTTCGATGTAAAGCCTGCCTGCACCGCTTCCCGCAGCCGGGCCGTGCTTCGGGAAGGCTGCTGTCACCGCCTGCGTAAGGAGAAATCCGACAGAAGGAGGTATTATATGGTTATTATTATTCAGTATCAGCCCTTCATGGTATTTGTAGGGGGCAGGGAGAGTCGTCACACAGCTCGTTGCCACTCATTTGGCAAGATGGAGCCTTCCAGCTGACCTTTCCTGCTCCGTGCCGGGGCGGCATTGACCCTGGGCTACGCAGCACATGTTACACCATGCAATGAATTATTGCATTTATTTATTTGTTTACTTATTTATTTACTTATTTATTTACTTATTCATTTATCTATTTATTTACTTATTTACTTATTTACTTATTTATTTACCTATTTATTTATTTACTTATCTATTTATTTACTCATTTATGCATTCATTTAGCTCGTGTTTAATTGGCTCACGAGCTCTCGTGCGCGCACAGCAGCCCCCCTCCGGGATGCAGCGCTTGTAGCAGTGGATGGGGACGCGGGGGAAGAGGCACAAGGTCTCCCACAAGGTAATGCCCACATATCATGTCCAAATATCTTCATATTTCATAAGGACTAGCCCATGCGCGGCAGCTCCCCCTGCTACGTGTGCACACATATGTGCACGCACACGGGGAAGGCGAGGGGGCACCCGCGCGGTGACACAAATGCGCCCGGACAGACACACGGCGCCGCGGAGCCAGGCACATGGGGACACCACGTGCCGCCGTGCTGCTGGTGGTGCACAGCCAGCCCCGAGCAAAGGCACGCACACACACACACAAGTTTTCCCCGAGGGATCTTTGCCAAGCTCGCCTCGGGTCCTGGAGAGCTGGGGAGAAGGAGCGGGGCGAGAGGTGCCCGGCACCGCGTGATGGCGGGGACGTCTCCGTGCACGCCGATAAAAACATCCCTCGTGCTCAGGTTGATGCGCAGGATGTGCAGATGCTGCCTGGGCTGCAAGGGGTTTGGAGCCTGCCCAGCGAGGAGGCAGCAGCAGGAGCTGTAATTAGGGCCAGGGATTTGCCCTGAGCAGCGCTGAGCCCACCCAGGCGCATTGCACCCCGCTTTTTGGGGCGGACACGCCGTGCAACCCCTGCAACTAATGCCAGGGTGCCTCTGAGCCAAAAAAGGGGGAAATAGGAGAAATGGGGAGTGGTGAGCAATGGTTACAGTCAGGACCGGGGGTCTGGTTGCCTTTGAAGCGATTCTGTTTCTTTTTTTTTTTTTTTTTTTCTGGTTTGCTGAGAAGAGGGGGAGGAAGGCTCTGCGCATGGCTGGCTGCCCTGGCTCGGGGGCTTGCGGGTGAGGGTGAGAGCAGAGGGTGAAGAGGAGGGCGAAGAGGGGGGTGAAGAGGAAGAGCCTCACCGGAGGCCAGAAAGAGGGGAAGGGGGCAGAGGGCAGGGACGGGGCACGCAGAGCATCCGAGAGGCTGATGCACGCAGGGCCAGCTGTGCAGCCCCCCTGTCTTCCCCACCCCAAAGGCTGCTCCGGGGGATGCTGAGCCCCCTGCCCCTGCTCCAGCGTGGGCTGCGTGCCCGGGGCAGGCAGGCTGTTCTCCGGGCTGGCGGGGGCTTTGCAGCTGATGGAAAAGCCCCAAAATGCCTGGGGGGAGACATCAGCTGCTGGGACATGAGCTGCTCTCGGTGCCCCACCGCCTGGCAGGCTCCAGGGAGGAAACTGAGGCAGGAAAGGGCTGGAGAGAGGGAAAACGTAGCTCCCGGCAGGCCAGAGGTTGGGATTTCCCACGTCTTCCTGGCTTTGGACATGGGGCTGAGGCCATCGGCCAGCAGGAATTGGAGGAATTGGACAGGGGACAGTGGTTTTGCCCCCCTTGCTGTGCGCCCCCGCGGCACGAGGACGCATCTCGCCCTTTCAGGAGCCGCCTTCTCGCCGGCTGTGGACGACTTTAATCTTCATAAGCCCCCAAAGTAAAGCTGCTTATACGTGCTGGGAAGAGCCGTGGGTGAGGCCAGGAGAAATGAAACCCTACAAAACCCCAGCCCCACCACATTCCCCCTCCGTGCACCTGGGTACCCCCAGCGCTCCCCAAACCCAGGCATTACCGCGGCGCCCTCCCCGCTCCTCAGGCTGCAGCCCCGCAGTGGGGGCACCGTGTGTCCCCCCCAGATCCTGCCGGGGACCCCATTTGGGGTCGTAACCAGGACCCCGAGGTTGGGGGGGGGTCCGGAGACAGAGGGTCGGGCAGGCGGGCCGTGCCGCGTCCGTATGGAATGGTTTTTATTACAGTTTTAATCTCACAGTCGGTAGCATTACATGAGAATAAAGCACTGGACAGGACTGGAAAAAAGGCCTCTGGAGACAGCATGCAAACATTGCAACGAGTTTAAAGCAAAACAACCCAAAAAAGCGTCGGGGGGGGGACGCCGCCGCGCTCTCCCGGCTGGGCGGCGAGTCCAGCGTCTCCCCGTGAACCATCACTTCTGTCGTCGGGGTTTCCTTTCCTTCGCGTGTCCGTTTCATTGGCTTATTTATTTTATTATTATTCTTCTTTATTAACCTTCTCCTCTCTCTCTTTTTTTTTTTCTTCTTTTAATTACATTAAAAAATAAGATTCGTACTTTAGTAAAACACCCAGCGCTCAGCTGGGCGCCCTGCTTGAAATAATAAAAAACAAAACAGACAACCAAAAAAAAAATAATAAAACAACCCCCCAAAACTGAGAACAAACAAACAAAACAAAACAAAAAAATAAAAACCACCCCAAAATCCAAAAAATAAAGAGCCTGGGAGACCAAAAATGAACCTGACGGGAAAAAAAAAAATCGGATTTGGAAGTTTGGAAGCGACCAGGAGGCTGGTGCGAGGAGGAAAAAAAGGGGGGGGGGGTCACCAGGCACCCCTGGGCCCCCCTCCTGGCCACTCCTGCCGCCGCGTGGGTGCCCCCGAAGCCCCCCGGGGTGGGCTGGGGGAGCCGGGGCCGCCCGGCCGGCGGGGGCTCGCCCCCTGGCGCTGCTGGGGGGGTGGGGGCTGCCCCCAGAGCCCCCCCTCACAGGTAGAGCTCCTTCTCTTTGATATGCACTAGCTGTTCGCGGAGCTGGTGGAAGGACGGCCGGTGGCTGGGGTCCAGGGTCCAGCACTTCTTCATCACCTCGTAGACGATGGCGGGGCAGCCGTCGGGGGCGTCCATCTTGTAGCCCTTCTCCACGCGGGGCACCACATCCTTCAGGGGCTGCGGGGACGGGGGGGGGGGCGCTCAGGGTGCTGCCCCCCCCCAGACACGGGGAGGAGGAGCGGGGGGCTCCCCAAAATCGGGCACTTACGATTCGCGGATAAGGCACTCGCCCGAAGGAGTAGATTTCCCAGAGGAGGATCCCGAAGCTCCACACGTCTGACTTGGTGGAGAATTTCTGCGGGTGGTGGGAGAGGCCCCGTGAGCGGGCTGGGGGCGCGGGGCGCGGGTGCGGCGCCGGCCCCTCTCCCACCTTTTCTCTAAGCGCTTCCGGCGCCGTCCACTTCACCGGCAGCTTCCCCGTGTCCTGCGTGGACGACGCCTCCTTGGTGAGCCCGAAGTCGCTGACCTTGGCGATGTTGTCCTCCGAGACCAGCACGTTCCTCGCCGCCAGGTCCCGGTGCACGAAGTTGTTGGCCTCCAGGTACTCCATGGCTTCGCAGACGTCTCTGGCGAGGCAGGAGGAGGGCGTCGGGAGGAGGGACGCTGCCACCAGGGGGAACGCAGCCCCAGAAAGCCTGCTCTCCCCTCGCCCGTCTTCCCAGCAGTGCGCCCAGGGTGTGGGGTGGGATGGGCAGGAGGAGCCCCGTGTCCCTCTGTCCGTGTTCCCATGTCCATGTGCCCCGATATCTATACATCCCCACGTCCCCGTGTCCCCACATCCCCATGTCCCACATCCTTGTGTCCCCACATCCCCGTGTCCCCATATCCCCATATCTATATGTCCCCATGTCCCCACATCCCCATGCCCCCACGTCCGCATGTCCCCATACCCGTATGTCCCCACGTCCCCATGTCCCCCCGCAGACCCCCGCGCCCCCCCTTGCACTTACAAGGAGAACTTGAGCAGGCACTCAGCGCCCAGCACCGACCTCCCGCGCGACCGCAGGTAATCTACTAGGCTGCCCTGGAGGGACAGAGAGCGACGGTGCCACCCCCCGCCCCAAAACGCCCCGCCGCCACCCCAAAACAGGCCCCTGGGGACAGGGGGAAGACAGCAGAGCCGGGGCACAGCCCTGGGGCTCCCGGGGACGGGGACAGCCCCAGAGCAAGGGGCAGGGGGGGCGAAGGAGCAGGGCGGGAGCACGGGGCTGGGCTCTGCCCCCCCGGGGCCCGGCCTCACCTTGGCCATGTACTCGGTGACGATGTAGAGGCCGCTCTTCTCCTCCACGATCACCCCCAGCAGCTGCACCAGGTTGCTGTGGCGGAGCTGCCTGCGCGGCGCAGGGGGCTCAGGGCAGGGCCGCCCCTCGCCCCGTGTCCCCCCCCTGCGCCCGTGTCCCCCCCGGCCGTACTCACGTCATCACAGATGCCTCCGCCAGGAACGCCTGCGCCGTGGCGTCGTTTTTAATGCACTTGACGGCCACTTTGTTCCCCCGGTAATCGCCCAGCATCACGTCTGCGGGGTGGGAGGGACGGGCATGGGGGGGACGGGGACGAGCCGTGGCCCCCCCGCCCCAACACCCAGACCCCAACGCATCGCCCCAGTGTGGGGCCGCATCGGGGACGGGGGACAAGGCGCCGCTCACCTCCAAACTCCCCTTTGCCGATGATCTGCAGCAGCTTGAGGTCCTTCATGTTGAGGGCCCAGCCGCCTTTTGGGGGGGGAAGGAGAGTGAGGGGGGGGTGTCCAGGGACGGAGATGGGAGCTGGGGAGGGGGCACGGCCACTCACTGCGGGAGAACTCGTCCTGCGCCGCCACCGTGCCCTCCATCACCTTCGGCTTGATGAGGCGCGTGCAGAGCCCGTCGGCGTCCGTGGTGTAATGCTGGGGGGGGACACGGGGAGGGGGGGGACCGGGCTGTCACCCGCAGCCACGGGTGGCACCGCGGGGACGTGGCGAGGGGCCGGGGGGGCCCTGCCGGGGCCGTGCCAGGCTCTGCGGTCCCACCAGGTGGCAGCACGAGGCCGTAAATGGGACCA
Source organism: Anser brachyrhynchus (assembly GCF_964034855.1). Lineage (NCBI taxonomy): Eukaryota > Metazoa > Chordata > Aves > Anseriformes > Anatidae > Anser > Anser brachyrhynchus. The sequence continues at coordinate 9,706,879 of NC_137706.1, read as the reverse complement.
GCGGGGGCTTGGGAGGGGGTCGGTCCCGATGCATCCCCCATGGCCAGACCCGATTCACCCCACGGGGGTCCCATTGGGGCTCGGGGGGGTCCCCATCCCTCCTCCCGTCCCCGTCTCCCCCCTTGGCCAGTCCCGACGCACCCCACGGGGTCCCACAGGCTCTTGGGCCCCACGCCACCTCCAACCCGCGAGCCCCCCCGCTCACCTCCACCAGCTGCATGAGGTTCTCGAAGTAGACCTCCTCGTCGATGCTGAGCTTGCTGGAGGAGTAGATGATGCGGTAGTGCTCCACCTTGCCCTCGCAGCTGACGCACAGCGTGTAGTCCCCGGGGTAGTTGGTGCTCTCCCGCACCAGGAACAGCCCCGTCTCGGGGGGGTACAGCAGCCGCTCCGCCTGCTCCCGCGTGATCTTCCCGTGAAACCACCTGCGCCGGGACCGGGACAGGCAGGTCGAGGGGACCCCCGGGGCCGAGGGGCAGGCGGGACCCCCGGGGCAGCCCCTTTTTGCCCGGCTCCTGCCCCCCCCCCGTGGGTACTCACGGCATGAGGCTGAGCTTGATGCCGGCCTTCACTCCCTCCCGCTTCTGCACGTAGTTGGCGGGGATGATGCCCTCCTGACCCACCTTGTTCTTCGCCTTGTACCAGTTGGGATCCTGCGGGGACAGCACGGGGGTCACGGCGAGCCCACGGCCCCTCCGCGGGGATCACCCCGCCGGTCCTCAGCAGCACCCAGCACCGCTGCCCAGCCCCGAATTTCTCTCCATCCTCCCCCACTGAGCCGCCCGAGCCGCTTCCCTTCCAGGGGAGCGTTAACTAACGAGGCCGTGAGTTAATTAACCCAACGCCTGGCCCCGTTCCCGGCCCGTCGGGACAGCGGAGCCACGCGGGACGCCCACGCAGGATCCCGCGCGCAGTCTCCCCGCCTGCTGCACCCAGACACGGGCACGGGGGGGACCCCACGCAACCCCCCCGGGGGCTGGGGTGCAGGGGGGGCATTACCTTGGTGACCGCGACGATGGTGAGGACGTCCCCCTTGCTGAAGGGCAGGTCCTGCTCGGCGGTGCCGTGGAAGTTGTACTTGGCGATGCACTCCGTACCGGACGGCCACACGGCCTGGGGGGGGCAAACGGGGCCGCGTGAGCCCCCCGCCTGGTGGGTGCCCCCCACCCCAAGCCGCAGGGGTGCTGCCCGGCCCCGCCCGGCGCTCACCTGCATCCCTGACATCTTCTCAGGGGGGTCGGGGGCGCGAATCTCACGGGAGGGACACGTCACTCGGTACCATGAGACCTGCGGGGGGAAAGGGGCCGCTGAGAACGGCCCCGCCGCCGGGACGGGCACGGCGGTGTAGGGCTCAGCCCCGCGGGGTTGGGTCGGGACCCTCCGCTCCCAGAGGGGGTTTTGGGGGCAGCTTCAGCCCCAGAAGCACCCAAACCCGATCCCAAAACGTCACGCCCATGGAGGAGCAGAAAGCCACGGGAGATGGAGCACAGGGCGTCCCTGCAGGATGCTTCGGGTGAGGAGTGGGGAGAGGAGTCCCGTGAGGACCGGCCCCAGGATAAATCAGAGAATGTCGCACAGCGCCGTTGCTAAAAGATTTGAGAAAAAATAAAATCCCATTTCCCGCAGGATAAAACCCATCGGCGCCCCGGGCGTGGGTGCAGCCTTGTCCCCCGCAGGGTCCCGGGCCGGGCCGCATCCTGCCCCGCGCGTGGGAGGGGAACAAGCCCGGCTTTATCCTCGCCGGCCGGCGGATGAAGTCAGCGGCCCCAGCATCAAACGGGGCTTTTCTGGGCTGAAACTCAGGGGCCTCTCCCTGGGAGGGGACTGTCACAGCGGCCGGGAGGGACCCCGAGCCGTACAGGGTCCTCGGTGGGGGTTTCCCCCCCTTGTCACCAAGACCGCAGTACCAAAATAACCCCGTGCCGATTCAGGGCTGCGAGCGGCCACCGCTCCCAGCAGCCACCAGCAGCTAAAAATATTTTGGGAAGGAGGAACCGAAAGCGGGGGCAAGGCCCGCGGAGCCGTGAGGAGGAAGAAGATAAGGGGCAGAGTGGCGGGGAGGAAGAGCTGGGGTGCGGACGTGGCCCCATCCGCCGCCGCCCTCGTCACATTTTCGGGGGGTCCGGAGAGGTGCTCAGCACCATGCCCGGCGTGGGAAGGGATTTGGGGCCGCCGAGCCGAGCGCCGGGGTTTCCGCCGTGCCCATCACCGCGGCACCAGGCCCCGCACGGCGTGTAGGTTTTCCTCCCAGCCACGCCGCCAGTTGTGGGGCTGTCCCAGCGGCCGGGTGCTGGGTGCAGAGAAGCGTCCCGAGATCGAGCTGTCGGGCTGCGTCATTTCCTCGCCACCCCCCCCGAAACCCCCCCCGTGCGCCGCTGTTCCTCATCCTGCTGCCCCAAGCCTGCGCTGTGACGGCCGAGAGTGAGCTCCTGGGGATGCTGCCACCGGGGGGGGTCACCCCCTGGGACCCCCCCGTGCACTCGTCCCATCCATCCCACTGCTGGAGGGACGCCGCAGGAGCTGGGGGAACATCGTGGGGAGCGCTGCGCCCCACAACAGCCCCGCCTTCGCCCGCCATCCACACCCTCGTGCTTCTGCACCTGCTCGAGCTCGGTTTTTGGGCTGATTTTTGGTTAAACCCCGAGGCGGGACGTTTCGGGAAAGGGGCCGGGTACCGACAGTGCAAAACGCAACCCAACAAAACCGGGGAGGGAACCACCGAGCCCACGGAGGGCTTCTGCTCAAGCCCCATTTAAGCAAAGCTGCCTTTTTTCCCCCCTTTGCTGCAATTTAAGCTTTTTTTTTTGCCTTCTGCCAAGGAGGAACCACCATTTCCACCACCCTTGTTCCAATCGCCCTGTAACGACCTCACCAGCAGGAGCTGGACCCAGTCCCTCTTTGGGGACTCTTTGGAGGGGGGACGTGTCCGGCTGCACAGGGCTCCACGCCGCAGGGCAGGCCCAGTTCCCACGGGAGCACCGCGCCGTGCACGGCCACGGAAGGAATTTCCCATTTCTGGCTTTTTCGCCCCCGTTCTCCAGCTGTTGCTCAAGAGCATCCCCCAAGCGTGGTCAGCGGTCCCCAGCGGCTCCCCGCGCGGTTAGCCTAACGGAACCGAAGGGAAGAAGGGGGCAGGAAGGAGGTTTTGGCTCAGATTTGGCTCCAGCTGCACAGTCCTGGCCCATGGGAAATGGTTCGGGGGGTTCCCCGCACAGCACAGGGTGCTTCCCGTCCCGGGGATGCAATTTGATCCCGGCGAGGCTCCTGGTACCCAGCTGCGGATGCTTCTGCAGAGCCCTCGATGCACATCCCTCGTGTCCCTGCAGGGTGTGAGCACCCATGGGTGCCACCAGCTGGACACAGCTGGGACACCCGAGGAGTCGCCCCTCCGGTGCCAGGAGCGGGGAGCGGGATCGCCCCGACCCCTGCCTTCCTCTTCCACGTCCCAGCGCTCGCCGTCTTCCTCCCAAGGGTCCTTTTTAAGCAGCAGGTTCGTTTTTTATCAGCACCCAATTCCTGCTTCAAAGCCAAGGCTGAAGACTTCGTGACATGCACATGCCCTGAGCGAGGAGCTATGGGGCCGCTGCCAGCTGGATCCAAAATGCCCCGATGCCTCCGCTGGGATGGCAAGCAGCTCCACGTCGGAGCAGAGCTCCTCGGGAACCAGACTTTGCAGCCGGCAGCCTCCTCGCGCTGCTGTCTGTTGGAGAAGTCGAGCCTCTTTTCGGGGCGTCATGATGCAAACGGCTCCCGGGGTGCCGGGCTTTGCTCCTCATTTTTGGGGGATTTGGGGAGCTTGGTTGCCCCATCCCAGACCCAGGCACAGCGAGCTGCCCCCTGCCCTGGGCTCGAGCATCTTCTGCGCTGCTTGGCACAAAAAGCTCGGTCTGGGGTTCTTCAGCACCCTGATAATCCAACGGGCTCTCGGCGGTGGCACAAGGCAGGGAAACCTCTGTCCTCACCAAGCACCAGCACTTCTCCTCTCCTTGGGGATGAAGAAGGCTCCTTGCCTGCTAGGTGTCCCCGCAGGAGCCACACGGGGCTGAAGCCGCTGCCCCTCCGAGGATCCAACCGCTGCTCCGGCAGCAGGGCGATGCAAAAAGGTGAAAAACCAGGAAAAAAACCTCCCAGCTGGGGCTTTGCGCTAGGAGAGCCGGTCGCCTCCGCGCGCGATGCTCCTGCCCGCAGCGCTGGAGGAAGCTGCCTTTCCCACAGCCCCGTGACCTCCCGGAGGAGCTGCCGCCGCCCTGTCCCTGCGCTGTGGGGCCGGGACGAGGCCCTTTGGCTGAAAGCTGGAGCGTGGATGTTGAAGGAAGCGTCGCTCGCACGGGGAAGACTTCCCCGCGCATCCACCCTGCTCAGCAAAATCCCTCCAGCCTCCAGCAGAACGCCTCCCCGCGCTCGACCCGAGCCTCTTTAAACTTCAAAAAAAAACCAGCAGCCCAAAAACAGACAACATCCTCACTCTCTCCAAGAGATCTTATCGACTGTTATTACAAGTAACACCTACGATTACCATAATCGAAAGAAAAACGTTCCTCCTTTATCTCATCAGCGACTTGGCTGCGCTCTTGCAGACGGTTTCGCTGCTCCAACTGCCTGGGCACCGAGCGGCGGGCCCCGAGAGAGGAAAGGGGGTGTTGTTCCTTTTCTATTTGCTTTTTTTAAAAGAGAAGAAAAAAAATGAGAGAGAGAGAGACACGGTGTTGCTGTCAAACCACAAAAGGCGCCTGGGGGATAGTCAGGGGCAGGTGGAGGCCCTGTGAGCGCTTGAGATGCTGCTCCGAGCCTCCGTGGCGCAGCACGGCGGGGGTTTTCCTGGTCTTTTTCTCCTGCAAAATTGGAGTGGTGTCACCGGACCCGATCGTCCCAGAAATTCCTGATGCTTGGTGGTAGTGGGGGACAGATGGATGGACGGCACGGGATGGCGTCCCGCGGGGTTTATCGCGACGCCGCTCGCTGTCGCGAAGCTTCTTGCTGCATCGCTGCCATCCCTTCGCTGCCCGAGCCTCCACTCCCCGTCCTCAAACTCTGTCCGTGGCGGGGTGGGATCCCCGGGGACCTCCTCCATCCGCAGAGCCTTTGGGATGCTCTCTGGGATCCACGCCCGCGGGTGCCTGCGCGGCTCCGGAGGGGACGAAGCGAGGCCGGTGCCGTCCGAGCGGAGGCCGGCAGCCTCCTCCGCCTCCCCAGACGGAGCTGCAGCCCCGCTGCTCTCGACGAGCCTCGCGGGCGCCGTGCGGGGCCGTCGATAGCCCGCCACCGCCTCGCCGACCCTTCACACCTGCGCCGCGACGCCCAGCGCCCCGCGACGCCCGGCGCCCCCCACGGCTGCCGAGCGGCTCCCCAACACCCCGCCAGCGGAGGCTCGGCCTCCTGCCTCCCCCCGGCCTCCTGCCTCCCCCCGGCAGCCCCTCTCGGCTCCCCCGGGGGCCAGCCCGCAGCCCCCCCCCGGCCCCCTGGGGACCTCCGGACCCTCCCCGGGCTCCCCGCGCCCAGCGGAGGCTGCGACCCGCCGCCGCCTCCGGTGATGCTCGGCTCGCCGGGGGGGGGTCCCATTGTGCCGAGGCCACCCCGAGCCCCGCTCCCGCCCCCGGGGGGGGCTCCCCCGCTTCCTCCCGCCCCCCCCCCCGCCGGTACTCACCTCCCCGCGGAGGCCCCGAGGGAGGGGTCGAGGCCGGGCAGGGGGCCGAGGCCGGGCAGGGGCTCAGCCCGCCGCCGGGTACTCCATGCGGCGCCGCCGGGGGCCTCCGGGCTCGGGGGGGGGCGGAAGGGGCGGAGGAAGGCGAGCGGCAGCCCGGCGGCTCCCGGCCCCGCCGAGCCGGGGCCGCGGCGGGGAGGACGGAGGCGGGGAGGCGGGGAGGCTCGGCCCGGTCTGGGGGCTCGGGGGGGGGCGCCGAGGGGACGGGGAGCGGGGCCTGGGGGCGCGGGGGGGTCCGGCCCGCTCCGGCCGGGGCCTGGCTGGGAGGAAGCGGCGGCCGGAATCGGGGAGCCCGGAGCACAGCGCCTGCGCCGCGCCCGGGGCCGGCCTCCGCCGCCGAGGCCCCGCCGCGCCACCTGCCGGGCACCGGCACCGCCGCCCGGCCTCCGCCGGCACCGGGCCGGGGCTGCGGGAGGGGGGCTGCGGCTGGGCGCCGCCTTCGGGCGCTTCCTGCAACGCCTCTGGTCTCCTTGCATCGCCTTCGGTCCCTTCCTGCGTTGCTTCTGGTCCCTGCTTACCTCGCCTTTCATTCCCTCCTGCATCAGCCGGTTTCCCTTCTCACACCACCTTCGGTCCCTTCCTACATCGCCTTCACCCCTTCTTACACTGCCTTCTTTCCCTTCTTCATTGCCTTCATTCCCTTCACCCTTACTCCCTTTATCACCCTCATTCCCTTCTTCGTCACTGTTATTCCCTTCTTACATCGCCTTCATCCCCTTCTTCATCACCCTCATTCCCCTCTTATATCACCTTTGCTCCCTTCTTACACTGCCTTTCATCCCTTTTCCCTTCACCTTCTCTCCCTTCTTACATCGCCTTTGGCCCCTTCTTCATCACCATTGGTCCCTTCTCACATTCTTTACTCCCTGCTTATGCCACCTTTGGTCCCTTCTTCATCACCTTTGGCCCCTTCATCGCCTTGGCTCCCTTCTTGCATCATCTTCACTCTTCCATACATCATCTTTGCTCCTCCATACATCGTCCCCCTGTGCTCTGCTCTGGTGAGGCCGCACCTCGAGTGCTGGGTTCAGCTTTGGGCCCCTCACTACCAGAAGGACATGGAGGCGCTCGAGAGAGTCCAGAGCTCCTGGACTCTGTGGCTCCTTCTCACAGATAACCGACATTAAGACCATAGGGGATGGCTGGATGCGTGTACACGTCGGGGATGAGAGCAGCCCCGCAGAAAAAGGTTTGGGGGTTCTGCTCGGTGTCAGGCTGGATCTCAGTCAGGGCTGTGCCCTGGCTGCCAAACGCCCAGCCGTGCCCTGGGGCTGCAACAGGACCCGAGGGAACGGCACGGAGCTGTGGCAGGGCAGCATTCTGAAAGAAAACGAACCAAATTAAAAAAAAAAATCAAAGAAAATGGGCCGATTCGCAAGAAAAGATGCTTGTCACTTCCTGCCCTGTGCGGCGAGGCGCCGTGGCCATGTAGGGCCAAGCAGGAAGCCAGGGCACAGCGCTCGCGGCCCCCCGGGACCCCCCCACATCCCGGGGCTCGTGTCCTCACTGGGGTGGGCACCGGGCTCTGGTGGTCACCGAGGGGGCAGGAGGGGACGGGGAGAACACGCTGGCTCTGGGGACACGGTGCTGGCAGCTCTGCCTGCAGACCAAGAATGATGCCACCGTGCCGTGGGGGATTGCCGTGGATTTCCCTGCGCCGAGCACATTGTCCCCAGCGATGCTGAGCGGGTGCAGGACGGGTCCTGCTCGCCTGCATCACTTTTTCGCCACTGGTTCCTGCCCAGCCACCGAGCAGAGCGGTGCTGGGAGGAAATGAAAGCGGCTCGTGTGTCTGCCTGCACCAGAAATGCAGCCGCGGATGCAGGCACAGACCCGTGTGGGATCCTCTGCACCCTGCCCAGGGCAGAAGTGCTGCAAGAAGAGCGAGCAACTCACCTACAGACTGAAAAAAGACACAAAATCCCCAAAGGAAAGCGAGCCCGGCTGGTCCTGCAGCACCCAGAGCTCCAGGGGCGGTGGGGATGCGGGATCCAGACCCTGCCGGGTTCCCCCTCCCCAAATGAGCATCCCCCCAAAAAAAACCCCAGCGCAGGAGCCCGGCCTTTCGGGGAGGCAAGCCGCCCCGTGCGCACGCAGCGCTGGTGTGGCAGGCGCCACACGAGGGCGTTCACGTCCCAAAGCCAGCGCAGAGGGGACAGGAGCGCTCCGGGAGGGGACGAAAATGCTTCAGGAGCGCCCAAGCGATTTGGGATCCCGCAGCGCCCTGCCTGGTGCTGCGCCCTGCTGGCATTCAGCCCTGGCCCTCGGGGGGCTTCTCCCCCATTGCTGGCCCCCAAATCCCTCTTTGGGATTTTGCCCTCATTTCAAAGCCTCCCCTCGTTCCCAGGAGGGTTTTAATTAAACAAGAAAGGGTTGGGGACGCTGCCCCTCAGACCCCGCTCTGGTTTTGGGGACCGGCGGCATCCCCGTCCCCCACCTTTCTCCCCTCCTTTCCTCCCCCCGTGGCTGGGGGCTTTGCTGTGGGGTTCCCCCCGTGTCAGATTTGGGGTGCAGGGAAGGGGAGGAGAGGCAGGATGGGGGACAATCCCCACAGCCCCCCTGTCTCGGGCAGATTTGTGACATCAGGGGACTGCCAGCAGTCTTGGGGACAGGCAGCCAAAGGGAGGTGGCACAAAGGTGGGTGACACCTGGGGAATATGCTTAATCCCCTAGCCAGGTTTCAGCACCCTCTCCAGCTACTCAGAAGCTGTGGTTTTATTCCCCTTTGGCAGAAATTTGCAAGTTTGGCCATTTTTTACAGGCACCCAGGAGCTAATCCCCGTGGGGAGGTGGTTGCTGCTAACAGCTCTCCTGGGTATGAGCAAACAGCTGAGGGAAAGAAGGAGCCAGCAGCAGGAAGACTGGAAATAGGTTGGAAATATGGGATGGGCTTTTAACGAGGAGGGTCACTAAGTGTGGGAGCAAACCCTCTGTCCCCTTTCTCTCCCTCTAAAGCAGGACCCACAGTTTCCCACTGCAATTTAGCTCCTCAAAGAGTTTCCATCCCTGCTGGACGTGTCCCTGTGGCTTCCAGGGACCTCCGCCGTTGCAGGGGGACCCGGAGTGGAGCTGCCATTGCTCAGCCTGCTGACTCACTTTAAAACCTCCCATAAAAGCAAGTGATAAAAGCTCCCCCGGCTTATCATGGTTCCGGTTCCCATAAAGAAATCACGGCACTTGCAAGCTACCTGGGGAGTAAGCGGAGGCTCTAATTGAGGAAGATCATTAGGGAAGAGACAGAGATAGGGGATGTGTGCAATCAGGGCCGTCGTGGCAGTGATCAATGGATCTGCTTATCAGGAGCTGGTGGGGAAGGGAAGGAAGGGGAGAGTGTGTGGGTGCAGCACAGGGCACCTTGTGGGATGGGAGCTGCCACGGGTGTGTAAGGAGACGTGTGTGCAAGGCCAGGCTTGTATGGCAGCTCTGCTCCCTTCCGGAGCTGCCCTGGGAGGTCTCCTTGCTGCTTGGCCTCTCCGCTCCACTGAGCAGAAGGGATGCTGCTCCCGGCCAAATTGGGGGCTCTGGGGGCTCCCCGTGCCCCTTGGTGTCCCGTGTGGGATGCTGCCATCGAAGGGAGAAAGATGGAGCCCCATAAAACTGTGCGTTTCGCCTCCATCAGCGAGAAGAGGAGGGCCGGGTGGGAAGCCTGCCCAGTTTTCTCCCCTCCAACCCTCTCCCTTCCTTCCCCATCCTGGCATGGGGGTGACTTTTCTCCTTTTTCTCCTTTTTCTCCTTTTTCTCCTTTTTCTCCCTTTTCTCCTTTTTCTCACCCTTTTTTTTTCCTGATCTCCAGTGCCAGGCTCTGCAGTCTGTCAGCAGTGACCCCAGGGGAGGCAATCAGAGGAGACCTTCCACCAACAAGGGGCTGTTTCACTCGGTAACGTTAATATTAATCTGCTTATCTGCCCCGGGGCTGTAAACCACTCATCTCCAAAGGGAAAAAAAACTACCCCTCTGTTCTTTATTTCTCCCTACTGATTGCAGGCCTTATCAGCAGCCACCGCCGGGACTCAGGGCAGCGGAGTCACGCGATGGCTCCAGCCACCGGGGCTCTGGTCCTGCACCAGCGCCGGAGTCACGGGGCCAAGTCCACGGGAAGCTCCCCACCCCACGGCATGACACGCGGCCAGGGTGGTCCTGGTGGTCTTGCAAAGCACCAGGCTGAACACCGAGACACCCAGCCCCACGTCCGTGCTGGATTCGGGATGTCCCTCATGGAAAGGTGGAGCAGGAGTCTATTGCCTTTACCTACACCCCCGGGGGACGTAGGGGAGGTGTAGTTCGGCCAACAGATCTCATGTGTTGTCCTAAACTGTCCTTCCACGCTTCCCCTGAGCTCAGCCCTGTCTCTCCAGATGTGGTTTGGACCTCGTGGAAGCACAGAGAGACAAAGAGCTACTCCCTTGCTTGTTTAACGGGTCTGAACACCTCCCTGCTCTTGCTGGAATCTCCCCGAGTTCTTGGGCAATCGGCTTCCTCATTTCCTTCCCTTTTGTTTTTTCTTCCTTCTTGGAAGTTTTTGTGCAATGCAGGGTTGTGTGCGTGCAATTGCCGGGGCCTGGCATTCGGACCTGGAGGGAGCTCTCATCGGCCGGGGTTTGGCATCCTGGCCCATGGGAACAGCTTCAAGTGTTGCACCCCATGGTCCTTCTTGTTCCCATATCACTGCCTGTCGGCCTTGGTGGGCCTTCTCCTCCAAAATGCTGGTCCCTGAAGAGCTCCTCCACCCCAGTTCACCTTAACGACCCCTCTCATTTTACTGAAAAACGAATCTGAGCAGCAGCAGAACCCCTGATATGCGAGGTTGTCTGGCAGATTCTCAAAGAGGCACTAAAGTGCCTTGAGTTAAAGATAAATTACACTAATGCACGCAGCATGGGTAACAAACAAGAGGAGCTGGAAGCCATCGTGCAGCAGGCAGGCTATGACTTGGTTGCCATCACGGAAACGTGGTGGGACCACTCTCATGACTGGAGTGCTGCAATGTCTGGCTATAGGCTCTTCAGAGGGGACAGGCAGCACAGAAGGGGTGGTGGTGTGGTTCTCTGTATCAGAGAGTGTTTTGATGTTGTGGAACTTGAGCCTGGGAATGATAAGGTTGAGTCCCTATGGGTTAGGATCAGCAGGAAGGCCAACAAGGCAGGCATCCTGGTGGGGGTTTGTTATAGACCGCCGAACCAGGGTGAGGAGACTGATGAGGAGTTCTACAGGCAGCTGGCAGAAGTTGCGAGATTGTCAGCGCTCGTTCTCGTGGGGGACTTCAACTTCCCAGACATATCCTGGAAGCACAACACAGCCCAGAGAAAGCAGTCTAAGAGGTTTCTGGAGAGCGTGGAAGATAGCTTCCTGACGCAGCTGGTTAGAGAGCCTACCAGGGGAGGTGCCCGCTAGACCTTCTGTTCACAAACAGTGACGGACTGGTGGGAGATGTGGTGGTCGGGAGCTGTCTTGGGCAGAGTGACCACGAAATGGTTCAGTTCTCTATTCTTGGCGAAGTCAGGAAGGGGACCAGTAAAACTGCTGTCTTGGACTTCCAGAGGGCTGACTTTGAGCTGTTCAGGACACTGGTTGGCAGAGTCCCTTGGGAGGTGGTTCTGAAGGGCAGAGGAGTCCAGGAAGGCTGGGCACTCTCCAAGAAGGAAATCTTAATGGCTCAGGAGAGGTCTGTCTCCACGTGCCCAAAGACAAGCTGGCACGGAAGAAGACCAGCCTGGCTGAACAGAGAGTTGTGGCTCGAGCTTAGGAGAAAAAAGAGGGTCTATAATCTTTGGAGAAGAGGGTAGGCCACTCAGGAGGACTATAAGGATGTTGTGAGGCTGTGCAGGGACAAAATTAGAAAGGCCAAAGCTCATCTGGAGCTCAATCTGGCTACTGCCGTTAAAGATAACAAAAAATGTTTTTACAAATACATCAACACAAAAGGAGGACTAAGGAGAATCTCCATCCTTTACTAGATGCAGGGGGAAACTTAGTTACAAAAGATGAGGAAAAGGCTGAGGTGCTTAATGCCTTCTTTGCCTCAGTCTTTAGCGGCAAAACCAGTTGTTCTTTGGATACACAGTACCCTGAGCTGGTGGAAGGGGATGGGGAGCAGGATGTGGCCCTCACTATCCATGAGGAAATGGTTGGCGACCTGCTACAGCACTTGGATGTACGCAAGTCGATGGGGCCGGATGGGATCCACCCGAGGGTACTGAGAGAACTGGCGGAGGAGCTGGCCAAGCCACTTTCCATCATTTATCGGCAGTCCTGGCTATCGGGGGAGGTCCCGGTTGACTGGCGGCTAGCAAACGTGACACCCATCTACAAGAAGGGCTGGAGGGTAGACCCGGGGAACTATAGGCCTGTTAGTTTGACCTCAGTGCTAGGGAAGCTCATGGAGCAGATTATCTTGAGGGTCATCATGCGGCACTTGCAGGGCAAGCAGGCGATCAGGCCCAGTCAGCATGGGTTTATGAAAGGCAGGTCCTGCTTGACGAACCTAATCTCCTTCTATGACCAAGTGACAAGCTTAGTGGATGAGGGAAAGGCTGTGGATGTGATCTACCTTGACTTCAGTAAGGCTTTTGATACCGTTTCCCACAACATTCTCCTCAAGAAACTGGCTGCTCGTGGCTTGGACTGGCGTACGCTTTGTTGGGTTAAAAACTGGCTGGATGGCCGGGCCCAAAGAGTTGTGGTGAATGGAGCCAAATCCAGTTGGAGGCCGGTCACTAGTGGAGTCCCCCAGGGCTCAGTACTGGGGCCAGTCCTCTTTAATATCTTTATCGATGATCTGGATGAGGGGATCGAGTGCACCCTCAGGAAGTTTGCAGATGACACCAAGTTAGGTGCATGTGTCGATCTGCTCGAGGGTAGGAAGGCTCTGCAGGAGGATCTGGATAGGCTGGAGCGATGGGCTGAGGTCAACTGTATGAAGTTCAACAAGGCCAAGTGCCGGGTCCTGCACCTGGGGCGCAACAACCCCAAGCAGCGCTACAGGCTGGGAGATGAGTGGTTGGAAAGCTGCCTGGCAGAGAAGGACCTGGGAGTATTGGTTGATAGTCGGCTGAATATGAGCCAGCAGTGTGCTCAGGTGGCCAAGAAGGCCAACAGCATCCTGGCTTGTATCAGAAGCAGTGTGGCCAGCTGGGCTAGGGAAGTGATGGTCCCCTTGTACTCAACTCTGGTGAGGCCGCACCTTGAGTACTGCGTTCAGTTTTGGGTCCCTCGCTACAAGAAGGACGTGGAGGTGCTCGAGAGAGTCCAGAGCATGGCTACGAAGCTGGTGAGGGGTCTGGAGAACAAGTCTTACGAGGAGCGGATGAGGGAGCTGGGATTGTTCAGCCTGGAGAATAGGAGGCTCTTCTTGCTAAGAGACCTTACCGCTCTCTATAGGTACCTTAAAGGAGGCTGTAGCGAGGTAGGGGTTGGTCTATTCTCCCATGTGCCTGGTGACAGGACGAGGGAGAATGGGCTAAAGTTGCGCCAGGGGAGGTTTAGGTTGGATATTAGGAAGAACTTCTTTACTGAAAGGGTTGTTAGGCACTGGAATAGGCTGCCCAGGGAAGTGGTTGAGTCACCATCCCTGGAGGTCTTTAAGAGACGTTTAGATGTTGAACTTAGTGATATGGTTTAGTGGAGGACTTGTTAGTGTTAGGTCAGAGGTTGGACTAGGTGATCTTGGAGGTCTCTTCCAACCTAGATGATTCTGTGATAAACCTCCCCTGAATGGGGTCTTGGAGTGACACGACAACTCAGTTGGGCAATTAAAAACACAGTGTGGACACAAGGAAACAAGTTTAGAGGACTTGGAGAAGTATTAGTGTTTTTCCAAGACGTTTTCCCAAAATCTCCAAGATGAGCTTTGTGGTGCTAAGCCTAGACGCGATGGAATATCCAACAGTAGAAACACCAGACAATGAAAAAGGAGGAGAACGGTAGAAGGCAAACAAGATAAAAGGGATGCTTCAATGGCTTCAGTTTATTGGGTGGACCTGCAAGGTTCTGCCAGCCCCGGGGTTGGTACGAGGGCACCCACGGCTGGGGATGAGCCCGCTGCTCAGCTCAAGCTCGCCATGGGGAAGCGCTGCTTGACCTGGAAGTGCTCGCATCGCTTGTGCTTGATGGCCAGTCCGTAGCGTGGCGTCATGTCCACCTTCCTGCCATCACGGACACTGAACTCCAGCTGCTGCAGCAAGGTGGTCAGGAAAAGGAAGACCTGCCTCCTGGCGATGAACTCCCCAATGCACCTCCTCTTCCCCAGGCCAAAGACCAGCACCTTCTCCCCATCCTCTTTGTTCACCTCAGTCCCTTTGGCATTGAGGAAACGCTCCGGGTTGAAAACGTGTGGGTTCTTCCAAAGTTTCCTGGGGTGGAGAAGGTCAGGTGCTGAGATGGAGTCTCCTGGCCACGGGTGCAGGGGGGCTCTCATGGGAGCCAGTTAGGATATCCCTGGATTTAGTAGATCCCTTACCCTCCCCTTTTTCCCTTAAAGCAGGAGGCTTTCTGCCTCTGCAGGTACTCACTCATCGTGGTTCACCTGCCACTGGTTGATGAACACGCAACGGCCCTTTGGGATGTAGTAGCCGTTCAGCACCGTGTCCCTGGTCGTGCTGGGGGGAGAAGAGAGGGCTGTGAGGTTTTAGAAAGCAAAAAGGCTCTTCCGCATCCTCACAGGACTCAAAGTTTGCCCACGCTGACCTGCACAGGAGTGGTGAACTCCCTGTGTCCATGATGAAGCCATTATTGTACTGATAGAATTTTCCCTGCTCTGCTGCTGGGCAGGCTGCACCACGGTGCCTCAGGTCCTCACCTTGGCAAGCCCAGTCCGTTCCCAAGCAGCACCTACCTGTGCGGGATGGTGAAGGGCAGGAAGGAAGAGTGCCTGAACATCTCCAGGATGAAGGCTTCCGTGTAGGGCAGCGTGCCTTGGTCCGACAGCCGCAGTCTCCTCTCCCGGCCGATGGTCTGATCTGCGGCAGGTGGGAAGGAGAAGCTGGTTGCGGCCAGCCCTCACCTCACAGGTCCCAGCCCCAAAAAACTGGGCTCATCAGCTCACCCAGTTCGGCCTGGATCCTCTTCTGGATGTCGGGGTATGTCACCAGGTACATGAGGCACCAGGACAGGGCGGTTGTCACGGTGTCAAAGCCTGGGTGGAGAGGGGAGGTAGTGCAGACCCCATGAGTGTCATGCACAACACGGGTTATGCATGACCCCATATGTGCTATGCTCACTGCCAGACTGGCACGTGGATGGCTAAGAAGGGAGAGGACATCCCGGGCACACTGTAGGGCTTGGGTTTGTATCCTGTTGGAGAAAGCTTTGCTAAAAGGTTCAGTTCTCATTCGTCCTGGATTGCCCTGGGGTTATGCCAGGTTTGTGCAAGATTTCAACTTCTTTGGAAGCGAGGGAGTTTCCACAGAGCTACTCAAGGGTGAATCAGGCAGCAGACGTCTCCCTCAGCCAGGAAAAGCCACCCTGACCAAGCTATCAACTGTGCCCCTGGCTTGTTCCTGAAGCTTTCTTCCAGACCTAATATCCCACATGGTCTCTGGGGGTGTCCTAAGAAGGTCCAGAGCAGGGGGATGGGTGCTTGGACCCAAAGTGGCCACCCGGTGCTGGACAACTGGGGTCAGAGCTGTAAGGTGAGGAGCCCGAGGTGACCTGCCGTAGCTGAGGGAGCGGCGGGGCAAGATACCTGCTCCGAAGAGGTCGTTGACCAGGTTGACAATCTTCTTGTTAGGGATCCGCGCGGCGGTGCTGGCTTCTTTCTTCTCCAGGCTCTGCTCAATGAGGGAGTCGGTGATGTCTCGGATGTTGTTCTGAGGGAGAGGAGAGGAGAGGAGAGGAGAGGAGAGGAGAGGAGAGGAGAGGAGAGGAGAGGAGAGGAGAGGAGAGGAGAGGAGAGGAGAGGAGAGGAGAGGAGAGGAGAGGAGAGGAGAGGAGAGGAGAGGAGAGGAGAGGAGAGGAGAGGAGAGGAGAGGAGAGGCGAGGCGAGGCGAGGCGAGGCGAGGCGAGGCGAGGCGAGGCGAAGAGAAGAGAAGAGAAGAGAAGAGAAGAGAAGAGAAGAGAAGAGAAGAGAAGAGAAGAGAAGAGAAGAGAAGAGAAGAGAAGAGAAGAGAAGAGAAGAGAAGAGAAGAGAAGAGAAGAGAAGAGAAGAGAAGAGAAGAGAAGAGAAGAGAAGAGAAGAGAAGAGAAGAGAAGAGAAGAGAAGAGAAGAGAAGAGAAGAGAAGAGAAGAGAAGAGAAGAGAAGAGAGAAAAGAAGCCGGTGGCCAAGCAGAGCGTTGGGTTACCAACTGGAGAACATCATCTTTCAACCCCCATGGTGGTCCGTACTGATTTTGCAGCCAGTGGAAATGAGGAGGTGGCTCTGCAGGACACCTGTGCAAGCAGCCTTGCTGACAGATCAGAATATTGCCCAACCAACTGCTCTTAGCACACAAGGCCACCGAGGAGCATGCGTACTGGCCCGCAACACAAAGAGGTTACAGCTGGACAGGCTGTACTCCTAGATGGAACAATATCTGCAGGAACACCAATGGCCATGGCCACTCGGCTGCAGGAGGACAAACAAGTCCCCAACACAGAGTGGGACACATCTCTGGCGCTGGTGGGGGTCCCCAAAGCTCTCACCTTGTCATACGTCTCGTAGTGCTCCTTGACAATTGCCTGCAGGAAACGGATGAACCGCTTGTTGAAATCTTTAAAGAGATCCATGGCACGGCTGGGCAGGTAGCGGAGCAGCGGGATGAAGTCCGAGGGGTTGCCAGCAGCCGCCACGTCCCCGAACTGCTCACTGACGTTGACCAGGCTGAGCAGCTCCTGGTCGTCGTGGCCGTAGCGCTTGCCGAAGCACATGGCGCAGATGACGTTGGCCACCGAGACCACCAGGTAGCGGTACGGGTCGAAGCTCTGCTCCTCCTCCATCAGCTGCAGGAACTTGGTGACCAGGTAGGCGGCCTCCTTGGAGACGTGCTCCTCCAGGAGGCAGCTGGAGGACGACGTGGGGCTGGCGGTGATGGAGAAGGTCTTCAGGGCGTTCTGGGCCAGCTTGCGGCGCGCTTTCCACACATCCCCTGAGTCAGGGCTGAAGGTCAGGCTCTGCCCGTCCGTGATGTGTCGGAAGCTGGGGAGGTCGGGGCGCCCCATGAAGTCTTCCCCTTGCCTCACCAGCGCCTGCCGCAGGGTGTCCAGCCCGCTCAGCACCAGCACGGGCTGGGTGCCGATGGCCACCTCCATCACGTCCCCGTACTTCTGGCTCAGCCGCGTCAGGGCCAGGTGCGGGTCCTTCCTCAGCTCCAGTGCGTTGCCCACAACGGGGAGGCCGCGGGGGCCCGGGGGGGGCTTCAGCCCCTTGGGCACACGGCGCCGCAGGGGCTGGGCGAGCAGCAGGAGCAGGCAGAAGACGGCGGCCACCAGCAGGACCTCGGTGGCTGAGACACCGCTGGGGCTCCCTGCCAGCCCCATCGCAGCTTCCATCCCTGCTGCCATCTAGAAGGAGATAACGGGAAGCGAGGTGCGGAGGCAGGATTAGCATGGGGAACCCCAAACTGCTCAGGGAGAGCTATAGCATGAATTCTCCCACCCAGCTTTAAAACCTTCCACGTCCGTGCTCAGAGCCCCACACGCACATGTCCTCTCCTACCTGCAGGTCCTCAGGTCACAGAGGGCTGGGGTCCCAGCAGAGCGAGGAGAGGGGGTCCCAAACCCCCGGATGGGTTCCTCTCCTCCTGCCTCCTGCTCCACTCGAGGCTTTAAATAGGCAGCTGGGTGCTTATCTGTGGGGTCATGGCGAGGAGGACCCAAGGGACAGCTACCCATTAACAGAGGGGGCCGAGCCCCTGGAGCCAGCCCCGGAGCCCAGGGCAAACGTTCCCCAGCTCCACCACACTGGGGGGGGGGGGACAAGCAGGGTACCGGTGTCCCCACTGTGGCAGGACCTCGTGGCCGGGGCCAGCCTCAGGTTAACGATTGGCCAGGGTTGCGTGAGAAGTTGCTGGCATGCTTCCTGACCACGGCACGCGACCGCCGCCTGGGCTCAGCCCCACGACCCCGTCCCCCCCTCCAAAAAAAAACCCTGGCAGGGGACACGCAGGGTCCCGGCTCAGCCGGAGGGAGTGGAGGTGTTCATTAGGTGGAGGGAATTTATTTTTCTTTTTGCCCCAAGTTTTCATCTGCTCTTTGGAAAGCACAGGGGGAATCGTGCCCAGGTAGAAGCTGAGCTAATATTTAATAAAGGCTTTCAACACCTGGCCCAAGCGGGATCATTAATAGCAGTGAGTAGGCTCATTAAGGCTTGGCAGGGACAGTTACAAAACCCAGGCTGCTAAAATTCAGCCCAATAATTGCACACGCTAACGAGAGGCACCGTGCGGACGGCTCACGCAGGAGATGCCTCCCAGCCCTGCATGGGGAAGACGCCTGTCAAGACACGGGGGATTTGCTCAAATACGTGGGAAACCCTAAAAAAAAAAAAGGTTTTGGGAGGGCGAACACCGCAACGGCGTGGTGCGGGCGGTGGGCATGGGGGATGTGGTGCTAAAAGTGCTCGACTGCAGCAGACGTGGGCCAGCTTTGGGTGTGCAAGGCGCGTGTGCACGGCGCTGTGCGGCAGCAGGAACCTACAGAAGTACCTATAGACATATAGGTATGCTGCAGGGGGACGGGACTGCGTGCCCTGCATGTCCCGCGTGTCCCCTGCCACCGGGATGTTCCCAAGTGTGGTGGCACTGCTGAGCCCCCCCCCATCCCCCTGTGGGCTGCCCCCCGGGTCCCGTGGCGGGGATACAAGTGGGACCGAGCCCCGTTACCCGCTGCGGGGGGGGGGGGGGGGGGGGGGCGATCCTTCCCGGCGCCACCCTGACCCCGGGCCGGGCTCCTGGACGTGGGGCCGCCGCCCTGGCCCTTTATAAGCCATTTCCCCCCCCCACACCCATAGCGTGACAACGAGTGACCGTCCCAGGTCCGTGCCGGCCCCTTCGCACGCGATGCTGTCCCCTCGCCCCCCCCGCCCCCCGACGTGACCCCAGCCCCCGTTGTCCCCGGGGGCCGGGGGGGGGGGCAGAGGGCACGGCGGCTTCTCACGCGAACCTGGCCAATTTTTAACCGGCAAGCCCCGGCCGTGACCCCCGGCCCCGCGACGTGGCCCCCCGTGGACCTGCCCCGCGTCCCTCACGGGGGTCTGGGGGGGGGGGGGGGTCGGGCCGGATCCGGGATCCCCCTTTTAGGGCAAAGCCGGGTGGGCAGCACCGAGCGGTGCGGGACGGAGCCGGTGCGTGCCGCCCCCCCCCCGGCGTGTTCGCGGATCCCCGTGGGGCCGCGGCTCCTTTAAGAGGCTCCCCGGTGGCGTGCCAGGGTGCCCAAACCTCCCTCCCGCTTCGCACGCGATGTCCCCCCCCTCGTCGTCCCCCCCCCGGGACCTCCGTGTCCCCCCCTCCGTGTCCCCGCAGCCCCTCGTGCCGCCCGGTGCCGTGCCGCCCGCCCCGTCGGGGCGCCCCCGGGGAGCGCCGAGAGGGGGGTCCCGTAAATCCCGGGGGGGCTGTTGGGGAGTTCGGCCGCTCGGCAGCTTTGATTAGGCTTCGGTCACGTGGGGGGAGGCGCCCCGGCCAATGGGAGCGGGAGGCGATGCATATAAAGCAGGGCCGGCGGGGCGCCCGGTACCTGGCGGCGGGATCGGGCCCCCGAAGGAGCGCTGCGCCCCGAGGTGAGCACCGCTGCGGGAGGGACCCCCCTGGGAATCCTAAAAAAAACCCACCCTGACAGCATCCTGCTGGGAGCTCACGCTTGTGGGGTGCGGGGGGGGCTTCTGTGGGGTCCTCGCTGCCCCCTCCCTAATTGCCATCCTTCTCCCCAAGGATCCTCGATGGCAGCAGGGATGGAGGCTGCGATGGGGCTGGCAGGGAGCCCCAGCGGTGTCTCAGCCACCGAGGTCCTGCTGGCGGCCGCTGTCTTCTGCCTGCTCCTGCTGCTCACCCAGCCCCTGCGGCGCCGTGTGCCCAAGGGGCTGAAGCCCCCCCCGGGCCCCCGCGGCCTCCCCGTTGTGGGCAACGCACTGGAGCTGAGGAAGGACCCGCACCTGGCCCTGACGCGGCTGAGCCAGAAGTACGGGGACGTGATGGAGGTGGCCATCGGCACCCAGCCCGTGCTGGTGCTGAGCGGGCTGGACACCCTGCGGCAGGCGCTTGTGAGGCAAGGGGAGGACTTCATGGGGCGCCCCGACCTCCCCAGCTTTAAGTACATCTCCAACGGGCAGAGCCTGGCCTTCAGCCCCGACGTGGGGGATGTGTGGAAAGCGCGCCGCAGGCTGGCCCAGAACGCCCTGAAGACCTTCTCCATCGCCGCCAGCCCCACGTCGTCCTCCAGCTGCCTCCTGGAGGAGCACGTCTCCAAGGAGGCCGCCTACCTGGTCACCAAGTTCCTGCAGCTGATGGAGGAGGAGCAGAGCTTCGACCCGTACCGCTACCTGGTGGTCTCGGTGGCCAATGTCATCTGCGCCATGTGCTTCGGCAAGCGCTACGACCACAACGACCAGGAGCTGCTCAGCCTGGTCAATGACAGCAATGAATTTGGGGACGTGGCAGCTGCTGGCAACCCCTCGGACTTCATCCCGCTGCTCCGCTACCTGCCCAGCCGTGCCATGGATCTCTTTAAGGACATCAACAGGCGCTTCAACTTGTTCATAGAGAAAATTGTCCAGGACCATTACGCCACCTTTAACAAGGTAAGAGCTTGGATGCTGCTCTGGGGCAAACCTTTCCCTCGCTTTGCTGCTTGTTTTCTTATTGCATTCTTTTTGTCATGGTCCCATTCATTAAAATCATTAGAAGAGGGCACAGAAGTAGAGCTTTGTGCTTAATAAAATTGAGCTTCTGAAGAGGAAGCCCAAATCCAATTCTGCTGCTTATGGGTTATGGGATGTGGTAGAGCCTCTTGAGATGCTGACTTTGCTGCAGCTGGTTCCCAGTTCTCTAACGGAGCTGATCCCACCAGCTCTCCTCACCCACCGGCTTGGCTCTGCAGCTTGTCCTCCACCAAACCCCGCTGCCCCTTGCTGGGTGCTGGACCTGGCACCCCCTGCCTCCAGCATCCCCCTTTGTGCTTGTGGGGGAAGGAAGAGTTGGTGCCTCCTGCAGCTGGGTAAGGGGAGGTTTCATCTGCCCTGGTGTCTCTGACCCCTTGGCTCTTCCCCAGGAGCACATCAGGGACATCACGGACTCGCTGATCGGGCACTGCCAGGAGAGGAAGACAACAGGGGAGGACACCCACATCCAGCTCTCCGACCAGAGCATCATCGCCATCGTCAACGACCTCTTTGGGGCAGGTGAGGCCATCTCCACGGGTGCAGCCCCATCCCCTGGCCATGCTTGGGGCTTTGGAGCTGCCGCTGGGCTCACAGGCAGTCGTGGCCACAGCACGTGGCTTTTGAGGGGCAGCTGATGGGGAAAGCTCTCCAAGGCTGTGTGTCACCAGCCAACACATCCAGGGTGCTGAGATTTGTGAATACCCTGTGTTTTGGTAGCTAGATGCCTCTCTTTGTGTCCATCCAGGCTTTGACACCGTGACAACCGCCCTGTCCTGGTGCCTCATGTACGCCGCCTTGTACCCTGACATCCAGAAGAAGATCCAGGATGAGCTGGGTGAGCTGACAAGCCCGATTCTTTGGGGCTGGGACCTGTGAGGTGAGGGCTGGCCCCAACCAGCTTTTCCTCCCGCAGATCAGACTATCGGCCGGGAGAGGAGACCGCGGCTGTCAGACCGAGGCACGCTGCCCTACACGGAAGCCTTCATCCTGGAGATGTTCAGGCACTCTTCCTTCCTGCCCTTCACCATCCCGCACAGGTAGGTGCTGCTTGGGGTTTTGGAGGTCCCAGCAAACAGAGCACCTCCAGAACTTGTGCTTGTTTCACCACGAAGCTGTGAGTTTCCTCTGAACCTCTGCCCATATTTCTTCCAGGACAACGAAAGCCACTGCTCTGAACGGCTACTACATCCCCAAGGACACCTGCGTGTTTGTCAACCAGTGGCAGGTGAACCATGACGAGTGAGTACACCACAGCGTTCCTATTCGGGGGGGGGCAGTCGGCTTGCCTGGGATGAAGATTGCACAGATCTGTCCTTAAGAGTCTGATCATCCTTAAAAGTCCCAGATCAAGTACTTTGCAGAGCAAAGCTTCTGACCCAACAGGAGCATGATCTTTCCCCATGTCTGAGCGGCAGTTCCTTGGTAAGGTGCTGGAAAATCCCACAGCATGGCCAGGCTGGGACAGGTTGGGAGGTTTTAAGGGAGGATGCAAGAGGAGAAATCCCTCAGGTCTCCATCCTTCCTTTGTAAAAGTTCCTGCCAGATTCCTGTGCTCCCATTTCAGCCAGAAGAGCAGGACCTCTCTAGATGTTATGTGCTGATTTCAATCATCCCTGGTATCTGCGTAGGCAAACACAATCCGAGGCTGAAGTGGAGGTTTCAATGGGCTGAGCTGATACGGGCTGACATGCAGCTGGCATTTTGGGTGGGGAACAGAGGCCACAGCAGGCTGCCAACGTTTTAGGGTGGCGAAATGAGAAAACATTGCAACACTCCTCGCAAAGAGGGCTCTCTTTGTCTGCCGTCCCCAGCGGCTTGCTCAGGTCTCTCTGTTCCACTGCAGGAAGCTCTGGCAGGACCCCTCCGCCTTCAAGCCCGAGCGGTTCCTCAACGCAGCCGGGACCGAGATCAACAGGACGGAGAGCGACAAAGTGCTGACGTTCGGCCTGGGGAGGAGGCGCTGCATCGGCGAGTCCATCGGCCGCTGGGAGGTCTTCCTCTTCCTCACCACCTTGCTGCAGCAGCTGGAGTTCAGCCTGGCGCCGGGCGAGGCGGTGGACATCACCCCTCAGTACGGGCTGACCATGAAGTACAAGAAGTGTGAGCGCTTCCAGATAAAAGGGCGCTTCCTCTCCAACGGCTCTCCGTGAGGCAGCGAAAAATAAAGGCAATAAACGACTTTTTGGGTTGGGCGCCTCCGCTTGTGCTCCCGGCGTGGAGCTGCTCCCGTTGCCGCCTTGCTTCACCGCAGGTGTCCTCGTCCCTCATCGTGCTCAGGCTGAAGAGGAATTTGCACGATGAATCCCTGAGCGTTTGCACCCCGCAGATGCCCTAACAGCTGGAAATGTGTAATTTAGGTTGTGCTGCTCACAGGTCATGGTGTTAGCTGCCTCCGAAGGAGAAGCCTCCTGGGAAATACCAAATGAACGAGAGCAAGGGACACAAAGCAATGAGAGGCACAGTAAAGTGCTTCTGGACTATGTATTTGCTGCTTCAACTAGTATTTTTTTAACAATATATCAGTATATTCTGACTAATAAAAAGAGGAACAGTTTGAGGACTGCAGGAGATGCATGGAGCAAGTCTTCCTGGCACACGGAGCAGGAATTTGTGCTGCTTTGTGCTGTTTTCTGGGGGCTGCATGGAAATGCATCCATCTGCAGAGAGAAATGGCGTGGGATTTCTAACCCAATAAATTTTTATGAAAGTTTCTTCCTCTTTGCTGCTTTTATTCCTCTTGGGGATAGGATGGGGTCACACAAATCACATCTCCGTCCTTAAAGATCTAACAGGGCTGTGTTGAATTCTTCTGGAGGGAATGAAATGGGACATTCACATGAAGGAGAGTTCCCTGTCCTTGGGGGTACCTGATCTAGGTGAGAAAAGACCTTTGAGATCATCAAGCCCAACCATCAAAGTGACCTGTGTCTCGTCACCAAGCCCTGCCCTGTAGTGCCACATTTGAAGGATGAGGTCCCCTCCTGGTGTGTACAGAGAGGGCTGGGGTATCAATGGTGGTGCGTTTCCCTAAAAACCTATTGCAGTGGTCTTCTCCACCCCGTAAAGCAGTGAAGGGAGCATGGGTGCTCCTGGTGCCCCCCAGCTGCTCTGAGCTTCTTGGGTGCCTCTTAAAGTGATGATAAACATAAAACGGCCACACAAACAGTGAGCAGCTTTGCGTGTTTCAGGGGTTTTTGTAAATTTTTTAAAATGTGATCACAGTTGGCACATGAAAACCTGAATCCAGGCCCTGTGTGGGAAGAAAATACTGAACAAAGAAAAAAAAATGTTTGCCTCGCTGCATCCTCTAAGACAAGCCTTCCTCCTGTTGTGACCTCTCTTGTGGAGATCATGGGGGTGAGGTGGAGCTGTCATGGAGATGGAAGAGGTGTCAGGCAGGCGTTATAGAGATGGTGGAGGTGTCGTGGAGGTATTATGGAGATGGCGGATGTGTTATGAACGTATTATGGAGGTGGTGGACGTGTTACGGAGGTGGTGGAGGTGTCATGGAGGTATTATGGGATGGTGGGGGTGCCATGGCGGTACTGTGGGGGTGCCACGGAGGCAGCACTGAGGTACCACCGAGGCACCTGGAGGTGTCACGCAGCAGGTGACGCATCAGCCCCACCCCGCCCCACCCCGCGCATGCGCCCCTCAGCGCTCGGCGCTGCACCTTGTGCCCGCAGCCCGCGCACGCGCACCCCGCCCCTCTCCCCGCAGCGCGCATGCGCCACGCTTCGTTCCTCCGCGCCTCTCTGTGATCTCCCGCCGGCGGCTAGAGCGGCGCGGGGGGGCGGGGCAGGAAGTGACGCAGAGGGCGGGCGGCGCGGAGGCGGAGGGGCGGCGGGCGGTGAGCGGCGGCCGCAGGTGAGGCGGGGCCGGGCCGGGGGGGGACCGGGAGGGGCCGGGCCTGGCACGGAGCCGCCGGGAGGCGAGGCCGCGGCGCCGGGACCCGCGCGGGGCCGCTCCGGTGGCGGTCGGGGCCTGGGGGGAGCGGCCGGGGGCGCCGCGGCCTGGTCCCGGGCCTGGTCCCGGCCTCCTGAGGGCCCCGGCTCGGCCCCTCGCGGCCCGGGCTCGCCCCCTGCGCCTCACGCAGCCCCTGGGGCCGCCCCTCGGGCCCGCCGGGTCTCGGCCCGCTGGGGCCCGCGGCGCGCCGAGCAGCCCCGTGCGGAGCCAGCGCTGCGAAGGGCTCGTTTTAAAGCATTGCGCCTGGAGTGGTGCGATAACGGGCTGCTCGGGCAGGCTGTGCCGCCGGGCTTCTTGTAAAACCCCCCGGAATCACGGGGGTCGCTAATAGCCGCTTAAAAGGGGCCGAGGGGGGCTGCGAGGGGCGTGCAAACAGTAATTCAGAATATACAGGTGTCGGAGGGGAGGTTCGGCTTTGCAGGTGGGGGTGAACAAACAAACACTTTCCTGTTTCCCACCTGTGAGCGAGTGAATCGTTCGCTGGCTGCGTGGCTCTTTCCCTCTCCAAGTGACCAAGTACAAGAGCGAGGTGCGCTGAGGCAGTTCCCCTCCTTTGGGTTTGTTTGCAGGCAAACGGAGGGATCTGTTCCTTTATTTATTTGTAAAGGGACGGGGCCTTCTCGAAAGGAGTCCCTTTGAGGTGGTGGTGTGCACTGAAATCTTTGCCTCCTTTTCAAAGAGATGCAAAAAGCAGGAAGGGGAAGGAGGTTTTAGCCGTGCCGCAGGCTCTCTGGGATGCATTATCGGTGTTCTGCGAGTACTTCTTATCGGCCGTCATTGTGGAACCCAGGTGGTGTTGTTGTGGGTTAACATAAATACACAGAAATGGGAAAGGGAGGAGGCTGGTCCTGAGAAACGAGTGGCTTGGTGACCAGATCCGTGTTTGTTTCTCCCTGGAGCCTCCCTTACGTCTCCTGAAAGCTGGGGGAAGGGAGTTTTTATTGTTCCTGGTGGCACGCACGTGTCCCAGCTCTCTCTAGGTAGTTTTTCTTGTATCTTTTTATTTTCTGTGAAGCTCAGGACAGAAAGGGCTTGAAGAGAACTGAAACGTCTCCTGCAGAAGTGTGCTTTAGGTGCTGTTCATCCTGGGTCACGTCCCGCACTCCCTACCCCTGCGTGCCCCATAACTGAGTGAATTCCCAGTGTGATCCATCTTCCTGGGGGTGACGGCACGAAAGGCAAATAACGTGCAGTGGCTGTTCTCTCCCGTGAGCCTGTCAGCTCCCCTGTGCCGCTGTGGTGCCAGCGAGGCTGTCGCCTTCCCGGAGCTGTGTCTGCAGAGAGAAATCCCTGACCAAACGCCGCGCTTA
Organism: Anser brachyrhynchus; assembly: GCF_964034855.1. Lineage (NCBI taxonomy): Eukaryota > Metazoa > Chordata > Aves > Anseriformes > Anatidae > Anser > Anser brachyrhynchus. The sequence goes on along the minus strand of NC_137706.1, from coordinate 9,681,119 downwards.
GTGGCTCCAAGGTGTGCTGGTGCAAGTCCAGTCAAGCGTCAGATCTGCGAGGGAATTACACGGGGCTGAGGGTGTAACAAAACAAAAAGTGCGTCTCCTTGTTTCCTGTGTCCTTGCAGGGCTCGGTGCGGGTGCTGGAAAGCAGCGTGGCTTTGTTCAGCCGTCACATTGTGACAGCAATGCTAATCCTGGCCCTGCAGAGCACGAAGACTGCTGTGCTGGGCTCCAGCGCTGTTTTCTTACCCCCCTCTGCACCTGTCTGTGCTCTTTAAGGTGTTGGTTTTAATTTGGAGGTGCTGAGGTCAGCATCCTCGCTGTCAAGTGTTCGCAAAAGCTGTTCTTCTCTGCTGTTTGCACACCAAAACTTTACAGAGGGAAGAGAAAATTCCCCGGTTGAAGCTCCGGAGAGAACACACCCAGGCAAAACTCCGTGCTCTGTTTGGAAGCTGTTAGCCTTGAAATCCGTTACCAAACTATTTCTTCAGTTATGCAAACAGCGATAGGGCTTCCAAACGTGCAGGCAGGGCCCTGCGCAGGGGTTTAACGTGTTGCTGTGCGTGGATGTTACTTGCAGCCCACAAAGAAGAGAGGAGCTGACGAAGCCGGAGCCTGGGTGGGAGGCAGCGTGGCGGGCCGGGGGATGCAGCTGGTGCCAATTCGGGTTGTCGTTCCCTCATCTTATGGCCAGGCCCGCATCTCTTTGCAGCAATCGAGTCCCAGGATCATGGCTACGGACTGGCTGGGGAGCATCGTGTCCATCAACTGTGGAGAAAGCCTGGGGGTCTACCAGGGGCGAGTGTCTGCTGTGGACCAGGTCAGCCAGACCATCTCCCTGACCCGGCCCTTCCACAATGGGGTCAAGTGCCTCGTGCCAGAAGTCACCTTCAGGTTAGTGTGGGCATTTCTCCTGCGTTTTCCAGTCTGGGTGCATATTTGGGGTGATTTTCCCTCAGAAACGTGCTCTTCGCCTTAAATCTCCCTACTGCTACTGAGCAGCTTCAGATGAGAAGCACCACTGGCGTTTCCCTTGGCCTGTGTGCAGAAGATTGCTAGTTTTTGGTCTCTGCTCTGTGTTACAAGTGCTGTGAGGATCCGTGTGAGCGTGTATGAATGTATTTGTGTGTGTGATTTCTGTGTATTCTGTGTATGTGTGCACTCTTTGAGTAGTTGAGGGCTTGGCTCCCTCTTTATGCTTTGCCCTCAGCAACACGTGTTATTAAAGTGCATCAGGGGAAAGCAGAGGGGGATCTCACCTAAAATGTTGGCCAGCACAGGTAAATTACACGCAGTGGTTAAATCCAGAGCCATCTCCTTTCTCTTCCCGTGTTCTTTCCTCCGTGCAGGCAGGGAATGGTTTGGAATCAGGGCGCTGGATCAGCGCAGTGCTGTTGTGGCTCTCCTGAGTCCCTTCCCACCAGCTCCTGCTAACGCTGTGCTCAAAAAGAATAAACAAGAGTCACTTGTCACTGGACGCCTTCCTGTTACCTCTGCAGCTTTCCTATCACGATAGCTAAGTGCCTGAGTCACCGATTTAAAAATAAGACCAAGTGCTGACTGCAGGGAAGCCTTTTTTCGTAGAAAACTCTGATTTTTGAAGAGACTGTGGGAAGGACGATTCTTTCAGGACTCTTGCTAACTTCCAGGCTGTTAGTTTTATATCCCGATTGGACGCAAACTTTATAAGGTTACATTGAACACCCTAACTTCTGGTTCGTGTCTTGCAGTCAGTGCAGATGGAGGAGGTCTCTGTAACCACTTCTTTGTTTCACTTTGGCTTGTGCTCAGTGCTGTGTTGGTTTTTTTTATCCTCTGTCTTGAGAAACAGCGAGCACATCCTTGTCTGAGCATGAATAGCACTAATTTAAGGAGAGTTTTTTGTAGGAAAGGATTTAAAGTAGTAGCACCCTCCAGGCTGAGGTTAATTATAATAGCTAGAAACTGCTGAATTAACGCAGATTTTCTCAAAGATCTGTGCTGGCTGCTTTCATTTTCTGCTTGACCAATCCCTGTTTCAGCTAGGGACAGAACCTACACCAAATCCAGGTGCCGTTCAGAAATATTTGAGATTTTATTTAAAGTTCATATAGTTTCAGGCGAATATTTCGATGTCTGGAGTGTAGCCTGTGTTTGAGTATTAAAAGGTTTTTTCCCCCTTCATTTTATTGACAGTGGCATGCAAAACCCACTGGGTAATGCTGCATGATTTTCTTTCAAGGCTGTTTTTTTAAAAGTACCCTGACCACCAAGTTCCTGAATGTCTGTTTTCCTATTCTTTTTGTCTTTTAGGGCAGGTGACATTACTGAGCTGAAGATTCTGGAGATCCCGGGCCCGGGGGACAGCAGGTCGTGCGGGGATCTGCAGCAGACAGAACTGGGCATCCCGGGGGTGGGCTGCCAGGTGGGGCCCAGCCAGAACGGCACCGGCAAGATGTTAAAGAAGCCCATCTCCAGCAGCGCCCCGCAGAACATCCCCAGGAGGGCGGACGTGAAGAACCAGGACATCATCATCTCCCCCCAGCAGCAGTGCTCCAAGAGCTACATGGATCGGCACGTGGAAACCCTGACTCAGTCCAAAGGCTTTCGGCGTAGGCACAATTCCTGTGAGTATGTGTTCTGCGTTCTGCAGCTCTCCACCCGGGTCACTGCCGCAACATGTGCCCCAGTTCAGCAAAAACATTTCAGACGGTTCTGGAATCTTTCATTTGTTTCCTTTTGTACGTGCGTTGCCACCTGAAGGGCTGAGTTTTACAAGTATAGATCTTCCGAGGGTCTTCCACGCGTCTCAAGTTGTACAATTAGATGTTGTGACCTCTGCCAGAGCCTGGTGGGAGCGTTCAGGCAGCGCCATTAAAACGTGCAGCACCTGCCTTGCAAACAGAGGTGTGTGTACCGCACAAGCAGCCCCTGTACGGCGATACAAAACGCTGCGTTGGGTGAGAGTCGTCAGCTGAAGCGGGCTGTTGGGTCTGATCTGTCATTTCTGGCTTGCTTTGGTTATTTTTTATTTATTTTCTTTACAAAAGATGTTCTGTTTCTCTAAGCTTGCAGCTACCTCACCAAAAGGCCAGCGGGGAATGTTGTGCAGAACTGCTTCTCTGCTGTCCCTGTTGCCATTGCACTGCTGCTAAGAGTTCTTCGGAGGCAGATGCTCTCTACCCTTCCTTGCTGTTGTTTCCAAGTGAAACACCTTTCCTGCTGGACACAGAAGTCGGTGCTGCTCAGCTGAATAGCGAGAGCAGGGAACTTTAACTCGGGTGTGCTTAGGGCTTGCCCTGACCGACGTGGAGGAACAGCTGAAAGCAGCTGGTCCCAGTGGAGGCCAGATCCCTGTCTACCATAATACTTTATCAGCTAAAATTCGAGCGCAGGGTTGTCTCCTTGGCTTCTGTGGGGTGTTGGCAGTGCTGTTTGCAGGGTGTGGGCCTGCAGTGGGCCTGGTTCACAGGCTGGGAGGGCTGCAGCGGAATTCACGGTGCCGTGATTTGCCCGTAAAGGCCGGTGTTACTTAGGCTGCATGCAGGCATGGTGCTCGCTGTTTCAGAAGCATGTCTGTCCAAACTAACCTTCAGAATCATACAGGTAAGAGGGAACCATGTACGTGACTTTATTTATTAGGTTCAGGAGCATTTTGGATCTGATGTTGGTTGTGTTGTGGGAATTTGACGAGCTTCCCATGGCCGACCTGAGTTGAAACTCTTTTCCCCTCTTGAGGGCTGTTGAAGGAAAGCCTCTGAACTTTGAAATGCTGCAGACTGTTCTGTGTGTCTCTTGTGAACGTGGTAGAACAAAGGGATGTTCACAAAAACTCTCCTCTTGCTGGTGTTGCTGAGAACTACCAGCCTTTACGTTTAGGGCATGTAAGACAAGATTTAAAAAGAATAACTCCTCCGTGTTCTCCCCCTGCTCTACATCCATGTATAATCTAGTCTCACCCTTTTCTTCCCTCACTGCTGGCGTGAGGTTAAGAGGTTGGGCTGAAAAGAACAGGGGACCTGCTACAGGAACCTGGGAGGCAACAGGGAAAAGATGTATGGGCACAGGGTTGAAAGGAGGCTGTTGCTTATCAGTGGGACTGCAGTCCTACCGTGTCACTGCTCTGTAACTCTTTGCCCATCCCTGTTTCAGTCCGCTGAAGAGCAGCCCCGCTTGAGCATGCAAAGAGCAGCACGCTGGTGTTTTCTTTGCTGCAGCATTTCTCAGAGAAGTGTGGTTGACGCCTGTTTACGTAAAAAGCCAATAATTCTTCAACCATTTCTCTGTCAAAGTGAACGTTCAAATCTAATTAGCGGAGATCTCACCCCGTGCATTAATCTGCTTCATCAGCATCAAAGGTTGCAAAATGTAGAACCGAATAATGCTAGTTCATATGAGTTCCTCGTTCCTCTTGTGTTTCCTGATTGAAAACGGCCTGGTTGCCAGCCTGTTTTTCCTCTGAAAGGAACTAGAAACAACTGATGATGTTGCAAAGCTTTTCTATTTAAAGCCTGCACAACCGTGACCTATCACAACAGCCCCCTACGAGTCATTACAAACGGTATTTGCTGTGCTGTGTTGGTTAAAAAGCACAAATTAACGCGCTCTAATGAGGCTGATGTAAAGATAGGATCAGCACGTCTCAAAGCCAGGCATCCGTTATTTTTATTTCTGTTCACAAATCTCCAGCCAGCTCTCACGCTGTGCCACGGCTGGCTATGTTCACTTCTTTTTGCCCTCAGAGCCCCCTGGGCTGCAATTATTGAAACATCAGTATACATCTAGTGTAGTTCCGTGACTTAAATGTTGAAGCATTAGTATATATCAAGCCTATTTCCATTATTTAATTCTTTCCCTTGCCTTTTTTTTTTGTCTTTAAAAGAAATAAAAGCAAGGTGAGCAGGGCCAATTAAACGGCGAGATCAAAGGCTGCGCCTTATCTGGAGAAGTTCCTGGGCCTCTGGAAGTTTTCCTCCCCCGCCAACAGCTCTCGTTTTCTGAAACAGCTGCAGCTCTTCTGATTTCTGATAATTTGATCAGTTTACAAGGTTGAACAGCCTTTTGTTTTTAAAGTATTTTTTAGAAGGACAATTTCTTCAGTTTCTTATTCCCTTCTGTTTTAAAGTGATTGCCAGACAGGGTTGGTAGGAGGAGGAAGGCCAGAAAGGCGGGGGGTGGGGGGGCGAAGGCATGTTTTGAGGAAAAACTCTTTTCAAACTACAGTGGCAGCTACCAGGTTATCTGAAGTAACTCGTGCTTTGCTTTCTTCTTGCTGGACAGAGCCCGTGGCCGGATTACCTCGCTTAGCACTGTTCAGGCAGCATCTGGTAGGTGTGGGGTGAGCAGCGAGCCTTTCAAACCGCCTCAGCACACCAGCAGCTCGCATCAGTTTTACAGAAGCCCGACAGCAGGTCAGATTTTCTCTTACAGACTTTGTTTGAAACGGGTTGAACAAGGTGCGGTTCGTAAATGAGGTAGAAAATTGAACTCTTATTCTCTGCAGTGTGTGTGGCGAGCAAGGCAAGCGATGCCTGAAAGTCTCCAGCGGGGAGCAGAAGAGGTGGTGGCTGCAGGAATCGAGGGAAGGCCGGGCTGAGACGTCAGCCCGACCCGAAGCTGTGTGGTGCCTGGGCTGGAAGCTGACCTCCTGATGCCCTTTAGCGTGCTAAGTCAGGGACAAAGTTCCCCCTTCGGAGCACTTGTGTGACAGAAATCTATAAACAACAAATAGCAGCCCAGATTACACAACAATGGATTATGTGCCCTGCTGGCACGGGGCTTGTTCATGCCAGGGCTGGCGGTAAAAGCTCCCGCAGGGATCTCGCAGGAAGGCAGCCAACTCGCTAGAGACTTTACATTTGCTTGTGTGCTATACAGAAGTGTTTCTTTTTTTTTCCAATGAGAAAAAGCTTGGGAAGTATTGTTTATCTTTCGAGGGAGGCGCTTTTCTGCGCAGTGCCGAGCCGCCAGCTCGATGGGGAGCCATGTGCTGTTCTCCTTAGCAAGCCGTGCACAGATCGAGGAGCTGGGCTGGGAGCTCTGGGTTTCGGTAGCCCTGGGAGGCAGTGGATCCTCATGCTGGCCTTCTCTCTCATTTTTTGAGTTTTCCCCCGCTCTGCGGGGTAACACAGCCCGTCGGGTGGGTCAGCAGGATTGCGGGGTTGGCACCCGCTGGATGAGCGAGCTGCCCGGGACAATGCCAGCACGTCTCGATTTGATGAGGTATGGTCTTGGCTCCCAGTCGTGGTGTCTGCAGGGAGCCCGGGAGCTTTCCAGCCATTGTTCTTCCAGCTTTCCTAATGCGGCGTTTTATTCTGTCAGCATTCGCACGCTGCTCGCATCAGCTGCTTCTCTCCCCTGGGCCCATCGCGTGGCGATGCTGCCAGCCCCACGTTTTGTTTCACAGGTCAGCTGAGGGGAGAGCGGAGCTGTTTGCAGAAGAACCTGGCAGCGAGCGTAAAACTCTTGTTGGGGAACAGGAACAGAGTTGCCAAAACATTCGAGAGCTGCACAAGAGGCAGGCTTGTTCTCCCATTGTGCTCAGAGCAGGCTCCAGCTTCTTCATCTGAACTTTGAGTCCCTCGCCTGTTGCTTCGCTTGGCAGTCAGTGAAGTGCTTGGAGGACTCGGCCAGTTGTGTAGGTCTGGGCTTTTGTTTCTCGTGCCGCTGTTAGTGGCAGCGTTAGCTGTGGTCCCTTCGTGTGGTGGTGGCCGCCAGCTCCAGCCCAAGCTGTGTGCAACTTGGGGGTGCTGTGTGCGCCACCTTTGGTTTGGGAATCCTTCGGGGCTACTGAAAAGCTTTCCCTTTCTCAAAGCTGTACGTGTGAGTGACTGGTCGCAGCTCCTGGGCTGAAATCCTCCTTGCCAGGAGGCCTCACCCTTTCCCTCTCCCAAGTTGTGTTTAGTTGCTAGCGATCCTTGACTTCTGTCCTTCAGTGGCTTCTTGAGAAAAGGTGCGTTACAGAAGTCTGGTCTCACCCAGTTGTTTATAAAAAAAAAAATCCAAAGTCCCGAGCAGCTTGAAAATCACTGTCTGAAAATGAGCTGCCTGCTATAATTAGTAATAATTTCAAATAATTATAAATAGGCTCCAGAAAGGGAGTTCTGACAAAGTGTGGTGACGCTGACCGCATGACGCCGCAGCGCTGGTTTCGGTTGCCCCAGCGTGCACAGAAGAAATGTTTCCTACTGGCCCTCGTGCTGAGAGCAGCAGCTTTGAAGCGGCTTTGTGCTACGGCTGGTGGAGTCTGTGACACGGGGAGGTTAGCCTAAATCCTGCAGGCAGGCGGCAGGAAAGCGGTCACTGGAGAGGGATTTGGTTTCTTTCTTTACAGGGGAGAAGGGCTCCACAAAGCCTTTGGGAGGTTGGGGTCTTGTCACCCTCATTTCAAGGTGTGACATACCGGCCTCTGGCTTGGCTGCTTTTTCAGTTGTTGCTGGACTCGTGAATTACCGTGTGATTGGAGATGGGAGCTGCAGCAGCTTTGGAAGGGAGTGCTTGAGAGCGCCGAGGTCTATTTTGTTCAGCTCAGGTACTCGAGGCACTCTGCCGGCCGTTTCAAAGAGCTTCCCTGCTGTGGGGGCTGGGAAAGCTTTTGGGTGAGTCACCTCAACAGCAGAAACAAGTGATGTGCTGCCTAAAATAGGGGGAAAATTAACCAAGAGGGAAAATCCTTCCTGAGACGAAGCTTTCCTAATAGAGAATAAAGCCGGTTATGTGTTCCACGCTGCACCATGACTTTCTAGGGATAAGTTAGACGTGGTGTTAGGGGAGCTCATGGTGAGCTCCGGCAAATTTGTTTTACAGCGTGACAAAGTCCTCGATAAGCCCCGGAGAGTCCCAGGCGAGGCCACCTTCCAGGAAGGGGTTCCCAGCTCTGGGCTGCAGAGCCTCTGCTGGGTAGGGAAAGTGGAGGGAGCTGCTTTTTATGGCCTCTTCTCTAGAGGGTTTGGGTAATTGTAAGTGTTCTGAGCTAACTGCTGCAATTTAAGTTGTGTAATTGAGCTACTGAATAACTTTGTGGTAGAGAAATGAGTTCTGTTCGTTAACTTGGCCAAAATCAGCACGTTGGTCTCCAACAGACCGGTTCCGGCCCTGGTTCTGAAATGGGTGAGTGCTCGTGCAGGAGCTGAGGCGAGGCTCCTTTGCTGTCCAGGTGACGTGCTCTTCTGCCGATGGAGCAGAGCACTTCACGCCTGGGAAATGGGGGAAGTGGGAGCTGCGATTAGGTGGGCAGCTTGTGGCTGCTCCGCCCGGCTGGCCCAGGGTTACAAACAAACCTTTCTAGGCAGGGAGAGAAAGCAGCCTGCCAAGACCAAGCTGGGCCTGTCTGCGCTTCTGAGGCTAACAGGTAACTCTGTGGGACACCACGAAGCTTTTGCATATTGCAGGTCTTTTGGGGTTGATTTCTAAATATCCTCAGATGACTTGAAGTTCTTCCTGCGCCCTCTCATTGACTGCCAATAACGTGTAAAACAAAAAAAGTGGCTTTTTCAGCCAGAGATGTATGCAGGGTGATGGACGAGAGGCACGTGTCATCGTGGTGACTTGGTGGTAATTTGTTTGTGTGTTAGCAAACAGGTTCTGTCCGCAAGCTCATTTGTATAAATAACATTCAGGGATGTAAAATCTCTCCTAAAACACGAGAAATATTTTAGGGAAGCAAGCACTTCTGGTATGATAAGTTACTCCATCTGTTGGGCAGTGGAGGTGGTAACTGTAATTGCTGAAATTGGCCTGAAGTATTTTCTGGTGTCTGCAGGTTTAACAGTGGGTATAACTAACAGGTTAACGTTGTGTGGTCTTGACTGCGTACGGGTGACCTGCGGAATAATGTAAGATATAAATAACGGGGTATGTCAGCCTTGTGACTGCATTTGGGTTTGTACCATCCCTCAGAATGAGACTTCTTCAACTTCATGTGAGAGAAATCAGGCTGTCACAGTTACTGATTGGAAATAATTCCCCTTAAACATGTGATATGATGAATAAGTAGAAAAATGCAGTATGGAAAAGGGAAAGGACTTCATCGTGGCTTACAGAAATACACACCTACTGATGGCAAATGAGAAAGAAACATTTACTTTCAGGGGTCCTCCATCAGCAGGTGGCTTACCTGTTTCGGAAGAAAACACCCACGGTAGCCTCTGAAATTTAGGGAAGTTCCATGACGGTCTTGGGCCACGTGCCTGCACAAACACAAGCCCAGTGCAGTTCTAGACCAGGGCTTGCTCAATACCTTAGCACTAATATAACGCTCTCTTGCATTAAATGAGCAGAAATGTTTATTTTGCTACTGGGGTCGAGCTTGTTTTCCTGCCATTGCCAGAGGAAAGTCCCTGAAATCTCTTTCCTGGTGCCTCGTGTTGTGTGTTCTGTTGGCATTACTCATGCTCAGATAAGCTAAAGGCGAGGCCTGCGGGTTCTTTGGGAAGCAAGAATCCCTCGAGTCAATAGACACCAAACGTGAGCTTTCCTCTTACAAAATTTCCTGAGAAAGCAGGCAAGCAAACATGGCTTTTTCCATTGATGACACTTTTTCCATTTGTATATTTTCAACTTGCCTTTATTTTTGTTTAGGGTCGTCCAGCAGCCGCCATCCAAACCAGGTGACTCCGAAGAAGAGCGGCCTGAAAAACGGGCAGATGAAGAGCAAAGATGATGAGTGCTTTGGGGACGACATCGATGAAATCCCAGACACGGATTTCGATTTTGAAGGGAACCTGGCCCTTTTCGACAAGGCAGCTGTGTTTGAAGAGATTGAGACTTACGAGCGGAGGAGCGGCACCCGTTCCCGTGGCACCCCGAGCGAAAAGCCGGCTCGCTATCGGCACGACGAGAACATCCTGGAGTCGGAGCCCATAGTCTACAGACGGATTGTCGTACCCCAGAACGCTAACAAAGAGTTCTGCACTGGTATGCCAGATCCCTTACTGATAAGGATGCAAACTCTGCAGCTTTGCTGGGGCACACGTGGTGGATTTTTCCCCCGGGGGTGTCTGTCAGCTTGACGTGGTACGAGCAGGGGCATCCCTGTATGTAAGGTCGGATCTGTGCCTTGCGTCTCCGTACAACCTTTAGTTGCCATATTTCTGAGATCAAAAGTATTCAGATAGGGCAACAAGGTAAGTTGTTTGCAGGGAGGGACAAAGCTGGAGGTTGCATTAAAAAGAACAGAAGCTGAAGTGGAACCACTTGAATCTGTGCTTTGATTTCAGTGGCGTGACGAACGTGCGTGGGCTTGATCACTGGCTTCTGGGAGGGAGGGCTCTTCTTGGGGTTCCAGGGTATGGGAGTGTGTCGTAATTCCTGCTCTTTTGGTAGGAGGCAGGGGACTTCAGGTGGTTCTGGTGCTGCTTGGGTAGCAGTTAGGGACTTCTGTGTGGTTATAAGGAACTTTAAATGTCTTTGGTATGGAAAGAAATGGTTCTGGCTCTTCCCGTCCATATTTCCAACCGCTCGTGTACAAATAGCTTTTTATGGGGGTTTTGGTTCCCCCCTGCCTCTACTTCCTGTGCGTTGTTGCTGTGTGAAAGAACCAGAGCCTGCAAGCCTGATTTATGCAGAAGGGTTTATGCGTGAGGGCTTGACTATTAGGAATCTTTGTATATACGTACGCATGCCACGAGGCATAGCGTATTCACTTCATGCTGCTCTTTATATATGTTCTTGTAACTTGAGTCTAGGCGTGGTACCCTGCCTTCAGCTTGCATCCTTTTTAGCACTTGCAAAATATAGGAGTAAAGGAGGTTCAGCATCCCAGGAACATTTCTTTTCCACATCAGAATAAAATCAAATTTCAGGTCTTTTTGTAGAGAGACTCTAAACTGCTGCACCCTGGTGGTGTGCCCGCTGGGCACGAGGGTAGCCGGGTCCCTGGCCTGGCATTCCTTCTGCTCGGTCACGCCTTCTCTTCTCAGAAACTCCAGCGGGGTGTGAAGCGCTTGATGGAAGGAAGCCGATACATTTGCAGTGACCGGCTGCTGTTCAATTAAAAGATGTCAGTTTTTAATGGTTCTGCTGTACAGCGGTATCCTGGCTTTCCGTTTGTGTCCTCTGTTTCCCTGTTGATCCATTCTGATCCAGGTAAAAATGTCCTGGGTCAGTTCCAGCTCGTCCGACTCGGAGTTCTGATTCCAGCAGCTTCTTAAGGACAAGTGAAAGACCAGAGGAAGCGTGTGGTGAGACCTTCCCCTGAGCGCTCTCTTTGACGATTTTAAGACTTCCTGAAGCAGAAGTGATATTTTAGTATTAAGAGCTTTAGATGACTTTTTCTTCTGCTTAATTTAACCTATTCCTCTTTGAGCCTGTGCAAGTTCTGTGTTGCTGCAGCATCCTGCGGCATGAAGCTCCCGCAGTTGGCTACGTACTGCGTGAATAAGTACTTCTTCCTTTTTGTGCGAGCTTTTCTTGGTAGTAAACTTGCTGCTTGTCAATTCATCTTCCAGCTGGCGCGTTCCCGAGGAGACAGGGCCTCTGTGTGGGTCTGAAACAAAAGCTACCCGAGCGTTAGCTGCCAGTTTGAGAAGTACAGCTAGTGCGGTATTCTAGAAGTACGGTTCCTGGAGGAGAAGTGTTGTGCAACAACCAGTAAGCATCAGGACCTAGTTCAGGGGATGGAAATGAAATGTTTGTTTGCTAAACTGCCGTGTCCTTTCCTGTGGAAGCTCCTGGCTCCGTTTGCAGCCCGCTGAAAGGGCTGCTGTCGGCTTGTTTTGCTCTTGGCAGGTCTGCCCAGGGAGGTGGCAAACCCCTCTCCTCTGTAGTTGCGGGGTCTCGCCGGCCTCATTAGCTCCTGGGGGGTGCTGAGACCCCCAGGTGGGGTTCTGGATTTGTTTGGAGGAAAAGCCATCACGCTGCACGAGGGGCATTGCCAACCGCTGTTCCCTGCCGCCTGTGCTGAGCAGGGCACGGTCCCAGTCCTGCGAGTGGTGCGAGAAGGGTCCCACGGCTGCATGTCTCGAGGTGTTGTTCCCACAGAGGGCGACTTCCTTTGTGTCAGCGGAGGAAGTTTACTTCTGCTTCGGAAATGCTAACGGCCGTCTAGCAAAAGCTCTTGTAAACAGCTGTAGCTTGCCTGCTGCTGCCAGCCTTCGGCCGAGCGCCCTTTGTAGCCAGAAGGACAGAGGGATAGTCAGTGTGCTTGGGCAGCGATGGGCTGTCACTTGGAAAGCCCAGACCTCTTTGTTTAGCAGCTGGAAGGAGGGTGCTGGGCTACAGGCAGACTGCCTCTCTCAACGGCTCGGAGAGCAGCAGCTGCTGAAATTAGCTGAGAGTGCCAATCGCCCTGAATGCCGTTATTTTGGATACATCTGTCAGAGGATTTCTTCTTATTATTCTGAATTCTCTTTGTAGAGTTGTTTTTAGACTCCTGTAGGGATCTCTGCAAAAACAAAACACAACAAAAAACACATTTCCTAGCTATAGGGGAAATAAGTACTTTATATTTCTTCCCTAGGCCAGTCTTGAAGATGAGTGTCTTAAAAGAGCTCTGGCCGACAGACTAATCGTTCTGTCTGCTGTAATCACACAGAGTGATGCTGCTTGCTGATTGACAGCGAGCTAATATCCAGCTCTCGTCACCGTGGGAGAGGAGAAAGGTCTGTGGGATCCTCGCATGCTCTTTTATGCTGTGTTTCCATGGAGCTCGGAAATAACCAGAGCCGTGCAGCAGGAAAACCAGCAAAGTGCTGGTGCCCGTCCTCCAAAAGCCTAATCTGCAGGGCTCCCAGTCTGCGTGGTGGCTGCCGGCTGAAAGAAGCTGAGCCGTGTGGGATGTAAGCAAAGCTTGACAGGCACTTGAGTCCCTCAAGATGCTGTTCTGAGAGCTAATTTTGTGGTGCCAGGCAGTCAAGTGTGTGTGCTAGTATGTGTTCGGAAGTAGAACAGTAAGTCGTTAGGTCTTCTGAGGCTTTTGGCTCAAACTCAGCACTGAAGGTTGGATGAAAGCGGCTTGGGTTCGTGTTTCTTTGGGTCCCTTTGCGATTTTTCTTTCTTAACCACACACAGGTTAACACGGTTATCCCTGACGGCCTGCAGTTCAGCTGTCCTCAGCGAACAAGAACTTGGGAAAGGTAGTTTTTCTTCCCTCCTTTGGTTGCTGTCTGTTCACAATGTTTTGTGCCTGAAATGATCCTGGAAATGCTGAGGGCTGCTTGGTCCTTCAGTGGATCCCCTCTTTGCAGGCCGTGTGCCATCCTCTGTGGCCTGAAACCTCTGTCTGGCCGAGACAAAGCATGGTCAAACTGGAGTCTGAACACAGAGCAAGAGGGCAGCTTTCCTTGCTGCCGCCTGCTTTCCTGGCAAGGGAAGGGTGAGTTGTGCAGGGGGAATGGCAACAATGGGCACGAGGGGGCCCATGTGGATTCCTGATTCAGCACAGCCCCAGCTTCAGCAGCGTGCTGTAGGCTACCTCGGTGTTCCCACGGTGCGAAAGGCTTTGGGGTTTGCCCTGCTGACTCGAGAAGGTGATGCTGGGACGGACAGAAAGAGGGGAAGCAGTGCTGGCTGTCTGCCCGGAGGTCTGGAGCCACAGGGAAAGGATTACGGTGGAGAGAATGGGAGTAGAGGTGGGGATCTGCTCCGAACGTAAATGACAGCTGGAAGCTGAGAGCTTGGCAGTTTTCTGGTCGTGACCGACTCGTGCCCGTTCCTGGGGGCTCCACGTGTGACTGGCTCCCCGGTATTTCACTGCTCTGTCCTCTCTGGGGCTGGGGCCTGTTATCTGTCTCCCTGTTTACCATTATGCCACGTTGAAAAGGGGAAGTGCAACTGTTTAACAAAAGTCTGCCTCCCTGGCAAGGCCAGTTGGTGATGCTTTTATGAGGTGTGAGCTGTCTCTTCTGCTCCTGGAGCTGTCTAGCTAGAGAGCTGAACCGTGGGCTGGCAGGGGCCTCTGTCCTGCTGCTGGCTGCCCGCCCTGACACTAGCCGTGGGGTCAGGTCTTCCAGCAGTAGCCACAGAGCCAACGTTCTGTGGGTGTGTTGGAGCTCAGAGGAGTTCCTGGCAGGATGGAGCGTCTCGGTTCGCCATCGGTGACTGTGTAATCTCAGGCATATTGGGCTCTCCAAACTTTCCTTTTGCACTTTCTCTCTTCTTCCCTCTTAACTGTGTTTAATCACCGCTAGCACACGCCACGTGCGTGCTGTGGGCTCCAGCTCGCGGTGATTAAACTGAATCAACATCTCCCTCGTCTCCCATCAAACTGGGCTGAACTCCTCACACCCCGCAAGACCCCATCTTCCTGCTTTCGCACAGGTGCATGCAGTGGGCTTGTACCTGAAGCCTGGCTTTGCGAGCAGTGGATGTTGCTGAAACAGCACCTTCAGGGGCATGCCGGGATGAGTAGAGGATGGCCGTGTGCCAGGTGGAGGAGGTATTCCTTTCTTTCCCTGCAGTGCTGGCGAGGCTTTGTCCGGAGCAGGCTTTCTTCTAGCTAACGCTGGTGGTGTGGAATGTGAGCTGTTGCCATCGCAGTGCCTCTTCTGGAAAGTAAGCGGGATTTGTTTCCAGCTCAGCTGCAAGAGAAACTTGAGCTATCAGTTTGTCAAGTTCAAGCTCAAATATCAGGCCAAAAGTTGATATTTGTTTCTCTGTGCTTTCCCTAACCACGCTTCAAGCCTGTCCTTCAAGAAACTCCTTTTCCACACAGTAAGGAGACGGAGGAAGAAAATGCGTGCGTCGGGGCAGATCGGTGCAGCGGGGCCGGGCTCCGGAGCTGAGGCTGGTTCTGTCCTGTGACAGAGGCAGCGTGGCTTTTCTTGTGCCACGTCCTTTCTCTTAGCTTTTAGCTCTTCAGGCTGTGGATGGATCGTGGATGTGTGTAGTGTTTCGGGATGTCTGAGTAGGGTGCAGGTGAAGTTAACTTCATCCAACCGCAGGACAAAGCAAAGCAGTTGTGGGGCGAAGCTTCTGCTCAGCCCAAGCGGATTGTGCATTGATGCTAGGAGAGGTTACATTGGGATGGCAGCCAGAACTTCCACAGAATTTGTCTTAAGTAAAGATAATGACGATTTAAAAAAATCAGTCTAGCCCTTAAGGTTGTGGGGGAAATGATTCCCGTTTGGAATAATGTGTGGGGCAAGTAACTGTTTTCCTGAGTCCGCAGACAGGTGGCTCCAGCCCTGCAGCCAGCATGGGGCAGCAAACAAACCAGGAATATCCCGTCTGCCCCAAGTGCACATGGGCTGTACCCACCTCGTGTCACTGCTGCTTAGTCCTGCTGGCATGGGGGTGGTTTTCCTCCAGCCGGTGTGCGCGTAGCGTGGCACGGGGGAGCCTGAGGAGGTAACTTGTTCGTTTTCAGGGCAGAGCGTGCCCCGTAAGCCGAGTGCACTTTGTGTTCAATCGGGCCTCAGCAATACCCTGCGTGTCACAAAACTGTTTAGTCTTTATCTTTCTTCCAGGCAGCTGTAAAATACATTTATTTAATATTAAAAGGCCTGGGCTAATTTATTTTATTACCTTCATTACCAAACAATAAAGATGCACTGTCCAACCCAAACATAATTAAAGTTGGCAGGAGTTCAGTTCTGTTGCAGCCGTGTTATTGTTTGTGGGTTTACACGTCGCCTCCTTGATTGCTTTCTGCCCGAGTTTATTTAACTCCCTCGGCCGGGCTCTGATAAGCCAGTCTGACTGGTCGGCCCTTGCGTGAGTGCAGAGAAGGGAAGTTCTCTTGGCATTGGAGCCTGCTCCTGAGAGGGAGCAATTAGGACAAAGTGTAGCACAAGCTAAATGCTAAATACAAGTCCATCCCGCGCCAGTAAGCCCCTTTGCATTAACCCACTGGGCACCGGGTTTCCTCCGGCTGGTGGGAGCTGTGAAACCTCGTGGTGCCAGGGGAGGGATGTAGGGAGGGGTGCGAGTGGCTGGAGAGGAGGAGCTGGAGATGGTCGCGCTGCACCAGGTAGGGAAGGACCGAAAGCTGGCTCCTCCGCCTCCTCGCACAAAGCTTGAGCGGGGAATTGGAAGGCTCCCCTCTGGGGGTCCCTCGCTTCGTGTCAGCAGAGGATGTGCCTCGCCAAGCTCCCGGGCGACACCCTGACCTCGGGTGGCTCGTTCCGAGCCCTCCCTCCGGCTTGACGAGCACGGCCCGGGGAAGGAGCAAAAATGTGAATGGGAACGAGCCCGAGCTGAGCCTTGCGTGACTCCGGAGGCTAAGAGGGCGTGTGAACGGCGGGCAGGTGCGTGACTGGTGTGACAGGCTTAGGATTATTAGTGGCTTATGACTCCAAACGTTCGGCGGCTGCTATCAGGAGTCTGAAATGACTTTGATAATGTGTATGCTTGCATGTGTGCTGCGTGTAATAAAAGATTATTAGCAGAGGTAGCTTAATCGGCTGTTAGCATGCGAGGTCAAGTGTTTGAACACGTTTGGTCCCTCCGTGGCTGCAGGGCCCTCGGCTGGTGAGCTCAGAGACGAAAGCCGGAGGGATTCAGCGGAGCAGCTAGGCGGGATCTACTGTTATCTCGCAGGGATACCCGCGACGTGGCTGCCACACGCTCCGAAAACCTCAGGATGCACAGAACCCGCCGTTGCTGCGGCAGCTCCGCTTAGTGGTTTGTGACCAGCACCCCGAGGAAACGTGGCAGTACAAATGAGAATCCTTTGCAATTAAAAATGCGCGTTGCCTTTCTCATTTGAATGTGGCAATTGCTTGTTACCACTGGTTCTCATGCTCTCTTTCTGCAAAGGAGCCCGAGCCTGCGAGTAACTGTTAGGTTTCCTCTCAGCGGATGTGCGCGCTGTGGCTGTTCCCCTTTGAACTCGTATCGCTGCAGAGCATTTTCACTGGGCTTTTATTATTGCTGTGACTCCGCTCAGCTCTTCTCTCTGAAACGTGAGCAAGGAAGTCTTGCAAAGAATTTCCAGCAAAGCGAGGCTGAAACAGCTTTCTGCCTTCGCTTTTGTAAACAACCAGCACTGTAACGCAGTCCAGGGCACCGAAAATGCCAGTAAGGTCCCAGTTTGTGCTGATTTTACAGGGTGAGCAGCTGGTGGTGCTCTGCCATCTGCCTGAGCTGCAGCAGAAGTCTGAGTCCTGAACCTTTTCCACCCGTTGTGCCCGTCCCCCTGCACGTTTCCTGCCTGTCCCGCGGAGCAGGAGCTGCCAGCCTATTTCCCAGTAAACCCAGAGCCCTCGCTCAGCTGGACACTGCCGGGGTTGCCTGTTCGGCTCAGAGCAGTGCTCGTGAGTGACCCGGGCAGACAGAGCCATGGGGTGGTCTTTCTGGCAGCTGTGTGTGCCTCCTGCACGTGGAGGAGCTGAGCTGCACGTCTCCCTAGCTGGGAGGCGGTCAAGGACCCCCGGACCTTGTGGGAGGATGCGCAAGAGGAAGAACAGCCTGTATTTCTGATCCCACACAGGGGCCAGTTGTCAAACACAGGGTGAAGCAGCTTCGGTATCAACTGCTGTGGAGAAAAGTTGGATGAAAGAGGTGGTATCTGAAGCTGAAGATATTCAGGGATGTCGTGCTGGCTGCAGCAGCAATTTTCTCACCCGACACTTAGCTTTTGCACTCTTTTCTCCATATAACTGAAAATAGCTGCTCAGGGTTCCTTCGCCTCTGCTGCTGAGCACGCCACCAAGCAAGTGCTACGGCTCCCCTCTGAGTGAGCTGCTTTCTAGAGGCAAGGAATTCTCTATATTTATTTCCAGGTGAGTTTACTGCAGGGATGATTTGTGAAGTTGATGCCAGGCTGGTCTGCTTGGAGAAGGAGCATGTAAAGAATTGGCCGGAGGAGTTGTTCAGGTTTGTTTTCCACCTGCTGCTTCCCCACGACTTTCGGCTGTGGAAGTGAGCAGGAGCGGCTGTATTCTTCCATAGGCGCTGTTCTTGGTGTTTGACAAAACCTCCCTTGTCCATCTGTCTCCTGAGCCGTGTGCTGGGGCAGTTCCTGGCTCGCAGACGCGGCTGTCAAATGTCTGAGAAGCGTTTTTCCCTAGCCCCCGTTCCTTCAGCTGCATTGCTCCCCTGCGGGATCGTGATTTTGTGCCTGCAGCCGGCCGTTGGGACACGGCACAGCCCCCGCGGTGGGGACAGCGCCTGGGGGACGTTTGTTCTCCTGTGGAGTGGGTGTTAGGGGCAGGGTGTTCGGAGCTGATGGGGATCGAGGAAGCAGCTGGTCGCTGTAGCACATCTGAGCTGCTGTGGTGGGAGTGTCTGGTTTGCGGCGTCTGTGACCGAGAGGAGGCTGCTTCTGCCACTGACCTTGCAGGAGATAACTGCGTCTGTTCTCAGTCCTCTAACGGCTCCTGGCTGAGCAAGGGAAGCATGTCCTGAATCAGAGACCTGCAGAGTCCCTTCCCAAGTGCCTGGGGATGAGCTGGGCTTCGGGGAAGCAGCTGGTGTTGTATCCCGGGGGGTAACAGTCAGCTCCCTCCGTCTGCAGCCACGAGGTGGGGTTCGTGGGGTGGCCTTAGAAGGAGCCTGCATTACTGAAGCCTTCGCTAAGTGCTGTCATATAAAATCTTACCAGACTGCACCGTCCTGGAAAATGTCTCTGATCATGTCTTCGTCTTCCTCCCTCCCCTCTCTGAATCCTAGACTCCGGGCTGGTGGTTCCGAGCGTGTCGTACGAGCTGCACAAAAAGCTGCTCTCGGTGGCCGAGAAGCACGGGCTGACTCTGGAGCGCAGGCTGGAGATGACGGGAGTGTGCGCAAGTCAGATGGCGCTCAGCCTCCTCGGGGGACCCAACAGGTAAAGCCCTTCCCGTGAGCTCCCCGGGGATTTGCCCTCTCTAAGCAGAGCTCTCTTCTGTTACCTTGCTCCTCTAAGTGGGGGCAACATAAAAGAGACTGAGAGGTTACTTGGGAGGTGAATGTGATGTGGCTGCTGCCTGGCCCTTGTGCTGGCCCTGCAGCTGGAGGCAGCTGTCTCCTGTCTGCTTCCTTGAAAGAAAAACCTCACCCAGATGCCATGCAGACCTTCCGTGGTACCTCACACATCAGCTCGTTTCCCAGGGATCGTGCAAACAAGCGTGAGGCTCAAGCTCCTGAAATGGGAGGAAGCCTTGCAGTAGGTTTTCATGTTCTCGTTCCACCCCCCCTTTTTTTTTTTTTTAATATTCAGCCTCTCTAGGAGGGGACTGGTGGATTTTTTTTACTATCTTGGATGGGTGGCTTACTAAGTAAGGGCTTCCTTTTGTCTCCTTTGTCCTGGAAATAGAAGTCTCTTGGGCCAGAGATGAAGCAGAGCTGATGTTTTTTGTCTCCATTTAATGAGCATTTTTTCAGCGAACTTAGCTTTGCACCAATGTAACCCAAGGCTGTTGAAACCATTTCAGAATTTCAGTGAGCTGGCCTTTTTTTTGTAAATAACTAGACTTTTCCTTTGTTTAATGGCATCAATAAAACAAAAGTTGGCTAGTGAGAACGAGCTGTTCAGCTCTTCACAATGCTGAGTTGGCTTTTAGGCATCTGCGAATATCCTGCCCTTTTGGAGCGCCCGGTTTGGTGGCAGGTTTGGAGCGTGTTTGCTGCTCTTTGCACGAGTGATGTGCTGACTGAAAAAGGTCTGCTCTGTGCCTGCACTTACAGATCTGTTGGTGTGGGCAGGCACTCGCACGTGTGTTCTTATGTTGTTGGTAGGTGCTCCGAATGATTTGTTCTTAAAACAGAAGGTAAGCCCGAACAGTCTCAGTCTTCTGGTCGCGCAGCAGCACGTTACTTGCAGCCCAGGACACAACTGTTTGATTTGAAGCAGTAAGGGGTGACCTGCCAGGCAGCGCTGACCCTCTCAGTTGGGAAGTCTCGTGCAGAACTGCTGCAGCCCTCGTGCTGGCTTTGGAGCGCTCCCTGTTTTCCACACTGCATCAACTACTGCAGTTCTTACAACGTCCTTCAAAATCAGAGGGATGGAAGGGGGGAAAGAAGCCTCCTAAAAGTGAAAAGGCACCAAATTCAAGCTTGCTATGTGGCTAGTGAAAACGCATTGTCAAAGCAGGGAACAAGCTGGCTGTGTGATAAGCCGGGCGAGGCTGGGACCGCTCTCTGCTGCGGGGGCAGAGAGGTCTTGGAGGGAGCCTGCAAGCAGAACAGCTCTCTGGTGTCAGCACTACAAAAGGATGTGGGTTCCTTCTTCTTCCGAGGCAACGGAAGGCTTGTCAAACACCTGTTGATTTGCATCTTGCAGGATGAAGGTGGGAGATCCTTGGGTTTATTGACGTTTCCTTTCGGTCTCCCCTCAGGCTGAACCCGAAGAACGTGCACCAGCGGCCCACGGTCGCCCTGCTGTGCGGCCCCCACGTCAAGGGGGCGCAGGGCATCAGCTGCGGGCGGCACCTCTCCAATCACGACGTCCACGTCATCCTCTTCCTGCCCAACTTCGTCAAGATGCTGGAGTCCGTCACCAACGAGCTGAACCTCTTCAGCAAGACGCAAGGCCAGCAGGTCTCCAGCGTCAAAGGTAAGCGAGGGGCAGAGCTGCTCTCCGGCCCAGCGCCGTGTGCTGAGCTCGGCGCTGCCTGCCCGAGCCAGCGGCACCATCTAGCGGCCCCGAGAGGTCCGGCAGTGGAGCAGTTGTGCTGATGCAGATGTCTGTGCGAACACAAGAGCTGCTGTATGGGTGTGAGTCAGACCAGCCATTCTCCTAGGATAAGGCTCGCCTTGTTCAGCAGATGGAAGCTGCAAGTAAATGAGCATCCAACTGCTGTTTCACACCGAGCGCACATCCTCGCTGAGCTGTGAGGGTGCTGCTTTGGAATATGCCACACAATGCGGCGACGCTCTGCCTTCTGTGAGCCAGCTGGCTTTTGGTTGGCACTCCACCAGCATTATTTTCAGACCTAGCTCTTTCTAAAGTATTTTCAAACCTAGCTCTTTTAAACTCTGGGGGAGAAACAAACCTGGGAATTAGGGCACTGCACAATGCTTTGTGCTGCAGCGGGGTGGGGGGCTGTGCGGTGCTGGTGGAGCTGTGTGCCCAGTATAATAAAATAGCAGTCCTTGCACCGAGTGCTTCATGAAGAGAGAATGCAGCAGGTGAGTGCAGCGAGACCAGCGGATCCCAGTGGGGCAGGGCAACACCTGCAGCTCCCACGTTGCCATTCCATAGCAAATCTAATCAACATGCTCCAGAGCAATACACATTTTTTTTTTCCAATTGTGCAGGCTAGAAAATGGCTTTTCTTAGCGGAGAAAGTCATCCCCTGCTTCCCTGGGCTGCTTGAGCTGGAGAAGCCAGCTCAGTGGTGCCATCTGGGGCAGGTCTGCTGAACTGCTGGCCGCTCAGTGAGGTTTTGTTTTGGTATCTGAAAGGCTGTTGATGTTCTCCAGCAAGTTCAAGAGCTTTTAAATATTGATGTCAGTGTTTCCTGCAGAAGGACAGCAATAACAGCCCGTGAGGCCAGACTGCATGCAGCAAGCCTGTGGGTGCTGGAGGCAAAAAGGAGAAGTCTCTGCTGGCAGCAGAGGAGGAAAAGGGAAGGAAAAGGAAAGGAAAGAGAAGAAAAAGGAGGGAAAGCACCGAGCCTTGGATCGTGTTTTCAGGCCGGTCCTCGGTGCTCACAATGCTTGTATTTCTTTCAGATCTCCCAGATACCCCTGTTGACCTAGTGATCAACTGCCTGGATTGTCACGAAAATGCCTTTCTGAGAGATCAGCCTTGGTACAAAGCAGTTGTGGACTGGGCCAACCAGAACCGGGCGCCCGTCCTCAGCATAGACCCTCCGATAAACGAAATGGAGCAGGGCATCGACGCCAAGTGGTCGCTGGCCTTGGGGCTGCCCCTGCCGCTGGGCGAGAGGGCAGGGCGCGTGTACCTCTGTGACATTGGCATTCCCCAGAAGGTCTTTCAGGAGGTGGGAATAAACTACCACTCGCCCTTCGGCTGCAAATTCGTCATCCCCCTGCACTCCACTTAGAGCCCATCCAGCCACGCGGATCTGAAGGGAGAGAAGAGAGAAGGATGTCTGTCAAATAAGCTGTCTGGTGGATCCTGACTAGTAAACTCGTGACGCCTTAAGGATGTGAAGTTCTGGAGAGTTTCCTTCCAGAAGAAAAGTTGTGTATTTAAAAAAAAATAGTCATAAAGCGAAAGAAAAAAAGAAGGATGCAAACGTTCCTGCAAAGCTGTCTTCATTCTCTTGTGCCATTGTGTGAAGGAACACGCAGGAAGGTGGTGCCTGTCCCTGGCCAAGGCAGCTGATGCTGCCCAGGCCTGGCCAGGGGTCTGTTGGAGGGGCTGTTTGAGAGGGTCTGGTGCAAGCAGTGGGTAGTTCGGAGGCTTGAGACGTATTTCCCAGTCCTTCTGGGCGGAGAGACCCAGCAAGGTGTCCTGCTGGGAACAGCACCCCTTGGTTGTGTAGAAATAACCTTTTGTTGCAGTCATAGCGGGAGGGAGGAGTTGGTTTTGCTCGGTTCTGTTGGACACCCCCCCCTCTGTTTTTTGTCCATGAAGGCAGCTGTAGCTCGCTGGCCCTCCTGGACCTCCACTCCTCGAGGAGAGAATTCCCTCTTCAGAAAGCTTGTGCCAGGAGCCAGAAGCTCTCAGGTAGCACATGCTCCAGGAACATCCGTATCCTCAGCTGGCTTTTACTCATGCCCTCTGGCTTTTTGTTTGTTTGGGGAGCGAGGTGTGGTTTGGAAAATAATTTTTCTATTTTTTTTCTTTCTGGCACAGCGATTGTCTGAATCAGGGGAGGCACGGCGAAGCAGGGAAGGATTGCTCTGCCTGTTCCGTGGTGTACGGTGCAGGAGATGTTTGGATGAGCTCCCTGTTCGTGCTCTCCGTGCACCTGTAGCTGACCCAGGGGAGGCGCTGGACCTGGGGTGACGCAGGAGGTGCGGTGAGGTGAGGTGAGCTGTGTCTGCCTGCTCCTGGTGCCGTGGGCATGGACAGGAGGTGAAGCTCTGCCATCCTCCTGGGCCCTTTCCTGCCCCCAAAGCTTCTGCTGGTCCTCAGCCTGCCGCAGAGCCTGTTCTGGCAGCACTGGAGAACTTCAGAGCTTCAGATGGTGCCTTTCCTCCGGGGCGGCCGGCTTCCATCTCGGGCTGAAGCATGGGGACAGCTGCCCCGTGCGGGGCAACGGCGGCGCGGTCGGGGCTGTGCTCGTTTGGGTGGCAGGCAGGCAGCCTCCTACCTGCTGCACGTCAACCCCTGCGTGCTGCGAGTCCGCAGGTCAGGCACCTGCGTTTGCCTTTTATCTGCCTTAGAACAAAGGCTGAGTGTGTCGGAGGAGGAAGGAGGAGACTTCCCTGGCGGAGCGGCAGCGGCTGAGTCATTAATTTGCCTGCAAGCGCCAGCGTGACCCTGGGTACGGGGGGAGGGAGCTGCTTCCGAAGGTGCTGGGGTCCATCAGGGCCAGTCACTTTGAGAGCCACTTCCTAGGGGCACAGGAGCAGGTGGTGCCGAAGAGGCAGAACATGAGCAAGCAGGGCAGAAGCTTGGCTGGGCAGGGAGCTTCTAGAGCTGAGGTGGGAAAGGGAAGGGTTTGGCCACTGGAAGTGAGGTCGAGCAACACGGCAGGACTACAGGCGTGCTGTTCCCCTGTGCAGGGAGAAAACTTGTGCAGCCAGAACTCGGTGTGAGCTGAAGCTGGCCGGTACCGTGGGGGCATCAAAAAGGGCTTTCTAAACAGCATGAGGAGGACCAGAGATGGCTGGTCTGTTCCTGGGTGAGGATGGGCACCTCAAACAGGGACGGAGACAAAGCAGAGGCATTTAATGCCTTCCTTGCTCTGTCTTCAGCACCGATGCTGGGCTCTGGGCCCCCAGCTGCCCGCAGCTGGAGGTCTGTGACTGCGGGAAGGATAAACCCCCAGCCCACCCCGAGCAGGATCCGCTGCTCCAGCTGCGTGTACGTAAGTCCACGGCCCGATGGGATTCAGCCCAGGGTGCTCAGAGAGCTGGCTGGTGTCGCTGGGAGACCTCTCTCGATTATTTTTTTCAATGGTCTTGAGAATCTGGAGAGGTCCCAGTCGACGGGAGGCTGGCAAATGTTGTCAGCGCTGGTCAGAAGGCAGGCCCTGGTAATTGCAGGGCTGCCAGGCTCACTTCAGTGCCTGGTAAAGTCATGGAAAAGGTTAGTCTGGAGCTAGTGAAAAATGCTTGAAAGACAATTTTACTCCCTTTTAGGGCCAGTTCTCTGTAAAGCTCTTATAAATGACCTGGGCACGAGTCTCAGCTGCATGCTGAGTAAGTTTGCAGGTGACCCTGAGTTAGGAGGTGCTGCTGCCTCCCCTGAGGGCAGAGAAGCCTTGCAGAGAGCTCTTGATTTGTTTGAGGGCTGGGCAAACGAAGTGGAACAAGAGCACAAAATCAGCTGCAGCTTCCCCTGCCACATCTACCTCAGCAGGACCCAGGCCCTGCCCCTCTCGGTGTCCCGACCCCTGTTCCTAAAGCGTCTCTCCGCACCGTGTTCAGCCTGGGCTGCAGTGGCGTTTACCAGGCTGGGGCTGTGCTCGGCTGCCTTGGGAAGGGGCAGCCGTGGGGCTGGCTAGGTGAAATACAAGTGCAAGGCTTCTCTCTGCCTGTTTGCTTCCTCAGCTCATCTTTAACCAGGCAGAGGAGCGGCATCTGGGTTTTAAAGGTGGGCAATCAGCTGCTGGCTGTTGCTTCAGTACAGTGTTAGTCCTAATCCCCTCATTTTCCACTTTCCTTACTCAAGACGCTGGGTAGGAGGCCCTGCTCTTTAAATTCCTGCTTTTCTTGGCTCTTTGGGGTTTGGCTGCTGAACTGCAGTGTACCCGTGGCGCAGTAACAGCGTAGAAGATATTCAGGGCTTAATCCCAGGGGGCCTTTTCTGCCTCCGCACAGCTGTGCCGCTGGCTGAAGCTACAAGAACCAGGTAAAGACACCCGTGCAGGTTTGGCAGCTGGACCCAGCTCTGTTCTCACTGCAGTGTGGTTTGGGGAGCACCGAGGCCCTGTGCCTGGCCAGCCATGCAGCAGTAGGGCTCCCCACCTTTAAGGAAAAAAAAAGGAATAGGTAGAAGGGGAGGGCATGAGCCCTGATGAAGGGAAAAAGCTTCCTAATCCCTACCTGTGTGGTGTGTAGGGGGCAGAGCAGGGAGCCTGGGCTGTGTTGTGCACAGCTGCCCTGTACATTGCGCTCCCCTTCTGAAGGGGGGAGATGTGGCTGTTGGGCTGTACGTTATCTCAGCTGGCTTACTTGAGGAAGGAAGTATGGGCCTTGCCCACACGAAATGCGTCTTATTTACAGGGGTGTACTCTTCTGGAACGCCCTGCGGCACCCAGAGGGGCTGGGTCCCTTGGTTGCCCCTTCCCTCACATTGCTGGAGTAATTCAAAGAATGCACCACACTTTTAAAAATCACTTTGAGATCGTTTCTGTCCCCGCACAGGACCTGCCCCTGAGTGCTGCTCTGCTCTCTAACACGTGAAGATCACTGCCCGGTGTCACCGCTCCGTATTCCGTTTGTGCCCCAGCGTCTGTAATGACTAATTCCTGCCTCTGCGGGGGGATGCCCTGCAATAAAGTGCAACTATTCATGTGTGCTACTCCCGTGCAGCTCTTCATTTGTCTGCTGGCATGCTGCAGCCTGACCCCCACAGGCACAGCAAGCCTTCCTGCTGCTCTGCACTGCTCAGAGGCACAAGGGCAGGGACCGGGGAGTTCGGTCCCCTCCCCCTTACTTTTTGCCCTCCACTGAAGCAAAGCATCCTGCTGCCTAGTTTCCTGACTATTTTTCAACAGCTCCATCTTCTGCACAGAAAGGAGAGCTGGGAGTAAGCGAGCCCTCCACCCTGCCTACAAGGGAAGTATGAAACAATAAGAAACACTTTATTTTAACTTTACAACATATAAATAGACGAATCTGTGCTTTCCATCGGAGCTGTTCTTCCCCTTCCCTGCCCAGGGTTCGTGTCACAGTGCCCCTCTGAACTCTGAGAGGGGTGGAGCTGAGCTGCAGAGGCGAGGCTGAGCTTGTCGGTACCAACCCAGCCCCTGTCACCTCCCCGGCTGTCATCTGCTCAGGTTCCGGCTGGCGGTGCGACCGCACAGCATCCGCTCCTCTGCAGAGAGGCCCGCAAAGAAGGGATGCAGGAGGGCTTCCGAAAACGTGATCCTCTGGGAAGGGTCGAACTCAAGCATCCTTCTCATCAAGTCGAAGAGCTGCACGTGCTCCAGCGAGTCGTGCAGCATGTATGTCTGAAACAGAAGGGCAGGCGAGATGCATGTAGGCTCCAGTACAACAGGGAGCGCGCCCCAGCCCCCAGTTCTGTGACGTACAGCGAGGCTGTGGCTGTTTTGACCTCACCCCCAGCAGAGATAATTCCCTTCCTGACCCCTGTGGATCTCAGGAAGGGAGCCCCGGACCAGTTCAGCCCCTCAGCGCAGCCAGCACCCCCTCAGAGCTGCCCTCTGCCACCTACCCGCAGGGGCTTGCAGTTCTCTTGGACGTATCTCCCATCGGACGTGTTCTCATCCCATACCAGGTTCCCATTGTGGAAGTATTTCTGCTTCCTGGAGAGGAGGAAAGGTGTTCGTATGGCTGAACCGGAGAGCTCACCCCCACGGACAGGGGAAGAGCAGCAGCCCATGAGACTCGATGACAATTAGTACTATAAACTCTGCCCTCCATAAGCAGCCGAACCATTGCCCCTAAAACCGGTCATCAGGCTCAAAACCCAAACTTCAGCAAGTTCCCTGTGGTTATACAGGTTAGACCTGGTGTGCAAACACAGCTGGCATCCTGACTCGTTAGCCACCACAACCAGCTAACCTGCGCGCTGACGGTGCAGTTACGGGCTCTTACCGAGTTCTGTGGATCATGTGAGGGGGAAGGGGCCCAAGGATTTTCTCCATCATGACCAGATGCTCACGGTTCTCGTGGGTCTGCAAAGGAAAAGAGCAGCAGCGCACTGCTTCAGAGCTTGGAGAGCTGGTGACAACAGTCTGTCGCTTAAACAGGTAGAGAGGCTAAGGGAGAAGCCAGGAATGGTGCAGGCCCTGTCCAGCTCTGCTTCCTCTCCTGCTTTTTCTATTCTTTCATTTTCCCCCCCTTTACCTAATTCTAGCCTTTTCAGACAGTAAGAAGTCTTAGTTTGGCCAAAGAACACAATGCCTTTTGCAAGTCATACCTGGAAGAGCGTGAAGCCTCGGTAGTACTCAAACAAGATGCAGCCGGTACTCCAGACATCACACGGCTGTGCCCAGCCCAGCTCTGCAGAGAGAGTAAAGCTAGCTCTGTGCTCCCTGCAACCCCCGCCACGCTTCCTTCCACCAGCTCCGTGGTGGAGCAGAGCCTCCTGCCACCCCGCGGTGCTCACCGAGAATCACTTCGGGGGGACGGTAGTGCCGGGTGGCCACGATCGTGGTGTGGTGCTCGTGGTCGAAGGTGGCGCTTCCGAAGTCGGCCACGCGGATGCTCGTGTTCCGGATGGACTTCTCCTCGCAGCTCTGCAAGCAAAGGAGAAGGCCCCAGAGCTTTTAACAGCTGGTTCGGGATTAGGGTAGGCTCTGACAGGAGCCCTCTGTCCCCAGAAGGGCCATGTCCACGCTGTTAATCAGACGGATCCCGAGTGGGAAGCTCTGAGCTATTCACATCCCGTGTCCACGTTCAGGACAGCAGCTGAACTGCGGCTGTGGGCTGGAGCCACTGAAGCAGAGCCTTAAGGCTCTTAAAAGACGGGGGAAAGAAGGGGCCGAGCTTCCAGTTTGTTCTTGCTAAACAGGCTTGTGAGGCATGCCCAGGAGATGGAAGATCCACCTTCTGCAGCGCGGGAGCAGGCGGCCGTTCCTGCTTTAGTCACCTCTCTCTCAGCCATAACCCACCTTTTTCTCGTTGTACAGAGTGTCAAAGTCGGAGTTGACAAACAAGATGTTTTCTGGCTTGAGGTCAGTGTGAGTCAGCTGGTTGTCGTGTAGAACTGCACGGGGGAAGAGGAGAGGGGAAAAAACACGTAAGAACCAGACACTGGAGCACCAAGTCCATGTACTGGACACCCTGACGCAAGCCAACTCCTTGCCTCCCTCCCAGCCCATTCTGGAGAGGCAAAGCCTAGCAGTGACTACATATTCCTGACAGAGAAGGCACAAGAGAGCTCACAAGCCTCTCCTCCATTCCTTTCACAAGGAAAAGAAAGCAAATCTAAAGACTACTCCACCGATATCATCATATCTGATCTTTTTAGAAGCTTCAGAAAAGGAAGCTAGGATGTTCAGGTCCTACTATAGGTTAAAACAACCCAAAAAAGCACGCACTGAAGAACAAGCAGCTGCTGGCAACCCCAAAGGCTGGCCCTGGGTAACTTACATCTCAAGGCATGGCAGAGCTGGTAGGCCATGTGCCGGATCTGAGGGAGAGGGTATGGCTGGAAATTGTTCTCTTTCAGGAACTCAAAAGTGTTCTTGCCGAGAAGCTCAAAGGCGATGCACATGTGGCCGTGGAAATTGAACCAGTCCGACATCAGGACACACAAGCTAGGCAGAGAGAACGGCATGAGGATTAACCATCGTTCAGACTCGACAGAACAGTAATTCTCCCAGTTTTTGGTGAACAAAAGCCCTGAGCCGGCTGAGCTGGAAGCACAGCAATCCCTCCATTTATGCTAGAGAGAAAACTCCTGCCCACTTTGCTCACCCAGCTCAAACGGGGGCTCTTTTTGTAAAGCAGGACAAAGCAGCAAGTGGCTGTCAGTAATTCTGGTCAATTTTTCCTCCCTGTGACTTAACATAGCAGTTGTTAAGCACACTAGTGTTTGGTAGAACCTGGGCCAGGCTCTCTTCTTCCAAAACGCAGAGGCATGACACAGGTTTTCCCCACAGAGGAGGCGAGCAGCAGGTACATCCAGTCCTCAGCTCTGGGCGGCTTTGGACCTTGTTCAAGCAGGCTGCTCGTTTCTGAGGACGTGGTACTGGCTGCCTGGGAGCTTCGCAGCAACTTACAATTTGTTCTCCTTGTCCTTCTCCTTGATTTTCTTCAGGACGTTAATTTCCAGCCTGGCTGCTTCTCGGTACTTCCCAACATTTTTTATGATTTTCAGTGCCACCTGGGATTTGCCTCTGCAAGGGAAGAGACAAAGGAGTCAGAGAAAAAGCCGGTATCACCTGCACGCACATCCCACAGGGCACTGCAGGAGCCTGTAGGATGACAGGGAGGTTCCCAAGGGTATATTCAGACCACGTCCCCACTGGCTTCACTCAGCTCAGCCGTGCCATGTTGCATGTGCAGTGCTGCGAGCAGGTGTGTGGCAATCTAATAAATAAAACCAGGCAGAGGAAGGAGACAGCCTTCAGCAAGCTCAGGATGAGGGAGTGATGGTGCAGGGAAAACAAAGAGGAGGTCTGGGTAAGAGATTAGCCGTTCTGCCCTTGTCCCGACCTTGACAAGCGATTAAATACCCGCACGGATTTGAAGTGAAAGGCTGCTGCTCAAGCGACACTCCAACGAGAGCGCTGCAGACACGCCACGTGCCGAGCCGGCAGCCCCCGAGCAGCCACACCGCCTCTCTCCGACCGTGCCAGGGAGTTCTGGAGGGGCAGGGGTCCCGCTGGCTCCCACCCTCAGCTGCCCCCGGGGCGCAGAGCCAGACAGGAGGGCAGGAAGGGGCAGGGCTCAGGTGTAATCACGGGAGAGGAGGCAAGAAAGAAGCACCCTGGCAGATTGAGGCCACCTCCCCGTCCGGCTGGCCTGTCCCGAAGCCCTCAGCCGCTGAGCGAGCGCAAACCCTGCCGCGACAGAGGAGTGAGGGGGAAGTGAGGGCTGCCCACCTGGCGTGGTCGACGCACTCCACAACTTTCCCGAAAGTGCCTTCGCCGAGGCTGCCGACGATTTCATCTAGGAGAGAAAAGAGGAGCGGGTGTGAGCCTCGGAGGCCGGGCGAGAGCTGGGGTCCTGCAATTTCACAGCAATAACACGTCAAAACAAAAACGTCTCTCACTGCTACGCTCTTTAAAGCTCACGTGTCTATTGTCTGCCTCAGGCAATTTACTGGTGAGTCCATTATAAGCAATAAACACTAGAGACCCCTCCAGTACAGAGAGAGATCTCGTCTAACACGGGGATAGGAAGTAGAGGTAAAGTTTTACGAAAGGTGGCTGTACATCGCTCTTGAAGCCAATCGCCGGTCCTGCACACCAGGTGGCCTTCCTTGTCATCTTCCACGCTCCTGCTGCGCTTACTGCTCTGCTGGCTTCTCTGCACACACCGCCCCCCGGCACGGCATACGGCCAAGCGCGCACAGCGGGCAGTCCCCAGTGGCAGATTGTGTTGTCATTCAAAGGTGGAGAGACGGCGGTGCGTCGGTGGGTGGGTTTTCCAGATGCCAGCATTTCATAAGGCACACAGCATATATAACGATAGGGATATTGCAAGGGACACGTCAAGACACAAACCGACTTCAAAACAGAAAAGTAATCAACAGCTACAGGTACGTTTAGAACACCCTCTGTTAGCTGCAGCGCCTGGTGCCGCCGCCAAACGCCCCCCTCTTCTCTGCGGGGCGGCAGCTGGGGGGCTCCGGTCTCGGGCTCGGCCCCCGGGGGTGCCCCGGGGCAGCAGCGTCCTCGGCAGCGCCGGAGGCTGTCCCCGGCGGCGCGGGCAGCAGGGCTCGGCCAGAAGAACGCCCTTTTCTCCGCTGGCAAACGTGAGGAAGGCTGGCCGAGCTGGCAGCTTGGACGAGCCGTCCAGCGGAAGCCAGAGCAGCAGCTCCGCCCCTGTCACTGCGCTGTGCTCCCTCGGCTAACGGGTCCCCCAGTCCCCCAGGGCCGCATCCTGCTGCTGCCGGCAGGACCGACAGCGCTGCTCC
The DNA here is from genome assembly GCF_964034855.1 of Anser brachyrhynchus. Taxonomy (NCBI): domain Eukaryota; kingdom Metazoa; phylum Chordata; class Aves; order Anseriformes; family Anatidae; genus Anser; species Anser brachyrhynchus. The sequence continues at coordinate 9,650,431 of NC_137706.1, read as the reverse complement.
TCCACCGGTGCGCCCGGCTGCGAGCGGACCCAGCGCTGCACCTTCTCCTTGGGGTGCAGTCTGAAGCCTGCGAGAACTTGAGGGACGGGTCAAGAGAGTCCCCAGGGGGCGCTTCGCTCCCCTTCAAGCTTCCACTGAGGACACGAGGTCACGTTCACCCCTGCTACTGCTAGCTCCTACTGGAAAACCAGCCCAGCGGTCCCGCAAGGACCGGGGCCCGCAGAGCAAGCTGTCCTGATGCCTGGTCTTTTCTATTTAGCCCTAAAAATGGCGAAGGAAATGCAAGCAAAGCTCTGCGTTCCCACGCCTGACTTTCTGTCAGGCTTCTCCTCTGCACCCCCTGGCCCCCACCTGGTCCAAAAGAACGAGCTCCGAAGCCCGGCCGGTAAGCTGAGCCAGACGGAGGTGGAGGGGAGAGCTGGGACAGCTGCGAGCCTTGAAAGGATCCCGCTGAGGCCACCCAAACCCTGCACACCGGGTCACCGCACGCACACACGCAAACCACACCGGAGCGTTTTAGCCGTAACCCTGCCTCTGAGACCAAAGTGAAAATGTCAGTGGGGAAGGAAGGCAAGGAGAGCAGCAGGCCGCCAGAGCTCCCACGCCATGCAGGGATCAGGACCCGGCCCCTGCGTTGTGCCAGTATCTGAAGGGAACCGAGTGGTGCAGCGTGGCCAAATCTTCCCTTGCTGCAGAGAAGCAGCGAGGCAGACGCTCGGGCCCACACCTTGCGACGCCCCCGGGCCGCTCCAGGCCCTGGGAGAAGCCTCCCCACCCCGCACCGAGCGTTCCCTGATAACCCTCGGACCACCTCTGGCAAGGAACGCCGCGTTTCCCCACAGTCAGGTGGAAAAGCGACGTTTTCAGCGAAGGTGCAGTTCTGGGACACTTGCATGGCACCAGGCAAAGAGGACGCGGGCGTGGTTTTGGAAGCTGGGAGCCGCGTGCAGGGGGACGGGGCTGGTACCCACAGCGCTCGCGGCTCACACGAGGCCCGGCGGGGCTGGCTGGTCCCACGCGGGACGGGGCACAAACCACGCGGCACCTGCCAGGAGCGCTCCGAACCCTCGCTGCCTGCCAGCCCCCCCCGAGCAGCAGCGGTACGCAGGGCCTCGCCGCGTGGAGACCCGCACGGGGACACCGCAGCCTGGCTGTCACCGTGTCACCTGTGTGCCACCTGGAGCCTTCGCTCGCCCCCCCAGGCCGTGAAGGACGCGGCTTCGTTTCCTCACCTACTGCAGCTCCGGGGGCTGGGCCACCAGAACCACCAGCTACAGCCTCTCCCGGCGTCCCCCCACGCGGGTTTGGGACCGCACACCCCACGTAACGAAACGAACGGACGGGGGGGGGCAGAGGTACTCACCCGGCGCGCTCCGAGCTGAAAGGAGGGAAGAAGGGTTAGGGCCCCGACCGACCCCGCGCTCGTTCCGGCTGCTACTCACCGAGGAGGCGCTGCTACAAGACCTGGTCCTGCGCTTCCGGCAGCGGTGCTGGTGCTGCCTGGCGCGGTGCTGCTCCCGGCCCCGGGAGCGCCGGCAGTTCCGCGCGCGGGGCGGGCAGCAGTCCTCCCCGCAGGACGGGCTCCGCTCCTCGAACCTGCAGGCGTCACTGCCCCGCCTGTCCCGGTACCTCCTGCGGTGCGGCGTCCTGTCCCGGCTGCGGCAGAGGCGACGCGTCAGAGTCGGAGCGGCAGGAGGACGGCGCGCTGCCCCGCTGCCAGCCCCCCCAGCCGGCCCCGCCGCTGACCGCCTCGCAGCCAAGTTGCTCAGGGAAACAGAAAAGTTTTGCCAGAGGAAAGATCGCGCGGCGTTCCCACGTTTGGAGGAACCAGGGGGACACCAGGCGCCTGCTGAGGGCTGGGTCCGAGCTGCCCACTTCAGGGAGCCTCCCCCAGCACCCACGGGTGCTTTCCTAGCACCGTTCCTCCTCCCCCAGGAAGGCCTCTCGGTGTTTTTTTAATGAGTGAGGAGCCAAGCCAGCGGCGGTGCCCGAACCGTCGCGCCAGCAGGGATGGGAGCCCCCAGACACCCAGCCTTCGGTGCCCGCGTGCCTCCGGTGATCGCTACCACGAGCCAGGAGGAGAATTTGGCCTCTGCTCTGCAGATAAACCCTGCAGCTCCCAGAGCGAGCCCTGCTGCCGACTGAGAAGCCGCCTTTAAGGCAGAAAACGTCACAACACAGAAAAAAACCACAGCACGCTGGCTGACAAAAGCCACAAAACGTGACCAACGCAGCGTTTCGGGCACGCGCCTGGCCAGGCTGCTGCTGCCCCAGCTGACGGCGACCAAGCCCTTGTCGCAGCTGCTTCCCGCTGCAAAAAGCAGCTTTTTTGGTCTGTTTGCTTCCCCTCTGCTTTGGCTACGACTGGCTTTCTTGCTGACAGCTCAACAGGACGCAGATGTGCACGGGGTGGCTCATTTCAGCTTGGGTCAGGAACCAAATTTCACTCTGCCTTGCCCGCTAAATTATCCACAACAACAACAAAAAAAAACACACCAAAAAATAACACTTTTCTGTTCCAACAGCAACACTCAGCTCCAAGCCCACCTGTGCGAAACCTCAGTCTGAGCTTTTAAGGTACAGAAGACTCAGAAGTAACAGCCCGAAGGACTGGAGGTACCGAGGAACCCACAAGAGGCTCACAGCCTGAGGACAGAACGGCAAAAAGGTTCTCACCCGGCAGCTGACTGCTTTCACCCAAATCCCACCTACATAATCTACTAATTAAAAAAATGGGGAAAGCCAGTTGTGGGCACAATTCGTTTGTTTCGTTAAACAAAACCCAGACCCGGAACCGGAGCGAGCCCAGGGAACAATTAAGGCGTCCCCTTCCCACTGCACCCGCTCTGGGGCGAGGACCAGCGCCGAGACCCTGCCCCCCCCCCAGGAAGACCCCCTGCGATCCCTCACCTTCTGGATCGCGACCTCCTGGCCGGGTCCCTGCGGGGCGGGCAGCGCAGCCTGCCCTCGGGGGCCCTGCTCCGGGACCGCCGCCGCTTCCACCGCTGGCCCCAGCAGGGCTCCTGCTCCGGGGACCGGTACCGCCTGCAGTGATGCATCTGCAGGCACACACAGAGCCAGCTCAGCTCCCGGCCCCTTACGCTGGCCCCGAGCCCCCTCAGGGTGCCCCCAGGCCCCCTTTAGGGTACCCGTAGGCCCCCTTAAGCCACCCCCAGACCCCCTCAGGGTGCCCCTAGAACCCCTCAGGCCTCCCCCAGAGCCTTCTGGGGCAACCGCAGACCCCCCGAACCTCCCCCAGACCCCTTTAGGGTGCCCCATGACGCCCTTAGGCTGCCCTCAGGCCCCTTTAGAACACCCGAAGCCTCTTTAGGTCACCCCCAGGACCCTAAAACCACCCCCAGGCCCCTTAGGGTGCCCAGAGGCTCCTTTAGGGCACTCAAAGGCCCCCTTAAGCCACCCCCTGACCCCTTTAGGCCTCCCCCAGAGCCTTTTGCGGCACCCCCAGAGCTCTTAAACCTCCCCCAGACCCCTTTAGGGCGCTCCATGACCCCTTAGGCTGCCCCCAGAACCCCCAAACCTCCCCCAGCCCCCTCAACGTGCTCCCAGCCCCCTTAAACCGCCCCAAACCCCCTTAGGGCGCCCCCTGACCCGTTTAGGCCTCCCCCAGAGCCCTTTGGGGCACCCCCAGGCCGCCCAAATCTCCCCCAGACCCCTTAGGGCGCCCCATGACCCCCTTAGGCTGCCCCCGGACCCCTTTAGGACACCCAGAGCCCCGTGAGGTCACCCCCAGGACCCTAGAGCCACCCCCCGGCCCCCTCAGGCCGCCCCCAGCCCCCCTCAGACCTCTCCAGACCCCCCCGCCCCCCACTCACCGCCGCCGGGCCCCGCAGCGCCCCCGGGTACGGCCCGGCCCGGCCCGGCCCCCCGCAGCCCTCCGCGCACTTCCGCTTCCGCCGTGGCCGCCCCGCGCCGCTCTGGCCGCCCCTCTCGTTGGTCCGGAGGTTAACCCCTTGCGCGCCGCGGGGGAGGCGAGGGGGAGGCTCCCAGGGCCTCGCGGCCTCCGCGGCCCCGAAACGGGAGCCCCGCGGGGCAGGGACCGCGCAGCCCCTTGGGCTTCGTGCCCTTCCTTCGTCTCCTCGCCACCTGCTTGGCTGTGGGCAGAGGATCGCATGCCGCGGGTGCCACCGGCGTGGCCTCCAGCCGGGCGGAGGCTGGCCTCCGCGCCTCCGCGCCTCCGCGCAGCTCTGCCTGCGCTCCCCGAGGTCCCAGCCCCGCTCCTCCGGCCCGGGGACCCCCCGCAGCACCGCAGGGCGAGGAGCAGAAGGGGCCCCAGACGAGGCCGGCGGCCTCCGAGCAGAGCGAGCAGCCCCGTGGGCCTCCAAAGGGGCGGCCGCGTCCCGCCGAGCGGCTCTGGTGGTGCTGAGCATGGCCCGAGCCAGCCTCGAGGCCGATCGCCTGCACCACGGCGAGGGCATCTCCCGCTGCCGCAGGGAGGCCGGGGAGGCCGGCCTCGCTCCAGCCGGGGCCGTGGCCTCCTGTGGGCTCGGACTCCTCGGTGTCGGTGTGCTGGGACAGGCGGGTAACAATGGAACGGAACGGGACGGGAGGCAGGGCCCTGCCCCGGGCACACCGGGGGGCCTCGAGGCAGCCTAAGGAGGCCAGCCTGGCCTCCACAGGGCTCCTGAAAGCCACCAGAAAGCCCCCTGCTATTTCTTTTTTTTTTTTTTAACTGGAAATACCAAAAAAGCCCTGCACCCCTTCCCGTGGCAGCAAAAGGCAGAGGGAAAGGCGCTGCCTCCGCCGGTGCGGTGCCTGGACGGCTGGGAGCAGAGCCATCCTAAGGGGGGCAGCAGGGCCTTGGAAATTTTGGGGCCAAAAGGGCTGGAAACCAGCTTCTGCCCGACTTCAGAACCGTCACAGCTCGCTCAGCACACTTTGTGAGAGCGCAGCCCGGCAGGCAGAGCAGCGCGAGGTTAAAGCTGCCGCAGCCATCAGCAGAACAAACCACGGGCAGATTTAGACGATTTACCTGCCCAGAGCCACCCCCACGCGGCTGGTTGTGTGTCGCCACGTGTAAAACTCCTGACGGCGCGAGGCACGGCTGCCTCGGTCCCCCCGCGAAGCAGCGCGGCCCCAAATCACGCTCGCAGGGTCACGGTGTGAAGAGGTAGAAGTTTATTGGAATATAAACATTCAGATAACGTGTAAGATAGAAAAAACCCAACAACAACATATACAGACACTTGTTGGAAGGAGACGTTGAGGTATTTATCCACCGCCTAGGCTATCACATTTCTTTTTTTTTTTAATTTTATTTATTTCTTTTAAATAGGTAAGAAAACTAGTAGCAAGGCTGCTGCAGCTGTTTGGTGAGAACAATCCGATCTGAATCCGCTTGGAGCGCGCACGCGGCGGCCAGCAGGACGCGGTGTAAACGCCCTCACGTGCGCCGGGGGGGACGAGCGGCAGCGCAGCCTCCCCCGGCCTCTTCCCCCGTCCCCGAGCCTCTGCCCTCGCCTTCCCACAGCAAGCTGGGGGAGGCCGAGCAGGTTGGTTTTAATCCCCACCCGCTCCGAAACAGGAGCGTCTTAGCAGCTGGGGGCTTTTTCTTTTTTCTTTTTTTTTTTTTTGGCTGCTCGCTGTGAAACCTTCGCTGGTCTGGAGCTCGAAGAGAAGCAGACGCACTGCCGAGCAGAACGCTCCCCGCGAGGAACGGTCCTGCCCGCAGTGTCAAAACCCCTGAGTACGATACAATCCAACACGCTTGAGTGAAATGAATCGGAGCCGGGGGGAGGCCGAGCCTCCGCCCTCGCCCGGCCTCCCCCTGCCCCCCCCCTCCTCCACCCCCTCGCCGCTGCTGGTTTCTCTAACCCTGTCCCCGCAGCCTGGCAGCTCAGTAGGAGACCTGGAGCTCGGCGAAACGCGCGTTAAGCCGGGCGCCAGAATCAAACCCAGGCCAGGGGAAGGGTTCCTCTTCACAGTCTGAGTGGTCCTCGTCAGCGCGGGGCGACGGAGGACCAGGTATGGTTGCAGCTTATTTTACTGAGGTATCTGTTACGCATCCCGACTTGTTTCTTTCCCTGAATCGGATACAAAATAATCTGTTAGTCCCTGTCTATTTCCAGTCTAGTTGTGTAAAGCTTATAAACATTAATACTCTAGTAGTGTCAAAGCTGTTTAGCAGTTCAGTGATTCGAGTGCCTTTCTGTGCAAGAAAACACAATGTTAGCATGTGATACATAAGCAAAAACACCCATTACTAACCTCTGCTCCCCAGGACCAGAGAAGAAAGCATAAGGAAAAGCCAGAAGTCCCCCAGTCCCACTCTTAGGAAACAGCCCCCAAACCCACCCCCCACCTCCAAAAAAAAAAACAACTAACCAAAAGAAAAAAAAAGGAAAAAAAAAAGAACAGTCTGAATGAGTCAGAGTCTGGAAAATCCTCTCTGAGTGGAGACAATGAAATGCCTCAGAGGTGTGCGGCCAAAGAGCAGCTCTGCTTCCCCACTGAAAGCAAGCGGAGGTGGGACATCGTGGAGCAGCATCCATCCCAGGACATGCGCCTTCGCTGTCGCTCCCTCCCTCCCTCCCAGTGCAGATAACTCGAGCCGTGTTACATGAACTGGCATCCAGAGAGCGGGGGCCTCTCGCGAGCGGGAGCTCCTGCCTGCGGTCGTACAGCCTCGCCCAAGGGATGGGGCCATCCCTGCACCTGGGCTTCAGACAAGGAGAAAACCACAGATCGCTGCTGCGAGCTCACTCCTGCTCTGCTCTGAGGACGGGCAGGCAGCCGACTGAGCGGTGCCGGGGGATTAAAAGGGACGAGATGAAGTTTGGGAATTGACGGGAAGGCAGCTGTCCCTCTGCGGGACGCACCGGCGGGGGAGCAGCGCCACGGGGGCTGGAGGTGGGGGCGAAGGACCCTTCCCGGCTGGGCTCTGGCCGTGCAGCCTGGGCAGGAGCAGTCTGTGACTGCCTCGAGCGCGGGGAGCCGAGCGCCCCCGGCAGCCCTGCTCACCTGAAGGGCAGCGACCGGCCCCGCGCTCCTCCGTTGGCTCCGAGAGCAGGGCAGCAGCGCAGCTGGCAGCCGGGCAGCCTGCTGTCAGGCCTCTCGGGGAAGGACCGCCTGAAGGAACCGCCAGGAACTCGCAGGCAATAAAAGAGCAACCCAGGTCCATAAACACGGACATGCTGCAGGCAGCCAGAGCTGTCCGTTTGCTGGGGGGCACGTGGTGCCTCACCAGTAACACTCCAGGAAACTGTTTTGTTTTTTTACAAGCTGAACCTCTGGAGTTTTAACCGGGTTTTCACTTTGATTGTAATGCAGCTACTGGCTTGGGTGCTTCTCACGCGGTTTGGTAACACCAGCAGCGATGTGCAGGTGGAAAACAAGAAGAATGAGTTATTTCGGTGCCTCTCACGACAGCTAAAGTGACGCAGCACCCACAGGGCTTAGTCTTGTAGCGAGGGCAGAATTAGCTGTGCTGTCTGCATCCAGCGAGCCCGGGAAAACACTCACAAAGCCACGGCCCGACCGAGCAGGCTGGATCCCTGCCACAAGACCAAGCTCTGCTTTGAGGAAGCACCTTCCTACGAGAGGCCGGGGAAATCCGTAGTGTTGGCAGGGCTGTTGCCTCCCAGCTGCGCTGCGCAGCTTTGCTACGGGCAAGGACAGATCACGGGGGATGGAGAAATCCAACAGGGCCTCTGGAGACAGCCTCCTGTCCGAGGTGAAGGACGGGTCCTCTAACTCAGCTGTCGCCCTTGCCCTCTGTTCCTACCTCTACCTGTCCTGTCGTGCGCATGTCCTGGGACAGTGGTGCTCAGCGTGTCTCCTGGCTAGCCTAAAGGATGGGGAAGCCGCTGCTCCTTTGCTCAGCTTTGTTTTTTTCTTTTCTGTCTTTGGTGCTACAATTAAAAATAAAAAAAAAATAAACACAACGTCAGCAAAACCACATATATATATATAAAAAATCAAGCGATAAGATATGCCAATACTTCCTGAAGAGGTTAAAAAAAACAACCCAAAACAAACAAACAAAAAAACCCCCAACAACAAGTACATATCTGAGGTATTTCATCTGCTCAAAAAAACCTGACTCAGGCCCGGAGGATGGAAAGGACGTCACCAGGGCAGGAGGGATGGTGCTCGGATCTGACCTCCAGGCGGGGGAGGATGTGTGCGGGACGGCAGGAGGAGAGGGGACACAGCGAGGCCACGCGAGCAGGGGCTGAGCTCGCGGAGCCACCGGGTCTTGTTTCAAGGCAGGCAGAGGATCAAACCCAAGCGAAAACAAGTTCAGGCTGTCGGGGTAAATGTCAACGGGATGAGTTCCCCAAGGGCAGAGAGACAAGGTCGAGGGCATTTACAAGTTGGCTGAAAGCCTGAAAAAGGCAACAACAGTAGGGAACGGGCCAGCACCAGCCAGGAGAATGAAGCAGCTGAGGGAGCGGGGGTTTTTCTGTGTCTGGGCGTCCTTCCCCTGCGGCCAAGACCTCCGAGAGGGGGGAAGGAGGTTCACCGAGTCTCTCGGGACTCTGCAAGCAAGGACCGTGGGCCCGAGGGGAGGACTGGAGCACGGCAGAGCCTGAAGAAAAGCGAGGAAGCTTGCCTGCTCGGCAGCTGCGAGCCCGGCAGGAGAGGGGCAAGGCAGCCTGCCGGCCGTTCGGATTGTCAACACACTGGGTTGTTTTGTGGGAAGAGCCCGCGTGGCTGCTGGCTCAAGGAGAGCCCCGCTTCCCTGCCCTGACCCCGGCTCCTTCCCCCTGCCTTGGTGACGTCTCAGCCATCTCTCGACCCGCCGCTCCTAGAGACGATCCCTGATTGAAAAACGCCAGGGGTGCCCCCTCTCCATGTCCCACCCCCCAGCGGGAACACGGCAAACCCCGGGAGGAGGAGGAGGAGGAGGAGGAAGAAAACGGAAGAGAAAGGGAGGAAGAAAGGGGAGAAGGAAGGAAAAGGCTGGACAAACGGACGATGAAGAACAACTCGCTGGCGTGGAAAGGTTTCAGCATCATCATCTTGCCGTCGGCCAGCCGCAAAGCAGGTTCCTTGAGATGAGGTAACGTGTGCGACTCCTTCCCGGCTCGCTCCCCGCCGCGAGCAGAGAGGGAGAGCTGCCGGGGGCCAGTGTGAGACAGCGAGCGCGGCCGTCCGTCAGAGAGACCAGCTGGTGGAGGGCTCTGCGCCGGGCGTTCCCCGCGATGAGGTAGGGCTGGGAGAGCAGTGGGAGCTGCTGCTGCTGCTGCAGGAGCTCTGCGTGCTGGAGCCCGCGATGAGATGGACGACTGGCTTCTGGGCAAAGAGCACTCCTGCAAGGCACGGGGAGGGAAGAAGGGTTACGGGGCGACGCAGCTCAGGAGGATATGGTAGAGAGCAACCCCAAAGGCTTCACCCTAACAGAAGGGGGCCCAGCGCAAGACCAGCAGGCTTCGAGGCAGATCAGAGCATCAGCGACGGCAAGGATATACGCGGGGGTACTCTGGGACTTGCTCTGTCAGCCCCTGCCGTGGGATCTTTTGCTTACAGAAGACTGGAAGATCCCAAACGGCTTCAACACCTCTGGAGGGTGCAGCGCCAGGTCTCCCACTGTGGACTCTGTCACGTAAACGTGACCTGCACAAGTCAAATGGCTCGAGCTGCGTACAGGGACAGCAACAACTCTTGCTTCCCTGCAGCATGTGAGGAGAAGCTGAGTTAAGCTCCTCCTGAATAGGAGAAGGGGCACAATGCTCCTTCCTGCTAGCACTTACTACAGAAGTTCCCTCTCAGGAGAAGCTGGATTTCTCACCAGGTTCCCTCTTCCCTGCCACAGCAAAATGCCACTTGTGGACTGCCAGCAAAATGCTTCCCCGGGGACAACTCAAGAGTAGAGATGACGGCAGAAACACGAATGGCATTACAGCAACAGCTCCTTGCACAAACAGAAAATCACCGAGAACCAGCATTCAGGAGCATCTGAGATTTAAAAAATAGTAACCACCACCACCCCCAAAAGGAAGGAGCATTCATCTTGACCAAAAAGAAAACAAATCAGCTCCTGCTGAGCTTTCTGAGCCGGGTGAGCTGTGTGCTGTGCTTCGGCAAACAGCCAGCCCCTGGCAGCACGCCACCCTCCGCACATCCCACTCGGCATCCCCACACGTCCCCGGGGAGCGGCTCCTCCTCACCAGCATAAATCGTGCCGTTAATCTCCACCGACATGTTGATGCTCCCAATGCCGTTAGGTGACAGATTGAGTGCTGCCGCCGCCGCCGAGTCCGGTTTATCTTCTGTCCAGAAAAGAAAAGACAAAGTTAGAGAGGAACTACACCATCTCCTGTGCTATCCAGAGCTGATCGGATACCTACATGGCCCTCCTTTTGGCTCTTCTCTGATGAGGAGAAAAACCACTGTCAGTCCTCTTACAGAGGTGTTGAAGTGCCCAGGCGTGAGCTGCATGTGGCTGGGATCCCACTGAAGTCCCCAGCTGGGGCCAAACGAACAACCCCTCCACAAAAAAAGCCACCAGCACACGAGACATGACATCGGCTGGATTGTGGCCGGGTTTGCAGCAGAGCTGGGGCGCAGGCAGAGCCTGGAGCCGTCCTCCGGGGGGGGGATTCCTCAGGGAGCTGCTGCCACTTGCGGTGTGCCGAGCTCAGGCTGCAGCAGCTCCAGCGGCCGCTGGAGGGGGACTGCCTGGAGCATGACAGGCTCAAACCCAGGCCGAGCACGCTCGGCTGCCCCTAGTGCATGTGAAATCTGTTTTCTCTGTCCCCTCCGCACGGACAGCCCTTTCTAAGGCATCCCGGGCAGCTGTGGAAGTGACAGTGCAGAGCAGGGATCCGCTCCGCTCTGATGTCTAAGGGGAGCTGAACATCAAACCCTCCTGGATGCTTCTGAACCCTCCAACCAAAACAACCTGAGCGTGAGCCTGGGATTGCTCCTCCACGCTCATTAATTCAGCCTTAGTTTGCACAGTGCCATGGTGACCGGCCCCGCAGTGTTGGTTTTGGGGCATTGTGCTATTAAAACAGGGAGAGACGATGGAGACAGTCTGCCCAGGCTCTGGCACTGCATGCAAAGTGCGTGTTTGGAGCTCCCTGCCAGTCTGCTGGGACAGCAAGGCCACTGTCCCTGCGAAGAATGCAAAGGGCTTTGTTAACGTTTAACCCAAACGGTACTATCAAGCTAGAGCGAGCTCGCGCGGTGCTTTTCAACAGTGCCTCCCAAAGCACTTTACAAAGCACAGCATTATTTTTATTTTGCATTTGGCAAAATTAGGGCCTGAAAGATAGCACAGACTTGCCCAGTCCCCTAAGAAAGGTGGGAATAGTATCCCTGACTCCTGCTGAGGGCTCAGTCCTCTGCCTGTTACTGACTGTGGAGACTAAAACCAATCCTAGCCTTTTCATCTAGGAAGTTCAGCATGAAGAGGAAAAAAATGAAGTGAGACAAGGGAATGAACGTTACTTGATAAAACTTGTATTCCTCTTTACTCACTTTTTTTGATGTGAAAGTGAAGTTGAGGTGGATGCGCAGCTGTCGGGACCTGCAATTTGAGGTCTTGATCCCATTTAACTGGGCAGCAAGAGCATATATATCTCTCGCAAAGTGTCTCCGGGAAGCATATCACTGCTAGCAAAAGCCTCAGAAACAACTTTTCCCCTTCTTCTAAGCAGTGCCAAACCTGCCCAGCCTTGTGCCTACATGCAAATGGACACTTAATAGGGCTCCGAGACCTTTAATTTGAATGGATCAAAAGGTTCAGAGGAAACAGCTGTTGGGACTGAACCTTCTGAGCCTCTGCCGTAAAGCGAAGCGCAGCCCCAGGACAGGTAGGGAGCCGTGGCGTTTATCAGCTTTTGAAGCCACTCTGCAACAGTATTGATTCTGACAACGTGACCTTTACGGGGTGACTCCCCTTTCACAAAGCATTTCAGGAGGGCATTTCCCTGGCCATGAATACTGCTTCTCTCTGACCTCCTAACCCAGCCCTGCCAGGAGTTCTCTGCCTGCAGGGCTGCAGCAGATGCTGGCAGGAACTGCCTGCCTCGCTAAAAGCTCTGGGATGTGTAGGGCCCCCTGCAGACACACAGGTCTTTGTAGCCTCCTCATCACACCTGCCAAGGGGATTCCTAAAAGCCGGGCATCTCTCTCCCCTAACTGCCACCTGTACAGAGAGAGCTGTCACCTCCAGGATCAATTAATAGGGTTCCCGACGAGAAAAGGACAGGAATTCACTCCCTGCAGCACAACCCTGGATGAGGGCAGGGCTGGGGAAAGTACGCTGTACTTGAGGGGCTGAGCACCTGGCACAGGACCAGGCTTTCCCTCCAAAAGTCATCTTAGTGACCGCGTAAGCTTCCTGAACCCGCTGCATCCAGGCTGGGTTATGCATCATCAAAAAAAGACTAAGAAGTGCAACGGTAAACTCTAACAAAACATTTCTCAGGTTTAGCTTGGCAGTTCCTGTGCTCCGTTTTAGTAACTTTGTGACACTGACCTCCGCCCAGTGCCCAGAGATGACCAAGAGGTGTTTGACACCCTGGACTGGGAGCGGCAGCCTGCAAAGACCCTTCGTGTACCTAGAGGCGCATCTTACCCTTGCCATTGATTTTGATTTTCATGGGGATCTGCCGCGCCATGCTGAAGAGGTTGCGCTGCAGAGCCTGCTGGACGAGCCGCTGCTCCTCCTCCGTCATCCGCGAGACCTTCTTCTCCGGCGGCTCCCCGGACTCCAGCCGCTCCCTCAGCTGCTCCAGGGTGGCCGTTCTCGCTGCCACCGTTGCCTGCTGGCTAGCCAAGGTCACCGGCACAGCGATGCGATTTGGCATAGACACAGTCAAGGGCACACCGTCGCCTAGAGAAGGACAGAGTCACTTAGTCTCTCCCGCAGCCCTTCCTAAAGCAGGCACACAAAGGCTCGGCTGCCGGCAGAATATTCCGTGTATCCTCACCCACCCAAGCCCCGTTACTCTCAAATCCAACTTAGTCTGGGGGGGCAAAACAGCAACTAACTGAAATAATTGCGTTTCTCCGCCCGTAACGCAGCCACCCTCTGCCGCGGGCGCAAAGCCGACCTTTTCTGACAGCTGCTGCTGGAGACACGCGAGGATTGCTGGTCCCGCTGCCGGGCGCGACGCCGATGATCGGGAAGCGGATCTTTGGGGGAGACAGGAGGGAAGGAGGCCCCGTGGCGGTGGGCGAGTAGCTGAACAAGGAGGAGCTGTAGCTGGGCCGCCTGCCTTCCCGCCTGTTGCCGTCAATCGCAGCCTGAAGCTCGGCAGGAGAGCTGAGGGACTTCTTCTCGCATTCGTAGGCGTACAGGTACTTCATATACCTGGGAGAAGGGCGAGCACAGGGAGACTCAGGCAGGTTTCTCGACAGAGCATGCAATGACAGGCTGCAGCACCCACTGCGTCGTCCAGGCAGACTTTCAGACTGAGGTGCCCTGCAGATTTGGAGTCTTTGCATCTCACGACCGCTGCTGTGCTTGGTGTCGCGTTACGGAGTTTGGGTGTGAGGCACAGCTCTCACGAAGAAAGCACATGGCTGCATACCACTGCAGCTAAACTTTTAACAAATAAGATCTCGAACCATAACACTTAACAGCAAGGAGGGTGATCTAGGAGTTACCTTGTCCAATTTGTACTGGGCAGCACCAAGCCTATCGCTTTTGCTGAATTCTGCCACACAAATTTGCAGCAAGCAGTCTGTTTGTACCAAAGGCTGGAGGAACAGCACGGAGCTTCCCTCCCTGGGACTCCACAGCTCTAAAAACTAAGAGCTAACAGCTCTTTAGAGAGTTACCAGCTCTAAGAACTGAGTTTCATTTTTACTGGGGTGTGCATTCCCAGAGTCCAGCCTCGCATGCTCTAGTCACCGGACAAAAGCGCTGCTTTGCCTTGCTGCTTAAACTCTGCAGTCGGTTTAATTTACCAACCTTCTCTGCTTATTCTACTTTTTCTTCCTTTTGGCTTGCCTACTCAACGTGAGGTACTGCAGGCCAGAAAAGCAATCCTCACGGCAGGCAGGCGCTAAATGCAAGTGTCCACAGCTTAGCGGCGATGACATGAAATGATCGAGTTTATACTTGGTGACTATGTATCAGCAGCCCCCCTGCCCGCTCACGGTGCCAAGTGGGACAGAGCAAGAGACCCTCCTTGCCCCGAGGAGTTCAAGTCCCAGGGAACAAGGTGATGGTGTGTTAGTGCTGGGATTGTAGGGAGGGAAGGGGAGAGCGTTCCGGAAGGATCGCTGCTCAGCAAAACAAGAGAAGGGATAGAAAGGGAAAACGGCAAGCTGTGGGTGAGAGAGGAGGGATAAATAAAGCAATTCATCGGCTCCTCCCTAGCCACAGAATAGGATTTAGTCTCATTTTTAACACCTCAGTCCCTATTTTGCACTCCCCAGTTCCTGCTCTGTTCCTATCCATGCTTTCAGGCTCTCCAGACTCACTGGGTTCGAAGCGTGAACGCGGCACTGGTGATGGAGGTGGGCAGATTAAGGCCTTTGGTGATCTCCCGCCAGATCTTCTTGTTGATGATTTCCACCAGCCCTCCTTTCTCGGTCACCAGTTTGTAGAGCATGTAGAGGTCCAGGATCTGCTTTGCCATGATGGGGATCCGATTGATGGGAGTTCCTGCAGGGAAACAGCAGGGAAGAAAACATGGAGGGAGCGAGAAAATGAGGCCGGGAAGGCTGGCGGGCTGGGGCTATCGATCTTCTTTCTAATAGGAAAGTCAGGCAACTCTATTTGTAGCCTGACTTGAGGCCCCTCTACGGGCGAGTAAATGAGCCAGAGAAGTGTAGCTACATGGCACGTCCTTTTCATGAAAAATCCTTTCCTGTAGGCAAAAGCAATTATCAGACAAATAATAACCTGCAGCTAAGAGCAACTTCTCAAATAGGAGAGGGGAAGTGGGGACTATTCAATCCTAGGGGCGAGGGAGCAGCACAGAGGAATCATTTTTTATGAGCTCCCAGGGCAATCTCAGATAAAATCTGGATTGCTTGTGCTCAGGAAGGGGCCGAGCAGCCCGGCAGCTCGAGCTGCCCACGCGCTGGGACTCTGCTCCCTCGCTCCCCAGGATTTGCTCGGGAAGAGCAAACAAAAAGGGGACGTGACGCTCGGCAGCATCCCCCTCCTCCACGCACATGTACCTCCATCCTCCCTCACGAGCAGGCGCTTAGCTCTGGATTCTGCTCTTACAAAGCATTTCCATCCTCCCACGAGCTCCCAAATGACGCCCCGCTGCGGGGACGTGTCCCTCGGTGGCAAACGCCACCCGGGAGCAGCAATTTGTTGCACGGTGGGGATGGTGCAGGTGAAAAACCGAAGGGTGTAACGGGGCATCGGCGACCGCAGGCACTGACTGCATCCCCCTCGTTTTTAACCCGATAGTGCCCTTTTGGCTGCACCTTTCAGCCCTTCAGGGTCTGAAAAGGTCAAACCGATGAGATTTAGGTAAGGAGAGGGAAGGGGAAAAAGACGCTGATGCAGCAACCCTTTTATTTTGCATAGGAAATACTGTCCTGGATCAAAGAGCGGTCCATCGGAGGTCAGTATCCTGTTGACCACAATGCCCAGCACCAGCCGTTACAGGAAAGCCGGCGAAACGCCGTAATGGACAATTATGGGATACCCAACCCACAGGGGAGGCTCCTGCCACTGCTCATCAGCCAGCGAGCCGGTTAATGCCCCGGAGCAGAGCAGTTTATGGCCCTTATAAATGGGTTTTATTCTGGTTAGTGAAAAGGAGCTCAGCGAGCGCTGCAGATGTCCTCATTATACATGTAAGTGTAATTTTTTCCCCTTTCTTTTTGAAGCCTATTACGCATTAGCTCACAGCACCAATTCCCACAGGTTAACGAGATGCTGGATAAAAGCAGCAAACTTCTTCGGCTTTGAAAGGGCGGCCTTCAATTTCACCCAGTCACCAACCCTTAAACGTAAAGAGCAACCTGATCGGGCTCAGCCCGCACGCCCCATTACTTTAGATCTTTCATATCCTTTTTCCTTGCCTAAACAGCCCCTTCCCTGGCCACAAAGCTGCCATTCCCAAGCTGTCGTCCACCAACTGCATCAGATCCTCTTCCTGCATTTCCTATGCGACAGCTCCCCGCGGGAGCAGAGGCGGTTCCCGATTGTTGGATGCCTTCTGGCTCCAGCCAGAGCCGGTCCCCTCCCGAAACATCAGCCTGTGTGGACGCAACCCTTGCTTTGCTTCCCTTCTCCCCCGGCACCATCTTGCCTCGGCGCGTCGCGAGGAGGATGAGGAGTGCGGCAGTGGCGTCGTTTCAGGCTGGGAGCGATCGTGTTACCAGCCCCAAGTTATCATCCATCAGCTGAGCTGCAGCAACCAGAGTCACACCCAGCCCGCTCCGAATGCAGAAGCATGGAAATATTTGTCTCAAAGGGCCCCAGTAAGAGCTAGGACTAGCTCTTCCCACCCCCAAAACCTCCCTTCAGCAGCAGTTCAGCGTTTGTGCCCTGGCAGCGAGGGAAGGCAGAACATCCCAACAAGGGAAACCACCAAGAAAACGATTTGGGGCAAAGCCTGGGCACTGCCAGGGCAGGGTCGAGACCCTTTCCTCTGGCAACCCCGCCGCCACCCACTCGTCCCCAATCCCATTTAGCGAAGGGCATTAGCTGGTCCAGGAGGGACTTTCATCCAGCGACCAGATGGGGAGTGAAAGGGGCCACGTGTAAGGCTCCTCAAGCCGACAACATGGAAACAAAATAAAATACCTACTTTTTAAAATACTCCATTTATCCTCATCAGTTTTAGCTTTTTCTAGACCTCCCCACCTCAACATCTGAAAACGTAAATTTATCCAAACGCTCCTGTGATAAACATTACCTACAGGGGTGGGAAATAAAGGCTTCCACCTATTTCCAGAGAGCCTGCTCACAGCTGGAGTGGGACCAGCACTCAGAGCTGACCTCTCCTCCTCACGTTACCACCCCTTTGACACCCTCCCTTCCTGGAGTTTTCTTTTAAGCAGGACCCATGGCCTGAAGTGCCCCAGAACTTAACCAGCAGCTTTATAAGCCAAGCTAAAACCTATCTATTTTTTTTCTTCTTTAGTTTCTTTGAGCAGCCTGAAGAATTTTACAGCAGGGACACGGCTTCCATCCTCCCATGCTCATGCACTGAGACGCACTCATTTTCCTTTTCAGCTTTCCCTTAGGTGGAGACCACTCCACGGAACACCCTCGGGCACGGGATGAGTGAGCCAAGCGCAATCTGCGTCCCGCACCCCGTGAATTCACTGTATTCCTCACCGCCTCGGCCCATTTTGTAGGAACTGCCTGCAAGCGGAGCTGGGAAACCAGGACGAGCTGCTCGTGGAGCCCCCTCCTCCCCCAGCCCAGCTCCGAGGCGATAAAGTCTTTATTGGAAACCCCCAGCGCTCCAACAGGAAGGGCTGAAAAACGAGTGCCATGGGACGGCTGGATGCTGAAGGCGAGCGGATCCTTTCACAGGCGGCTGCGAGGCTTGTCAGGGGCCGTGATGGATTACTGTCATCTGGCAGCATCAGGATTAATGATCTGGAGGTCAGAGGGGAGAATTCCAGAGGGAAAGGTCAGCAGCCGGGGGCACAGCGTAAGACTTGTTGCCTTTTGATGGCAAACTCATTTTACTGTACTTTCAAGCTTGGGTTTTGCCGGCTCAGAAATGCTCTACGTACCACGCCTGCAAAGAGCCGGAAGCCTTGCTCAGCTCCAGAAGAGGCTGGGGAAGACGAGTGGCTCCTCTCCTCGGAGTTTTCCTGGTAAACAACTTGCTTTCCTTTAAGCAAAACCCCAGCGATGCAAGCGTGGGCCATCCCTGCAAGGCAGCAGCTGGGGCTGGGGGACACAGAGTCTGCGCCCCCTGGAAAAAGGGGGTGTGTGGTTGATATGCATGGGAGACCTCAGGAAGAGAAGCTTTAGGACAAGCATAAACGTTCCCCCTTTCTGCTGTGTTAACCGCCGGGCTCCAAGCAGGGGACAGAGCAAAGAGCCAAGAGTGGGAATACAGCCCCAGGGCAAGAGGCTGCTGACTCCGGCCAACCTGCCTCCCCCTGTGCTTACCAGAGGGGCTGTGAACAGGACAAAAAGCCCCAAAACGGCACTGGAAGGAAAAGGAATCAGCCCCCCGGCCCGTACCATAGGGGCTGGGTTTTCTGAAGGGAAAGACAGCTGCAGCTACAATTCAGATTTCTGGAATAAAGAGGTTCCCTGGAGGAAGCCTGACTGTAGCTATAAACATCTCTGTCCTTCAAGGGAAAACAGCAGCCCCTTCTGCCAAGCTGTTTCACCCCTTTCAAAAGCTTCTTCTGTTTCAGGCAGACACAACAGAAGCCTAAAGGGCTTATATGGAGAGGCTTGAATGTCCCCTATGTCGGAGAGGCTGACGGGGAAGCTGATGTTCGCTCTTTAAGAAGAGACGGAGGAAGATGTGAGCCCCAGATAATGTCTGAATGACTGTTCTGACATCTTTTGGCAACGAAACATTACCTGAGGAAGGGGTGCTGAGCACTCAGCACACGCAGGCTCTGCTCCCCTCTGACGACAGCCAGCCCCCAGGGCTGGGGCTCAGCCTCCCCTTTTGTCCAACGGGACCCTATTTCGGACCAAAGTCTTCCTCACCCACCCAGGCACGCTGCCCAAGGTGTTTTTTTCCGTGCTCTGCATCCTGACATAGCCAGGCTTCAGATTTATACCAAGATCTGAAGAGGCAGACTGATGTTAAACAAAGACAACTGCCCCCCTAAGACTGTAACAGGATCACGGAAGATGAGTTCCCTCCGGTTCGCAGGGATTTCCTCGGCTTTACGAGCCCTCCGTGACGGAGATCCCCTGCCAAGCGACTCACTCCGCTCCTCGGGCTGAGCAAAACCCACTGCAGGGAGTTCCCCATCATCAAGCAGCCTAAGCCACGACTTGTCCTGCATGCAAGAGACAAAGAGCAGTTAATTATACCCAGCCTGAAGCAGTGTTTTTTTCAATCGCCTCCCAGTGCTGTTTTTTTTTCCTACCCAATTTACTTTCAGAAGTGTCCATTTTTAGGTAAAGAACAAAGGAGGCACGACTCCCATACGCTTATCCCGCAGAACAACATTTGAAGTGCGATACAGCACATTTTGGAGTGAAAAAGTGCACGGGCAGAGAGGGGGCATTTAGGTGATACCCTGCACACGTAGGGGAAGAGCTGCTCCTTCCCGTCTCCAGCAAGCACTCAGAAGAAACAAGAAAACACCAGATGGCCAAAAGGAAGAGGCTTTCCTTTTAGTCTGCAGTGATTTACAATAATAGAATAGTTTTGAACCCAAGCTTGAAGAAATCTTCGTGTTTCTTCAGGAGACAGAATAATTCCTTGGTGCAAAATCCATTTTGACAGAAACCCAGCCCCGCGGGGAGCATTCAGCCACCCCAGTTCCTCTCTCTGCCTGAAGGTTTTCGTTCTTGCTTTGAGCCCATCCTAACGGCGAAGTCAGCGTTAAAATAAAAGGAAAGGTACACACAGAAGGGAAACAAGCTCTCCTGCTTCCTCCCCGCCCGTGCCCCGGCTGATCTAATCTCTCCCCGCATTCATGGCATTTCCACAGCGGGCATTCGCGCCTCCCAATGGGAATGTCACCACCTGATCCGCGAGCCTGCAGACCATTAGACACTCCTCTCAAAGCGGGAGCCAGGCTCGAGGGCAATTAATCACCCTCTATTTGACAGGAGGCCCGCTTCTTATCGGCACCCCTCAAAACCCCATCAGTTTCGGCTTCCCTCGGCAGTAAGCGAGGCTGACAGCAGCCCCTTATCAGATTTCGGCTGCCGAACCGGAGGCAGCCTAACTGGCATCCAGCGATACTGGCCGAGGCTCCAGCCACGTTAACCTCGCCTCGCGGGGTGCTCCTCCGTCCCCCAAACCGAGACCCCACGGAGATGGGTGCTCTCGCGCCGAGCTCGACCCCAGCCCAGCTGTTCGGCTGCTCCTGGCCCAGCTGGGCCCGATATCCTCATCGCTGTAACAGATTTCTTCCCCAGATGTGGGACAGCCGTGGGGGGGGGGGTTCCAGGCGTACGACCTTTGAACCGAGCGGACAAACCTCTCTAGGCAAAGGTGAGCTCCAAATACAGGAGGAAATGCAGAGAAACGGGGGCAGCTGGGGAGCATAAAGGGGGGTCAGGCTGCCCCAAGTTAAAAATCAGAGCATCTTCATGCCAAACAGTTCCACCTTCCATCCAGCTGGGTATCTGCGGGGTCATCTCTTCAGTGCTGAGCTACCTCCGCTGGTCAAGTGCTCGAGTTCATCAATCATTTGGAAAACACGCTGTCAAATTTAGGGGAGAGGCTAAAACACCCATAACAAAGTACCCATGTACAGAAGAGCTCTGGGAGTCCAGGATTTGAGACCCAGACACCATTTTTCTGGGGAAATGTGTTACAGTTTGACATCTCAATCTTCAGGGGAAGGGAGGAACGACACCTTTGACTCCGTCACTCAACTCTGCATGCCCAGGAGTGCCTGGGATTCAGGGATCCCCAACCAGCAATCCCTACAGCAAGCCTGGGATCAGGTTAATAAGCTACAGAAAGATTCACGCAAAGCCAATCACATCAAATTATTTTTTCTATCCTGTCCAATACAGGATAAAACATTCAAGCTGCTCAAGTATTCATGCTGGCTAAACTTAAAACAAATCTGTAATCAATGTAAACTCCTGATACTATTTTCCCATTTACAACCGCAGCTTCCACTGAGAGTTCTCCATGGAGCTAAAGCAATATTTAAATATTTCAGCTGCTAAAAACCCATGGATGTTCATTGCTGGAACTGAGAAATTACTTATGCTGGGTATTTTCCCAGAAAAGATTTTGTAGATCTTTCCAAAGGGAAACTTGGAGGCCTTTTCCCAATCAGGGAGAAAGCTCTCATGTCTCCACCTGTGGAATGATTGCTTAGTACATAAAAAAAAGCAGAAGGAGGGGAAAATTTGCTTCTGATGGGAAAGAACCTGCTTTTTTACAGCTTGGAAGTTATCCCAAATTTGGCCCAGGTAAACTCCCCCAAAATAACTTCCATGTCTGGTGGAGACGTTTAGTCACCTGCAAGGCATTCCCTGCAACAGTCTTCTGGATGCTGCTGAGGAATTTAAACAGGAACAGCGGTTCTCCCTAGAACTCGAGGAAGTGAAGGCTTTTTAAGCAGGGTGAGGCAGGCAGAGACGTAGCCGTGCACAAACTGGGGGGTGTAACGGGGACAGGAACTTCGCCTGGTTGCTTTGGACCATCCAGACCAGAGCTTTGCTGAGGAGTGGCTCAGGCAGGAGATGCTGCAGCTGGGCTTGGTGCAGTGCCTCGAGTGAGAATTTTCCACTGCAGAACACCGGCTGCTATTTGGGGAAGCATTTGCTGCGGCTCAGCGTTAGGCAGCCAGCACGAACAGAGGATGCTGAGAATTTATGTCTATTGATGTCTCATTTACAGAGCTGCACTGCTTAATTCAGATTCAGAATATCTCCAGAGGATGAAAGGAAGAAAGCGGCAAAATTGAATCACTGGGACGGAGAGTATTCCCTGGACAAACATTTCATAAACACCACTTGGCCTAAAGATAAAAGAACCCATCAGTAAATGCTTTTGTCAATACCCTGGATTTGTTGCATTTCCACATCTAAAATGTGCAGAGCATACAACAGCAGGAAAACATTAAAACCACGCGGTCAGGCTGACAAAGCCCCTTCTATGTATATACACATAAAAAACCAGAATGGTCAAGCCATCTGGGAAAACCAAGGTCACGCAGAAACCTTGAACAAAATTAGTAGAGCTGTACAATCGGAGACGTTTTATGAGCTCTTCACAAAGGCGGTACTTAAAATGAACAAAACAGCTTCCCTTGAAAGGGAGCCTTTCCTAATACGCCATAGCACGCAGTTAGATCTCTTCCCCATCAAACCTTTTCTCAAGAGGAGTTTCTTGCACGAACGCTGCTGATACCAGGGGATGGAAGTCCTGCTGCTCCAGCTCTGTCTTGGCCAGTGCCAGTGGAACGTGCTCAGCTCGGTTATAGCTTGGCTGCTACGAGGAAGAATCACACCACTGACAGTCCTTCACTGTTAGGGGACAGAGCAGGCTAGCTGTGCTGCCCAGAACACACTACAGGGTTAGTATCTATGTTTTTCTGCTATTTGTCTTACCTATGCCTTTTATCCCGCAAAGACGGAGCCAAAATTTAGCTTCAGGGTATGGCCCCAGGGTAAGAAAGGTCTGAAAAGTGGAAGGTGCACGGAAGATGAAGTGCTTGTCTCGAGCACTGAGACCTGAGCACATCAACTCGCCCACCTGGCTGCTCGGTGTTTGTTACTGAACCCGCTGCAGCACAAACCACGAGCACTCCTCCTGGAGGGCTGCGATACGGAAGAAAGGAGTTTCAGAGTCACCGCAAACATTTACCGTGCCAAGGAATCCACGCCCAAAGTGTGAGAAGCTAATTTTGCACAGGTTCACGACACGTCCCTCACCACAGACGCTCCTGGAGTTAATTCCTGCGTTAATGTTTCAGCCTTGGCACTCGAAAACCCTCCTTCCCAGTTCATTTTGGATACACGAGTGCTGCAAAATGATCAGCGATGCAGGAGGAGGAACTCAGCGGGAGGAAAGAACCTTTGGTTTGAGCTGAGAAAGGGAGTGGGGATGCAGCAACCCAGCGTGGTCCCCGTGGAGCTGCAGCAGGTCGGTCGTGGCGTGGGACGGGTCCCGAGGGAGCCGTGCACCGAGCCCTGGTGTCCCCTCCTCGCCCCATCTGCCCCTTCAATCACCGCCAGGGTGGGGCCCATTCACCGAACCCCACACGGGGAATAAAAAGCCCAACAAAGGAAGAGTTACAGCCTCCCTCTCATCTCCCCCTTCCATCATTATTGCCACCGAAGGGCCATTTTATCGCTTGCAGCTGTGGTCGTTCAGCGACAACCTGCTGTGCTCAGAGGCAGATGAGACCTGCACATTTGATCTGCATTAAGCCTGTTTCATGGCTTCACATTTCTAGGTACATTCCAAACAGCAGCACTGACAGCCAAATCTTTTCATCCCTCCTCTTACTCAGGAGCTCCTGAAATCTGCATTTATCTTTCGCATCAGGCTTTTCGGTTCAGCAGCAGCTAGCAGCCTGTGCTTTCCACCAGCCCCAAGCAAGGGCCAGCACTCCGGATGCTCCCGGATGGCAACAAAATCCCCATCTTTACACCAGCAGTGTTTATTAGCAGGGCTGCCTTCCATTCCCTTCAGACACAAGGTGCAAATGAAGCAGCTCTTCACACCTAGAAGCTAAGAAACACAGCACTTGGCTCTCAGGTGCAATGAGGCCTCAGCTTTACCCAGCTTTGGGGGACCCTTTCAGAGCAAGGCAGCTGCTCAGCCTCGTTTGTTTGAGGTTGCTTTTTAGGGACGTAAAGTCAGGGGAGCAGAAGTTGAAGTCCGAATGGTACCCTGTGATAATTTTGCTGTAGAAGCCCACAGATTTTGGGACACACCAGAATATGGCACGCAGTGGGCAAGTCCATCCGCTCGCTACAAAAACACAGTCCAGCTGCAGAGGGCAGTGGGGAGAGGAGTCGTGGCAAATAAATGCATAATACAGCCCCTGAGAGGGGGGCAAAAGATTTACTTTGCAGTAAGGCACAGGAGCTCCAATCAGAGCCATAAGGTGCCTCTCACTTCAATGTACGCCTCTCGATTTTCATATCAACCCAAAGAAACTCACCTCCTTCTTCCTGTTGCTTTTGGGGGTGGCCAGAACACAAAATAAAACCAAAACTGCCTCGCTCCCTGTGATCTAGCCAGTTTCCCCAAGCGGGGCCAAATATTTCCAGACCCTCTGGTGGAAAGCTGGCAGCTCACTACACCTCTCCCCCACGGGTGGTGGGGCTCCTCGATTTCATTTCCAGCCTTCTTGCGAGCGAGAAAACAAGGGAGCCTCCAGAAAACAAATACACTTGGAAATGCCCAGATGATTAAAAGCTAAACTCCTGCAGCAGCCAGCTGGTGACCAGCTCAGCCCCTGCACCAGGAAGGTGTCAATTATAAATAATTAAAAGGTAATAGGAAGGAGACACTGAAGTATTAAGCAGATTTCTCCCTGGGCATCTGGAGGTTTCTATTGCTGCCAATCACACCCTTCAGATTGTCTTGGATGTCAGTCATCCCAGCCCTTGCATCAATATGCGAGCTCAGGTTAACATTTGCAAGTCAACTAATTAAGCCTGGTTATGCTTCTGCACATGAAAGCCAAAAATATCAGAAACACCCAGCTCCAGTTTTTAACTGACTTGGAAGCGAAACCTCAAGCTTTTGGATTAAAATTCACCAGGTCAGCTGTTAGCTCCAGCCACGCCAGGGAGAAAGACAGGGAGAGGAAGAGGACTTGAAATAATTGTGCCTGGATTTCCCATTCTGAATAGCCGAACGGGTCTAGTGGTCTAATCAC
The DNA here is from genome assembly GCF_964034855.1 of Anser brachyrhynchus. NCBI lineage: Eukaryota > Metazoa > Chordata > Aves > Anseriformes > Anatidae > Anser > Anser brachyrhynchus. The sequence continues at coordinate 9,626,014 of NC_137706.1, read as the reverse complement.
GCACAGAAGGGGACGCATCCCAAAGATTCAGGGCTCAAATACCAACTGGAAATGAGACTCCAGCTCCAATCCTGCAACCAGGTAATCTTCAAATAGACGAGACTGATCCTGCGTCTTTACACCTTATGAGATTCTCAGGGCACAATACTGCTGGTGGCACTGAGGCTGCCCCCCTCCAAATGCCCACGAGCTGGCTTGTTTGGTCCAGCACGCTGCTGTGCCACAAGGGAGCAAAGGGCCCCTTTCATGTCTGCTCTTCACACTTACCTTCACAACTCAGCAGACTTTTTGGAAACAATCAAAAGGCCCGTTGCACAATTTAGTGCTTTTTGTCAGAAGAAATCTCTGTTAGACAAGTCAGACTGGCCTGGCATGCTTGGAGAGGTAAAGGAAAAGAACACCACAAAGGATTTACCAGGAACACTCAGAGGCAGGTGACTAATCAGCTCTCTCCACGGACACGTCCACCAAGGTCAGCGCTAACAAAGCATCGTGTAGGAAGCCCCAGACGTGAAAGCCCCTAGCTGAACTCCTGGCAAGGCTCAGCGCTGTCCCTTCACACTGGCAGTGCCAGAGCCGTTCGGTGCCTTGACACGCATACTCAGAGCCCCTGGGCGTTTCAACCAACAGAAGGTTCTGAACCATCAATAAAGTTTGAAATGAAACCACGACATGAAACAGTACCGTTGATTGCAGCTTCACGTCCTTTGTTTTACATGAAACCACACATTTGTACTTTTTTATAATACTTTGTAATGAGGGAACTCAACTTTGATATCTAGGGGCTGGAAAGACTCAGGGTATCTCAGCTGAGCTGCTTCACACATGCAGCACCATGCCTGTAACCAGGAGAGACACAAGTTGCTGACACCGTAGGAAGGAATGTGAGAACTGTTTTGAACTGTTTGCTCCCGCACTGTTACACAGGGTTACTACATGGAAAGCTGACATGTTGTGAATCTAAAGGAAAACCTGGCTTTATCTATTTTTCCAGGCCCCAGATTGTGAACTCTGTACAGCGTGTGACGGCATTCACACTTGGCTTCCACATGCCACCGAAGCAGAACACGAGATGTGTGATCATGCCACCTGAGCAGCTTATTCTGAAGGGGAGACCAGAAAATCCCCAGCGGTACTCAGCCTCGTTTCAAAAATCCTGGGGGAACCAGGTCGCTCAGGCTCTTGATGCATGGACACTTTCAGTACTGGGTAGGAGCGAGGGAAGAGAAATACCGTCTGTGACATTAGGTTACAGAGCACAAGAGTTCTTTCCTGCTGAGCTCCTTATTTCCCAAGGTAAATATCTCGAGACTTACCCCTGCCCTTCCATCTGATCTGCAAGTTCAAGGGCTGGATTTGTTCTTTCAAATGCAGGAGGGAAGAATTCAGCCTGCCGGGGCAACTCCCCAGTCCCGTTTCCCTTAACAAGTTCAAACAAAAGCTCACTCACCCCTCTTCTGCATGAAGATGAAGAGGTCATCCAGGAACTCTTTCCGTTCAGGGTCGCTATCCAGTTCATAAAGCTGGAAGGGGAAAATAAAAATAAAGGCACAGTCCACAAGGGAAGATAAAGTAACAATATTAGCCTGCTCCAGCAGATCATCTGCGGTTTGTACTGGGGGAAAGAAAGGCAGCTGCAGGCAAGGAGGCAAAATGAGGATGGACTCCTGAGCTCTTCAGTGGACAGTGATAGTTCGAGGACCCTCTTTATGGCTTGTTGCCTTGCTGAGCCCCTCAGTAACTTGTCCAGGGGCAGTGCAGACTGGCACCTGGAAGGGAACAGGATTCAACTCGGGTAGCGGAAGCACTGCTGCGAGCAGGGTTTGAAACCAGCTGAAAGCAAAGGGGAGAGAAAATAGGAGACAAGCTGGGAAGAGATGAGACAACCAAAAGGAACGCAACAGTGGTTAGGGCAGATTAGTGGTCCGTACCTTTGGGGCACCGTGTGGGAATCTTCTCTGCAGCTTCTCCTAGCCTCACGATTCCCTTCTTTGGGGATTGTCACCTAAGTGACAAACCAAGTCCCTTGGAAGGGGGAGGTGAAAGGATAGAGCTTTCCTGTAACTAATGCCTGGCAGGACAGGCTGCTCTGAAATAAGCCCAAAAGCCTTGATAGGGACAATCAGCCTGGAAACTCTTTGTTGCTGAAATCATTTTACCAAAAGGCTTCAAAATCCAATCAGTTCCGTAGGAAGCTTACTCCAAAGGAGAGGTACAGCACGCGGCCGTTACCTGCTGATTTTCCAGAAGGGACAGGTACAAGTATCGCCTCTTGCACAGAAAATCTAATTTTCACCTGTCAAGAACCCTGTGAGGCCACAACGTGACAGGGCTGCAGTCAGTACCACCGAGATATGGGAGGATATGGAACAAGACAGGAGACAATGCTGCATGTAAAGCAGATTTTAATTCCTTCTTGCTTGCATAACTCCGTGCAACTTTTTGCTGGTTGTAGCTACTCTTGTGAAACAGATCAACAGAAAAGCAAAAGATTCACCGGGAGAAAAATGTCGTTCAGAGTCCCTATAGGTGCTGCTAGCTGCTCAGTACTCATCTAGCCCAAAAGAAGAGGGGCTTTGGGGTGCTCTTCCTGTGCAGCTCTGTGCTTGCTCACACACTGAGCCCTGGGAAGAAAACACGCCGCTGTATTTGCAGAGCAATTAGCTGCACCCTTTCAGAAAGGCAGCTCGGTTCAAAATGAATTCCTCTAGCTGATGTGACACGTTGCTGCCACTTCCAGATCTATTACCACAGTGTGAAAGGGGTTCCAGAAACAAAACACTCTTCTCCCAGCCAGAGAAAGTATTGCCCAAGCGTGAGAAGGCTGCTTATGAAGGCTTAGCTCCAGCTCCATTCCAGAGACCGCAGGCAAACTAGCCAACTCTGCAGGCTGGTAGCCAGAGGGCTGCAGGACAGAGCAGTTTTCTCACAGGTTAACTACAAAACAGTAAGGGCTCAGTAGTCGTCTTCTGCCACAGCTCAGGGGAAGAAAACCCCAAAGTCAGTCCCTCCCCCCAGATCCCCGTGACCGCACTGACCTTGGCAAAGTCTCGTGAAATTTCTCTTCCTCGGCAGCCATCGCCTTCATCGCTCCAGGTCACGTTGCCGTTCTAGGGGGAGAGGGAGGAACGAGAGGCTGAAATAGGTGCCAGGGAAAGGCTTTGGGGACAGCTCCAGAAAGCTTGCAAACGCGCATCTATGGGCACAATACCACAGAAAGGCAGGTAATGGCTTAGAGCAAAGAAACTAGAAAGAGCTTTTGACCAGCGTACATGCTAAAAGCCCCCGCTGGAAGGTGGGGGTGCTACCCAGCCATCCCCTGCACACACAGGGCTCTCCTTCCTGTCCTTTTAGCCAGAAGAAGGAACTGCTCCCTGCCACACCTGGAAATGCCCTTCTGGCCTCCCCTGGCTTGCCTGCAAAGCCAAAACCCGAGTATGCCAAAGAGAAAGAGGGAGATGACACACTCCTCTCCACCCCAGCTTCTGAAAGTTGCCGAATCTGGCTGTTCCACAGAGAAATGAAAACCCAGCTTTGCTGGATAAAGATTCATTCTTCTTAGGCATTAAAAGGATTACTCTCGTTAGGCTTGTTGTGCTTGGTAACTCTGCATCATCCCGCAACCAGCACCAGGGCTGGAAACCAGCAGAGGCAGCCCCTGGCCGTACGGCAGCACTGAGAACAGCAGAACGATCCTGCAAGCAGTCTGAGCATCTTCAAACCACAAACTTTACATAGGAAGTGCTCCAGAGCCCCTCGAGGACAGAGCACAGCCAGCTCCACCTGGCAAAGCGCCTCAGCCCACCCTCTGCCCCCACAAACACGCAGCAGGCAGAAGAGAGCTGAAGAAAGCAAGAGGCCCCGACAGGAAAATGCGCGTGAATTAGAGCGGTGGTCCCATATCTGAAACCTCCGAGTCATCTGGTTGTGACACGTCCATTGAATTAGAAAGATGAATAGCTCTTGTCAAGGCCAGCCAAAGCCACATTTCCCCCTTTAAAAACCACTGCAGTGAGCTGCCCTAATGCCTGCTGATTTAGTTTGAGCCAGTAATTCCTGCTGGAAAGTCAATTATCCGGCGAGTCCCATCAACTGAGAGATATTTAATGGGGGATTATTGCCACTTCTGTTATGTCAGCTGTTTATTACAGCAGATCAATTCCCAGCCCTCACTAGGAAGAGATCTGAAGACCGGTTTTGTTCGCAGGAGGATTCAGCTGGGTGTCCTTTGCTAGCAGAGATTAAAAACAGGGGTGTTTTGTTTTTTTTTCTTTGCCAATTATGGTAACATCCAGCTGCTCCTAAAACCCCACTGACTTAACTCGGATCGACAAACCTGGGCGAACAGTCAGAGCAGGAAACCAGCCAGCCTCTTCAGAGGGCAGCAGTTATTTTGCATCCCTGAATTTACCCAATCCAAGGCAAAATGGCTTTCAGAGGGTTGAGCTGCCTTCTTCCCAAGTTTGTGCTTGGCTATAAATCCACAGGGCAAACCTGCTCACGGTATTAGAGCCTAAAGCGGGTGCTCCAGAAGCCAAACACTCGTTTTCATCGGGAACTCAGGTCATGCTGAGCGCTTATTCCACTACGTTTGAGGACGAGAGAAGAGAAGGGAGCTTTGAGAAGACACTTCTCCACTGCCAGCGGGTTTGAACTTGATAAAATTTTGGCACAACTTTCCATGGGATTACAGACTCTTCAGGAGCTATTTTGTTGTTTTCTTTGAAGAAAAGGTCGTTAGAATAAGGCACGAGGTGAAGGGTCGATGCACAAAGTAAGCAGAACGTATGCACCTCCATCGGGAGGTGCTTGGGAGCACAGATGTAGTTCTTCCCCCACCCTAGCTAGTGAAAAGGAGCTTAAAGCTGGCCGTGTTTTGCCATATGTCCAGAAAACTGGCTGTCACCTGGCATGACACGGAGCGATCCGAGGTGAGGGGCTGCGGGGGGCATCAGCAGCTGAGGATGAGCATCTTCAGTCCTCCCACCTGCAGCATGTGTGACTGTGCTGGGCGAAACCCCGCAGCCAGCGGGTTAGAAGCACTTTACCTCGGGTCATACTGCTTTTATTACAGGCTGGAAATGGTTCCTGGCAGTGGTTGGAACAGCGACCTGAGCACAACTGGAGCAGGTCAACCCGTGAAGAGCCGCCTGAAGGTGCCACGGGTGCTGCACTCGGAGCCTAAAATACATCTTGCACAGCGACAGAGCCCGGAGGAAGTGTGGGTATCAAACTTCCTCCCCGTTCCTCCTAGGAAAACAAAGTTGCCCTGCGCTGAGAAGCCTTCTGTACGAGCAGCAGGAACCTGAGAAATCAATATATCCTCACAAGTCATTAAAAGACCTTTGTATAAGTCAGGCAGTAGGAGCAGGAAGGAAAAAACACTGCGCGGAGAGGCAGCTCGCTCTCTGGGGAGAGCCCTGCCTCTCCCTCCACCGCCCGGCGTCGAGGGAATTTGTGGTGCTTGACAAACAGCCGTTCCCACTGCTCCCAGTCACCACGGGCACGGGTTTATCCCGAGTTCCTTGCAGAAAAAAGGCAGGAGGAGCAGCCCGGCGCTGCTCGGGCAGGGAGCATCCCGCGCCCAGGCACACCTCGGGGGCCACCAGCGCGCTCCCCGAGAGGCTGCAGCCCTGCCTTCAGCAGCAATTATATCTGCAGCTATTTTAGGATTACTCCCCAACCACCTGGAATATCTTATTAGAGGGAAGCTCAGATGTCCAGAGCAATTTTGGTTTCCAATCCCGTGTTCAAAAGCCAGAGTTAACCCCTTCCTCCAACGCAAGAGTTACCCAGCAGACAGAGAGGAGAGTGACAAACACCCTCCTGCTTCGTCCAGTTCACCCTTTTGAGAACAAAAACCTAACAAAGCAGCAGCCTGAACTCCTGCCTGCAGGACATCCATCCCTCAGATGCTGCAACAAGACACCGTGCTCCGTAAAAGCAAAACATTAAGGGACAAAATCTTAAGGAAATACTAAGGGACAGAGAAAAACAGCTCAGCTGGTCTACCAAGGTTTTACCAGACTACAAAACTATTCAAAAGGCAAACTCTAACCTGCTGAACATGAAAAAGAAAAGAAAATCTCATGGCCTGAAATTCAGAAATCAGTCTGCAGACCTGCAGCCTTGATGCAGATTTCAGGCCAGAAATCTGCCGAAATATCCACGTAGGGCCCCGGCAAAGTGTTGTGGTGGAAAAGCAAGCCCCTCCCTCACCCCCTGGGTTAACCGACAGCAGCGAGTCAATGAAAAGGTACAGGGGCAGCAATTTCAGGATTATCAGGGAATCCACAGAAATTCCTTTTGTGGGTAGAGTTAAGCCTTAGGAAGTGAAACAGATGCTATTATAAAGCAAACTGTTGTAGTACTAAACACTGATAAGATCAGGGCTACTGCCCTGAGCTGCAAGTTCTCAAGCACGGAGCACGGAGTTATAATTACTGCGGACACAGCCCGCCTGGTAAAGCCCTGCTGGAATTGGAATAAACCCTTCCCACTCCGCCTAATAACAGAGCTCAATTCAGGATCTCCAGCTTCAAAGCTCGTTGCTGAAAACATTTTAGTGATGTCAGGAATGGCGGGGAGGATGGGAAAGGAAAGGGAAGAAAGGACCCGAGTTAACAGATTAATTACCCGTTTTTATAAAGTTTCTTTTGTGCTCCCTCAACCTAGCGATTGCAGCCCCGACACAATTACTTGCAAAACAGGAATCTATTTCCTCACCCGAAAGGAAAAGTCGGACTCTTTGTGAATGGCTCCTATTCACAAACACTCGGAGGAGTTAACCGCAACCTAAGTGACAAGGAGGCTCGCTCGGCGTTAACATGGCTATGGGAAGAGAAATTCTCACTGCCACCCGGGAGGTTCTCAGATCCACCCTGAAGTGAGAAAACAGAAGCAGAAGAATGCAACACGTTCGAGCTCTTGCCACCTACCATCTCCGCTGTCAGCTAAATATCTACAAATTGGCACCGGGGAAGACAAGCTGCGACTGTTCCTGAAGATAAATTTAGTGCCTGAATGAATCCTAAAATGAGCCGCATCTTCCCCAGGATACAAACGAGCTCCTTACCCCGCGCCTCTGCTGCCAGATACAGCCCAGCTGCTGCTACGTAGCGTAGCCCTGATGAATCCTGTGCACTTGTCCCAGGAGATGAGGATTTGGGGGCATGCCCTGGTTCCAGCCGCGTGTAGGCTGCAGCCTTGTCCCGGGCGGGCAGCAGCAGAGCGGGTACGGGATGCCCTCACCTGCCCATTTCGGCAACTCTGTACCTCTGCGAGCCTCTCCCCCTTGGGTGGCATCAGCAGCAGCTAACCGCGGGACTTCCAGCCAGGGAGAAGGCAGGCGGGTACGTGAGACTTCTTTTGCAAGGCTGGCTCCAGACAGACGCGCTCCCTGTAGATTCGTGCCTGCAGGTCCGCTTTCCTTTTGAGCACACTCACAGAGCTCGGGTTCTGCTCCGCAGCACTGAAAGCCGGGGACATCTTCAGTCACCGGGAGCGTGCGCGCAACCACACACACCGAGGGCTGGAAACCTGGCCCTTGTGGTCACTGTCACGAATGGTTTCTTGGTTCTCCTCTCCCACGTGTTCTTTGGTTATTTTGGTGTCCTTTTTTGAACCGAGCTCCAGCCACTTTAAGCTACGTACCCATACAAACCCCAGTTCAGTTGCTACAGCAGAAGCAGGCTATCCCAGGGACGAAGACTTTGCCAAAACAAACCTAAACCACAAATTTCAGGAGAAGCAGCCGTCGGCAACTTCAAAACCACAACCTGCTCCTGCAGAACAAAGCCGTCAATAAACGAGAAACCAAATATTGGCCGTCACCTGTTAGTGGGGAACCCTCCTTCCCCTACAACATTAAAAATGGTGACCCACGGGAATTAAAATTGAATTGGCCCTTGAATTGGGCCCTGGATCTCCAAAATAACCAGGAGACAAGAAACGAGCTGCCTGAGATGCTTTGTTCCTGGGACCTTCACCCCCTGCGGATTAATGAGTATCTCCTGAGCAATACCTGGATACGCACAACACTCGAGGCACATACTTCAGGTTACGGAATCTCAGCCACTCGTTCCTAGAGCCTAGAGCAAAGGCCAAGTAATTATTTTAAGCTGACTTCTCTTAATAAACACCGTGACCTTTGTAAAAGTTTAGGTCAGGATTTTCAGGAGTGACTGGTGATTTCAGAGGCTCTAACGTGAGACAACCGTAAAAAAAAACAGACCAGGAGCTACGCTGCAATCAGATGCGTGCTTTGCCGAGAGTTACCTTGCTGCGTTTAGGAGGGCACGAAATATCAGCTGGTGCCTGGAAACCTTGCCTTTGTTTTTACATTCCACGAAGGAATGCACGAACTAACTGCCTGCTGTAAGAGCAGCCCTGCAAAAGGGCTCGTGCTGCACCAGCCCCGGGTGGAAAAAAGGAGTTTGGGCAGGCAGCAAAGAGACAGGAGCCGTGGTCCTGCCCCTCGTGCCCCGCTCTCCCCGGTAACCAAAACCGCTGCCAAGCAATGCGAGGGACCGCTGGACGAGAACCCACAGCCCACAGCTGCTAGGAGCAGCGTTTTCACCCGGGGAATTAAAAGCTGCTTTTTCTTCGGGGCGAGGCAGGCGTCCCCAGCGCCCTTCCGAGGAGGGACGCGGGAGCGGCAATGGATTTGTGCAGGGTTTGTGGGACGAGCTGAGCACACGTCCCCTGCTCTGCTGTCGGGCCCGCGGCTCCCCGACGAGCAAGTCCACTCCCTCGTCGTTTTGTGTTGACGGGATTCCCACCGCCCCTGGGTCAGAAGCTGAGCCAGCCCTTTTGTCCGCCGGCTTGTCGTACAATTATTTACTTGGCTGGCCGGCAGCGGACGGAGCTGGGCCTCACCTCACCGGGAGCCTCCCTCCACCTTTCTGCCGCCTCCACGCCGCGTGCCTCCCGGGCAGCCTCAGCCTGACGCGATCAAGATGTGCTGTTCTGCAAGGGCGTCGCTTTTGGGGGAACGAGTCACACTCGAAGGAAGGAACAGAAGTGACTTTCTGCCCTCCGCAAGCAGCAGCCATTACGCATACCGCAAATACTCCCAGGCCAGACCTAGCTGGGAACAGCATAAGCTAACAGGTTACTGGCCTCCAGCCTCAACAGCGCCTTAAAAAAACAAGGGGAGGAATCGTTTGGAAAATCAGCCGCAGAACGCAGGCCTTCCGCACCTCGTCCAGATTTTCCTGCCTAAAATCAACCGTTTCAGACGAAGACAAAAGGAAAAGCCCGGCACCTTTGAGGTACACGCCTCAAATGAAGCACCTGAAGCGGGGCAGCGTGCTGCAGTTCAGAGCACAGGACTACGGGGGCAGTTCGCAGCCGCAGGCACGTTTTTGTCCCCCTCTGCAGCCCCGGCAGCGAACCGCCCCCCTACCTGCGTACTCCCACCTCCTCGCAGCTCCCCGGCTCCGGTCCCGCAGTTAAATTTTTACTCCCTGGTATGCAGGCTCCGCTGGCGAATGCAAACAAGTTGATCTGCAATATTTACCCTACTCAAGGTGAATATACTTCACCTGCATCATGAATACGGTGAGCCTCGACGGGGCCTTTGGAGCGCGCCGCAGCACCCGAACAGCCCCGCTCACCTGCGGGACTGGGACGGGACGCCTTTTGGGGGCACACCAGGCGCCCCCCCGGCCCAGCACTCCACCTCCAGGGCCAGGAACAGATCGACTTGGGGGCAGCGCGAGGGCCTGCCCGCTTCCTGCCATCCTCTCCCACCCCTCGATCGAGCTGCTGCGGCGGGGCTGGTACTCCTCCATAACCCATCACCCTGACGTCCACGAATCTCACCGACTCCTTTCTTTACCTGCTGTACTGAAACGGATCCATCTGGCACGGCAAAGATTAAGTTTTGCTTCCCAGAGCTCTGTGCACCTCGGCTTCCCCACCACACTGGCCTGGAATCTGGGTAGTTTAGGCTGCACCCAGCACCCAAACGGTCGATCGCTGCAGAAATGCTGCGGAACTGGGCCAAAGCAGCTGCGTCAGCGCCGGTTCACGGTACATCAGGCGGAAAACGCCTGGACAGCGCTGCTTTGCCACTCTGTGCCTGCTGCGACCAGCTGCGGCACGCGTGGAGCTGCCTTCCCGAGCCAATTCGTTGCGATTCACAGCCCTCTCACAAGACAGGCAAGAACTGCCACAAAGCACAGTGCCATCCTCGTTGGCACCCGCCACGCTAGGAGTGCCAGCAGCCAGAGCCTCAGCCTATTTTTAAGGCTGAGCCCCTAAAACCAGAGTCCTGCCCAGCGTTCTCCAGCCCGAAAGAGGAAGTTTTTGTCGGCCATTACAATCCAGCAAATTCTGAAGCAGTTTCTGTAGCGCTTGTGCCCCGCCTGACACAGCCACCCCTCATTTCCCTACAGCAGCACAAGTCAGCTCCTTGTCGGGGGCAGCTCTTCTGGCGAAGCCAGCACAGAGAAACCCCAGGGCAGGAGCCCGCAGTGGGCTCTGAGCGGGCTGGGAGCAGTAATAAGGCTTGTGGAGGTTTAACAGCTCCCCCTCGAACCACTGCCCATGAAAGTTTAAAGCAAATAATCTCGTGTGCGCGACCAGCAGCAAACTTTTCACCGTTTATCAGCCGCCGCTGAGCAGCTCGGGCCTTTCTACTCCATCGTGTTTGCAAGAGGGGAGGAGGGAAAGAAAACAGATCTGGTTTTGTCTGTACAAGGTTTCTGAGCTCGGACAAAAAACGATCTGAAAACCTAACCCCGCTCGCACTCAGGCTAACACCTGTAGGACAGTTAAAGCCAACTCTTTATTTTATTCTTTTAATTCAAGCCACGCAGCCCTTTGGCCCCATTTCTAAACGGGTACAGGTGCTGGAAACGTCCCCAAAAGGCTGTGCAGGCCAGCTCTGCACCAACACAGCCCACAAGCGCTGCATTGCCTGAAATACCTGCTTATAGCAAGAAGAATCACCGATCCTCCGACATTTAGTTATGAAACCTGCACCTGCAAAGCAAGCTGAGCTCGCAGTCCTTTTCTGAGAGACAAACCTGGAGGAGCGCCGCGGGGAAGCACAGCTCTGCTCGTGCCCAGCTCTCACCCTCTTTCCAAAGCCCCCCAGACAGCGGTGCTCGCAGCTGGGCTGCAGAACCCGGGCTGCCTGACCCGGCCCTGGGAGGGAGAAGGGACTGAGGGCAGCACTCACCTGCTTGAGCTGCTCGTCCAACCTCCAGCCCTGGCGCGCAGCCGGGGAGCCGCAGTACGGCTGCTTAGTAGTGTCTTTACCCTGTTCTTCTCTGCCCTGCTGTCCCCGCTGGTGCCCCGCGGCCGGAGCAGGGTTGGAGGTAGAGGCCACTCTTTGGTTGTGCTGGGCAGCTTTGGGAGCGTGGAAGTATTTCAGAGCAGAGCAGGACTCCTTTCCAGTCATATCGGCACCATCGTCGAGATCTCCGCCTTCCAACCCGCCTTCCTCCTCCTCCTCCTCGTCTTCCTCCTCTTCCTCGTCCTCCTCCTCCTCTTCCGGCTCCGAATTCATGCTGCTCTCATCGAAAGCCCGCGCGGCCCCGGCCGGGGCTCTGCCCAGGGGACCCCCGGCAGAGCCGCCCGAAGCCCGGCCCGCGGTGGCTGCCAGCACGGCGTGCTGCACCGCCAGCTGCTGCGTGTAGAGCAGCTGGGCTTCCCGCAGCTGCCTCTGCTGCCGCTCCCGGGAATCCATCTGCAGAGGGCTTTGCTGCTTCTGCTGCTGCTTCTGCAGCTGCTCAACCACGGCCTCCAGCTTCATCCCGCACGGAGCATGGCTGGGAAGAGAGGGGGGCGGCTGGGGCTGCAGCGGGCAGGGTTCGAGGCCCGGCCTTGGGAGACGGGCGGAATCTGAAAGAGAGGCAAATATTTGGCCGTATGAATATAAAATGCTTTCATCTTTTCCCCAGGAAGAGGATAAATAGAGTGCAAAGCCAATACTCTTTCCTGTGCAGGAGACCGTGAAACAATCAGCTTCGTGTTTAACAGCCTCGGGCTCAAACTCGCATTCAGTTTTCAGCCCGTTTAATTGTATTTGCAAGCCGAACACAGTTGCTATAACCTCGGCTTCGTGTGCCCCACAAGGCAGCTGAAATGCCTTTGTCCGCTGGCCCAGCCGCTCGTTTTCCCCCGGAATCCTCCCGTGCCTGCTCAGCGACCGCTCCTGAAACACTGGGTTTAGCGTTTGGGGCTCGCTCCTTCCGAAAACACTGCCTTAAAAGGAGACAGCCGGGCCCTGATCCTCCCCATATTTCTATTAAGAAACGTGCAAGGTTTTATCGTGGGCCGCTCCTCTCTCGGGTCTGTAATGCTCTCGTTGTTTCACTCCTTTCTTTACGCTTCGAACACCAAACACTACTTTTAGCCGCTGCTTTTTCCCCGACGCGAGGAAAGGCAGCCCGACACGCACAGCAGGGCACGGGGCAGCTCCTGCCTGCGCTCCCCCTTTGATTTTCCTGGGGAAAATGCCCTGGAAACGTTACCACGTCCCCGTTCTGAGCCAGCACCAGGCTCCTTTGGGGCAAAAACCCCCAGAAAAGCCACGGAGCCCCGATGGCTGCGCCTCGGCTCACCAACCTGCCTCCCCCGGACTCGGCGTCCTGCCGGCAGAGAGGGCCCCGCCGAGCTTTCCAACGCAAGGAGCCGCTAAGACAGGTCTCCCCCGCTGCCCTTCGGGGTGCAGCGGTAACAAAACGCTGCCTCTTGGGGGAAACAAAGGGCGGGCGGACCTCCGGCAAGCCGAGGCACCTCCCGGCCACCTCCCACCCGCTGCTTACCAGCAGGGCCGTGCATCGGGCCCGGCAGAGCCCGGCGGCCCCGCAGCGGGCTGAGCTCCCAGGGCCCCGTTTGGGAACCGACGCAGCTCGCCCTAAAGCAAACAGCCCGAGGGAGGCCGACTCCCAGGGGCCCCCGAGGGAATCCGAGAGCTCTCAGAGGCTCGCGTGCGATGGGATAAAGGTGGGAACGGGGAAATACGGGAGGAAATACGGGAGGAAACGGGGAAATACGGGAGGAAACGGGGAAATACGGGAGGAAACGGGGAAATAAGCAGCCCGACGCTGGGGGCAGCTCACAGCGAGCTCTGCGCAGGGCCATGGGGGTTTTGGGGAAACCCCGCACGACCCTCGAGGGCCCCCCGAGGAGCCGAGCTCTGGGCGCCGAGCAGCAGCGGGAGAGGCGTCGTGGTCGGGCGCCGGCCTCGCGACATGTCGTGATAGCGGGAGGGAGGGAGGGACGGAGGGAGGGAGGGCGGGCGACGGCAAGGGGGCCGGCGGGGCACCGAGCTGCGGGCTTCAACGCCCGCTTTAGGGCCTGGCACGGTCCCGGTGACCCCCCCGGTGACCCCCCCAGCTCCTCACGCCCAATTCTGGGCGGATTTTAGGCGGTTTCACCCGACCCTCCTTACCGAAGCGTTCCTGCGCTGAACAAAGCTGGGGCGTTGAACAACCCGAACACCCCGCGGGGCGGCGCCGAGCTCCCGGGGGCAGGGACGGGCTGCCCCGGCCGAGCTGCGAGACCCCCGGGGGGGGCCTCGGCCACAACCGGCACTGGGGGGGCTCAAACCGTGCCCCCGGGCTGCCCCAACCCCCCGGGGGCTGCCCCAACCCCCCCGGAGCCGCGGCCCCCCCGGCTCCGGGCCTCCTCCCAGCCCCCGCTCGCCCCCTCCCCCGGTCCCCGGCCCCTCACCGCCCGGTTCCCGGTGTCTCCCCGCCTCGGTGCCGCCTCCCCCCGGCCCCCAGCCTCCCCCCGCCGTTTCCCTGGGCCCCCCACGCGGCCACGCCGCCGTTACCTGCGCCTCGCCCCGGCCGTGCCGGCTCCGGGCCCTCCGGGCCCCCCGCGCGCCGCCGCCGCCGCCGCCTGGGCCCCGCCCGCCGCCGCCCCCCCAGCCCCGGGCCCGCCCCGCCTCAGCCCAACCGGAAACGGGCCGCGGGGGGGCGGTGCCCGGCACCGGAAGCTCCCGCCTCGCTTCCGGGTGCGGCCCAGGCAACGGCGGCGCCCGGAAGGGGCGGGAGGAATGGTGAGGGAAAGGCGGGACGGCCAATGGAACGGCGGGGAAGGAGCGGCTTCCGGTTCCGGGGGTATAAAAAGTGGGGCGCGGGGCGGGGCTGGGCAGTCGCAGGCGAGGCGGCGGCGGCATAGGTGGGATAGTGGGTGCGGCGGTGCCGGCCTTTGTTCTGTGGTCTGAGGGGGTCCGTGGGGCTGGGGGCTGCACCAGAGGGGTGCGGGGGGCTGCGAGAGGGGGGAATGCCGGAGGAGAAAGTGAGGAGGGGGTGGGCGCGGCCCCGAGGGGTTTGGGGGGAAAGGGGGGGGCGGCCCTGAGGGGCGTGCGGGGGGTGGGGAAGAGAAGGGCATCCCGGAGGGGCTTTGGGGGTAGAGTGAGGGGGGGCAGCCCTCAGGGGCCTTCCCTGGGGGGAGGGTTTGTCCCCCAGGGATTTTTGGGGGGTAGGGGGAGAGGAGAGTGACCCTCGGGTCTTCGGGGAGGGGGAGGAGGGGTGTCCTGAGGGGTCTTCTTGGGGTGGGGGAGGGAGGGAGGGGGCGGGGGGAGGAGTGCTTACTGATGGGGCTTGGGGGGGAGGGAGAGGAGGGGGGCTTCCCTGAGGGTTTTTTTTTTGGGGGGGGGGGGGGGGGTGGAATGGGAATGTCTCTCAGGGGATTTGGAGTGGGGGTGAGGAGAGAAATTTTCCTTGATTTTTTTTTGAGGGAAAAAGAGGGGAGGGGGGTGTCCCTGAGGCTTTTTTTGGGGAGGGGAAAGGAAAGGGGCAACATCCCTAAGGGGCTTTGGGGGGGGGGCGGCGGGGAAGAGGGTGTCCCTGGGGAGTTTTTGGGGGGGGGGGGGGGAGAGGTAGAGGTTGTGGGTGGCCTGGCCTGACTCCTCAGGGTGTGCGTGCTGTGGGGGGTTAGGTCAGGGTTAGGTCACCCTGATGCCTTTTTGGCACCCCCAGGACACATCTTTGAGTCTCCTCAGTGCCCCCTCTCATCTCCTGGCCCTTTCTAGTGCCCTGACCCCCTCTGGTCCCTCAGCACACGAGGGCAGGGCCCGCACTGTCCCCCCCACGAGGCGCTCTGTGACCCGCCCCCCCTTGTCCCCCAGGCGCGTCAGCATGGCGGACGAGGAGATCGCTGCCCTCGTGGTGGACAACGGCTCAGGCATGTGCAAGGCGGGCTTTGCGGGGGACGACGCTCCCCGGGCCGTGTTCCCCTCCATCGTGGGGCGCCCCCGGCACCAGGGCGTGATGGTGGGCATGGGGCAGAAGGACAGCTACGTGGGGGATGAGGCGCAGAGCAAGAGGGGCATCCTCACCCTGAAGTACCCCATCGAGCACGGCATCGTCACCAACTGGGACGACATGGAGAAGATCTGGCACCACACCTTCTACAACGAGCTGCGCGTGGCTCCGGAGGAGCACCCCGTGCTGCTCACCGAGGCGCCCCTCAACCCCAAGGCCAACCGGGAGAAGATGACGCAGATCATGTTTGAGACCTTCAACACCCCGGCCATGTACGTGGCCATCCAGGCCGTGCTGTCGCTGTACGCCTCCGGCCGTACCACCGGCATCGTGATGGACTCCGGGGACGGCGTCACCCACACGGTGCCCATCTACGAGGGCTACGCGCTGCCCCATGCCATCCTGCGCCTCGACCTGGCCGGCCGCGACCTCACGGACTACCTGATGAAGATCCTGACGGAGCGCGGCTACAGCTTCACCACCACGGCCGAGAGGGAGATCGTGCGGGACATCAAGGAGAAGCTGTGCTACGTCGCCCTGGACTTCGAGCAGGAGATGGCCACGGCCGCCTCGTCCTCCTCGCTGGAGAAGAGCTACGAGCTGCCCGACGGGCAGGTGATCACCATCGGCAACGAGCGGTTCCGCTGCCCCGAGGCCATCTTCCAGCCCTCCTTCCTGGGCATGGAGTCCTGCGGCATCCACGAGACCACCTTCAACTCCATCATGAAGTGCGACGTGGACATCCGCAAGGACCTGTACGCCAACACGGTGCTGTCGGGCGGCACCACCATGTACCCCGGCATCGCCGACAGGATGCAGAAGGAGATCACGGCCCTGGCGCCCAGCACCATGAAGATCAAGATCATCGCCCCGCCGGAGCGCAAGTACTCCGTCTGGATCGGCGGCTCCATCCTGGCCTCCCTGTCCACCTTCCAGCAGATGTGGATCAGCAAGCAGGAGTACGACGAGTCCGGCCCCTCCATCGTCCACCGCAAGTGCTTCTAGAGGGGCTGCTGGCAGCCACCCGGGGCGCCCCCACCCCCTGCGGGAGGAGGCGTTGCAGGTCTTCGGGGGGCTCTCCCTTCGCTTCGGACCACTATTGTTTGACTGTTCATGTCCTAATCCGGTGAGGTACCGAGTAGTAATGTAACGAGCAGTACGCGTTTTAACCGCCCTGCCACGATTTGGCCAGTTTGTGACTAGAGGTTTTTTTTTGTTTTTAGCAGAGGAACAGCAGCAGCCCCTCAGGCTGAGGTTCCGGGGCTGGCAGCTCCTCCTCATAGCTGTACTGACCCTCCGAAGGTAGAGGGAGGGTTGTTCACGTTTCCTGTGTAACACTAATAGGATGACACTAAAGTAGGCTCGTCACCTTTAGGTTTGTCACAACTGACTTATTTGTAGGAAAACAAATAAACTTCTTAGTCTTAAAGCTATGCAGTGGTATTTCTTGCCTTCTTTAGGGTGGGTCTGGGTCTGCTTGCTCTGGGTGCTGCGTAAGGCCAGGCTCTGCACTCAGACTGAGCTCTGGGTGTCCGCCTTGGAGTCTGAACCTCCGAAAGCAGAACTTGGAGCGGTGCTGTGCGAACTGCGCCGTGTCACTGTCTGCGGCACAAACCATTTAAAGAACTGTTAGCAAGGGAAACTTGACTGGTATGTGGCTCTTGCAGCCTTTCTGGACTTTCATGGTAACTTGGCTTTTTTTAGAACGTAAACAGCCCTTCCTGTCAGAAAAGCTAGCAGGCTGGCACAGGTTTTGGGGTCAGAGGAGCAGCTTCTCCTTTTTTGGGAGAGGGCGATGAGGTGGAGCAGTGGATGTTCCTGAAGCTCCTCAGCCTGGGGAGGTCGGCTCCTTTTGCTCTGGGAGGGTTGAGTTGTCCTGCAGAAACACTTCTTCAGTAAGAGGAGTTGTCCCGCGGAAATGCTTCCTCCATCAGGAGAGGCAGGCAAAGGATGGACCCGTTTATTGCAGCGCTGCAGAGGCAGCCTGTGCACGTGCTGGGAGGGGCAGCGGGGGTGCCTCCCCATGGGCTCCCAGCCCCCGGGACAGCTGCCCTCCTGCCGAGCCTTGCTGGGAGCGAGGGGCTGCCCCCGGCCCTGCTGCCAGCCCCCCGTTTCCGTGCAGTGCCCCCCCGCCGGGAGGCGCCGCAGGTCCACCGCCTCCCCGCGAGCCCCGGGCGGCAAAGAGCGGCTTTATGCCCCCGTCCCGCTTTTAAACCCCCAGCCGGCCTCCCGTTGGCTCGCCCTTCCACCTTCCCTCCAGGCTGACCAATCAGCGGAGCCTCCCTTAGCGGACTACGCGTCCCAGGGCTCCCCGCGGCGGGGTGGTAGGGGCATTTCCGCTTCCGGCGCGGTGTTGCCGGAAGAGAAGCGGCGGCGGCAGGGTCTGAGGGGAGCTCCGGGGCCGCGCCTGCTCGGGGCCTGCAGCGCCCGGCCGCGCCCCCCCCCCCCCCCCCCAGACCCCCCTTAGAGCTCCCCGGGGAGCTCCGGAGCGGTTCCGGAGCCGGTTGGCGGTCTCGCCCCGCTGTTGCCGCCCCCCCCCCCCCCCCGCGGCGCCGGGTCTGCCCATGGCGCTGCCCGAGTGGCACATCGCCGTGAAGCTGGCGGACCAGCCGCTGGCCCCCAAGTCCATCCTGCGCCTGCCCGAGACGGAGCTCGGCGAGTGCCCGCTGGGCGGCTGCAGCATCTCCTGCCTCAAGCAGCTCATCACCGGCAGGCTGCAGGAGTCCGTCCCCGACCCCGAGCTCATCGGTAGGTGCCGGGGGGCGGCGCCGAGCTGCTGCCTCCGCCGTGCCCCGGGGATGGGGAGTCCCGGGGCTGGAGGGGCCGGGCAGGGGGGGTTTGGTGGGACCGGGCAGGTGGCATGGTGCTCCGAGGGCTTGCCGGAGGCTCTGCTGCGCGGCGGCTGCCTGAGCGCCTTGCGGTGGTGCCGGCGCGTTCGGTCTCTGCGGGGCTCACAGCGCTCCTGTGGGGTCGGCGCGCTCCTTAAGGAGCCTTTTGGCAGAGCTTGCCGGTACCGGCGTGTCCGCAGGGGAGAGCTCAGCTCTTCTAAAGGAGGCAGCAAAGACATGTCTGTGAATATCAGCTCTGATTTCCTCTCGTTTTTCATGTCGTGATGAAGCAGCTCAGCGGGCAGGGCCATGTCCCCGCGGGCAGGGCGATGTCCCCACCCAGTTCCCAGTTCTTAAGGGCCCTGAGCCCTTTCCGAGCGTGCTGTAGGCATTTGTCTTCCCATGTTTTTCGCTTCCTCTAGATCTGATCTACTGTGGCCGCAAGCTGAGGGATGACCAGACGCTTGATTTTTACGGCATCCAGTCGGGCTCCACTGTTCACGTGCTGCGCAAGTCCTGGCCCGAGCCCGATCAGAAACCGGGTGAGGAGGAGGTGGGGTGTGAGGAACAGCTCGGCTCCTCTTGGGGATTTGCTTCTGGGAGGCTGGTGCAGGGTTTGGGGGCGGAACTGACCTGTTTGTGTGCTCCACCTCCCACAGCAGCAGATGGGGTAGAGTTAGGGAATGAATCATGTCACGGGGCGAGCGAGCACCCCTTCCTTACGTGGCTGTGGCCAGATTTAGGGTGTTGCCAGAGAATGAGGAACGAAATGTCTCATTACTCTAGGTCGAGGGAAAACCAGGCTCGTGTGCGCCTAACTGTAGAATAAATTGTGTTAGTTTAGGGTCGTTACCTTAATACACTTCCTCCTGTGCATGTGGGAAGGTACATTTATATGTTTTTGTATGCCTGGAAGCTGGAAGTGCTATCTTTCCTCTCTCAGAGCCCGTGGATAAGGTGGCAGCGGTTCGCGAGTTCCGGGTCCTTCACACTGCCCTGCACAGCAGCCCTGCCTACAGAGATGCAGTGAGTGAGGCTGCAGTTTGTCTGGGTGCCTTTTGTCTGTCTTCCTCGCTGAAGAAAGGCCCTGAGTGGAGCCTTGCTGTGTGCCGCTGCTGATCCCTTCTGATTGCTCTGGCAGGTCTTCAAAATGCTGGGGAACAAGGAGTCGCTGGATCAGATCATCGTAGCTACTCCTGGCCTCAGCAGCGACCCAGTTGCTTTGGGTGAGTCCAGATGTCATCCAGAGGGTCTGAGGAGAGCCAGGTAAAGATGGCCTCGGTATAAAACAAACACTGTAATTTAAACACTAAAATAAGCTCTTAAGGAGTGTTTAATCCCTGACGTATGGGATGGGATCGCAACTTCTCACAGCCAGCTGGGCGTCAGGGTTGATCCTGCCGTAAAGTATCGCTGTCTGCTGGAGCACAGCCTGTGGATCTGCTGGGGAAGCCCCGTCCCGGGGGTGTGGCTGTGATTCAGCCTCTCTCTAGGAAGGCACAAAAGGTTTCGGAGAACAGTAATAGAGCGTTTACGGTGGTGTCTTTTTGTGACTCACTTCCTGAAAGCAATTCGTTTGTTTTCTTCCCATGATTTGACCGTCTCCTGCGGATTTTGTATCCTGTCTCGTACTGGTCACACTTCCTGGTCCCTCCCAGGAGTGCTGCAGGACAAGGATCTCTTCTCAGTGTTTGCAGACCCCAACATGCTGGACACGTAAGCTGGCGCAGTGACTGGGCCGTGCCTTTGTTGTTTAGGCTGCTTCCCTCAGGGTGTGAGAGAGCGGTTCTGCTCCTGCCTGCCGGCACAGGAGCACCAGGGCAGAGATTCAGGACAGGGCCCTTCACCCTCAGCAGCAGAAAAGAGGGAGCTGACGCTTTGATGTGCGCCTTCCTCCACTGCTGATTTGAGCTGCGGGGTATTTAGTGGGAGCTGGGCCGTGCTCACCTCCAGACCCTGCGTTCGAATCCAGGTCTGGTCGCTCCCAGCAGAGCTGCTCCCAGGAGAGCAGGTGTGTGCAGTGGGACCGAGAAGGCTTCTCCGGCTGTGGGGGGCGAGCCGGGGAGCATTTTGCTGCTGGGCAGCCAAAGTCAGCATCTGAGGTGGCGTTGGCTCAGCCAGCGGGGATGGCTCTGCCGCTCCTGCTTTAATTTCTTTGCTAGTATCAAGCTGCTGCTTTCTTAGCCTCCTCGCGTACATGATTTATTTTCCCACCCTCCCTCCAGGCTGATCCCAGCTCACCCTGCCCTGGTGAACGCCATCGTGCTGGTGCTGCACTCGGTGGCGGGCAGCACCCCGCTCCCAGCCCCGGAGACGTCCTCCCGGGGCATGTCCTCTGGCTCCTACCGCGACATGCCAGGTGCGTTCAGCCTGCGGCCACGCGGCTCTGCGGGCTTCGTCTGCAGATAAATCCCTGCTGGGCTGACACACAGCCTTCCCCGGGCTGGAGGCAAAAGAAGTTCGGGTTCCTGAGCGAGGAGCAGTGCGCGTTGTGGTTTGATGGGTTGTGTTGACAGAGGCTTATCTCGTCCAGTGCAACCTCAGAGCCTCTCCTGGCCACACACGTGTAATCACTGTGGGTAGCAGAGTGCTGCGGGCTCTGTTCTGCACAAGTTAGGGGCTTAACCAGAGCTGTAGCTGGGGCTGGGCCTGGCTGTGTGGCCAAGGCCTCTGTGGGATTCTCATGCGGTGCCCGGTTCCTGCCAGCACCCAGTTCTCTGCATCTGGTGATTCTTCTTCCTGTTGCAGGTGGCTTTCTGTTTGAAGGTCTCTCTGATGATGAAGATGACTTTCACCAGGTAATTCGCAGGCCAGGTCAGGTGGGGCAGCTGTTTGGGGCTTGCTTTATGCATTTAACACGTAGCTCTTAAAGACTTTAAAGGTTCTCTCTCTTATCTCAAGAACAGCATGAGTTCCTCTGCCTCACGGGGGCATTGTGAAGATAAATGTCTTTTGTTTTTAAGCTGATGGACGAAATATTAAAAGGTTTACAGCCAGCTTCAGCAGCTTTATAGTTGGGTTTGGAAAAAAACACGTCTGATTGCCAGGTGTGTTTCCTTTAAGAAGTTCCATGTTTGAATTTTGAATACGGTGGAGGAGAGATCCCTGGGAATACGCACACGAGCTAGGCCTTAGCGGGACACGGACACTGACGCCTGAGGCGCTTTTCTCTCCACGCAGAGCACGAGATCGACGCCGTCCAGCAGCACTTCTGGTTCCCGCCCGGCCTCCCTCGGCTACTCCGGGGCTGCAGGGCCCCGGCCCATCACCCAGAGCGAGCTGGCGACCGCGCTGGCACTGGCCAGCACGCCGGAGAGCAGCTCCCACACGCCTACCCCTGGCACCCAGGTACAGCAGCTGGGGGGGTCCCGCACCACGGAGCTGGCTCGTCTGAGAGCGAGCCCTGCTCGGTCTGGGAGCCCTCTGTCTGGGGTCTCCTCCAGACGGGCTGGGGGAGCGCTCCCCTGAGCCGTGCCCAACTCATCTCCTCCTAGGGTCACTCCTCTGGGACCTCCCCGATGTCATCCAGCGTCCAGTCAGGGACACCCATCACCAACGACCTCTTCAGCCAGGCTTTGCAGCACGCCCTGCAGGCTTCGGGGCAGCCCAGCCTGCAGGTCAGTGTCTCAGCCCCCTCTTCTGGGGACCCGTGAAAGCTCCGCATGGCGTTGGGTGCTGCGGGGTGGAGGTGGTTCTTCCAGCTGCCTTCTGTGGCAGGACAGCGAGCTGGAAGGGGAGAAGAGCTTGGAGGAGGCGCAGCAGACCGATGTTAAAGGGCTGGGTGGAACGGGAGGGATGGGCTGGGGGATTTGGGGTGTGCTCAGCAAAATTTAGGACCTTCATGACCCGTTTGCACGTTTAGCATTGCACTTGTGAGTCAGAGAGGTGGGAGAATCCAGTGTAGCAGAGGGGGCTGCGGTGAAGGCTGTCGTGTTGCCGCTTGGACTCCTGCACCTACCCTTAGCTTCTTTTGTTTCCTGTCCGTAGAGCCAGTGGCAACCCCAGCTGCAGCAGCTGCGAGACATGGGCATACACGACGATGAGCTGAGCCTCCGGGCCCTGCAGGCCACCGGAGGGGACATCCAGGCTGCCCTGGAGCTCATCTTTGCTGGCGGGGCTCCCTAGCTTCGGGCAGGAGAGGCTGGAGCGGTGTGCGGCACCGTGACGCTCCTCGCTCTGGGACTCGGCCCCACAGCTCTGCTCTGCGCCGGGGCTCGGAGCTGTCGGGGCGGCGGCTCCTGTCCTCGCGGGTGGGCTGCGCGACCCTGGCTGAGAGCACCGAGGCCGGTTCCTCCAGCTCCACTGGTAACCTCTCTCCAATCTCCCCCTTGTCCCCGTTCTGCCCACCAGAGATGAGACCCCAGAGCCCTGCTCAGCATGCGGAGGCAGCTCTCGTGTGCTGGGGAGACGTGGCACCTACGGTCCTGCGGTCTTAGTTCTGGCAACGCGTACCCCTGCCTGCTGTTTGGTTCCTGCCCGCCTGGCGTGCCTCGGTCTTGTCTTGTTCTGTCGTTGTGGTTCCCCTGTGCCTGACTGCATTAAAGGGACTGTATTCACCTGCCTCGTGTTTGGGTTCTCATCCATCCCGGGGTGTGTTCCAGACCTGCCAGGCGGCGTGTGCTTGTTGCGTCGTGGGCGCTGGAGAATGGATCTGCCTGTTGCAGGACGGCTGTGTCAGCAGAGGGCACTCCTCCTACAGAACAGAGTGCTACCTCTGGCCCGTCGTTATTAAGAGAACGTTGTGCTGGGCGTGGAGCTTACCTGCCAGCCCTCCTCCGGTGAGTTAGGCCTGTAAAAACCAATTGTGCTACAGATGTTCTCAGAGAAGGTGCCACAAAGGAGCATCACATCTCCTTTTCGGCACAAACTTAGCTGTTCTCAGCCGGTATCAGCTGTTCTCAGCTCTGCGGTCACGGCTGGTGCAGTCCTGCACGTTGGTGTGGTGCAGGAGTTCACGGCCACCGCCAGGTGACAGCAAGAACATGACAAGCACAGAGGCAGGGGGTTGAGGCAGGTGCTGAAGAGTGCGCGGTGCTGCCTGGGAGAGACGCCTCGTTTCTGACACCCCGGGTTACTCTGCTGGGCTGCAGCCGGTGTTTTCCAAAGTGGCTTCTAGTCCTTGGTGCCCTGTTTGAGGTGCCCAGGACCTGCACTGCAAAGGCAATCAAACGATCTGGCCTGTAATTAGCTAATGGGAACTGAGAAGCTGGAGCCAGAGGCAGACCTGGCTTGGCTCTGATTGTACCATCAAGGTTAATAAGGCATGAAAATGGGAGCTGCTCTGCCCCAGGTGCTGCCGTGTGACAGTAGGGAGGCTGACAGCAGAAAACGATCCATTACCTTCCGGCCACCTGTGTGCCCCTCTAATTTCCAAGTGCTGTTATTGTTTGCTGATAGTGTCGGCTATCACCCGGCAATGCTGGATCATTCCCTCCAGGACAGCTTATCATTTAATCCTGGCTAGAGGATTAAGCCTCCCAGGAGGGAGGGACTGGCTTTGTTTTTCAATATGTGGGAGATAAGATCTGATGGCTATCGTAGGGTCGGGCCTGACGGCTTTCCTGACTCGATACACCCTTCCCGGACACGGCTCTCACCACCTGCTTCGGGAACCCGCTCCAGATGACGGCCGTGACTCCGTGTGTCTGAGAACAGATTAATTGGTTCCCATCCCTGGTGCCTTCACGCTTTGCTTTGCTGGAATGGGTGGCATATGCCCAGCATCCTCCCTCCCTTTCCCGCTGTGAGATGAGCCCTGCCGTCAGCCCCGAATCCTCCCGAGGCTAGCTGGGGATTAGCTGTATCACAGATGTCGCGGCGGTGCTGGAGCTGGCTGTCCTGAACCCCCCAGACCCGTGCAGGACTTGCTTTGGGACCAGGGCTGGCTTGTTTGCTAGGCTGTGCCCTGCTAGTTCTCAGCTCAGACTGGGAACAGCTCGGGGCTGGTGGTGTCCCCACATTTTTCCTTTATCCTCCCGTGCTATTATGATTTGATCTCTTTGACCAATGTTTTGTATAAAGTAGCTTTTTTCCATTATATGGGCTCTTCCTGCTTTCCCCTGTGTTCCCAGGTAGCTGAGAATCGCCTGGAGGTTTTGCATAAAGAGGATTTCTTTCTATTTCTTTCGCAAATCATGTTACTTGGCTCGGAGTACCACATCAGACGCGTTCTCTGCCTGAAACGGCTATATAGCAGAGAACTTGGCACTGATGTCGTTCGCAACCCGACTGATGCGTGTGCTTCGCTTCCCTCATCTCGCCTGTCCCTGCCTAGAATAGAAATGTTCAGCAGCCAGGCAAATTTAGAGAGGCAGGGAGGGGAAGAGAGGCTCTGCCTGGGCCCTGCAGGGCTGCTGATGGAGGGGGAGGAAGGGAAACTTTGATGCGGGAGGCTCTTGGAAGAGGCGAGCGGGAGCTGCGAGTGCCTCATCGCCGACCCTGCGGCAGCCAGGTGAGCGCAGCCTCCCCGCCTGCTCCAACTGCCTCCCGCCTTCCAGCCCCGAGCTGAAAGCGGTGCTGCGTGCAGGGGAAGCTCAGCCTCGGCCCGGGGGGAGGCTGCAGGAGGCAGCTGCTTTGGATGCAGCGCGAGGTCTGTCTGAGCCTGCCCCGGCTCCTCCAGCTGCTGGAGCCCTAAGCGGGGTATGGGGCAGAACTGGAAGCGCTGGGAGATGCTGGTATCTTGCTGAGAAAGCAGCTTTAGCGAGGCACCAACTTGCTGGAGCTCAACAGATTGTGCTCTTTGCGAGCAAGTTGCAACGAGCTGCCTCCCACCTGCCTGCTCCCTGCGGTCCTCCCTTGGTGTCCCCGCTCCTGCCCCAGCTCTCATCACGGCCTCAGCGCTCGGCTTAGCGGCGCAGCCGGTCCCGTTGGGGCTCAGCTTGTCCGTGTCCTGCCTGCCGCCTCGTCTCCCCGCACCGCGGCCGTCAGCCAGCGCCTGTGGCCTGAGCGTCTCAGCAGCTGTGCCGCGGGAGCAGATGGAAGGTGTTTGCTGAAAGCATTTGGCTGACCCTCCGGGAGGGGTGGAGGTCAGGCCGCAGTTCCCCGACGTAAGTGCTTTCATTAGGGACTTTCTGCTTCTGACATCAAAGAGAAATTTTTGGTTCGGTTCCCTCTTCACCTCGCAGTGGAACTGACAAGGGAAGCGGCAGCAGCGGGTGTTTTCAGCAGCAATGGCAGCAGCTGGTTGTACTCCTGTGTTTCGGTAATCTTGTTGTTTGTTCCAGTGTTTGGCCATCAATGCTGGCGTGTCACGGACACCTGCAGGGGCTGGCAGGTTGGCTGGGACGTAGACTCTTCACCAGATGAGCCCTTCTCTTCTGCTTTGGCCACCTTGATGGCTTTTTGCCCGTCTGCCTTGTTTCTTTTTGCCAAAGACAGTCCTGGGCTGACTGTCTCCGTGAGGAACAAAGCGGTGCTGTGGGAGGGTGATTCTGCAGCAAGAAAGTAAAGCTGACGAAGCAGAATCTCCCAGGCTCCACATCCATGACGGCTTCTGCTGTACCGCAGCCTGTGACTGCCCACCTTCGTCTTCCTGTGCTTTCACAGTGACGCTGGAGCCTTCCCCTGTGTGAAGTGAAAATAACCAGCAAGATCTCTACCAGGAGCAGACACTGACATTTAAGGTATTAAATGTTTGCGCAGTCTCTTAGGTGCGAGCATGCTTGGGTGGTTTGTTGGATCAGATGTTAAACCTCCAAAATTCCGAGCTCCTCATTTCGAGCTCCTCAGCCTTGGTTTCTGGCTTCATGTGACTAGGTTGAGAAAGATTTCCCCTCACCCTCCCGTATGCCTCTGTGATATTTCGGAATGAATGTTTCTCCTGTGCTCCCCCAGCCAAACAGGCTCTGAGTGTCCCCTGCTTGCAGGACTCATACAGGGATACGCTGGTAAAGGAGCCCGATAACCAAACCCGTGCCTAGGGAAGGCAGCCATGCACCTTAAAACAGCATCACCGCCTTGCCCAGCTTGGCCCGCAAAAAAAAGTGGGGTCAGGTCTTGCCCAAACTGCTCCCAGAGCTCTTGTGTCCTTGGGAAACGCAGTGGTCTTAGGTTTGGGTTCACTGCTTGCCCCGGTCTCCTGACTTAGTGGTGCTGAGTCTTATTTAAGTGCTGTGCTGGGAGCTGGAGGACTGACTGCCAGAACATCCCCGCTCGCCATGGGTGTCTGCTGAGCTGGGGAGCGCCATCCTCTGCTCCCCACATCCAGATGCGGTGTGGGGTGCACACCTTGGTCCCCTGCTACAGTCTGACACGCCAGCTGAGACCATTGCTGAAGGTGACATTCTCCAGCGCTGCTTTGCCCAGGATGCAGCATCTCGTGCAGGCTTTGCTAGGGAGGGAATAACCTTGGGCAGCCAGGCAGGAAACATCCACGTCGTGAACGGCAGCAGGAAACTTCTGTCAAAGCCCTTGCCTATGGGCTTGCTTTATTTGCAAAGGGCTTGGTGGTTTCCTGGCTGGTTTCGGCTTTGTTCTTGTGGGGAATGCTGAAGAATCGGGAAACACAGAGTTGTTTTTGGTTTCTCTTCTTGTTAGCTTTGTGCTGCTGGGGGAGCTCAACAGTCTCACCGAGGAGGCCAAGGCAAAGGGAAGAGGGGCGGCAGGAATTGCTGACTGCCACGAGCTGTGGGACTTCCTTGGCAGTAACGAAATCTTGGTCTCGTTCTTCCTCAGGCAGGCTTTCCGGGAACGCGATGATCGGAGCGCTGGTCAGGAGTCAGGTAAGAGTCAGGACGGGCGTTATGGCCCAGCTGGCCCAGCAGCGTGTGTCCTGTGAGTAGGGGGGACTCAGCCCCTTTCCTAGCACAAGACAACGTTCTTCTTTAGGAACGGCAGGAGGGGACCTCTGTGGCTGTAATCACCCAAGCATCTTTTTAGGGAACTGTACTTGGTGCAGCTAAAGACCCTGTGATGCTTACTGGGAAACAGCACAGTAAAACATTTGAGTTTCAAAGGCCACTGGTTCTATTTTAGCTCGGTGGAAGCAGAAGTATACTGAAAATGTCATACCATGAAATGTATTTGAAATGTATTTCCTAATATTTACTTCTGCAATTATAAACATTCTAATTTATAGATAGAAAGGTTTACAAATAGCCCTCAGACGTCATGCGTGCAGTTCTAGTTCTGCTTTGGGAGGTCGCTCGTAATTGGATTACAGTAAACAACAAGTGAAGTTCAAAGGGAAGAAGATAAACATTCCCTGAGCCATCCTTTGAGGCCAAGGTGCTGGCCGAGCTACTGGCTTTGAAATTGAAGCTTCCTGGCTCATCTGTTTGAACTGAACCTGGAAACTTAAAAAACAAACAAAAACCTTAGTAGTAGTGATAATAATATAAAAAAGAATCCCTGTTAGGGGGAGCCCAGGGACTGGGGGGAGTGTTTCTGTCCACACGGTCTTTGTGGCTGACTTCTGGGTGTTCCAGGCTGTCAGTAAGCAGAACGGTTGTCCTGAAGTAATTTTGAGACATCTTTTTCCCTTTCACTGAAACAAACACGCTCCTGATTTAAAAGCATGATCCGCTCGGTTCTGCAGGGCGCATTAGCTCAGGTATTGAGTTTGAGGGAGAAGCTGGAGAGCGATGGAAGCCCTCTCCAGGGGTGATAAAAGCATCAAATGGGTTGTGCAGGAGCAGAGCCAGAATTCCCTGACTTCCTGCAATGCCAATAACACAAGTTGCCAAAAAACCCCACTTGAGAGCAGATTGAGCAAAGAAAGGCCCACCTCTAGTAGATTTTCCAGCATCCACTGGTCCCAGGCTCAGAGGCTTTCAGAGCCAGAAATGGGGGTGTAAATAACTAACAGGCCCCGCTGAACTGTTCTTTTCTCTTTGAACGCAGAAGCTGGTAGCTCCCACGTCACCCTGCAGCAAGGAGTCCTGCAGTTTAGCCGCAGGTTGTGCGAAGATCTGACCCAAGAGGGCACTCAGCAAGTGGAAGGAGGAAATGAGGTGCACAGGTAACTGCTTGCATGTCAGACTCAAGGGGTGGTGGTGCTGTGGCAGTGGTAAAGCTCTGAGGCTGGATTTTTGGGTGCCTGGAAACAGCCTGGAATTGTTGTGGGCACTGAAGTGGCAACAGGTGATAAGGGGAGCTGGGCACTTGAGAAGAAAATTGCCATTGAATCTGTAAAGGAGATACTGTTGCTAATGACAGCAGAGCTCTGTAATCCCTCAGCAACGCTCAGCGTGCTACCTTGACATCCTGCAGAGCAGACTTCAAACCGTTTGCTTCTGTGTTAATTGGGTTGTTTGCCTACGGCCCAGTTCCAGGGAAGAGGAGGAGGCTGGCCGTCCTGTCCCTGGAGGATTCCTTACTGGGGCGCAGCTCCCTCTGATTAAATGTTTCAAAAATGCTTCCCAAAGGATCTTCGTTATGCGTAATTTGATCATCCCGTGGATCCTGCCAGCTGGTGTCGGGCTGGGCAATCAGATGTCTGTTTATTCTTCCTCCACCTCATTTTCTTACTCTTCTCTTCCTTCCTTCCCAAAGGCTGTGACTTGGTCACTTAGGGCTTCCTCCAGTTGCTTTCCCAAATGAGCTGTGTGGGAACATCGTGGAGTTGTAACAGCCAGGAAGCAGGTGATGGGCACACATCCTACGCAAGGCAGGGCAGATGGGAAGCAGGAAGACAGGGGAGCTCTTCCCTTTGACAACCTTCGACAGGTCACAGGGAAAAAAAGTCAAAAAGGTCGAGCTCATGGTGAGATCCTGAGCTGTTCCCACTCTCCTGCTGGAAGAGATGGTGGATCTGGAGAGAGAAACAAGAGCATCTGTGGTGCCGAGCCTTTGTGCGACCAGACAGGCTCTGAGTTTAGAGCCAAAGACAGTGCTGAACTGCTGACTACCTTCTGCATAGTTTGGCCCAGGGTCCTCGAGCAGAGGCCAAGATAGGAAGGAGGATCGGGGGAGGCAGAACATCTCAGACATCTCTCAGTTCCTGGCAAGACAGAAATAAGTGTTTAAAAGTACTTGAACACCAGGTCCACTTAATATCCTTAAATTAGTTTTCTTTCCTGAGCAGCCTGCACATCCTGCGTGTCTGGCCAGCTTGTAAGAGACTCTCTTGGTGTTTTTTCCCCAGCAGTAGTTTGAAGTGACTTCCTGGGGGCCAGGTGATTTGCATTGATTCCCCAGAGAAAAACAGACTAAAACCCCAACCCAATTATGGCAGGGGCTGGGAGAGCAGATTGTGGAGCGGGAACCTTAACTTGTGGATAACTAAGAGGACTCTGGGGGTCTAATAGGGCTGATAAAGGGCTCTGCTAAGCTCGTGTATGGGGCGGTGGGTGCCAGACCCTTAGGACAGACCCTTTCAAAGCAGAAGTGGGAACTGGAATTGCTAAGGAGTCTGCTTGCCAAGTGCTGAAACACAGCCATTCCTGCAGGAGAGCACGACACAATGCTGCCCTGAAATCCAGGCTCTTCCAGGAAGCAGAGGAGCACAGCGTCCAAAAAAAGAAATGCCAGGAGTTCCAGGTAAGCCAAACGGTCTGGCCTGCAGGGCCCTCGCAGGCAGACAGAGCTGGCACGCTGTGCAACGTTAATACATCAATATGCAGCTCTCGTGGTGGAATTGCAGCAGATCAATCTCACCAAAGCAACTTGTTTGTTCTTTTTGTTTTAATTCCCTTCCAAATGGGAAGGATCATGCACTGCGTCAAAAGATGTGATTCTCCCACTGTATTCGGTGTTGGTGCAGCCTCACCTTGAATATTGTGTGCAGTTCTGGGCTCCAAGATAGAAAGGATGGAAGCATCCTTTTTAAAAGTACCGTCCTTCCAAGGTGGTCCTTGGAAGCATCCAGAGGAGGGCAACAGAACTGGTAAAAGGGCTGGGGTGTTGTCAGCCTTGGACAATGCCCTCACGAATCTGCTTTAATGTTTGGTTAGCCTGACATGTTCAGGCAGTTGGACCCGCTGCTCTCTGAAAGTCCCTTCCAGCTGAACTATTCGAAGGTCTATTAACCGCCTAAAACCACTTCTGAGGGGCGTGCACAATCTTGGCAATCTGAGCAGGAGATGTGTATCTTGCTGTTTTGCTTGCTTTCCTGCTTCATCAGCAGCTCACTGAGCTGCTCGTCGACAGCACTGCTTGTTAAAGTGATGGGCATCGCGTTGGGACACATCTGCCAGACAAATGGCTGCCTTTTAGTGACAAGGCTGAGGTGTGCTTTGGGGTCATGTGGAGCTGAGTTAATTTGTGCCCATTCCTGAGGCAAGACCTCTGCAAGCTGCTGGGTCAGTGAGTAGTGTCGTGAAGCACTGGCCTGGGATGAGCCACTGGGATTTCTTCAGCAAGGGGCCCCATGCTGCAGAAGGGAAAGCACCGAAGAAGGGACAAACCAGCTAGTTTTGTGGCTCTCTCCGAGGAGGTAAGTATGAGACCACTGTGCCGCAGGCTTCCCTTGGCAAGTCAAGGAGTAAATCTATTAGAGAAAAGCTGCCCAGGGGCACGTGGCTCCTCCTCTGGCTGATTTTAAAGCCCCGAGGGTGGCACATGGGTTCTTCTCACCCCTTTGGTGACCCTTCCTAGGGCAGCAGATTACCGGGCTGTCGTTCAGCATCATGGCAGAACGGAGAGCTGGGGGTATACCACCTGGTTCAGTCCAGCTTCAAGAGATGGAGCTGAGCTTGCATCAAAACACTGTGCTGGAGAGGCTGAGGTCAGGGCTGCAGCTTTGGAAGGCGGTGGCTGAGTTGCCCCGCTGGTGACCACTGCGGCTGTCTGCAAGGAATGTGAGTTGGAGGGTGGTTTGTATGTTTTGAAATCAGAATGTGGCAGCTTATTGATAAATGATCCACTTTACTGCTTTTCCATCTCGATTTATGCAAGAACTGCAAGTCCTGTAGGTCTGTGCCAAAAGAAACAGAGAGTGGAATTTCACTTTTTTCCTCTCAAATTCACTGCTTCTAAGTCTTCTTGCTCCCAAAGGTGAAATACAAGGGGTAAAACGTAGCAGCTCTGGTCTTCCAAGGCTCTGGAATGGTCATTTACACTTGTGTCCCAGCCTCATGGGGCATCAGCCCATCCTGCAGCAGGGTCTCTGTGCCAACACATGCAGATTAGCAGTCCCAATCTCTTCCAGGGAGGGAGTGTGGAAACACATGCGTAAGCAGCGACTGTCCTGGTGAATGTCCTCAGCCCTTAGTGCCACGTTCGGAAAGATGCTCCTCTGCTCTTTTCTGAAGCTGTCACAGCTGATGACAGCCAGAGATCGAGATACGCCTGTTAGCTTTCTGGAAGAGAAGGCACAGCAGAGAGAAGATCTCGCCTGGTTTTCACGGGGATAAGCAGGTCTACGAGCTTGGCTGCTCCTCCATCCAGCCTCAAGCATGCAGCGTTGCTCCGTGCTGCTTCGTACCTCTCTGCAGGGCAGCTCTGCCCTGGGGTGACTTATTGGTGGGTTATTTTCTCAATGCATGGCACAGCGTGAGGCTGCTCCCTTCAGCCTCCAGATCTCATCTGTATGCTGTAACGTCCTGTGCAGCGACTGGGTGTTTGTGCGTGTGAGTCAGGCTCACCCCAGCTGATCACAATCGTGCTGCTGCAGCGAGGGTGCTTGCAGGGAGGAGGAGGAGGGATCCTAAAGAGAGCTGTAGCTCCTGGGGGGAGCAATAAATCGTTGGGGTGAACGCTCGGTTTTAATGAGGCCTGTTGATCTAAAGAGAGATGTAATCAGTGTTTTGGGTGGGATGCTTGTGTGTGCTTACGTGTTCCACCACGTTTTTCTTTCCTTTGCTGTGGGCTCCTTTGCTGGCGAGCTGACCCACAGAGATGGCTCGGCAGCTTTGTGTTTAACCATG
Source organism: Anser brachyrhynchus (assembly GCF_964034855.1). Lineage (NCBI taxonomy): Eukaryota > Metazoa > Chordata > Aves > Anseriformes > Anatidae > Anser > Anser brachyrhynchus. The sequence continues at coordinate 9,594,151 of NC_137706.1, read as the reverse complement.
TGTGATCTCCTGCAGCCCAGGGGCTGAGGACAAGCACCCGACTGTGCTGACTGCCGGGGCTGTCTGCTGTGCGTTGGAACTGGCCTGGCCTACCCCAAGACCTTTTTCCTGGGGATTTGTCAGCCTTCCCCTATCTCCAGGCATGAAGCCCTGATAGTTAAGATCCAGCACAGTGATCCCACGTAACAGGAGCGTGCAGCAAGCTGTCTGCCGAGTTTCCTGCTCGGTGTGGGTGCTGCAGCATCAGTCTGAATCCAGGACCACAGCGCGGTCGCACTCATGGGGTGGCTCAGCCGGTGGCACAGGAGATGGAGTGAACGTTTCCAAACTCGTGGGGGAGTTGGAAGCTGGATTTTATACACAGGAGCATTGTCTTTAGCTGTAGGTGGGGGGAAAAAACCCCTATAAGCTAACCATGCAGGGTACCAAGCTTTGTTAGTCAGAGGCAAGGCAAAGGGCAAAGCAAAGGATTTACAGCTCTAATAAGGCAGAAACTCGCCCAGTTCATCTCTGATCAGAACCCCTCTGTGTCACCACGTGGTGACTTTGTTGAGAGTGGGAGTTGAACGCCAGTCTCTCGGCCCACCAACTGTGTCGGGCCGTGAAAGACAAAGCAGATAATGTATGCAACTTTAATAGGGTAGCCTAAATTTGGGGTAGGTACAACATGCCAGCTCTCTGAGTTTATTAAGGAGCCAGCATGGGTTGTACGGCTTCGGCTGTTGGTTTATGAATGGTGCCCTGATGTTTCTCTTTCACTCCTGACTGTGTGAAAGAGCCTTAATGGATTACACATTTTTCAGCAAGCCTTCTCTGACCTTTACCGCAAGAAGGCAAGTGCGAAGGGCGGTTAGCACCTCTGGGGGCACCGGGGTGGGTAAAGAAATACCCGCTTCTGGGGCAGAGCGGGCAGTTGCTTCGGTGCGAGCAGCAGTGCAGAATGGTTCAAGGCTGGGAATCACCATGTCCAAAAGTGAAAAACCAGAGATGATGTGTGCGTTATCACGCTGTAATTACCCAAGCAGATATTTGGTTAAAGAAAGAGCTGAAACCCCATGCTTCGGCTTGGAGGGAAATTCCTGTGGGTCCTTACAAATTCACAAGCAGCTGGCTCATTAATTTTTTTTGCTTCCTTCAAAATGCCCCCTCGCACTGCCACTGTTCATCTCCGTCAGGTGCGGGGCGGCCCTGGGTCTAGCTTCAATACGGACTTTGAAGAGCACAGCTGCATCTCTCAGCCCTGCGAGTTCCCCGCGGGGCTCTCCTATTCTGGTCACGTCCGACCTTGCTTTCCTTGTGCGTAATTCCCTGCTCTTCTCATTAACAAACCTCGCAGCGCTCCACAAAGGCTGTCAGCCCTTGCTGGCCTCCTGATGGCGAGAGGAGGTCTGGCAGAGCAAAGTGACTTCCCAAAGGCCGCGCCGCAGCCCTGCGGCAGGCTGGCCCCACAAGGTGTGCTTGGCATCTCCTCCTTTCAGAGAAGGGAAGCGGAGTGGAAGTCAGGGCAGGGTCTTAGGGAAGGGAATATGTACTCACCGCGGCTCGTAAGAGGATTTCATCCTCTCAGTCACTCCCACGCTCTCACCCATACACGCGTAAGCTCCGGGATGTGAGTTTGACTGGTTTAGCAAGGATCGCTGACACCGAAGGACACTGTCGTTGTGTCTCTGGTATTTGTGTCAGGAAGAATACCAGACCCGTGATGACAAATTTTAGGGTCATCTCGTGTGTCGTTAGGACTGATCCTTTGTTATTATCTTCTCATAGCGCTAGCAGCAAAAAGGCTGATGCGTGAGATCCGCTGCAGCCTCGCTGCATCCTCCCGCGGGTCGAGCAGGGCGCTCTGTCCGTGAGCTGCCCCTGCTGCGGTGTCAGAGCGCGGCTGTCCGGGCTCCTCGCGTCCCCTAAGTACGGGAGCAGCACCCTTTGTTAGCAGTCTTTGCACCCTCGGGGTCTGCTGTTGCTTCTCGTGCTTTCTCATACACGTATTTTCATTCTTACTTCATTTATACCAACTTCTGTTCCTGCTCTTAATGTTCCTGCTATGAGCCTCTTCGCTTTCTGAGTTTACTGCAGGCTGTGGGCCAGCTGCAGCTTTTTCAAGAGGGCGATCGAAGCCGTCAGACTCCCACCTTTCCCTCCCAGAAGTGGGGCTGAAAGAAAGGAGGACCAAAAACTCCAGCAAAGCCTGAAGGTACCAGGGGCTGAGGATCCAGCACCAGCAAAGAGTCACTTAAAAAAAAAAATAAAATTGAAAGGGCTTGCTCAGTCCTACAGTCCCCGCCTCCGCTGCCACTCATTGGCTCTTCTCCTCACTACCCACTCTATTGTATAAGGCAACCGATGCGGCTGTCAGCTTCACAAGCTCAGGATCTCAGCTCGCCGAATCGCTGAAAATGGGCAGCAGGTCCCTGGTCGCCCTCCTCGTGGCCCTGTGTGCCTGCCAGCTGGGGGTGCGGGCGGCGGGGCGCTCCAAGGTGAACCCCAGGATCATCACGGCTCCCCAAGGTGAGTCCTGCCCGAGACGCAGCACCGGCGTGCGCAGCTGCCGGCTGCTCCCCGCGCCGGCTTTTCCCCTCTTTGGAGGGCAGTCGGGCTTTTCTGAATTGCTTTTGTCTCTTTAGGGAGACTTCGGGCTCTCGCTGTAACGCCTGTGATCTCTGGAGGGGCTTCTGGTGTCCTTGATAGCTTTTGGTGAATTTTTACAGCTGCCTTCCTGCCAAATCCTTTCCTTTTTGTATTCTAAAAGCGTTTTCCTACAAGCTGGATATGTTAAAGGCTGTCAAAAAGCCCACATCCTGAAAAGGGCAGAGTAAGCATTTCCTCTAACTCACGGGGAGAAATGGAGAAGTGTATTTGCATGAAAGTTAAATTTCTAATTAATCCGACATGCTTACCCTGGTAGCTAGCCACACGTGAGTTCTGTGACTAAATATTTACAGAGGGTATCTATTCTCAGGGGCAAATATATCCAACGGCAGGGACACAGGAGGACGGGGCTGTAATCTTACCAGAACTGAACAAAGAGCTGCTCTCAAGGAGGAGGCTTACGCGGAGAGCGCAGCCCGAGATCCATGCGTTGAAAAGAGCAGGCTAACGCTTGCTGGTTTTATCATGCGTCTTCCCGGCTCTTTGAGGAATACCCTCCAGGGAGGCTTTAACAAAAGACCCCGTCTTGTCCCCGGCGGTTATGGTGTTTGTCTAACCCTGGGGCTGAGCTGAGCTGCAGATCTCATGCTGCTCTGCAGTACAACAGCTCCTCTGTGCGCAGAGAACTTCAGAGGACGTGGATTTTCTGTGGTTTCTTCTGGACCATCTGTTATTCTTCTGCCGGGAGCCGCTTGGGCTCGTTTCTGCCTGGGATGAGGGGCCAGGAGCAGAGGGAAGGGCCGGGGGTGTGCGAGCAGAGGTGGCATCTAGCTGTCAAACCTCATGCTGGAAGGGAGAGTGGCTAAAGGTTGCCATTAGTAACGCCTCATTAATTTCATTCCTGGGTAAATGAAGCGGGTACAAAGAAATTGGTACAGAAGTGGGAGAGGAGCCGGAGGATGGGGTCACGCGTTTCTCGGTAGGAACTTCCCCTGCCCCGCTTAAGGGAAAGGAAAAGTTGCGTCGCTGTTGGGTGCTGGGGTTGGAAACGGCTGTCCTGGGGTAAAAGTGGTCTGGGGGGGGGAAGCGGGCTCGAGGGGTTGCCTTTCCACCTGTTCTGTGTGCTGCTCTTGGCGTGCGCACGCGATACACTCATTTGGCCTTTCCGAGCATCTGTGTCAGATGGTGGCTTCCCTGACATTAAACGCAGCGAGGAGCTGGCGCCGAGGAATACCAAAGCCAATTAGCGCTGGGATGCTTCCCTCAGAAGGGATCAGCTTGTGCTTTTCTCTGTTTTTTTCTTTTTCTTTTTGTGAAAAAGCTAAACTGGGACACGATTTCAATTAGGGAGCTAGCAGGGGCAGCTGCGCGGCACGCTTGCTGAGAGTCACTCGTGGGTCTCGTGTAACGGATCGGGTTGTGCTCGGCGTCACCTCTGCCCTTTGGGAAGCGGGTCTGCGCGGGGTGAGGCTGGAACGTGGCTTGGGGCGGGAGGAGAAGTGGGACAGAGGGACAGCGGGGGTGTGATGGAGCCCTCTTCAACTTCCCCAGTGCTCCAAACCCGGTGAAAGGCAAGCGCGGCGCCGTTATGGTGAATAACCTGCAGGTCAGCACGCTGGCAGTGGGGCTGGTGCCGTTGTAGGGTTTGGTTTCCAGGTCGAGCCCCGGGACCAGGTGGAGCAGGGCAGCAGTCGGGCTCCTCGTGGCTCGCCCTGGCTGTTCGTGCTGGGGCTGGTGTGCTCCGAGCGGTGCAGTGCTGGCCTCAGCCCTGGGCTCTGCAGGAGCTGGCGGCTCTTCACGTAATTCAATTTCTTACACGCCACAGCCCAGCGCTAGCACCAGGTATGGCAGTTCCAAAGACACCCAGAGATGTCACAGCCCTGCAGGACGACGGAGAAATTCCCTCCTGGCGCTGGCCTGAGCCCAGCCCTTTCCAGGAGGGGAGGGTAAGTGTGCAGCATCCATCCCCGGGCTGCTGCTCTGGGGGAGAGAAGGAAAGTGGCGCTGGGAGAAGCTGCAGCTGCCCTTTCCTCTCTCAGCCCCTGCCCTGTCCCCTTGTCGCCACCCTGCCAGGTTTGGGGAGATCCCTGGCCCTGCTTCAGGCAGCCAAAGCCACTCTGCTGTTTCACCCCCCGGTCCTTCGTTGTCTGATTGCCGTGGAAGAACTAGGTGAGGTGACATTGTGTGCTGTCAGCAGAAAAAAAAGGCTGCTGGCTTAGGTGGTACAACCCAGAGCTCCGCTCTGAAGACAAAGAAACCGAGTTGGCCTGCCTCGGTGTCGGGAACGGCTCGGCCTTAAGTGATTCTGCAGTCCTGGGGACTTGGACTTGCATCACTGGGACGTGGCTGGAACAAAGTGTTCTGCAGGTCTGCCTTTATCTCTCCTGGAGTGCACTGCACATAAACCCAGCCCCGAGGCTCAGACAGGGCGCCTGCTCTGCCTTTATTTTTCGTTCCTGACTCCGTAACGCAGTGCAGGATGGGGCGAGGAAGGGGCATGTTTTCCCAAACAGCAGCATTTAGCCCCAAAGGCCGTGGGGAAGGAGCTCTGGAGCTCTGGCAGCAGCCCGCACAGGTGGCTGGCTCCCATGTAACGCTGGTTAAGCAGTTCTTTGAAAGCACGTCTGACTCTGCAGGATTTCTTCCTCTTAGGGAGAAGGCAGAGCAAAGGGCTGAGGTCAGCTCCTGACCAGGGGTCATGTCTAAAGTACTTAAGATCCCTTTTTCTGCTGGGGAGTTTGTCGCCTTCCCCTTCGCAGCTGACCCGGCACGCCTGGGCTGGGGTCTCCGGTGCCAAGTTCCCGATCCGCTGAGATCTGTGGGGTGGGAGCGAGTGGGGCCGTAGAGCCTGGGCTGCTACAGAGACAGGCGTATCAGGCGAGAGCACGGTGTGCAAGGTTATATTTCCTTCTGTTTGTCCTCCCTGTTTCCCTAACTAAACACCGGCCAGCTGGGCTTTGTTTGGAGAGGTGCACGCAGCTCCCACGCCGAGCTTCTGCACGCCAGCCCCGATAGCGCCGCTGTCCCGATCCCTCTGCAGAGACGCGGGCTGGGCAGAGCTCTCCGGGTGACAAACCCTGGACGGAGCAGGGAGGTGGCACCCCAGGCTGGCTGGCTGCTGACCGGAAAGTCACCGAGCATTGGGAGAGCCGAGGAGCGCAGCGAGGCGCCCGAGGGCAGGGGCAGCCAGCTCCTCTCACCAGGCGGTTTTGCAGCACGGGAATCATTTTTAGCCACCGCCACTCTTCAGACTGCCGTGTCCTGGCTTACCCCTGCGTGCGTAGACCTGAGACAAACTCGCAGCCCTTTTCTGGCTCCCTGCTGCGGTCACACCTTGGGGTAGGATGGAGGCTGACGGTTTGATTTTCCCCCGGTGATTGACAGACGCGGCTAACGGGGGTTTCAGGGCTGGAGGGTTTAGAGCTGTTCTGTTCGCAGGAGACAAACAGGTTTTGCAGGGCAAAAGGAAGATCGTACCATTGACCCTTGGCTGCCTCATCCAAGTTGAGCAGGCTGGAGCCGGTTCAGGGGGAGTCAAATTAGAGTTCCCGGAAAAACCCCGCGCTGCCCCTAGTCCGGAGGCTTTGCCAAGCCTCAGCTCAGTGGGTTGGGAGGAACGCTGCCAGCAGCGAGTGCCCCTGCCTCCAGGAGCTCTTCCAGGAGCTCTTCATGCCTCCTTGTGCCTGGCGCTGCCTTCAGCTAGCGAAGGAAGGTAAGAGCTGATGGGGGACGGAGGTAAGAGGAGAGATGGTGGTGCCACCACCAGCTTCTGCTCCGTGGTGGCACCGTTTTTGCAGGTGCCACGGTCCCAAGAGTGTGAAACATCTTGTAGGGTACTTCTACGCAAAGCTCTCACAGCATCAACATTTCCAGGAGAAAGCTTCTCACTTTCCCAGCAGTGCTATTTTCTGCAGCCGGCTCGTTTTCACAGGCTGGGTGATGCTGGTATCATAAAATGTTGGTTGAAAATATTTTTTGCTCTGCGCAGATTGAAAAAAGACAAACAAACCAAACAAACCGAGCGAGTGAATCACAGCCACCTCCTGTTACAAGAGCGTGACACAAAACCAGCAGACATGGGCAAACTAATAAAAAAAAAAAAAAGTTGTGGCTGCCTCGCTGCAACGCTCGGGGCTGGGCCAGAGCCAGATCCGCAGCGCTGTGCCAGCCCTCGGGCACGGCCCTGGGCAGAGCTGGGGAAAATGGGGCTGGGAACACTTCGTAGGTGATGTAGTCCAGCTCGGTGCCCTAAGGCAGGCCAAACTAAATATAAACTTCAATACACAATGCTTTTTAAAGAAGCAGAAGGGCTGGAAGGAGGAAATTGTGCATTGTGCAGCTCTGTCCTGCTGAGCTGCAGCCTCTGGAGCGGAGCTATTCCTGGGTGCCCCAAAAATAGGACTTGTTCCTCCTGTTCCTCATCTTCCCGTTCTGCCTTGCCGTGCCAGCTCCACCCGGCGTGCCTGTGTCCGGTGTGTGCTGGGAGGCAGGAGGAATGCTGTAAGGCTTACAAACACCTCCTGCAATCTCCGCGAGTTTCAGAGCAGCTCCGGTATGGAGCAAGGGGCTCCATGCCCCTAATAAACCTCATTCAACCCTACTGCTCTACTGCTGTAACTACCCAGCCCCAAACGTGAACCCCGTTGTCTTGGCAGCCCCCAGCAGCTCTGACTCTGCTTAGTCTGGAGTGAATTGTTTGCCTGCGTTGGCTGCGGAGAGGAGCAGGTGCCACGGGCTCGAGGAGCCGTGGGAGTTTCCGCGGTGAATGCGGGGATGTTTGCAGGCAGACACAACAGCCGGGGGGTTGCTCACACTGGGAAAGGGTTGGAAGGGTTGGGAAGTCTGACTGGGGTCCGGATGCCTGGGCAGCTTTTGCAAGCTAGCAGTGGCTTGCTTTCCAAATCTGACTCATGCAGCCAAAGATGGGCAGGGAAGAGGGGATGTGGTGTGTGCTGGGGACAGCAGGAAGGGGATGCTTGAAGGTCTGCGTAGCCTTCCCTGCCCGAAGCCAGAAGGGAGATGGGAAGCCTGCAGCAGGGATGCAGAGAGCATGGTAGGGCCCTCCTCTGCTGGCTCAAGTCCCTTTGCTACGTGTGTTACCTTGTCTGCTTCGTGTAGGGAACTGGAACTTCGTCCTTGCTTTGGAGCCGCGCATCTCTCCCCGCTCCGTGAAGCTGGCGCCCCGCAGAGGCTGGGCGGGAGCAGCCCGTGCCCACCTCCCGGCCCCGGGCAGGGGCTGGCAGCGGAGGGCTCACAGCCCGAAGGATGCTCGGCTGCTGCAGGCTGTGCTGCTGTCGGCGGGGAGATGGCTGCCAGTTAGGGTAATAGGGAAAGCGGGGTTTGTGCACAGAGGTGCTCGCGGCAGTTTTGATCCTGGGAGGCTTTTTATGAGAAGCCACCCTCTGGAAGTTGATTTGCTTGCTAGGAGGGGCAGCCGCACTCCGCAGATAGCTCTCCTGCTAAAAACGTCCTTTTGTCCTGGGTTTTCCAGGGGCCGTACGACGAAACGCCGTAATCACAGGCTGAGGCTCCCCCGGCTTCCAGCGGAACACGGCGCAGCTCGGGCCTGTTATTACGGAGAGCAGCTTTCGGAAGGGAACAAAACCTGGCTCTAAATTTAGCACCCCCAGTCGGTGGGGTGCAGCCTGCGGCTCGCTCGGGGCTGGCAGGGAAAACGTACCTGCGAGATGACAGCCCTGGCTACGAGCTGCCTCCTGGGGCACCTGGGAAGTCAGATCTGCTCTGGACTCATCTTGCAGAGGCACGGTGCTGCAGAATTTTGGGAGGGGGGGACATGCAGAAGGGGCCAGGGCATGTTGGTAACGTGTTAGCGTGCCTCCTTCCTGCTGCCTGAGCGTAGAAAGCACCGCAGTGCCTGTCATACAGTCATTTTGCGTTTAATTAGGAGAAACCTGCCTTTCCTGGAGCGCCAAACACTGGCTCGAGGCTTCAGAGGGCTGTGCGGTGCTGCCTGCGCTCGCAAAATCCTGGCTGATGGCAGGAGCTTTGAATTCAGGGCTCGTTTCTTCTGGCCGCAGGTTAGGAGGCTTTTCTCCTTTGTTGCTCGCTGAGGGGGCGTTCGGGACCGACGTCTGCTCTGGCTGCAGCTTGGCAGCCCCTTGCAGAGGAAATAAAGGCTGTGCAGCTCACAGAAAGGCTTTGGAGCAGGCGTGCCCGTGCCCAGCAGCTGCATTACCAAGCGGAGAGGTTTTTCTCTTTCTTTCTGCCCTGGCTCACCCCTGTGCTGAATAGCACTGCCAGGGCGCTCCAGAGCTTACCAGAAAGAGTGGAAATCATTAATCTGCCAGAACGCTTCGTGTCTTTGATGCCATTTTAAGAAAGCACGTTTGTCTGGCTTGGCTGTGCTCTCTGAGCTCGAGCCTTTCCCCTGCGTTAGCGCAGCCCTTCCGGGCACGTCGGGCCGTGCAGGGGCTGAGAGCTTGAGCAGGAACAAAGCACTCGATGACATATCCCCGATAACGCTGGCTGAATTGTTTCCTCTGCTCTGGAGCGTTTTGCTCTCGATGGCACGAACATCCCACGATTGCAGGGGCTTCAGGAGCGGCTGGGGAGGAAGCCAAAGAGAAGGCAAGCAGCGGGGTTTGGTGGCAGCAGGGAACGTGGCTTGGCTCGGGGTGGCAAAGTCCCTCTGCAGAGAGGCAGAAAGACAGCGGGAGGTTTCTTGGCAGGTGATTAAACGGGGCTCGCCTGCAGGCTGTCTTGGGGGCGAGACAGGCTGAGAAATAGCAAGCAGCTGAACTCCGCCGCTCGCTTGCTGCAGACTTAAAAGAAGAAAGAGGAGCGAAACGCGTAAGGCGGGCAGGTGTGGTTTTGAGTACCGTGGGCTTCCCAGCCTCGCGTCTCCCCTCTGTGCTTTCACACCTCCTGTGGTGGCAACAGCGGCTTTCTGCAAGCGCCGTGACCCCTTTGTGCGTCCCCTCGATGCTCTTCTGCCTGCAGCGGGCTGCTTCTGCTGCCCGGTGCTGGGCTCGGTGCTTTTCCACCTGAAGGGCTGGTCACAGATGGAAAATAAAGAGAGCAGCCCCAGCACTCGCTCTCAGCTTGGGAGAGCTTTCAGTCCAGCTTTCAGGAACCAAACCACAGCAGTTCCTGCAGGATGGAGGGCATGGCAATGTTACTGTCAGGGCTTTTACAGCCCAGGCTGATGAGAAAGCACGTTGCTTCCATGGGGAAACCATTTACGCTATCCTTTTGGACACACCCTTGTTTTTTAGGATGCAGGAAGTGCATCCTGGGGAATGTGGCTGCAGCAAGGCAGCACTGACCCCACCTGGCCAGGACCCTTCCCTGGCCCACGAAGGTGCTGTCGTGCGGTCACGAAATGCTTCGGAGATGACTGATGCCCCCAGAGGGGTTTGTCTGACCTGCTTTCCTGGTCCCTGCCCTTCCCAGAGCAGCCGGCCACAACCTCTTGGACTCCAGCTGTACTAAAATGTTTGTGTTGGTGTTTTGTCCTGCCCAGGGACGGGAGGGATGGAGGCAGGCTGGCCGCAGCCCTGCTGCGTAAGGCTCTCGTGGTGGGCAGGCGGGCGGCAGCTGCCAGGCGTGGGGCACGAGCGGGGCTCCCCCCGTCATGGGGAGCTGCGTGGTCGCCGAGAGGGCTTAGAGGAGCAGGAAACACGTGCGTCTGCATCTGCATCTTCAGCACAAGACATTTTTGGTGCACCGGCTGCCTCATTTCCACTGCTGCTGCCCCACGGCTCTGGAGTGGTTTGGCCCGTGCCGTGGGGGATTTGGGGGATGAGGCAGGGAGTGTCGGCATCCTAAAAACACCTCTGGGGAGAGGAGAGAGACTGGGAGGGGAAAGCAGGCAGCACAAAGCCCTTCCAAGATGCTCTGGAGGGAGGTGAGCTTGGAGGGGTCAGGGATAGGAGCCTCGAGGGCTGGCTCAGTTCTGCTCCTTTCGGTCTGGTCCCTCTGAGAAGTGACTGCTGTCACCTCCAGCCAGGGGGGAGCGGGGGATGCCAGGCCAGGTTTTACCCGAGCAGTGTGAAGGAAGTGGTTTTACCTCTTTCTCAGAAACCCCCCAGGCAAAAGCGTATCTCTTTCGGCACCTTGAGGTGGCTGGGGGCGCGTTGGAGACCTTGTGATTCACAGCCCTCCAATTCCTCTGTGGCGGGTCAGAACAAAACCCCCAGGGTGCCCCTCCTGGGTCATCTCATCTAGAGAAAAAGCATTTGTCTAAAACCAGTACTTTTTGCGGAAAAGTCCCAGAAAGAGCGGTCCCAAGGGGAGGGCGAGACAGCTCTTGAAGCACCTCCCCGGCCCAGCTGGCTGTGATGACAGAGACTGGTTTCCTTGTGTCATGATCCCATGTGATTTCACGGAGCAAGGGAAACCTCGTGGTGAAACTGGAAGTGTGGAGTGTTGTAGGGGCTGGGTGAGTAAGGCAGTGAGGCTGGGTTCTTCTCCCTGCCTTTAAAGGACAGCTGCCGACGGCCCGTGCCGTGCTGCCTGTCGTGCGTCCGGTGGCATTGAGCCTGGGTGGCCCCGATACTCCCCAGAGAGAGGCGGTGAGCAGGACCTCACAACGCATTCCTGGATTTGCTCAGCCCTGACTCACGGCCGGGCTCGTGGCACAGGTGTAAGTGCTGGGCCCCCCTCCGCATTGCCCGGCCGTGAGTCAGCACCGAGAGGAGGCTTTTCGTCCTGTCTCCGAGCCAAGCTCAGCCCGCGCAGCGAAGATGGATCACGGCAGAGACGGTGACGTGCCACGGTGAAGGTCATAACCCCTTCCGTCAGCTCAGGAAGGAACACACAAAGCCGGGGAAAGGAAGGAGCCAGGAAAGGATCGGCGCTGTGATTCAGGCAGGACCTAGAGGCAGCAGGGCAGGTGGCGGCGTCACCGGCGTCATGCCGGCGGTGTTGGGTGCGTGACGGTGTTGTCACAAGCCCTAGCGCTGCTTAGCAAAGGGGTTTGAAAACCCCTGTGTGCCCCTAAAGGGCTCAAATCCTCCTGTGGCTGCCCGGTTGGGAGCTTTTCCAGCCGGGGCTGCACAGATGCTCCCCGGACCCCGTGGTGCAGAGCAAGGGCAGTACCAGGGAGCAGGTGAATTCCTGATTCCTGATGCCTGATTTCCCCTCTTCGTTTATCCAGGCAGGGTCCCCAGCTGACAAGAGTTTTATCAGCAGTGAAGGATTTCTCTGGGACGTTGCTCTCGGCTGCATCACCACTGTGCCCGAGAGGCAGAAGGTCCCCATCTCTTTCTCTTTCTTTTTTTTTTCCTAATCTTTTTTTCAGTTCTTCATTTTAAAACGCTGGCGTCAGAGCGGATCCAAACAACCCCGTCCATTTTAGGGCAGCACCAGGGAATCGTCGCCCTACAAGGACTCGCCTGCTGCCCGTGACCCAGCCGAGCATCGGGGGGCCGTGGTGGGGCTGGCAGCGTTTCCCCTTCAGCCGGGAGGACAGCGGAGCTTGCAGCTGACTCAGCCCCCAAGCTGGGAATGGAGCTGCTCTGATGAATTTGTCTGTAACGAGCCCGCACTCCCACGCTGTTTCTCTGGCTGGAGCATCTGCAGACAGCTGCTCTGGGGAGGGGGCTGCGAGCAGGTTTCTCCCGCGTCCAGAGCGCTGCCCAGGCTCTTGGCTCCTGGATCCGCAGCAAACCAGAGCCCTTTGGCTCGTCGTTAAAGCACTGATCCCCCAAGCCATGCCTGAGGAGGTCAGCCTGTGCCGTCCTATGCCCCGTTAGAAGCAGAATTTATCTGTGTCACTCTGTTTAGGGTGGGCCTCCCTGCCCTTGTCTGCAGCATCTCTCGTCCTTCATCTCCTCCATTACCTCACCCTCCAGGCATCCTCCGAGATGCACTAGGCTCCCTCCCTCTCCCTCGTTTAATATTATTATTATTCTTCAATCTGCTGTGGCATTCCTCATCTCGCCGGCAAAGCACAAAGCTGCTCTTTCTCCTATTCATCCCTCCGGCCCCGGGTTAGCATTTCAATTGACAATTGTGCCATTGATTTGTGTGCTGACGGTGGGGTTTGCATTAAATGCCAGGCGGAGAGACTCGACCGGGTTAGCAGGGCCCTGGAAATCTGCCCGCCCCATGTTTTCCGAAGCTTGGGGTCGTCCCCTTCTCTGGGGACATAGCCTGGGCACTGCGCCGTGCCCTCAGCCTTTAGATGCCCTCATCATCATCCCGGCTCTCGGAGCTGTTTCTACCCCAAAACCATGGCACGGGACAGCAGGGCTGCTCCCACGGACCTGCTGGATGTGAAAGGGATCGAACCTCTTGCCAAAGCCCGGCTGTTGAAGGCAGAGCAGGGGCTGAAGGGGCTTCACAGGCCAGCCAGCACCCTGGCCCGGAGGCAGGGGGACCCAGCACCCGCTCACGGAAACACCTTTAGAAGTCTCCCTGCCAGATCAGGGCAAATCAGAGCTGCAAACGCCTCTGGGGCCCTGGCTAGCGGCGCTGTTTATTCTCAGCTCGGTGATTCAATGCAGTCCCCGGGGAGCAGCAGGATAAATAACGTGTTGGCGCCGACCAAATTATTGTTTTGGGCTTGTTTGTTTCTGGCTGCTTGAAGAGAAGTGTGTCCTTGCTAGGAAGCAGGTTGGCACAGCTCTTGGAGCCGACCGAACAGGGCTTGTGAAAGAGGAGCTGTTAGGAAAAAGCCCCAAAACGAAACCAAGGGTAGCACGATCGCAGTGCCAGGTGCGTGCAGGAGGGCGAGGTGGAGGGAGAGAAGTGGGGAACGGCCACAGATTGAGGGCTGGAGGCTTGAAAACAAGAGCAAAAGTGTGCTGAAGTCCAGCCAAACCTGCCCGTGGCGTGTTGGCCGTGGCTTGTGCTGGCTGGGGAAGCTTTCCTGCAAACGTCCCACGCGTTAGCCAAGAGCCGCAGCCTGGAGGGTGTCCCAGCCAGCCACCCCGAGGGGCTCCCCCACACCACTCGTGTACTGAATCGGGGGAAAAAGCCCTGAATAATCAGGCATTCAGGAGGCTGAGAGACCTCTAATACTGCTTTTTTTTTTTTAAATTTTGGGCTCTGCGGGGTGTTGGCAGGACCCCTGTGCAGCACGCTCCGGGCGGGGAGGAAGCATTGGGCTGTGCGGCGATCGTCCTCTGCCCCTGCCAAGTGGCCCTATAAATAGAGAGGGACACGTGCCACTGATTAATTGCCTGTCTCTGCAGCCAGCCAGCTCCCGAGGCAGACGCAATCTTTGTCTGCTGGGAACAGCAGCGCTTGGCAGGAGAGGCCCTCTTCTTGGGAAAAAGGGAGAAGAGGCAGATGTGGAAAGGGAGCGCCAGCGAGGTCAGTCCCGATCCGAGGTTTTTCCCCTTGGAGGAGCTGGATTCCACTCCCTCTTGGTGACTGCTGCAAACTACAGCTAGGGACAGGGCAGCCTCCAGCTTGCAGCGCGTGCTGCCGTGGTGCTGAGCCCTGCCCGGCTGCCGCAAGCTTCAGATGTGGCAGCACCATCCCGGAGGGGCTGCAGGACCTCTGCCTCCGACCGGGAGAGAGCAAAGAGCCCGGGGGAGGATGCTGGAGGCTGTGCTGGCTGACCCTGCGCCGCTGCAGCCTCCCACACCTGAGCTGGCGATGCAGAGGGGAGAGGAGGACGATGCGGGGAACGGGAGCTGGAAAGGCTAGAAGGTGAAAGAGGAAGGAGAGCTGGGGAGGGCGAGCAGCCCTTCCTCCCCGCTGGGCTCGGGACGCTTCCCGTTTGCAGCAACCGGTTGTGACACGGGGGCCTGGCTCTTGCAGCTCACCTCCGGGGCGTGCAGCCCTGCTCGTTGCAGCTGCTCACCTGCTTCCTTCCCCTGCAGCATCGGGGCTTTGGCCCTGGGGGCTGGTGGCTCCAAACGCCGTCCGTCCCACCTCAGCCTCCAGGGGAGGAGGCTGGCAGTGCAGGTGGAGGCTGGCGAGGAGAGGCGTGATGCTGCTGTGCAGATCTCCTGCCCTGGGCATTGCTCAGCCCAGAAGGAGCCTCTCTGCTCCTGGCGAGCCTCCTCCACCCCTAACCCATCACCTGGACGTGGTGCTCGCTTTTCAGCAGCTGGAGGAGCCGGGGCAGGCTCAGACAGACCTCACGCTGCATCCAAAGCAGCTGCCTCCTGCAGCCTCCCCCCGGGCCGAGGCTGAGCTTCCCCTGCACGCAGCACCGCTTTCAGCTCGGGGCTGGGAGGCGGGAGGCAGTCGGAGCAGGCGGGGAGGCCGCGCTCACCTGGCTGCCGGGGGGTCGGCGATGAGGCACTCGCAGCTCCCGCTCGCCTCTTCCAAGAGCCTCCCGCATCAAAGTTTCCCTTCCTCCCCCTCCATCAGCAGCCCTGCAGGGCCCAGGCAGAGCCTCGCCGTTGCGGAGCTCTGCTATCCTTGGGGCCGGCAGGATGAGGGCACAGCTCCGAGCCCGAGAGCTGCCTGGCGCTGGCCCAGCCGTCCCGCAGAGCCCCGTGTCCTTGTTTTTCTCCTCGCTCGCCCCAAGGACGCGGGAAGGGAGCCCATCAGCCTGAGCTGGCTGCGGCTGCTCTCTGCAGCGGGCTGCGCCTGCACTGACGAGTATCTCCTCTCTGCTGCTCCTAGGCGCGAGGGAGTACGCCTTTCCGAGGAGCGAGAAGTACCCCGTCTTTTACCACAAGGAAAACACCTCGGCCATCTACGTCGGGGGGGAGGGGAGGCTTTACTACCACAACTTCGCGACCTGCGAGAACTACACGGTAAGGGTGCTCTGCCTGCACGTCTGACCCCAGAGCTCCGTCACGAAGCGTTCGGCATCCGTCTCGCAGCCCAGGTGCCGTGACCCTGCTCGGTGCCTTTGCAGGCAGCAAAATCAGGACTGGCAGGGTCCGGTCTGCGTCCGGCCTGCCCCATCTGCCCACGCCGTCGGTGTGTTCAGTGCCTGCAGCAGAGGGGAAGCGTCCTGTGCTAATCGTGGGCGGGTTCTTCCCAGGCTGTGGTCCTCCTAAGGTCTTTGCTGCTAGGATTTCTCAGGTGGGGCACCCTTTCTTTGGCATGGAAAGGGATGCTCAGACTCGTGGCACTGGGGAGGAGCTGGGTTCCCCTCCTCTTCCACTGTCACTGCCCAGGCTGCTTTTTCTCAAAAGCAGCAAGTTCTGGATCAGCTGGGCACCAAGTTAAAACAGCAGGAAAGCCCCAGGGGCAGTTAGCTTTCACATGACCCATTCTTTTCCTTCTCAAACAACCCAATCGCTGCAGTTTGTGCCCAGAAGCTTCCCTTCTTGTGCCCAGAACAGCAGGGGTTTGTGTGTCCCAGCCCTTGGACACCCCGAGCTGCAGGGTTTGATGGCCTTCTCACTGACATGCTCGCTTTGCTTCGTGCTAAAAGAGCAACTAGCATGCGAGACGCAGCCCCTGTTAGCTGTCTTGGAGAGGGAAGCAATTAAAGCTTCTTTCTTTCTCTTTTATTCCAGGTAGACTTCCCCGTGGAAAGTGGAGGGCAGTGCTTGAAACCTGGGAGTCCGGTAGGTCCTACCTGCAGGGGAACAGCGTGCGAGGCTTGGAGGGCTTGGGCTGCTGGGGAAGGGACTCTGTAAGCTCCTCACCTGCTTCCTCTGGGTGAAGACCTCCAGTGGAGGCCGGGTGGGATGATAGTGGTATCCTCCTCTGGGTTTAACACCTATGGAAAAAATAGGAAGCCATATAGCAGGGTGCTTGGTAGTGCTGCAGGCTCGGAGCTGCAGGGCTGTGCTTTGCCATCAGCAGCTGATCAGGGGCCTTTTCTTTCTCCTGCAGGAGGACAATAAAAATTTCATCACCTTAGTGGCGAAGCACGGAGATGGGATGTTGGTGTGCGGGACCGGCGCCTGCGCTCCCACCTGCTGGAACTTGGTACGCTGGAGTTCCCTCAGCACGGGGCTCACTGATGGGGGGACTGGAGCTGAGCTGCCCCGCTCCTCCTGCTGTCTTTTCCACCGGACAGCAGCGGCTCTGGGGGATGCAGCACAGTTTGGGAGCGGGCCCAAAGGCAAAACAAGAGCTCAGGAGTCCTTGATGCCCATGTAGCTTAAACTCCCTTGAGGAGCTTCTCATGACGGCATGAGCAGAGCCAGAGGTTACCCCAGCTCGCTTGGCTGGGGGAGAATGCAGGCACCTGGCTCTCCTGCCCAGTCTTGAACTGATTTTTCTTCTTATCTTACCTTATCTCACCTTATCTAAGGCCCTTTCTGTCCTTCCCCAGACGCAGAGGCAGAAGAGCTCTCCGCAGGACGGCAGAGGTCTTGCTCCTTTCACCCCTGACGCGAATTCCCTTGTCGTCGTTGACTGTAAGTCTGACTGCTCGCGTGTTTTGGGCAGCAGTGCCATGCAATTAGGGTGGGCTCTCCGTAGCGAAAAGGGGCACCTGGGAACCCTGAGGCTGCCCCGAGGGCTGTGTCCCCCTGCTTTAGCTGGCAGTCTTGCTTTTGCCTCATCGAGATGCTCGTCCTTCTAGGACAGAGCATGGCACGAGGTTGTTTATTCCTTTACTGGGGAGGGGGCTGAGGCTGTGCAGGAGGGCAGAGTGCAATGGGAAGGGTGGGGAGGGAGGGTCCTGCAGTAACTCCACTGCTGTGGACATGGTAGAGAGGGAGAAGGGGCTCCCTTTCAGAGGCAGAGCAAGAATTTATCCCTGCTGCTCTGTAAGAGGCTCCAGAGTGTTCCCTGGGAGTCCTGCTCAGCCCCAGGCAGTGAGGACTGGGTTTCCTGACCTGTACCCACCATTTCTGTCAGCCCCCTCAGCCTGTCTGCGTGCCCACGCACTTCTTGGCTCTTTGCTTTCCTTTCCCAAACTCTCCTGCCCCCGCTGGAAAACAGCCTGCTGCAAACGTGCCTTCTTCTCCCACAGATCCTGACATCTACTCCACCATCAAGAAGAGCCAGCAGAACGGCAAGATACCCCGTTTCCGGCGAGTGAGGGGGGGTGGAGAGCTCTACACAAGTGACACGGTGATGCAGAGTGAGTACAGGAGCGTGGGATCCACTGCTTTGCCCTTCCCAGCAGCTAATTTGGGCTGATCTGGTCCTTTCCGGTGAGGAGGAGCCCAGTGGCTCCCCCCAGCTCTGCTGCTGCCAGCTGGGGGAACTTCACCTCCCTGCTTCTGAGCCAAACCAACTGGCACACAAGTTCCTCTTGCTCGGGGCGAGGAGATGGGGAAATGGAGAGAAATGGGTGGCGAGTCCCGTGGCAGAGGCTGGTTGTGTAAAGGTGCCCATCAGCTGCTGGTGGAAAGAGGAAGAACAGCTTCCACTCAGGGCAGTGACTCTTTCCAAATCCCCAGCCGGGCACGACCGCGCGGCAGGAGCCTGTTGGTCTGCACGTGGGGCGGGTGGGAACGGAGGGAAGGGACCCTCCTCCGTTTCCACGGCCTTGCTGCTTCCCCCAAGCATCCCTGGGGAATGGGAGATTGTTGAACCCCTGGCCAGACAGAAATCAAACCCAAACAACCTGGGGCAAAACAGGATTTGGGCATGCAGAGCATTGGCAGGGCAACCCAGGCAGCAGCAAAGAAACCCGCTGGACCCAGAGCCACGGGGCTGATCCCGCGGTGACAGAGTTCCCCTGCCATGGGGCTTCTGACTAACGATGCCTGGAGGGACCCTGCTGCTGCTGGGGATGCCCTTTGTGGCAGCAGTGTATTAATAGGAAAAGCATCACTGGGTTTTCCACGCCAAACACGAACAACGGGGCAGCTCTCTCCACCGAGGGAGTCTTCCTGCGTGCTTCTAGCTCTGCCGTGCAAAAGGGAGAATGGGTTTCCTTTGCTGCTAAGCAGCCGAGGCTTCACTGGGCTCTGGGGGCTTGGCCTTCAAGGAAATGGGTGCATGGGGGAGGGAGAGGAAGGAGAACCCGCTGGGAAGGTGGTGCACGACGTGGTGGGAAGGTGGTGCATGGTCTTTCATGTGCTGTGACCGGTCGTGTAGAGAAAAAGGGACTGGGCATGTCCTTTACCCATCGGAGGCTTTCAGATGAGTTTGCGTTCCTTTAGTGTGCGTGCTCAGGCCAAGGTTTTCTGACGGCTCGCTTCCCTTTTCAGACCCTCAGTTTGTCAAAGCCACCACATTAAAGCACGATGAGAGTCACCAGGACAAGATTTACTACTTCTTCCGTGAAGACAACCCAGACAAGAGTCTCGAGGCACCCAGGAACATCTCCCGAGTGGCCCAGCTGTGTAAGGTACCATGGGAGCAGCGTATGGCGGGGAGGCAAGAGTGTCACAGGGGTGGTAAATGACCCTGCCAGCTCATGTTACCAGTATGTGAGTTGGCCCCACTGGCTCCCTGCACCTATGTCCTTTGGCCTCCCATCGTGCCTGTAGGGGAGACAAAACCCTGCCGCGTCTCGCCGGGATGTTAGAGAGGTACACAAGCGTTGCAGTGCCCAGTGTCAAATACATCTCTGGAGCATCCCCCAGTTACCCACCCAAGATGCTGGACGGAGAGGGCTTTGTGTTGTTCTCTGCCAGTCCCTGACTCCCTGCTTTTTCTCCCCCACAGGAGGATAAAGGGGGAACCAGTTCGCTCTCTGCTTCCAAGTGGACCACCTTCCTGAAGGCCAGCTTGGTTTGTGTCGACCCCGCCACCAAGGGCAACTTCAACTGGCTGCAGGATGTCTTCTTTGTCCCGGCGAGTAACTGGAGGGACTCCAAAGTCTACGGGCTCTTCACAAACACCTGGTGAGGGTCTTTGCAGGACGGGGGGATGCTGGAAGTCCTTGCTTTCAGCCCTGTGTTCTCTCTGGCAGGCACGTGGCTGGAAAATTGCCAGAATGGACACGGGGCAGCAGAGTTTTGACACGTGCAGCCATGCCCCAGGTGATGGCCAGTGCCTCCCTGACCCTCTCTGCCTTGTTGCCCCCAGGGGAAGCTCTGCTGTTTGTGTCTACTCCTTCGGGGACATTGACGACGTGTTTCGGACCTCCAAACTCAAAGGCTACAACGGTCCCAACCCAGAGATCAAGCCTGGGCAGGTGAGTGGGGGATGAAAGATGCCCACATAACGAGGAGAGCTGCTCCCTGCTCTGCCACTGCTGCTGCCAGAGTAGCTGGGGCAGGTGAGGGTCCCAGCCAGGCGGGCGCCGGGTTTGGACGGGTTTGTAGGCAATGTGGGAAGGATCTGAGCTTTGTTGCTGGAAACATGAGGAGGCTGGATAGGGTCCAACACCTTTGTAGAAAGAAAAGGGAGAGAGGCTCTTATGTGCCGTGGCAAACAGGTCTGAGTGCTTCTGCGTGACGCTGGAGGACAATGTCCTGCATTGTGTTCGCCAACACAAGGCATTTGTCCACCCCGATCTAGCCCAGCCCTTAATTTTTTGATACACAGCTGACCTGGCAGGAAATAGCAGCATGGGGAGAGGCTGCTCCAGGCTGCTGGGGGATGGCAGGATCTGAATCTCACAAGCTGCAGCTTTTGCAGCAGGGGAAGGGCTATGGGACCGCCAGGTTTGTGGCTAAGGTGTTTGCCCTGTGTTTTGCCACCTGCTTTGTGATCCTGTGCAGCAGACAGGGCAGGCAGCGGGCTCTGTGCCGGGGTGGGAGGCCCTGTGCCCTGTCCTTGCCCTTCTGTCCCCCAGTGTCATCCCCGGGGATCTGCCTGCCTCTGACGGTGCCTTGTGTTCCCTCCTGGCGCAGTGCGTTTCCTCTGGACAGCACACCCCCAGCGAGACCTTCAAGATAGCCGACAGCCACCCGGAGGTGGAGGACCGGGTGGAGCCCCTCGCCCCCACCAGGAGCCCCCTGTTCCACAACAAGCACCGCTACCAGAAGATCGGGGTGCACAAGGTCTCTGTGAGGGAAGGACACCAATACACCGTGCTCTATCTGGCAACAGGTACTGGGAACGTTTGGGATCCCCTGGCTGCTTTCCCCTTGGGGCAGGGAGCCAAGGGAGCTTGAAAGCAGAATTCCAACACCTGGGATTTACCCCGTTGGGTGGTATATAGGTCTCAGGCTGAGTGTTTTTAGGGCAGACGAGGGGTGGCAAGGCCCTCCCCAGGTGCAGTTTTACAGTTTTATGCTGCCAAGCAGAGATCCTTTGACAAAGGGACCCGTGCTGTCACCTCCTGTCCCTGCTCGCTCTAGTGCAGCAGCGCAGAGTTCCTGTGGCTCTGGCTGGAGGCACGGCCAGCTGATCACAGCCGCCGGGGTCCCCACGGTGCTGGGCCAAGCCCGAGGTTCCGCTGCAGGCAAACAGGATGGCAGAGCAAAAGCTCTGTCCTCTGTGCAAAGCTGGAGAGCTCAGTCAGGGCTGCCTGGCTTCTCAAGTGGTGTGAAAAGGTGTTTGAAAGGTCCCTAGCGCAGTGCTCCCCTCTCTTGCCCGTCTTGCTGCCCAGGCTGGCACCCTAGAGCTTTGCTCGTCCCTTTTCTGCATTGGCATTGTGTTCCTTGGCGTTTCTGAGAGGACTTTCTCGAGCTTTTGTTTCCCAGTCCGTGACTGAAAAATGCAGACAAGCCTCCGTAGGTGGCCTGGGTTGGGTTAGGGCCCACCCATGCTCATATTGTTATCATGCTACAAGCGTTAGCTAAGTGCATCTAATGCCTTCCAGATCCCTACAAGGGAGCTTGTTCCATGCTGCAGGGCTTGGCAGGCAGCTTCCCACCCACGCTGGGGTGGGTGCGAAGGCAAGGGCCAGCAGCTGGGGCGAGGGGGCGTCCTAATCCCTGCCTGGCCCCTCCTGGGGTCACCTCTTTCACCTCCTGGTTGGTGGTGGGGAAGGCGTCAGCTCTTTGGGAAGAGAAAACCAGGCAACAACTAAAAGAGGGTAAATGGCGAGGATTCCCGAGCCCTGTTCTGCCAGCGTCAGTCTTCCCGTACCTCTACCAAACTGACCGACTTTCTTAAATCACCAGTTTCTGAAGTCATTTAACCGGGGAGAGAAGTTGCTTTACTTAAAATCCAGAAAGGCAGAAGTCCAGGTTTCAGCCTCAGGCAAGTGGTGAGCCAGAGCAGGCCAGTGATCAGATCAGAGATAAGTTAGGGAGCAGTTGTTTTTCCTTGCTCTGAGGCCATTAGAGTGCGGCTGAACACAGCCAGCACGGCCAAGCCCCAGAGGGCGACAGGAAATTGGTTCCTCGTGGCTTTCGGCTGGGAGGATGGCAAGGCTCTGCCATGGGAAGCACTACTGTTTGCAGGATGATTTCCCAGTAGCAGAAGAAAGCCCCTTCAGAGAAAGGTTCCAGGCTCCTCTGGGGGGCCGGCTTCAGGAATACAGCCTCGGCTGGCTCTGCAGAACGGGCGTTGTCTGCCACGACGAGGGCTGAGGTCCCAGAGCCGGTTCTCTGCCCGCTTTCCCCACCTGTGGCTGCAGTCCCCCCGCCTCGCCTTTCTGCTCAGCCTGCTTCACCGGGGTTCTCCCGTCTTTCTTTGCAGACAAGGGATCCATCCACAAGGTGGTGGAGCTGCCGGAAGGGGTGCAGAACATCATGGAGATCCAGGTCTTCCCAAGGAAGGAGCCCATCCAGTCCATGATTCTGGACCACGAGAGGGTGGGTCTCTGCCTGGCCGGGCTCCAGTGCTAAACGCAGCGGTGGAGGCAGGGACAGACAGGTTGATGCCAGCCCCGAGACCTGGAAGTAGCCCCTGGCTGGGTTTGTGGGGGGATCCTAGCAGCCAGGCTGACGTCCCCAGGGCTGGATGACTGTTCAGACCCGTGGGCAGAGGAGCTGTTCAGACACCACCTCTTCTGGAGGCGAGGGGAGGCTGTTTGCTGCCTGGGTCAAATCCCAGCCCGGTGTTTGGCTGCCCCCGCAGTTCCCCTCTCGCTTTCCGGCCCTGCTGGCAGCTGAGCTGTCAGACAGCGCTGCTGCTCCGTCCCGGAGGCGACAACCGATGGAGCAAACTTATTTATACCTCGGGCTGGCGGGGGAAGGATGGCTGCTTGCCCTCCCACGACAGAGAGCAAGCTCCGTATGACTGCGCTGCCTGGAGAGCGACCAGCCCTGCTGGTGGGATCCAACCCGGAGCCGCGGGAACATTTCCGCCGAGAGGTGCTAGACGCTCGTACGGCGGCGCTGGGGCAGGGTGCCGCGACGCTCAGCCCCTCTGCTTCCCTCCCGCAGGCGATGCTGTACGTGGGCTCGGCGAGCCGAGTGGTGGAGGTGCCCATGGCCATGTGCGGGCTGTACCGCAACAACTGCGAGAGCTGCCTGCTGGCGAGGGACCCGTACTGCGGCTGGGCCGGCGGGCGCTGCCAGTCCGTTTATCAGAACAGGTACGTGGCGCCCACAGCTCGCTGCTTCTCCGATTCACCCGGCTCCTTTATCTCCAGAAGTGCCTGGCCCTTTCCCCTTCCTGGCCCCATTCCCCTTCCTGGCCGGGGTTGCGGGTGGTTTTGGGGCCGTCTTCCCATCAGAGGCAGGTCCCGTCGTGTCCAGGCAGTACCAGCACACACCTCTGTGCGGCCTCTGCAGGGATGCGACCCTCCTGCACCACCCCTGCTCAGTGGGAGGAGAAGTCAGTGGGTTTCCTACAACCTGAGCACCCAGCTCTTCTGCTGCCGCTAGAAATGCGCGTGGCTCCATCGCAGCAGAGGTTCTGCTCCGTTACGCTCGTCCTCAGAGATGAAAATTAAGGTCTGCTGATTGTGGTGCTGCTCAAAGCGCTGGTCGGTGGTGGTGAGGTGAGCTGGTGGGTCTCACGGTTGTCATCCACCAACCTCCTGAGCATGGGGCTGGAGTTTTTCCCCACCCAGCTAGGTGTTTAAACTTTCTGACCCACCACGTCCCTTAAGGGCCATCCCTTCCGTAGCCCCAGAGCGCAGCTTCCCTGCCGTTACTGCATTGTTAACGCTTATTCCTGTCTGCTAGGGAGGTGCATCAGAACCTGGACCTGAACCCGTGGCAAGGAAAGTGCCAGAAGGGCGAAGTTACGGAAGGTATGTAAGGGGTTTGTCCATGGTGTGTCTGAGACAGGGTGACTGGCTCTCAAATGTTTGTGCGGGTTGGGCGGGCTGTTACAGCCCGCTGCTGGTGAGCTCATTATGACCGCACCGCAGCCGGGACACCGAGCGTGTCTCAGCTTTGAGCTAACCGCTGGATGATGTGTTTGTTAGCTAAAAATCAAACAATGTAAGTCAGGCCTTCAGGATTCAGTCCCACGAGCTTGATGCCACATTGCTGCCTCTGGTGGCCAAACTTAGGCCCTTAGGCTGAGGCTGAGACAGTCAGGCATGACCTAAATGACCCTACCCAGCCTGCAACTGCACGGAGCAGCAGACGTGATGAAACTCTTCACCTCCTACCATAAAGCAAGCAGTCTGGCTGCTATGCAAACACACCAGGCTCACAAACAGCCCTTCGTGTCCAAGGAGCTGTTAGCACATCTGGAAACGTCTACACTGCCATAAACCATCTTGCTTGGCCTCATTTCTCCTCTGTGGCAAGGCTTAGCGCTGCGGTGGGGTGAGGTCTTGTGAGCTGGGCGGGAGGGCTCACACTCTGGGGCTGCTGATGCCCAGGGAGAAGAGTCCCGTGGACTTCACCAGGTGTGGTTCATGCCCTGCTATTATCATTAAATGGCCATGTAACATGTCCCCATCGACCCACGTGTTCTTCCCGCCGGACTTGTGTGGTTCCCGGAGGCGCCAGTCTCATCAAATCCTTCCCAATCTCTTCCAGCAGACACCTACCAGAACATCACGGTCGTCCCTTTCTCTCGCTACTACCTCAACTGTCCCGTCGAGTCCCACTATGCCACCTACAACTGGTACCACAACAACACCCTCATCAAGACCTGCAACAACACCCACCCCCAGATGGACTGCTTCTACTTCATCCAGAACGTGAGCCACGCTCACTACGGCCACTACCTCTGCGTCTCGGAGGAGGACGGCTTCAAGCAGGCGCTGGTGAAGGAGCGCCTGGTGAACCAGCTCCGCTTCATGTCGCAGAAGGGCCGGGCCACCACGACGCTTGGCTCCTGGCTGCAGCTGCTCCTAGTGGTGCTGTTGGTGGAGCTCTTCCACTGAACGGGACAGGACCGTGTTCCCACCTTCCCTGCTGCTGCTGCTCTTCCTGCACTTACCGTCCTGCCCCGAGGCGAGGTCCCGTTCTCGTAGGCGCTCCTTGGACATGAATCTTTGTCTCCAGGGGGGTCCTGCCGCTGCGGGCAGCAGCCCCTCCATCTTTGGCCTTGATGGAAGAGAGAGTGGGAGGAAGAGGCAGCTACAGGGCCAGACGGAGCAGGGGATGGGGGCGGGGAGGGAAGGGGCACCCAGTCGCACGGGGGACACTTGCTGTGCCAGAAGCGTAAACGGCGTGGCTTCAGCCTGCCCCCGAGCACATCCTGAGCGTGTACTGGGCGCGGACTTTGTTCAGGGGACTATGCAGATGTGCATGCACTGATCCGATCCTCAGGGCACGATGGCTCCTCTCTTTGGGAACGTGCATGTGATGAAGAGGAGGAGTCAGCCCTTGGCCTTTCGGACTGTTTGATCTGCGCTTCTCTCCAAGTGGGGACTAATGCCTCCAAGTTTTTTGTGGCTAACGCCTGCCCGAGCTGGCAAGCAGCTGGATTTGCTCCCAGTGACATGACACTCGCGAGTCCCCTCCTGCTCCAGAAGGGTTTTGTCCTTTCTCTGGCAGGTGGCTGTGCCCTGGGGGGGCATCGGGGCTCACGCTGGGAACCTGCACGGAAGGGCAGGCACAGAGTTAGCGTTTTGCATGGAAAAGGCTTGGAGGATGACTAGCTTTGGGGTGTGGGGAAGGGACAGACCAAAGGGTCCTCGCTTTCCCGGAGCCTGAAAGGAGAGGTGGAAGCGGAGCCCCAACCAAACCCGGGAGGCCCTGGGAAGACGTTTAAACGCACAACTCTGCCGCAGGCAGCTAAGGGCATTGAGCTAAGCAGCAGGCAGCCCTGCTCCCAGAGCTCCCTCCTCGCCAGGGACTGGGCTTCCTCAGGGAAAGAGGAGCCAGGCTGCAGATCTCAGGGCGCTGCAGGCAGGCAGGGGGGCTGCAGCCACTTCCACCCGCCGGGAGCTGCATGAGGAGCCAGGGGAGGGTGGGAGATCCCTTCCCTTGGGCTCTGAGGCCTCCGAGCAAGACTAAACTGTGAAAAACGGGATGCTCTCCCTGCGCTCGCGCGCACGGGGCGATCCCGCACCTTGTCCGAGCCTTCCCCAGCCCTCTTGACTTCTAAAAACCCCCGGCTTCGGGCTGTGCAAGGCAGGGGCATCGTGTCCAATGCTTCTGCTGCCTCCTGCCCCCTCGGAGGCTCTGGGTGGAAAGAGCACTGGGCAGGTTGTGCCCAGCCGAGCCCTGGGGTTTTTTGGCAAGGGGGAGAGATGCCATGAGCATCTCGTGACTATGGACAACAGGCCAGAGCTTCCTACTGCACTACATTTCCACGAAACCTCCCCGAGTCTAGGATAGAGCTTCTTACATCTCTTCTCAAAGCACTTTAACTTTGTGAACTAACAAATATCTATTTATTATCGATGACTCATTACCATACTTCTATAATTTTGTAATAGAGAAAGTGGGTTCGAGTTAGAGAAAAGAGGAAGAAAAAAAAGAACAGCTACCAAAAAAATCTTTCAGACCTGTTGACCAAAGTGAGAATGAGATCAGTGAAATAAAGAGTGGAAAAAAGTGTGTGGGTGCCGTGCTTCTTGCTGGGAACCGAGGGGTGCTCAGTGCTGGGGTCCCCCCGTCCCCACACCGCTTCCCACCGGGGGTTCATGTGGAGAGCATCCTCTCAAAGGCACTTTGAACCCTCCAGATTTCCTGTTGATATTTCATGCGCTGCTTTTTGCGGCCCTTCCTGTTCCTATGGGTCAGACCTTGTGTTTTCCAGCCGCTGCCCTTCCCTCCCCTCCGGCAGGGTGTTCGCTCCCCCTGTGAACGCTCCGCTCCTCTCCAGCTTTCGCATTTGCGCGGGGGAATCGCAGGCATGAGAAGGAAGCGGGCGCTGAGCTCTCCCCGCGGGGGCTGCAAGGATAAAAATACCGGGTGCTCGTGGGCGCTGAGCTGTGCCGCTGCCTTCAGCTGGTGGCTGGGGTGGGAGTGCCTCGCTTTGACTTGGAAATTTTGATTTTCCTGGTCAAAGAGCCGCAGCCCTCTTCTTTCGGGGCTTCCAAGGGTCACAGAATTATTTTAGAGCCGTGCCTGGCCATGTTCCCTCATGCTACTCTTGGTGCTCAGCCCCGAGCCCCTTCCTGCAGGTGGCAGTGGAAAACATTTGGGAATTATCTGGGTTTGCGGGAGCTCCTCTTGTGCCTCCCTCCCTGGCTGCTTTGAGTTGTAAATCAGGGGGAGATTCAGCTGCTGAGACCCAGCCGGGTTTGGCAGCTGAACGTGAAAGACTCCCCTGCCCTATTTCTTCCTGAGCGTGGGGTTTGGCAGCGAACTTGGCGGCAGCACCATATGTGGTGCCTTGACGTAGAGACGGAGAAAGGAGCCCGAGAGGCGACGTTTTCAGCCGAAGCTAAAACGAGAAGTGTGAAGGCAGAAGGAAGGCGGGAGATGGCCGAGAACGGGGACGCGGGGCTGTGATAACGCAGCTCGGGTTCTCTGGGTTCCACCATCCTGTCCCTTCCCCATGTTAATGGGACAAAAGAGAGCCACGTTTGTTATTTTTACTTAGAATATAGCGTTGAGTGTTTTTATTCTTAGCCGTTTCCCCCCCCCAACCGCCGGCTGTTTCCGATGGGTACAATGAGCTGAAAACCACGGGGCTGCTGAGAAAACACACGTGCGTGGTCACAGCGGCCTTCGGGGCTGCTGGAGGGAAAAGGCAGGCATGGAAAGGAGAAAAACCAAGACCTCGGCACCTCGCCCCGACAATGGCCCCATTGTTCCAGCAGCTATTTTTGGGGAGGCTTCTTTGAATGCGGGTGGGTGTGCGCAGGAAGGCCAGGTACGGCGCGGGCTCTGCGGCTCCCCGCCGGCTTCCTCTCGGGCTGGAAAAGGAGGGCATGAATTCAATGAGTGGGTGCTGTGAGCCTGGAACAAAAGGGTTGTAGGGTTTTGTCTTGCCTGGGCTGTATGGGGCTGCCGGAGGGAGCCGGCGCCTGCTGCGGCGTCGGCATCCGGAGGCTGCGGGGATTATTTGTGCTGCCGACCTTGCGTGCAGCCTTGGAGGCTGCTCTGCACGGAGGGCTTGCTGGAGAGGACAATAGACCCAGGAAATCCTGCAGACGCAAGGATTTGGGAGAAACCCTCCCATTTCTGCCCCTGACCGCTCACCTTGTGCGGGCGTGCGGCTGGGAGCGCACGGTGACCCGCGGGGTCTGCACCCGGAGCGTCCCCTTCGCAGCCGAAAGCTTTCTCTTTCTAAACAAAGTGGGCTGAAAAACACCTCCTCCTGCCCCAAATTGAAGCGCTGGGGTTTTCTGGGCAGGAGTTTTGCTGGTAAAACTTTCCCAACCGCTAAGCAAAACTGAAATGAATGGATTTGTTACAGTCTCTGCTCGGGGGAAGACCGCACAGAGAAATTACTGCAGGAAGCAAAAAACCCCTGGAAAACACATGAGAAATGCGGTCCTCATCCCCACATGTGGATGTGGGCTGTGAATTTGGTGTAGGGAAGCAATTTAGCTGGCCATACACCTTTCCTGTGATAAATCATGGCATTCCCAGCACTGGGCACTCTGGACTTACGGGCAGCGATGGGGATTTTCCAGGCAGGCCAGGCTTCCTGGGCTGTGTGGGGGCAAGGGAGGGTTTTGCCCCCCTAAACCCAAAACCCAGGGGGGTTTTCAGCACCTCCTGCTGCTCAAGGTGTGATTTCGGGCAGTGGGCGCAAAGGGCTGGCTGTCACCTAGCTTGGGAGGGGACGGGGCGAGGAAAGCCCCACGGGAGGAAAAGTGACAGTGTGACACCCACGCTGGGCTGAACGCAGCCCCCGGGGGTGGCACGAGGACAAAACCCCACCGGAGGCACCCTCCTTGCCGTGGGGGGAGGCACCAAAGAGCGGAGCCCCGTGACGCTCAGCATCCCCATGAGCAAACGTGGTCACAGCCACGTCCCCGCTTTTTCCGAGCACCTCTCCGAACCCATTTCCTGCCCCCCGTTTGGTTGGGGACCCCCAACCGCAGCAGTTCCTGCACCCGGAAACCCCAACCATTTATATATATATATGTATATATACATATATATTTTTTTATTATTTTTTTTTTCCAGGAATTTCATCCCCAGCAGCACTTGGGGATGAACTCCCTGAAAAAGGTGCCCCCAAATTTTGGAGACGTGCCGGAGAGGGGCAGGACCCCACTGGGGAACGTGACCCCTTGGGGATATGGGGACCACCTTGGAGCTCCTGCCGGGGGATCTCCAGCACAACAGAGCCAAATTGGCCAAATTCTCCCAAATGGCCTTTTTTTGGAGGACGAGGAGCGGGGACACGCGGCTTGGTGGCAGTGGATGGGGCAGGCGCGCCCCCAGGTGCCCGTCGCGGGGCTCGCAGCCGGCTCAGCCTCGGATGCTCCCTGGGAGTCAGCTTTGCTCCCTGAATAATACAAAAAGGGTTGCTCCTCGAAGAAAAAAAAGTATTAAAATTAAACTAAAGGCTTGCTACTAAAAATAAAGGGGTTTTGCTCCCACGGTGCCCGGGGAACCCCCACTCTGGGGTTCCCCAGGGGGCTGTGGCACTGTTAAATCCAGCTTGGAGGGGCTGGAGCTCATGCCGTGGGCAGCTTTGGTTGAAACCTCGGGAACTTTCTCACTTCAGGAGCTTCTGTAATTGCACACGGCTTTAGGGCTTGGCCGTGCCTTCAGTGTGAATCCTGGATTCCCGAGGGGGCCGTGGAGCGGTGCTGCTGCCCATGCGAGCAGCTGAAGGCTGCCGGAGGCTTTCCCTCGTGCTGCCCACAAGCTGCCTGCCTGCTCCCAGCCCTGGTCACCTCCAGCACCTCAAAGACCCCCATCAGGGTCCCCCCTTTGAGCTTCCCCCAGGGACACCTTAAGGCGACGCCCCTGATTGTGCCCTGCAAGCCCCAGCAGCACCTACAGCAATTTTATCCTTTATTTTGCAGGGAAAACCAAACCAAACCAAACCAACCAACGCTTTGATGCTGGGGGAGCTCGCTTTAATTGTGGAATAGCTTGCAGTAGGGTTGCACGGGCCACCAGCCAGCATTCCCCGCATCGCTCTCGGGAGCTTTGCAGCACCTCCAGTGAAGGGAATGAGGACACGGACTCCAAGATAGTTGAGAAATGGAGACCCTTTATTGTTGCAATACCAGATATTATATAGCTTTTCTGAGCCCCTGCACGCGGCTGGCAAACATAGTTACAGACTTCTGATTGGCGCGTTCCTTTTGATCATGCGTAGCCCTCTATAAGCCCATCCGAGCCTAGCAACTTCTTCTTAACCCTTGGTGCACCGCCGTATCAATCAGCTCCAGTTTATCACCGAACGCGTCACCCATACTCCAGTGGCTCTTGGGGCAGGACCGTGCTCCCCAGGTGCTGCCCCCAAAGCAAGCCCCCACCGTCCCAGCCCTTTTGGGGCATCTCGCCAGCACCCGGCCCCGTGACGCAGCAGGAGGCGTCTCCTCACCTTGAGCCTCGGCTGGGTGGGATAAGAGCGAGGTCACCCTCGCCGCCCGCTCGCCCGCTCCCATGCTCGCCCGGGCTGCGCCCAAACCGGGCGGCTTGCGGCCCCGCAGCCATGCCGGGGGCTGCCGCCGGGCTGGGGGGGTCCCTGTCCCTGGGGGGGTCCCCGGCCCATCGCACGGCCCCCCAGCCCCGGCCCTGGCGGCTCGTCCCTTCGAGCAGGTGCCGGGTGAGCGGCGGGGCGGCTGGCTCAACCTCTACCGCTTCTGGCAGGAGGGCGGCTTGCACAACGTGCACAACATCATGGCCCGCAAGTTCCAGCGCTTCGGGCCCATCTACAGGTGAGGATCCCGCCCCGATCCTGCTGCTTTGGGCCGGGACAGGAGGGTGCTAATGGGGCACGTTCACCCCGACGCCACGGGGATGGGCAGGAGCGGGGCGTTCACCCGGGGAAGGGCTTTGGGTGGTTTTAGGGCGAAACCCCATTGTCTCCTTACCCCCCCCCCGTGGTGGCAGGGAGAAGCTGGGTGTCTACGAGAGCATCAACATCATCAGCCCCCGGGACGCGGCCACGCTCTTCAGGTCGGAGGGGATGATGCCCGAGCGCTTCAGCGTGCCCCCCTGGGTGGCTTACCGCGACTACCGCAACAAGCCCTACGGCGTGCTCCTCAAGTGAGTCCCCAAAAAACATGCCCCGGGGCCCCACCGCCCCCCGAGCCGTCCCTGGAGCTCGGGGCGGTGGGGAGCTGCCGCAGCAGGAGGGTGCTGGGGGTGTCGGATGGGGGCTCCCCCCCTGCCCTGTGCCGCTTGTGACCCCGCCGCCGTGTCCCGCAGGAAGGGGGAGGCTTGGCGCTCGGACCGCCTGACCCTGAACAAGGAGGTGCTGTCGCCGCAGGTGGTGGAGGGCTTCGTGCCCCTGCTGAGCGAGGTGGGCGAAGACTTCGTCCGGCGGGCACGGGCACAGGTCCAGAAGAGCGGCCGGGAGCGCTGGACGGCCGACTTCAGCCACGAGCTCTTCCGCTTCGCTCTGGAGTGTGAGCCCCCCCCCAGATCTCTCCCGAATGCATGTGGGACGGGTGGTGCAACGTGTCCTGCCCAGCTGCATCCTCAGAGCACTTCTTCCCCAAAGACTTACATTTTTAGGGCTGTCCTCTCTCCCACTCGGCAGCAAACCACCCGGCAGCTGCTGGCAAAGCAGCGGTTTATCAGCACCCACAATGCCAGGAGGCCGGGCCGGGCCCCATAGCCACAGAGGGGCTGCATCTGGCCACGGTGGAGGGTGGAGGGGCTGCGTTTGGGTCTTCCCCCGTGCTGGGTGGGCTCACGGGTGCCGTGCTTGCAGCTGTGTGCCATGTGCTGTACGGGGAGCGGCTGGGGCTGCTGCAGGACTTTGTGGACCCCGAGGCGCAGCGCTTCATCGACGCCGTGACGCTGATGTTCCACACCACCTCGCCCATGCTCTACCTGCCGCCCGCCCTGCTCCGCGGCCTCAACACCAGGACGTGGCGGGACCACGTCCACGCCTGGGATGCCATCTTCACCCAGGGTGAGCTCTCCTCCTCCCCCGGCGGCTCCCAAAGCCACCAGCACGGGGCAGTGATGTCCTCAGGTGCCACCTCTGATGCCCTGGTGGTGGCACCGGGAGCACCCCGCACCACCCAGCACCGTGCCCCTATTTGCCCCAGCTGACAAATGCATCCAAAACGTCTACCGGGACCTGCGGCTGCAGCGCAAGAGCAGCAGGGAGTACATGGGCATCCTCTCCAGCCTCCTCCTGCAGGACAAGCTGCCCCTGGATGACATCAAGGCCAGCGTCACCGAGATGATGGCGGGCGGCGTGGACACGGTCAGGGGCAGGGCGCGGGGTGGCGGGGACGGGGCGGCGGTGGCGCTGAGCCCCGCTGTGCCCTGCTGCAGACCTCGGTGACGCTGCAGTGGGCCATGTTCGAGCTGGCGCGGTCCCCGGGCACCCAGGAGCAGCTGCGGGCAGAGGTGCTGGCCGCCAAGCACAAGGTGGCGGGGGACAGGGTGAAGATGCTGAAGACCACCCCGCTGCTCAAGGCGGCCATCAAGGAGACGCTCAGGTAGCCGGGGGGCAGCCGCTGCCTCTCCCAGCGCCGCGGGGCATGGGGATGCAGCCAGCCCCTTCTCCTCCCCAAATCTCGGGGGGGAGCCGATGTGATGCTGGCGGGACCGGCATCCCGTAGGGCAGCTCCCTGGAGTGCTATGCACAGAGGAGGAAGGAAGCTGTCCCCAAAAGCAGGTTTTCCCCCCCTTTTCCTGTCCCGCAGGCTGCACCCCGTGGCGGTGACGCTGCAGCGGTACACGGTGCAGGAGGTTGTCCTGCAGGACTACCGCATCCCCCCCAAGGTGAGCCCCGGGCCACAGGGTGGGAAGGGGGAACGGGACCGAAATGGGGCTTTCCTCCCCCCCATCTGCTTGTCCCCGAGCTCCGAGCACAGCTGGGAGCCCGCTGTGGGGTGCAGAAGGGGGACAGGGTTGGGTTTAGCGTGGGCAGCTCCCCATGGGGCTGATCCTTCCCCCAGACACTGGTGCAGGTCGGTCTCTACGCCATGGGCCGGGACCCCGAGGTCTTCCCCAAGCCGGAGCAGTTCAGCCCCGAGCGCTGGCTGCTGCCGGGCTCCAAGCACTTCAAGGGGCTGAGCTTCGGGTTCGGGCCGCGGCAGTGCCTGGGGCGCCGCATCGCCGAGCTGGAGATGCAGCTCTTCCTCATGCACGTGAGCCTCGGGGCTTGGGGTGGTTTCGGAGGGTGTAGAATCATAAAATCTATGTTGGGAAAAAACTTTCCATCTAGGCTGGAAAAATCTTTCCATCTAGGTTAGAAAAGACCTTCAAGATGCCCCAAAAATCACCAAGTCCAACCATTAACATGGCCTAATAAGTCCCATCACTAAACCTTGTCCCTTAATGCCTCAACCCCATCCCTTAGTGCCTCAACCCCATCCCTTAGTGCCCCAACCCTGCCCCTTAGTGCCCCAACCCTGCCCCTTAGTGCCAAACCACGTCCCTCAGTGCCCCAACCCCATCCCTTAGTGCCAAACCCCATCCCTTAGTGCCCCAACCCTGCCCCTTAGTGCCAAACCCCGTCCCCTAGTGCCAAACCCCATCCCTTAGTGCCTCAACCCCATCCCTTAGTGCCAAACCCCGTCCCTTAGTGCCCCAACCCTGCCCCTTAGTTTTTCCCTGTGAGGGGCCGGGGAGGATGCTCTGGGCATTCCCATCCCCGCCGCCTCCCTCCTTCTCTTCCTTCCTCCCACCCCAGATCCTGGAGAACTTCAAGATCGAGACCAAGCGGGCAGTGGAAGTTGGGACCAAGTTCGACCTCATCCTCCTCCCCGACAAACCCATCTACCTGACGCTCCGGCCCCTGCAGTGCCCGGCGTGAGCGGGACACCTGGTGGCCCCCCTCCGGTCCCAGCCTGGGGACACCTCCAGCACCTCCAGCCCTGGCTCCAGCCCCACGGGACAAGGGGGGAAAGCTGCCCCCCTCCCCATATTGCTTCGCCTCTGTTTTGCTCTGTAATTTCTAAAAGCAGCAGGTCTTTGCCATGAGCATGAATTTTGCATCTCAGAGTGTCTCCGGCGTCCTGCCCCCTTAAGACCCCCTAGGGCAGGGGGTCCAGGGTCCGGGGTCTCCTTGGGGAGAAGGTGGAGCCTGGGGGTTGTTTCTGGTGGGAGATGCGAACACGTCTCGGGGGTCTGCCACCCCGTGGGGTGCTTTAGGGAGAGGTGTGCAGCCGTGACGGGGAGGGCAGTGATACGGGGGTGCCAGTGACCCTTGGGGGCCACACTCCCACCTCCCTCCTGCCCCCAGTCCTGCAGGGAAACCGAGACATCCCCCCTGGCGTGGGGCTGGGCGGTGAGCCCCACGGGTGCCCCCGTGTCCCCAAGGTGCTCACCGAGGTGGGGACGTGGGGAGAGCGGGGGGCCGAGCCCCCAAAGCCGTGCTCCCACTCCAGCAACCGTGTGCCCAGCTCCTGCTTCTCCCGTCCCCACCTCCTCGCCGCCTCCTCCAGCTGCGATGGACCGAAATTAGGCTGCTCCCCCCTTATCCCCTCCAAATCAGGGGGTGCTGGGGTGCTGCCCACCTGCCTCTCCATCACACGCCCGCGGGCTTGTGCCTCCTCCAGCCTGGCCAGCAGCGACAGCTTCTCCGTGCCACCGAAGATGTTCCGCGTGCCATGGGAGGCACGTGGGGCCATGGGGGGCGATGGGGGGCGCGGGGGCCTCCCCAGCTCCTCCCGCAGCCTGCGGTTCTCGGCCAGCAGCAGGGCGTGCAGGTCCCCTGCGTGGGGACAGGGGGTGAGGGGGACCCCCTGGGACGTGCCCTCCATCCCCCGTGCGAGAGGATGGGCGCCAGAGGGCTCTGGCCCCGTGGTTCCTATGGGGTGGAAGCAGCAGCAGGGGGTGGCCACCCCCAACCCCGCTCACACCTACCTGTTGGTTTCTCAGTGCTCATGGAGAGCCTGTCCTGCAGCACCCGCTCCATCACCTTGATCACCTGCGGGAGCAGCAGGGATGTCCCCATGTCCCCAGGGCAGGGGACAGCTCGTGGAGGGGTGGTGGTGGCCCTCACATCCCCTCTGTTGCCATCAGTTTGGCACCAGGTGGCTCTGAAGAGCCAAGAGGGGCTGGGCCCGCCTGTCCTTGCCCCCCAGCCCACCCCGACTCACCTTCTCCTGCTGCCTCACCATCTCCTCCAGGCCCTTAGTCCTGGCCACCTGCTCCTGGCACCTCCTGAGGGCGGCTTGCTGCTGCCGGTGCGCTCGCTGGAGCAGCACCAGCTCCTTCTCCCGGTCATTCTTCTGGGGGGGAAGGAAGGGAAAAAAACCCCGAGGGCCTCCGCGCCATGCTCGGGGTGGTGGGGACCAAAGCCCCCACCCCATCGCCATCCCGCCCACGAGTGCCGGTACCCGGATCAGCTCGTTCTGCAGCCGCTGCACGCGGTCCTTCAGCCGCCGCATCTCCATCGTGCCCGACACCAGCTCGCCCTTCAGGGTGGCTGCCAGAGCCCCACGCCACATCCTCAGCTTGCGGGACGCGGCTGGGGGACAGCGGGGTCCCCCGCAGAGGGGTGTCCCCTTTTCCGCCCTCCCTGACCACGCACCCAGGCGGTCCAGGACCTCCTCCCTGGTCATCACGTCCACGTCCACGTCGGCGAGCAGAGCGCCGCCCGGCTCCTCGCGCCCGGCCAGCCTGCGCCGCAGGTGCCCGTTCTCCACCTCCAGGCTGGTGACGTGCCGGCGCAGGGACAGGAGGTCGCCCGCCATCCGCTTCAGCGCCAGGCGGTACCTGCTCACCTCCTGCCAGCCCGCAGCAGAGCCGGTGGCACCCCAGCACCGGCGGCACCCCACCACCGGCACGGGCTTCCCCTGGCACCCAGCCCCACGGAGCTGAGCTGAGGAGGTTTGTCCTGAGGGCCAGAGCCACCTCGGAGGGGCTCAGAAACATCCAGTCTTTCCCCTCTTGTAACCAACCCTCCATCTATCCATCCTTCTCTTCATCCATCCATCCATCCATCCATCCATCCATCCATCCATCCATCCATCCTTCCATCCCTCCATCCCTCCATCCATCCATCCATCTCTTCTCCCTCCCTCCCTCCCTCCTCCCACCCTTTCCTTCCCCATCTCTCCACCTCTCCCTTCTCCACACTTCCCTTCCCCAACTCCCCCCCCCCAGCCCCCCGCAGGCCCTCCTGCAGCCCCCACCTCTTCTCCCCTCCTCCTCCTGCCACCCCCAGGGGGGAAGCGACTCCCCGACACCCCTGGGGTGTGGCAGTGCCAGAGCTGGGCTTAACCTCCGGGGGGGCACACGGCCCCATCCGTGGGGAACACGCTGCCACCGGGGTTTATTTTAATGGACGGAGGTGCCTCGGTTTCCCCACGGAGCGGGCACTGGATCCAGAGCAGGGTTTTCCCCTTCCCCCTCCCTGGCCTCTTCCCGCGAGGACAAGGACGAGGACGAGGACGATGCAGCCGCGGCGGTGGGGGCAAGGGCACCCACACAGCCCTGTTGGGGGGGGGGAACCCTCCCAAGGTCGGTGCTGCCTCTGGATGGACAGACAGCCGGGCACGGCTTCGGCTGGCCCAGAGCTGCTGAGCACCCCGAGCATTTCAGTCCTCCCAGCCTCAGCCCTGCCCGGTGTTTGCACATCCTTGAAACAGGGGGAGGAATATTTGATACGGGTGGATGCGAAGGTTTTTGGTGTGTTTTTTTTTTGGGGGGGGGGGGGGGGGCATATGGCCATGTGATGCCGGTGGGTGCCGAAAGGGAAATATTTCGTGGAGGGTTTGTCTCTCTGGAGGCAGAGAGGGCAGCTGAGCCTCCTGAATCCCTGCCAGAGCCCAGCCTTGGGGCCGGCCTTCGGGGGGGGTCCAGCAGCACCGCGTGGCCTTGGGGGGGGACGGATGCTGCCAGGGGGAGGAGGAG
The DNA here is from genome assembly GCF_964034855.1 of Anser brachyrhynchus. Classification (NCBI taxonomy): domain Eukaryota; kingdom Metazoa; phylum Chordata; class Aves; order Anseriformes; family Anatidae; genus Anser; species Anser brachyrhynchus. The sequence continues at coordinate 9,557,657 of NC_137706.1, read as the reverse complement.
GAGGGAGAGGAGCGGCTCCACGCTTTGCTTGCAGCTGATCTGGGGGGAACACCCCCCCCCCCCCCAGGTTCATGTCCCCTCGGGGCCACCGCTGCCCGCAGCGCACTCACCCGCTGCTGGAGGTCCCTGGGGACGTCCTGGGACCTGCGGGGCAGAGAGCAGAGGGACCCCCTTGGGTGGCTTGGGGAGAAAGGGAGCAAGGAGGAGACCACCCCAGGGGACACCTGTGGAAACGGGGGTGTCCCCGAGCCCCCCGTACCTCTGCGGCATCCCGGGCAGGACGCTGTCAGCCGGCGGCAGGGCCATGGCGTCCTGGCGGGGCTGTGAGGGGACACCAGAGCCAGGGGTCGGTGGCTGCACCGCGGAGCCACGCACGTGCGGCAACAAAGGCAGGGGTGGCGGCGACCCTGGCCCCGTGCTGTCCTCATCCTGGGGACCTGGGGGTGCCCCCGAGGGGCTCGAAGCAGCCGGAGCAGAGCCCTGCAGCATCCTCTGCTGTCACCACAACACAAGCCTGCTCTTAGCAACCTGGGCTGGGCTCCCTCCCACTGCTGGGCAGCAGAAATCAAGGTTTTGTCCTCAAAACCTCTGGCTCTGCTGCTGCCCGAGCGGGGCAGAGCTGCCCCGTCCCCCTGACAGCCCCCCCAAAGCCACCGAAGTCCTTGTCCCCGGCCCGCCCCTGCCTTATCTCCCGCTCCCAGGCAGTCTGGTGGCAGGTCCCGCAGCAGCTCCTCGCTGGTGGCACCTCATTTCCATGCCTTGGATCTTGGCTCGTGGCTTTCAAACACTCCATTAACTTCTGAGCCCCCGCGGCCGCTCAGATCCGCGGGCTGGGCGACGCCGGCTCGGAGCTGGATGCGGAGCAGAGGTGCCCAAATCCGCTGGGAAATGCCCTGCTGCCACCCCGCTTCCATCCCCGGGGAGGGTGTGAAGCTGTGCTCCCCACCTCAGCCCCTCTTTTGGGGTCCCCACACGTCCCCAGCTGTGGGGACATCCAGCGAGGGGCTCGAGCACCCCACCCGCTGCGCCCCCCGCGCCCACGTCCCCCCCGGTCGCTGTTAGGGAACAAAGAGCCCGGTGTCGGTCGATGGAGACCCCCAGCGCTCATCCCGGGATATGAATTTTTCATCATGGAACCGGTAGGAAGCACGCAATTATCCTCTCCATCAATAATGCACGGGGACAGGGACCAGACACCCAGCCCCAGCCTCCTGCCTCGGAGCACCTCCCCGCCCTGCCAACACCCATTTGCCCCTATTTTTGCCCCAAAAGCCTCTGCTTGTCCCAGCACCACCCCAGCGATGGGGACGGGGGTGCAGGAGGGAAGGGGCTGCCCAAAATGCTCCCCAAAATGAAGCTGGGACCCTCCAGGGAGGGCAGAGTTAAGGGTATTTGCACTCCCCTTCCCCTATACCCGCTTTCGAACGTCTCTACATACATCCCTCCTTCCTGCAGGGCTCCGGGATGAAAGGCTGCGCATCCACATCTGAAACCGCAGCAGCTTTGAAACTCCTGCTGATTTTTATTTTATTTTTTTTTATTTTTTTATTTTTTTCCCCGTCATTTACAATCCTCTGAAGCTTTCCCTGCCTGGCGAGCCGTTCCACACACGGCTCCGCAGCCTTTCATCCGCCCCGACGAGACGCCCCCCCTCCTTCCCCTATTTGCTTAGGCCAAGTTTTGTGATTTTTTTCTTTTTTTTCTCTCCCTTTTTTTTTATTTACTTAACAAATTGCTAGGAGACACTTCGATGTCTCTCATCTGCTGGCATCGATTCAGCCGATCGCATCCGTCGCTCCTTCTCCCCCGTGCCCGGGGGGGCTGCAGGCTGAGGATGCTCCGACTCGTCCCGTTGTGAGCACCGAGGTGTTTGAGGCCCCGGCAGCAGCCTCCCACCCCCCTGCCCCAATAAATACATCCCCGGACAAGTGCTAAGCCCAATTCCGCCATTGTCCCGACGATGGGATAAGCGCAGATTTGCTTATCAGAGCAAAATTGCTGCAGCGGCTTAGGAAGATCAGAGGGGGAAAAATCCCCCATTTCCCTTCTTTTTGGTGTCGGAAGCTCCTGAAGCCTCCAGGAGGGGGTCGCTGCCTGCCCCTGCGCTCGGAGCCCTGCCTCAGTTTCCCCACTGCGAGGGACAGGTCGCTCTGGGATGTGTGTGGGCGACTTTTTGTGGCTGCATCTGATTAAACCCGGGCTGACCTCCCTTCCCACGCACCGGGCTGGGGGGGGGGGAATCGGGCAGAGCATCGCTATTCAATTTGGGAGTTAATTGGATTGTATCGGAGGGCGTTTAATCTGAGCTGAGCCCCATTTAACAGAGACGTCGGCTCCACGCTCCCGCCTGCTCCGGCCAGATAAGGCTGGGGGGAGCAGCGAGCCCCCCCGGCTCCTGCCCGTGAGCGGCTGTGCTTTCATCCCCCCCCAAAATAAAGAAATCCCCGGCCAGGAGGAGCGCGGAGGCTCCCCCAGCAGCTGGGGGTGGAAGGAGGTGCACGCTTTGCAAGTGCCTCCAAAGCTTTTGTGCCCCCCGGGCTTCCCAAAGCCGGTGCCTGAGGGACAAACCCCAAACCCCAAACCCCAAACGCAAACCCCGACCCCAAAGCCGAGGCTCCCCATCCCTTTGGGCCGGGCGTTGCAGAGCCCTGCCCTCAGCCTCGCTGCAGCCATTTGTTTCACCGTTTGCTCGCCCATCGACTGCATTTGCCGACAGAACTCAGCAGGGAGCATCAATCCATCAACACCCCCAGCCCGGAGCCGTTCTGCTGGGTTTTTATTTATTTATTTTTATTATTTTCCCGGTTCTGTGCCGTTCACAGAGAGGCCGCTGGGTGGCACTCGGGGTGCGGCTGCACAAGGAGGAGCTGGGGGGGCCAGGGCAGCATCCTCAAATCCTCCCCCCTTGCAGCATCCTCACCCCTCGCAGCATCCTTTCGCCTTGCAGCATCCTCACCCCTTGCAGCATCCTCACCCTTTGCATCTTCTTCACCCCTCGCAGCATCCTTTCACCTTGCAGCATCCTCACACCTTGCAGCACCCTTCTCCCCTGCAGCACCCTTTCCTCTGGCAGCACCCTCACCCCCCGCAGCACCCTGACCCCTCTCAGCACCCGCCCCTTTGTGGGCACCAGCCCCCAGGAGGGGCCGCAGAAAGGTCTGCAGAAATCGCGGAGCTACGGGGGGCAGGAGGGCAGAAAGCAAGCCTGGCCAACTAAGCAAATGTTGGTAGAGGCTGGAGAGAACTCCCCCTAATCGTTAAGTGCTGCCCGTAAATTATTCATCGACTGGGAAGAGAGGCACAAATCTATTCAGCGAGAGGGCAGGAGGCTAGGAAAACACTGCCCTGCTTTGTAAACCCTGAGCAGTGCGCGGGGCTCTGCTGCCTGCACGGGACCGTGGTCCTCTCCGGGACGCGCCTCACTTTGCTTTCCTCTCCCCTGCTTTTAATTAAGGCATTAACGCAAAAACCCACAGCGAGAGCCCCAAAAGCAGGCTGTGCTGCTCGGGTTTGATCACCGGCAGCCGAGGCAGGGAAGTGACAGTGCTGTGATCAGCGGGGACCGCGCCGTCGGGGCTGTCATGTCCCTGCCACCCACGGCACACACGCACCATTAGTAGGGTGTCAGCCCCCATCGGCGGCGCTGTCAGGAGATGGGTGCAAGCCCCGCGGCGCTTTGGAGCGTCCAATTTCCCCCCCCTGCACTCCTCACCCCGTTTATGTTGGGTTTGCTCGAGCCTCCGCACGCTGCCTGGGCTTTATTGCAGCTCCCCATTAGGCTGGGCGCGAAGCAGCCGTCGCAGGCACGGGAAGGGAAGCAATAAAGCTCAGTGGGTCGGAGGAAAAAAATAAATAGCTTTGCTTTCTTTTTATCTTATATTTCTTCTTTATTGCTAATTTTTCGTCCCGCTGCTCAAACTCAATTGCAGCATCCCCATCCCCTACAACACCCCCATCCCCTGCAGCACCCCCATCCCTTGCAGCACCCTCGCCCCCTTGCAGAAAGTGAGGGCGAGAGGATGGTGTCGACCCCAGGCCAGGAGTTTTGGCTGCCACCAGCTACCACAGCATTAACAAGTGGGGTACCCGCACCCTGATTTGCCCCGAGCATCACCCCCTGGCCCCAGCCCCTTTGCTCTGCGCCCAGCCATCGTGCGCCCCGCGCCTTCCTCACCCCGCTATTTAATAAGCAGAGTCGAGGTTTAACGACCTGTTATTTTTAAAGCCAGCTGGCTGGAGTACAGGAAGATATTAGCACCGTGAGGGCTGGTTTTGCATTCGCCCCACAGCTCCATTTATCAATACAAAGGGCTTGGAGGAGGAGAGCAGCTGCTTTTTTTTTTTTTTTCCCTCCGCAGCCGAAAAGTACGAGACGGAGGTGCCTGGGGTCTAAAACCTAATGCAGCGGTAATAGGGGAGAATTTGCTAAATGGATTCGGGATGGAGCGATTAGATCGGATCTGGGGCGTGCATGCAGCTGCCACGGGGCTCATCCTGCGAGAGGAGGGAGCTGGGCTGCGCCCCCCCTTTGCATGCCCCCTGTCCCCCCTCCAAGGGCCGGGGAGGTGCTGTGCTCCCGGGGCTTTGCAAGGAGAGCTTTGGGCTGAGCAGAGGAGGATGCCTGCTGCATGCTGTGCACTGACCCCCTATAGAAAGCCCCGGGAGGGGTGGAAATCACCGGGTCCTGCTGGCACAGAGGGATGGTAAAAGTCACTCTGCGGCCAGCTCTGCTCCCATCTCTGGTGGAGCCTGGGGCAGCAGAGCATCTCCGAGCCAGACGCTGCCAGCAGCCCTAATGTGATTTCCCTGCCCTCATTTCCCGCGCCCTGCTCCCGCCAGCCTGGCTTTTATGGACTGGCCTCTAATCTGGTTAGGGGGGAAGTCGCAGCTAATGGAAGAAGCGATGGAGCCCACGCTGCCCTCACCAGGGCGGGTTTGGGGATGGGGTCACCGCTGTGTCCCCCAGCAAGGAGCAGGTTGGGGTGGCTGGGAGCTGGCATCTGGTGGCATCTCGGTGACCGTGACCCCCCCAAATTGCTCTTCCCACCTTGATGTTGTCTCTGAGATGAGCAATCAGGCTCCGAATGGATGCACGGCGCGAGCAGCGGCGCAGCGCCCCTCTCCCCATCCTTCTCCACGCCTGCCCCCGGCCCCACAAAAGCTCCATCCAGCATCAAAAGCACGGAGCACCAAAGACGCCCCAAAAGAGACGGGATCATGCAAAATGCAACAGTTTATGCTCTGCCTGCAATTACCGGGGCCGGCGTCCAGCTGCTGCCCAGCCCTCGCCCGCCGGAGCCGGAGCGGGAGCGCACGTGCTCCTAATTCAATTAGCGCTGCCCTGAACGCTCCCTGGGGGCCGGCGGGCGGAAAGCAACCAATTCCCCTTAACGAAGACATTTGCTGCCTCCGCGTGCCTTTCCCCATCCCGCTCATTAGGGCGCAAGAAGGGGAGAGAGTGGGCGCAGGCGACTGACGGCTGTCGCTCAAAGCCCTGCCGGCGATCACGCCTGCAGAAGTCAAGGGGAGCTGTTGGCGGCTCAGAAATGCAACTCCCCCCCAAATTATAAATAAATATATAGATTTTTTTAGGGTCTGGTGGCTGGGCTGGCACAGGAACAATTTACACCACGGCGCCGTGACAATTTACACCAGGCACCGATCTGCTCCTGTTTTTAAATGGCAGCAATTACATAAATTAAGGCTGGTTAAGCAGCGGCGCATCCAGCCTGTTGATTTTGCTTCGCCTGGAAAAAAAACAGCGCTAGCTTTTCCTTTTTCCTTCCTTTTTTTTTTCTTCCCCCTGACATTTGTAGCGTTGTGTAGGACTAGTCCATGCCCCAAGGGTCCCGAGTGCAGAATTAACGCCCCGAGCAAGGTGAGGCTGTGCCGAACGGCAGCACAAGCCATCGCTGATTCATGCGCAGCTAATAAGCAGGGGTGGTTAATAAATAGAGGTGATTAATAAATAGGGGTGATTAATAAATAGGGGTTAATAATAAGTAGGGTTCATTGACAAACATGGGTGATTAATTAATCCGCTAGGGATGAGGAGATCTCCGACGCGCGTCCTCCGATCCTTGGCGGACGCTGTGCATTGCTGGGGACCCGCTGCACACACGAGGGCTGAATCCTGCTCATGTTTGTCACCGCTCTGTGTTGGCTCCTGTGTGGTCAAGCTCGTCTGTGCTGGGCACGGCAACAAATTCAGGATGGAAAAAGAAAAAAGGCAGGGAAAACAAGAGCCAGGCATTGCGCCACAAGCCGTACGGAGCCGGCTTCATTTTCCACTGCGAGAGTTTTCTACCAACAGACATTAATTTGCGAAAACGCGAGCGTTTTGCTGAAGCCTTTGATTTCTTTGTCTCTGATCAAAGTCTTTTGTTCTCATTTGTGCTCCAAAGAGGGAGCGGGGAGAAGGCAGAGGCGCCGGGCGCGCATCTCACCGCCTCATCCCTCTGGTGGGTGCGAGCATCCAAAACCCAGCTCAGGGCAGCCCCGGGAGCATCCCCGGGCCGTGCGCCGGGATGTGCAGATGGCCCAGGGTTTATTTAGCTCCTGCTTAGTATAAAAAGCCCAGGCAATCTGGATTTCAGCTCTCCGAGCCCACGGCTCTCCTGCTTTTTGTTTCCTCTCCCGGCTCTTACATGTATTAAGGAAGGTTTTGGGGGGGGGGGGGGAAGAGAAGGGAGAGGATGGGGAAGAGGAGGGAAAAAAAAAATTACAGCTCCCAGATCAAAACAATAATCAGCTAAATGAATTCCGCAGCATTTTCCCGCATGACTGCGAGTGATAATTTAGTGCAGCAGCCAGCTGGAAGCAAAAGGATTAATTCTGCACTTAGTGACACCCATGTGAATAATTCATCAGACGCAGACCCCTTTCTGCTGACCCCCCCCGGGCAATCGCTCCAAAGCGCCCCCCCGGCCCACAGCATCGCTCCCCGGGGAGGGGGCAATGAAATCACCAGAGCTGTCCCAAATTAACTTTATGGATATTATTATTTTTTTTTGCGAAGGGGAGGGTTTGGGGCTGGCTGCTGCAATTCGATTGATCGGTCGGGGCCGAGGGCAAGTGGGGTTTCCCCCCCTCCCCAGCCAAAGATGAAAAGCTGCCGAATTCCCTCCCCGCTGTGACATCCCCGGGGACCACAAATGGTGAAGGATGAGGCCAGCGGGAAATCCGTCACCGCCTCGAACCAGCCCGTCCCTTCTCCACCCGCTGCGGGGAACACTTGTGATGAACACAGGGAGCTTTGGGAGGGCTGGAAACAGCATCAGTCCATCACCGCCCGCTCCTTCATCCTCGCAGAGCCGTGCCAAGGGGTTCCCCAAGCCCTCTCCACGGGGCTGGGTCCATGCGTGGCACCGGGATGCTCCGGGACAGCCGCAGGCACGGTGCCAGGGCGTCAGAGCCGATGCGCTGATGTGGGCAGACAGCTTGTCACAGCCACCGCCCCTGCCAGGGGCTGGCTGCACGGGTGGTGAGGATGAGGAGCAAGGAGCCTTCGTCCTCCCTGGCAAGGCCTTCAAAGGATTGGCACGAGCAGAGGTGGCTGAGGAGGGTGGACAAATCTTTGCGGCGCAGCTAACACATGGCTGGTGGCCGGCCGGGCAGGGAAGGGTTAACCAAATGGGGACGCTCCCCCCTTGGCTTCTCCCGACCCCCCCTAAATACAGAGGTGTCAGGCTGCTGAAGGTGAACTCATTGTCTGCAGACGCTGATGGGAAGGGACAGGCGCGGCGACACGCTGGGCGGCCGGGAGCACCGAGCGCCATTAGCTTGCGCGGGGAAACCATTAACCTCCGGGGCTCTCGAGCCCGGATCCGGCCTGGGATGAAGATCCCATCGCACATGGGTGTGGGGAGGAGGAGGAAGAGGAGGGAGAAGCCTGATGGCTGGGTTTAATCACCCCGCGCTAGCAGAGCCAGCGCTTGGCACCTGCTCGCCCCGCTGCCGGCACCTTCGAGCCCCCCAAACCCCATCTCTGCCCCCAAATCCCGCACGGGAATGAGCCAGGCGGGGCAACAACACAACAATTATTGTAATGAATGAAACGCACGAGTGGGTTTTATGGGAATCTGCAGCCTCGCGGGCATCTTGGCACTGGGCCGGCCTCCCCTAAGTGATATTTTATTTATGGGCTCCCCGGACGTGTTGATGTCGCACGTTTCGCTCCAGACGCAGACGAAACACAACGCACGGGCTGCAGAGAGAGAGGCAGAAAAGCCCGTGTGCCCCGTGGACGTTCCCAAACGCCCAGGACCAGCTCCATCCATCGCTCCCCGGTTGCCCTGGCAACTGCTTTTTGGGAGATGTGCGTGGCCGGCTCGCCCCGTGGTACCCAGCCCGGCGCGTGCGGCGGGGAGCAGAGAGTCCCCGCCTTGGCCCATCAAGTGCCAACTGATAATTAAAGCTCACCGTCCCCCCGAGCCTTCGCGGGGAAGATCAATATAACAAAGCCGCCTGCTTCGGCAGTTAAATATTTCATCGCCCCCCAGCTCTGGGGAAGAAGGGGGGAAGGAGGGAATTCATTTCTGCCAGGCAGGGCAAGGCGGAGGCAGGGTTTTGGGAAGCTTTGAGGGACTTTGCTGGGTCTCAGCTCTGCCAGGAAAGTCCGTGGGAGGTGCTGGGGCTCTCGAGGAGCCCCCAGGACCATGGCAAGGAAGAATCTGGCCCCGGGAACACCGCCCTGCCCCACGGCCCCGAGGCTCCAGCACATCTCCAGCCCTCGGCTGGAAGCAAGGAGGCAGCCGACTGCTCTGCCCCCACCGCTCGCTCCACAAGTTGACAAGCACGAGAGGAGCCTTTTATCAAAAAAAAGGAGCTGATGGAAGGCAAAACCGCCCTCTCTTTATGCTGCCATCAAGGCCTTCCCTTCCCCCAGCTTAATGCGAGGCACGAGCCTTAACTCCTGCTTGGCCAACCCGGGGATGCTGCGGGGCGCGCGCGAAGCCCCGTCCCCAAATCCAAGCCGTAGCCACAGGCAGTGGCTTACCCTCCTCGATGGAAGAGCTGGTCCGGGAGCCACAGCACTGGTCCCAACATCTGGGAACATCTGGGGGGAGCCCAGGGTCTCCCTGTTGTCCCCACATCCCTGCTGGTGAAGAAGGATGGTGGGATTTGGGATGCTCAGCCCTGATGCCATCCCGTGGGATGCCACTGAGGACCTACGGGCATGAGGATGTGCAGGTGGCCTCCAGCTCACCCCTGTACTGGTCTTACTGGGAGGGAAGGGGAGGTGAAGCAGGCTTTGGGGTGGGAAGGAAAAGGAGCTGTGCATCAGGGCGCCCACCCCAAATCCCACCTGGCAGGCTCCTTTGGGAGGAATGAGCACCGACCCCTGGCAATGCTCGAGGGGGGGCACGAGACGCGGGCAGCCCAATCCCGCCGAGCCCCCCACGCCCTGGTTTGCTTTGTAAGCAGCCCCTTTTATCCAAAAGGCTATTCCAGACTCCAGAGGCTAATTATCCAGCAGTATTGATGAAGGGACAGGGAGGAGGCTGCAGGGAAAGGAGAGGGGAGATTGAATGTTAACGACCGCCGTCATTAAAGCCAGCACATAACGAGTCTGAGCAATAATTACAGCAGCATTGGGGGCTGCAGCCCTGGGTCATTTTCATTTGTGCTGCTTATGGCCTACGTGCCACGAGGGCACGTCTTCCCCATCAAGGCTGCTCTGGGGCAATTCCTCATGCTTTTAGCACTGGCACAGCTTTTAGGGGGCCTCGGCGCTGCCCTGGGAGCCCCAAGACCCGAGTCCTGCTGCCTGGTGACACTTGGTGCCCTCAAACCCTCTCCACACAGCAGCAGCAGGCTGTGGCACGGTGTCAGAGAAGGTGACACAAAAGCCCTGCTGATGGGACACGATGATGAGAAGGTGTCTGGCGGTGGCTCCTCTGGGCAGGTGTCCTCGAGGGAAGGGAGGCCACGTGGCTCTCGGGAGAGGTCAGCTTTGGAAGCATGGGAACGCCCCAAGATCCTCAGTCATCTCCATCACAACCCTCGCACCTCTTCTCTCCCCCATCTAGAAGCAGCTTAGCTTGAAGATCCCAAGGGATATGATGAAGCAGGGCATGGTCCCACCACCCCCAAAGCCACCAGAGCGCAGGGAAGCCCCAAGCAGCCCCAAGCCTGCGCCCCTGGGAGCTGGAGCCCCTGGATTTGGTGTTAAGGAGATGGCAGAGGTTCTTCAGGGAGTGTAAGCAGGATGGGGGGATGTTCCGTGTTCACAAGACCTCCGTCCCCTCGTGTTGCTGGAGACATGGGTTTGGTGGCCCCTCACCTGCCCCATGGCTGCAAGGGACATGTTCCATGTCCCCTGTGCTTCTGGTGCTGTCCCCTTCCCTTCTGGGGTGGGTGAAGCCCACCCATGGGACGTGGAGCTGAGCTGGGCACCCCGGGCAGGTGGGATTAGCACTGGGCTGGAGGAAAAGTGGCTGTCGAGTAACGAGCTCTGTGGGGGATTGCTCGGCCCGCAACGTGCTTGGGGTCCCAATGAAGCCAGACACGGGCTGGCGATGGGAGGAGGAAGAGGAGGAGGAGGAGGGAGAGAACCGCCCGCTCCGGGCCCCCTTCATTATAGACTTGCCTAAGGATGAGAGCATTGAAGAGCTGTGAAGTGGAGGGGGAGAAAAAGAAAAAAAAAACCAGCACGGCAGTGTGCAGCACGCGGGGATGTGCTTCGGAACGGAAAGAATGGGCTGGGGGCAGCGGGCAGGCTGCAGAGCGGGAGCTTTGGTGGCTGCTCCCCGCCCCAGCGCCAGGCTGGGCGCATTCAGCGGCGACCTTGAGGCTCTTCTCCCCCCGCCAGGCACAGAACGAAGCAGCACGAGGGCTTTTCACCCCACAGCCTGCCTTGATGGGAAGGAGAAGCCTTCCCAAGCTTTGTGCTGCTAATTGCACGCGCACCTGCCTCCAGCAAACCAAGGTCATCCGGCATTACTGCTGGCCGGCAGCGATTTATTCGCGTGCGCACGTGGGCGAGACGGACTCAGAGCATCCCTGCAAGTGGGGAGCACCCCAGGGATGAGCCAAACCCATCGGGATGCTGCCCACTGAGGGCTGGTGCCAGAGGGATCGCTCCCATCCGGCTCCTGAATACTGGGGGGTGATGCTGGGGGGTCCGGGCGGGCTCGGGGTGGTCCTCACCTCCCAGCAGCTCCCCGCCTGCTCCTTCCCGTCCGGAAAAACCCACCTCTGAGCGGCGGCACGCTACTCTCCTTGGAAAGCAGGCACCCTGCAAAACAATAACCGATTCCCTTCTGCCTTGCGTCCCTCACTATGGTTACTAAAAGGCCCCTCATGTGTCCTGCATCCCGAATGCCCCCTCCCCTCCATCACTCCCCCGTTTCCATGGCGATGCGGTGATGGAGCGGCACCAGCATGCGCGGGGAGATGCAGCCACCGCGCGCCACCCTCGCGCTGCCGTTTAGGATATTGATGTTTAAAGCTCCCGAGATTATCTGGGGGTAATTGGTTTATGGAAATGGAGACAACTCCTGCCGCGGAGTTCCTCGGGGCGGGTGGAGGGGGGAGATGGGGCGCCAGAGGGGCTGCGCTGCTCATGGTCTCTACCTTGGAAGACACCCGGCAAGCAACAGTTTGCCTGGGGAGCTCTGAGAGCTCTCTCCAGACTTTCGCAGCCCTGGCTGCTGCTTTCCCCACGTGGACAAGCCCGGGTCCCAGCACTGCGTCCCCACTGGGTGCTTGCAGGGGCATTGCCATGTGGAGGTGCCACAGAAAACCACAGTTCTGCCTGCAGCTGCCTCCTGCCCCTCGCCCTTTTCTGCTCCTGCAAGGGCGCCTCCTGCCCCGGCACGAGTGGGGCCGCCTCTTCCCCACCCGACCAAAGCCCGGCCGGCTAATTGAGTCCCCTGGCACATGCATAATGCAGCGCTGCTTGCCCGGGCATCTTGTTTTATTTATTAAAACACTCTTTTATTTATTATGATATCATCCCGAAGCCCACGCGGCACTGCCCGATGGCTGCTTTGACATCATTTCAGACTTTGGGCGTTCTGCACGCTGCTTCCTAGTGCCCCGTGCGTTGTTTTGTGCCTCAGCAAGAGGCCCTGCACCGAGCATCCCTCGGAGGGGCCGCGCTTCACTATGGAGTTTTCCCTTGGAAAACACAGCGTCCCCCCATAGGGTGCCCCCTTCCTTGCATTACCCCACTGCACAGGGGGAGAAGTGATCCCGGCGGGTGATGAAGGCAATTGCTCCCCACATCTCAGCCCTCCTGCCAGCTCCCCAGCCCCTTTTTTTCCACTTTTGGGGGGCTGGATCTGTGCATATGGTCTGCTAAACTGCAGGCACGTCCCCGTTGCCATTCCTGGTCCCCAGGACATCTGCCCACCGCAGCACCCCACCCTGTCCCCAGGCCCCCCACCTCCCCAGATTGCATGTCACCATTTCTAGGGACGCGGCAGGAATTGGGATTCCAGCCCAATCCACGGCGAAGGGGAGAAGCCAGGCGCTCGCCCCCCCTTCCCCATCTCATTAATTCGCACCAGCTGATGTGATAAGGCGCAGAGGGGCCGCAAGCTGCTCCTCGTGGCGGGGGGACCGTCCCTGCGCCCATCACACCCTGTGCATGTGAGAGACGGCGCCGGCCCCCCCGTGTCGCCCCCCACCACCATCCATTGCTTGTAAGGCACTCGAACGTTCACCTCCGCCCTGCGGGCTGCTCACAGCCTCTGCGTGCAAATCCCCGCCGACGTGCGGCTGTGCCTCCCGAGTCCTTAATGAGGGGCTGCCTCCTCCTAAGCCTTCCCCGTGTCCCCCCCCCGCTGCGACCACCCCGCTGCAGGGGCTCGGGGCTGGTGACGGTGGCACGGGATGGATGGGGTCTATCCAGAGCAAAGGGGGGAGCAACCTCCTGGGGACCCCGGGGGGCTGCAGAGCTCATTGCTGGGGTAGAGATAACCTTTTTTCCCTACAAATTTGCTCTTTTTGCTCATCAGATCTGCTGGGACACGGGCTGTGCTCATCACTGCCCCAGACCTCCGCAGCCTGACTCCTTCCCAAGGCATTTCCTAAAAGCACCACTTGAAAGGAAGGAATGGGGGATGTAGAGGTGCATAAATGTCATTGTAAAGGAAAAGAGTGATTTTTTTTCCCATCCCAAGGATGGCTAAATGGCAGGAGAGAGCGGGGGAGCATGGTGGCAGGGTGAGGCAGCAGTGAGGATGAAGGCTGGCGGCAAGTTTCCAGCCCAGTATCTCCCACTGCGAGCATCGAAGCCTCTCCTGGGAACAGGGCACTATTGCTGGATAACCCCAAATACCCCCCCAGACCCAAGCCAGAGCGATGGAAAACGACCTCCTGGCTTTGCCTGTAACTGCCCAGTGCCCTCCCAGTACCCTGGATCACAGAATCACAGAATCGTCTAGGTTGGAAGAGACCTCCAGGATCACCTAGTCCAACCTCTGACCTAACACTAACAAGTCCTCCACTAAACCATATCACTAAGGGCTACATCTAAACGTCTCTTAAAGACCTCCAGGGATGGCGATTCAACCACCTCCCTGGGCATGCGGGAAAGCATCAGCCCCTGCGGCTGCGGGGCCAAAATCAGAGAAAACAAGGGGGAAAACTGGGACCTGACCTCCTTCTTGTGCCCTAATATTCTTCTTGTGCCCTAATTCACATCAGCCATGACGTGGATTAGGCTAGGCTTGGCGTCCCACAGCACACAGCTCCAGGTCGGTGTTTTTTGGGCCGTGTTCCCAGGTTTTCCCGTTCCCTTTTCCCTCCCAGACAGCAGCAGCAGGTTTCGTGGTGCACATCCCTGCCGCCGCCGCTTGTGTTTACATTTCCCTGAACAAAACGAGTAGATTTTACCGCTAGCAACGGCCGCAGGGTGATAATTAGCAATGGGTTTTAATAGTAAATTCACAAATGGCAAAGCTAAGGAAAACCCAGCACGAGAACAAAACGTTTTAAAAATAGCAGGCGTGAACCATGCCAGGCTTCGCAAACAGCTTGCAGGCAAAACCCCAAAACCCTCGGCAGAGCTGTGATTATCCACCCCAAAAACCCACTGCCACCGCTCCCAGGCGGGAGGAACTCAGCATCCCAGGGTGTCTTGCTTCTTTTTCAGCTCTCCTGACGGGGGGCAAAACTTGTCCCAGCCATCCAAGCGCGCTTGTGCTGTGGTTTGCAACCTGTGGCTCCTGGAACCGGAGAATAAAAGTCCCCGCGTCCCCAAGGGGCTTGGAAAGAGGATTAAGGGGCTGATGCGTTACACAGGAGGCTGCAGACTGGAGGAGAAGGAGTGTGTGCCTGCGATGTGACGTTCCTGCGGGGTCCCAGCCTTGTTCCCCTGTTAAATGGCGGCCGGGTCTGGCCGGGAGCACCGCCGGCGATTTATGAGTGGCTGTTGGGGAGGCGGCAGCTTTATCCGCCTCCGGAGACTCCATAAAATGATAGTGGGCTCCGCCGGTGAAGATGGACTGGGGCTGGTGTGAGTTTTCCTCCCCGATGGCTCCCTAGGCTCCGTTCAAGCCTCTGCATGCCAGCAAGCCGAGAGGTAAAGCGCCGTTTGCTTTACCCCAGCGGCACGGGTAATTTAACGGGGTTTGGGCTCTGCAACTGGGGTCTGGGCTGCAGGGCCGTGGCACCACAAAACCACCGCTTCGCAACCTTTGTCCCCCACCCCCTTGGCCCGGAGGGACGCGGAGGAGCACATTTGGGCTCGGTGACCGTGGTGCCACCCGTCCCTGGGAGAGCCTCTGCCTTTCCTCGCTTCCTGCAGCCCCCCGCGCTGCAGCTAATCACGTTTGGGGCTGGGAAATCTCATTTGAGGCTCTATTAATGCAGCGCTGGCATGGCACAGGCCCCGGCCTGTCTCCGCTGAGCAAAGCGAGGAAAGCAATCCAGCCAGGGAAAGGCAGCTCCCGGAACGAGCTCGGGGGGAGCCGGACAAATGCAATTACCCCCGGGAGGAAGACGAAAGAGGCATCTTCTTCCTCCCCCCCACAGGAGGGTATCCCCAGCCCCACAGAAGCGCCGGCAGAGGAAGGAAAGCCGAGCCAAAGGAAGCCAGCGCTGTTTTATTCATGGCTTGGTGCCGCTTTCCAGGCGAGGTGTCGCCTCCAGGGGACCCTGAGGGTGCTCATTAGAGATCACACGGCGGGTTTGGGGCACCCCAGTCCTCCCACCAACAGCCCTTTCCGAGGACAATTCCTGCCCCAGGCTGGGCATCCCTTGGGGTGAAAATGTGCCGAATTCATTTCGGTTCCATTTATGCAGTAAAACTCCCAATTCACCTGTCAAATAATTAAATGGGCCGGCAGCCCAGCTCTCCCGTCGTCTGCTCCATTAGGGGAGTTTTACACTTTCTATATTTGTCAGCGGCACGCGTGCAATTTCCTTCCCCCCGCCTTTTAAAATGGAGCAATTTTCTCTTTTTAACCCCATTTGCTTTTCTCATAAAGGCAGCTATCTGACACTTAAAGGGACATGATTACTGAAATTGCAGGAATTAAAGCTCACTCCTGTGAGTCGATCCGAGGCGCTTCCTCCGAGCACCCGAAGAGTTTGCGCTTTGAGACGAGCAAATCAAGAACCCATCTTCTCCACCTGAGCCCCCGCCTTCCGTTTCTTTGCTCCATTTTAGCTAAGAAACCATGAATTGCTGCTCTTCACCGGCCCATTTCTATCAGATGCCAGACCTTATCCCATCCCCATGAGCGTGAGCAGGATGCTTAGACCAAGAACTGCGTCCCAACAGCCTCAGCACCCCGATGGGTCCGTTTCTTATCATTTAGGAACGTGTTTGCATCAGTGAAAAAAGACCTCTGCCATGCTCTGAGGCCCATTTTGGGTAGGGGTGCCGGTCCCCAGCACCCTGCAGGGCTCTCAGAGCAGGAGATGCTGCCCCAACCCCAAGCCCTGCAGCACCCCAAGCTTGGGGAAAACAATTTATTTGCCTTCACAGGGAGAAACCATCACATGGGTGGGACTAAAACACCGTCTGCCATCTGCAGAGGGTGAAGGTGAGGCGAGGAGGGTGGCTCGATGCGGTGTCACCCCGGCCTCGTGTCCCCTCCCAGCCCCCCCGCCAGGAGCAGGATGCCAAGCTGCCGGAGGAGCCCTGCGAAGCCCCCGAGGAACCCGTCACGGGCTGACAGCCTCTCAAAGGCCAACAAATTGCTCACCAGCGCGGCGTTATTCATCACCCTGCTGGCAAAGTTTGTTTTTTCAGCCTCATTGGCTTTCCAGTGAATGGAGGCAGCTCGCGGCTCTTTTCCCCCCGGCCCGGTGCTGGGACGACCCTCGCTGTCACCACGATGAGTGGCAGGAGGTGGCCAGGGCACAGACAGGAGACGCACGCCATCCATCACCCGCTAACAGAGAGCTCAGCCCCAGCGAGGCGACGACACCAGCTTTTATCCGGCAGGAAAGCTTTTATATCCATCGCTCACCCAGCGAGACCGGGCACGTGGCCTGTGCCTCCGAAACATGGCAATTGTGGCCCAAAAGCAGCTCCCAGCCCATCCCCAGGGTTGTTGCACAGCCAGAGGGCTCAGCCAGGCTCGTGTACATGTCTGTGCCTAATACCCGTGTTTTTGTCCCATTTTGCAGACCCCTTGAAGCTCCGTGAGCTGCCCTTGCATGGGGTGGATGCGGTGCGCTCACTCTGGGAAGCATCACACCTTCGCGCGCTGCGTCCTGCCCAGACGTTGCAGCCCCTGGTCAACAGGAGCGGCGAAGCTGGAGCGCGAGCCGTGCAGAAAGCCCTTTGTTTGGGGGAGGAAAGTTCCCCGTGCCCTGACAGCAACAGACTGCTGCAGCCTGGCTGCCAGCTGCTCCGGGGAGGCTGGAAACAAACCACCAGCCACGGGCTTGCACCCAGCTCCGGCTGCCAAGGAGACCTCCGAAAGCCGGCTGCCCCCCTCAGCGCACACGTGGACCTGCGGGGAGGGAGGCAGGATGGTTCCCCCAGCACGGGACCAGCTCCTGCTCCCCCCGGGGTCTGCTGCAAAGCCCTGGGAAGCCTGGCCCCATCCCGGCCGGCTGGGGACGGCATCTCTGGGGATGGTGCTGTGGGGGTCATCCTCGCCCACCCGGGATGCTGAGAGCTCGCCCGTGGCACGTTACCGGCTTGCTGGGTGCCGTGCTCGAGCCCGGGGACAATTAGGGAACCATCTGACCCTGCGACGTGCTCGAGGTGTTTGAACAGGCAGCAGAGCCTCCTGCTTCGTGCCGGGGAATACATTAGCCGCAGGTTGCGGTGAGATGAGCAAATCGTTATCCCTGTGCCGTGGCCTTTCGAGGGCAGCTCAGCACCCATCCATCACCCCAGCATCCCGCAGATGAGATGCTCGGCACGGTGTGGAGGAGCAGATCTCCCACCGGGGCGAGCCCACGTGTCCTTCCCATTTAGGAAAGCGAACGGGATCGAGGTGACAGCCCAGCACCCAGCTCGCACCCTCTGCCCTCGATCCGGCCTCCGGAGGTGTTGCCAGCTGCCTGAGCATCACCCACAAACCCTATATCCATCACGGCCACCAGCCTGGTCCCACCTCTGTTTAACCCTCTGAGACCCCCCCATATGGAGCAGGACTTTTTGGGACTCTGGGTCCAGCAGCAGCCCTGGAATGGGGTCCCTGCACCCCAAGACCTGCAGGTTCCTCTCCATGACAAGGACCCCAGCAATGCCCCCTCCTTGCACCCCCTGACTCCCTTCTGCCCAAACCATTCAGCCCTATGCATGGGTTTCTCCTCGGCTAGGGCACCTGGGGGCAGGCAGGGCACTAAAGATGCTCTCAAGGGGAAACTGAGGCACGAGACGAGGTCGCTGCCCTACCTCTGGAACAAGCAGAGGACTGCGGGATCCCCTCCATCCCCTGCCGGGAGTTAACATACTCCTGCCTCCCAGCTTTCAATTTTTAAATAAACCCCATCCCCGCAAATACTTCCAGGCTGACATCAGCAGCAGGTGATTTATCACCGCCGGAGCTCAGAGCTCGCTGCATTCCCCCCGGGGGCCCAGGAGCCAGGGGGGAAATTGCCTTTGCTGATGCTTCGCGCCCCTGCCCTGCCCCAGCCCACTCCCACTCCTATCGATCACCGCTGCCTTTTCACCACTCAGCAGAATTTCCGTCCAGATATTTGCTGACCGAAGTCAATTGAGCCTCACTAATTATCATTTCTGGTACGTTTTTGGTTAATTGGGGCCTCGAAAATTCAAGGAGAGCCCCAAGGCGGTGCAGGGCAAGGGGCTGTAACGCATGGAGAGGTGTCCCTGGGGCAGCCTCAGGATGGAGAGCAGGGGACTGGAAAGCAAACAGACCCCCGAGGATCAGAGGAACAGAGCCCTGTCTGTGGTCCTGAGCCTTCCCAATAAATGTTTTCACAGGTGTGAGACACCTCTGAGAGCGGGCGAGGCAGCGGCCTCACCACCGGGGTGGTGCGGAAACGGAGCCCCTCAGGGAGGACTTGTCTTTTCTCCTTTATTTGCACAGCTTTGGACACGGTGACGCAGGGTGAGGTGCAGCCTCTGGGTTTGTTAATACTGACAGTTCGCTCTGCAGCTTTGGGTTTGAGCTGGAAGACAAAGTAGCTAAGATTTATCAGCCCCAGATGCCAGCAGCTGGTAGTTCGAAGGGCTTCGGTGCCCGGGTGACACCATGCCCGGGTGACACCATGCCCGGGTGACACCATGCCCACGGGGCTGCATTTTCTTGCTAAAAATGTCAAGTTTGGTGCCCCGTTCTCCCATCCCCATGCTGAGGCTGGGGTCCTTGTGCCCACGAGTGGAGCTGGGGACAGGACCCCCAGGGGTGGCCACGTCCCATCGGCAGCTCCAGCTGCACGAGCACGCAAAGCTCTGCTAGAAAGCTCTCGGTGACCATAAGGTGTCAAAAGAGCACCCGCAGCCCCAGCACCCCTCCCCACCAGGTCACCGCAGGCACCAGGACGGCATCTCCTCCGGCTCCTGCACTAACCTGCGCTGCCCACGGGGTCGGATCCAGGCTGGATCCTGGCGAGGAGAGGCGGAAACTGCCGCAGCTCAGCGGTGGCACCGAGGAAGAGGAGGAGGAGGAGGAGGAGGGGTGCTCGCCTGCTGAGTCACCCGGGAGCTCTGGGGAGGAGCTGAGCGCAGGGTCAGCCTGCGGCATCTGCGGATGAGGAGTGGGGTTGGGAGGGGAGCAGCACACCCCCCGTATGTCCCCCCATCTAACCCGTGGGCTCAGGACCTCACCCTTCAGGAGCAGAGCTTTTGCTAGACATTAAAAAGCTCTAGGAACAGCCACGGTCACCCCAGAGCCAACACTTTTACGTTAGCAGATTATCCCCATGCCTCCCCGTGGCCCAAACTACCTTATAAAAATAACAATGATAAAAAAAATAACTTTGTGCAATAAATTCCTCCTATTCACAAGTTTTCCTGGAGCCCCCAGCTGCGCCTAATGTGGACCAGGTGCTCGCAGCCCTTAAAAAGAGCGGGGCAGGGCAGGGCAGGGTGCTGCTGGTGGGTGCTGCTTCCATGGGGATTGCTGGGGGGCTGCCCAGGCAGGTGAGGAAGATTTAGGGTGGGTTATGGGGTTGTTCTGGAGGGCCTGATCAAGCAGGTGATGAGGGTTTGGGGTGGGTTATGGGGCTGTGCTGGAGGTGAGAGCCCTGCTGTAGGTTTTGTGCTGGATCTCAGATGCTCAGCACCGTGCTGGGTGGGAAATAGGGTGCTGTGGGCTGAGCTGGGCAATATCCCCTAAAGAGCCTGCTCCTGTAGGTCTGAGCACTGCCTGGCTGCAGGACTGGGGGATTGGCTTTTGGGGGGCTGCCACCAACCCCCCACCCACGTGGGACCCCCCTGGCCCCCAAATTGCCCCCAGCTCCCCTACCTCTGTGGGCAGCGAGTGGTAAGCGGACTCAGGCGTGCGGAGGGGGACTTCAGGGGACAGCACTGCTGGGGACGTGGGTGCTGAGGCTGGGTCCCCCTCTTGCTGTCCCTTCTCCTGGCTGGGGGGTGACAGCGGTGGGAGCCTTGCTGCGAGAGGCCGGTGCTCGTGCAGGGAGGCGACGAAGGCCAGGCGGCCGCAGTGCATGGCTGGCTGCTCGCTGCCCACCCGCAGCAGAGCTGCCACCGCACTGCAGTGGTACCAGTCCTCATCCCGCCCAGCCGGGGGCTTCGTGCGAGGCTGGGGGGGCCGGGGGTAGATGGCGAAGAAGGCTTCACCCACCCTCCTCTTCCTCGCCTGGCTCTCAGGTGAGCGCAGGGCTTCGATGCGCAGCCGCACGTCGTGGTTCTTGTCGTTCTTGCAGAAACCTGCAGGGTCAAACCTCGCTTAGCAGGGGGACACCTCTGCCATCAGCCCATCCCCGTGGCACCCAGCCATCACCTCTGGGCAGCGTGAAGGTGAATTTCCTCCGCTGGAAGGAGCACACCTCGTCCAGGTGGCTCTGCTCCACCGTGTCGGTGGTGCCGGTGCTGGCGGGGATGGCGTTGCCTCCCCCGATGCGCAGCAGGACACCGGCCGCGGGGCCACACAGCAGTGGGTTCTCCACGCTGAGCCGCAGGGCATAGCGGCCCTGATGGTTGAACTGAGCCCCCAGCACCTCAAACTCAAAGTCCAGGGTCTTCTCCTCGGCCTTCAGCCCCCAGCGCTGCAGGCTGGGGGGGATGCGGGGCTCCCCGGCCATGGGGGGGACCTCCCGACAGCAGAGACCTGGAGCGAGCCCTGGGGCTTGTTTGAGAGCCGAGCGGGCTCTGCTGGCACTTCTCACCTCTTTCCAACTGGAAAGTCCCTGGGGGGGCTCCGGATACGTGTAGGCTTCACATCTCTGCTGGCAGCTTTCAAAGGCAGGGAAAAAAGGGAAGAAATCCCTGAGCTTGGAGCTGAGCCTCGGTGCTGCAGGGAGGTGCTGGGAGCTCCCCTCTCCTGCCCCATGCCGGGACAGAGGGCTCTGAACTCGGTTTGTTTGCAGGGAAACCAGGTAACTGCAGGAGGAGCAGTGGCTGCCTTCCAGCAAGCAGCCCAGGATATCCAGGGCGGTGCTGAGGACACAACAGAGCTGCGTACACATGGCCTTGGGGACCCACCACCTGCAGGAGATGCTGGTGCTGAGGCCATCACGAGCCCCCCGGCTCCCACGTCTTGCTGGCCCCATGGGACTGTCCTGTTCCTCCTGCTGGACCCCATCCTGGTGTGGCCAAGCCTGCAGCTGTTTCCCAGCTCATTTACAGGGCAAGGCTTTAGCTGGGGGCGCTCCTGGATGTGGCTCCCCATGGGGTTGAGCGAGCCAAGGGGATGGGATGAGTGTGGGGGATGCTTGGGGTCACAGCCGGGCTGCAGAAGGCCCCTTGGGGCTGGAAGATGCCCCCAGATGGGATGGGAGCTGCGTGCAAGTGGAGCTGAGCCCCCTGCCTGCTCAACCTGCCGTGGGGCCAGCTGAGCATCCAGGGGTCGGAGGCACTGGGGATATTTTGGGGCTGAGCTTAAAGGGGAGGGTGGGCAGGGGGCTGGAACGGCTCTGTCTGATCCAACCTGGGAGCCCCCTGCTCTGTCACATCGCATTCCCCTGTCGCTGTTGAAAATAGCACGTTCCCACAGCTTTTGGGATGTTTCCAGTGAAACACGAGCCGGGGCCAGGCTAGCAGATGGCCCTTCTCCGAGACAGCTCCGTACAAAAAGCTGCATTCCAGCCCCTTCGTGCTGGTGCGAGCCTGAAACAACAAGGTTATCCTCGGGGGCAGAGGGATAAAGCACATCTGAGGCCCTGGGGTATGGGATTTTGCCATTTTCTGGTACGGGAGAGCAGCCCAGGCACCTGCAGGGCAGGTGGGTGCTCCTTGTTTGGGTCCCTAAAACGGAGCCAGGGCCTGTCCCAGCACCACCACCTCTGTGAGTCCCTTTGGAGGTCCCTCCACCGTCTCTATTTCTGGGTTTTTCCTCCTCGATTAGGAGGAAAAATAGATCAGGTTGGAGCCTGGGCTTGGGGTGCTGACCCCTGATACAACCTCGCCTACTTTTAACCTCCTGCTGCAGGGAGCATCCTGGGGAGGTCAGGGCGAGGACAGGAAAATGGGGCAGAATTTGGGGTTTTCAGGCACTGAGTTGGGATTAAACAGAGGAAAAAGGGTGCTGTGAAGGGTGCCCCTGCCTGTCAGGAAGGCAGTACTGGTGTCCCGGGGGTGCTCAGGGCTGCTGGATGGCTTCTGTGCTGGGAGCATCACTGCTTTTAATGGCGTTGGAGGACTCGGTGGCGGAAACTGTGAGCAAAAATTGCATTTATCCCTTGCTGGGGCTTCTGGGCTGGCGTGCTTTTCTTTGGGGGAACCACGCATCCTTCCATCTCCCTGTCCCTTCTCTTGTGCTCCTTTGAAATTGAAGAAAATTGGAAGGAACCGGTGATTTGGCTGTTCTCGGGTGGCTCCCACCCAAGCCAGCGTGGGCTGGTGAGAGCGAGGTGGTGCCACCCAGGGACACCCTGAGTTGGGTGCCGTGGGATGCTGCTCTCAGCTGCTTCCCCCACAAACCTGCATCCCCCTGGGCTGCTGATCTGCAGTGACACGGCCGTGTTCACCTGTGCACCCCTTTGAGGCAGGGACACAGCTTTCCTTTGCCTTGCTTTAAACCCTGCCAGGCTCTGGTGCATGGAAATGAGACGTTTCTGCCTGCTTCGCTTCCCTCCCACCCTTGTGCAAACACATTAGAGCCACCTCTAACGATGGGCTCATCAAAGAGCAATTTTCATGTAATTTAACCCAAGGCACAGTTTATTCAGGCAGCAGCTCCCAGCTGTGCCAGAGGTGCACGTGCAGCCTCCACCATGCTAAAGCAGCACGGCAAAATGACAAACCATGGCCCTGCTTTAGGATAAGTTTCCAGCATCATGTCCCATTCCTTGGTGCCCCAAAACTAAATATGAGAGCCCGCAGATCTCCTGGGAAGGAGGTTGCTTCATGGACACCTTTCCCTTTGGCTGCAGCTCATTTAAGAACAACCCCGGGGAGGAAGGGGGGGACCTGTGGGTCTCTGTTCAGCCTTGCCACAAGGTTTTGGCTAAAAATTAAGCTAAATCTTCCACGCTGATTAATTTTCCCTTTGCTTGCTGTCACGTGCAGAGCGTGGGGGTGTGTGCAGGGATTATCGAGGTGTTGTAACTTGCCGTCTCATGGGCTCGGGGCCCCTGGTGCAGGTGGGAGGCACAGCTCGGACAGGAGGAGAGGAAGGGAATTTCCCCAAATCCTGCTCTTTCCCCCCCAGTGGGGAGGGACAGGGTCCCTGCTTTGCAGTGCTAGGGTGGGGAAGGATGCAGCAAAAGCCCCTTTTCAGCAGGAGTTCTGGGATGGTCACCCCATGCTGGTGGCACCTGGGGGGGCTTTATGTCCCCAGGCTGCCTCTGCCTTCCCCTTTCCACCCCAGCTGCTTTAAAATCTCCCCCAGCGAAGGGTTACGTGGCCAGGATCTGGCCCTTGGGTGTACCCAGGAGGAAGCCTGGAGCCAGCCGAGATGTTTGCAGCATCTTGGGTGGGCCAGCACGGCGCGGGGGCCACCCAGCCCCGCTCTGGTCCCCGTCCCCCCCCCAGCTGTCAGCACGGGGGCGGAGGGAGCAGCTCGGAGACCGGGACGAGGAGCGGGGGAACAGCCAGGGGCTGGCTCCAGCTGCCTCCCTCCCTGGGCAATCAAAGGGGAGAGCGCAGCACGGGGTTGGTTGCTTTTCATTTCCTAAACCCCAGGGTGGCCCCGAGCCAAGGCCTCCTCGCCATGGAGGGGATAAAGTTCCCGGCGCCTCCGCCGCCGGCCTCCACCACCGCCAGCCTCCGCCGCCGCCAGCCTCCGCCGGTGCGCTGAACTTTGCCTGGCGGCGCGCATGGCCGCGTCCACGCCGGGCTGATGCTCTGAGCTTTTCCTGCGGCCCTTTGGGAGAAGGTAACTTCTTATTTTTCAGATGTGTTTTTCTTCTTCCTGCAAAGTTTGCGTGGCAGTGGCGGGGGGAAGCTGGGCTCCCCGGGGGGGTATCGGCCGTGTGTGTGAGCTACCAGCACGCTTGTTGGAGAGGGTGCAGGAGCCCCCAGGCACCCTACGGGGAATATTTCCCCCTCCCCATCAGCAGGGTTTGCAGCACGGGGGGCGCTTTGTGGGCAGTTTTAGCCCAACCCTCCAAAGTTGTGGCTTCTCCCCTCCACTGGCTCCTTGCTCGCAGCACACCTGCTGCACTGCGAGGCTTTGGAAGCAGAGAGGGGTGGCAGCTTAAAACAACCCCCCCACGCCTCCCCAAGCCCGGTTTGTTTCATTTTTTAAGCTGCTACAACTTCTAAAAACGCAAAAGGTGCTTCTGGCTCGTTGGCTTGATGTCCCTGAGGGCAGAAGGGGCTGCTCGGGGCTGGGGGGCTCGCTGCGCTGGTAGGGGCCAGCGGGCTGGGGTCTGGGAGGTGGAGGCTCTGCTGGAGCTCTGTGCCGAGGCTTGGGATGGAAAAACCTCCTCCGTGCCCCCCCTCCCCGTGCTGATTCACCCCCTCCGACCTCTCCCTGCCCCAGACGGGGGCTTTCCTGTGAGGCTGAGGACGTGGGTTGAGGTGCGGCGAGGTCACCGCATCCCCGCAGGCTTCCCGCACGGGGTCACAGCACCGGGGCCTGGTGTCCTCATTGCCCCCGGGGGTGCGCCGAGCCCCCTGTTTCTCGGATGGAGAGAGTGAGCGGGGGCTTCCCGGAGGCTCCAGCCTCCATCCCGATGGTCTGGGGAGGCCGGGGCCTCCCCGGCGCCGAGGTTTGGGCAAGCGGGGAGATCTTTGCGCTGGGGAAAGCGCCGCTTTTCCAGAAAGAGGATTAAAGTCTTCGAGCAGCTCTGGGCGGGCTGAGCAGCGCGGGCAGCTGCTAAATCCCCCTCCGGGACTGAGCGAGGCCAGTCCCCATCCCGTGTCCTCCGCAGCCACCGCTCCGCGGGGACGCGCAGCTCCCCGCTGCCAGCGCGGCTCCCGACGGGCAATTGAATTAGAGGAGATCTCGCTTAAACAGCTCTCCCCCGGCCCAAGCACTCCCTGAACAATTGTGAAACGAGATCTTTATCATTTTTATTAAAAGCTGTACACAAGGCATCACCATTATCCCGGATAGGAGGAGGGGACGGGGGGGGGGGAATTCCCTTATGGCTCCCCCCAAGTCTAATTCATAGTGGTGGGATGCAAAAGCTCCCCAGAGGGTGATGGATGGTGGGAAATGAGGAATATGAAGGAGCTTTATTGGAGCCATCAATCTCGGGCGACGCCAGGGCGATCAAAGGCCCAGCCTGTTCCAGCAGGGGTTAGGCAGAGGAGCAAAGGGATCAGGTTTCGGGGAAACGTGGGGCACCGAGGGGCTGCGGGGCTGGTGGGCACCCAGGGGGCTTGGGCACACCTGCCTCTCCTTGGGGACGTCTGCCTCTCCCTGGGGACACTGCTGGCTGGTGGGCCGCGAGGGGGGGCTTCCCCTCGCTGCCAGAGAGCATCCCGTGAAGATGGAGCAGCTCTCAGAGGGATAACTGGGATGCCTGCTCTTGACCCACCTGGGTCTCGGTGAGGATTTGCTGGCACACGGGGCCGACACAACACCCAGGAAGCTTTTCAGCTCGGCTTTGTGATTTATTTTTACTGCCCTGCGTGGATTCAGGCTGTGGCTTGCCCAGCGGGTGCCGTGTGTCTTCCCTTCCTGCTCCTCTCGGTCGCTACCGACGCGACCTCAGGCAGCCAAACCTTGGGGCAGGGGACACCAGTGAGGTGGTGTCTGCTGGATGGGGTGGGGGTGGGTCCTGTGGGGTGATGCCACCAGGCTGGGGAGATCTCACATCTCCGAGCCCCCCCGGTCACCCTGCTCCAGGTGACCCCGTAGGCAGGTGAGAGGGGCACGGGCAGTCCCCTGGTGGCTGTGGGATAACATCTGAAGGCTGCAGGACCGCTGCCCTGACCCTGCAGGAGGGGAAAGGGGCTTTCGGGTCTCGTAAGAGGCATGTGTGTGCGCTTTACGGGCTCCTTCTACTTTACGGAGTGCTACATTCCTGGGAGGTGAGGTCAGAGCCGCTTCCCTGCGCAGACAAAACCAGGGGATGGCCGGGGAGCCGCTGGCCGAGGGGGGGTCTGGGGTCCTGAGCCCCCAGCAGGGAGCAGGATGCTCGCCCAGGGCTGGTCCTACACCTGCTGGGCCCAGAGCTGGTGGGGAGCACAGAGGGGACGTCACCCGCAGAGCACCAGCCCACGAGGCGTCTGGAGAGGGGGCCGCCTGCATTTCCCCGATTTTTGGGAGCCCTTGGAAGCTGATGAGCCACATCCAGCATGGTCCTTAGCGAGCACCAGCTGTATAAACAGCAGCCCTGAGCAAAGCTCCTGGCGGGGTCATCCACCTCCTCCCCACCCCCTTGGAACCACCAGGCAGGGGTTGGGGAGTCCCCGTGGTCCCATGGGGGTTTGGGGATGTCCCCGAGGTGGCCCTGGGCTGGTGCATGGGGGCAGCGCTGCTGAATGTTGTGTTTGGGGATGAAGGGAAAGCTTCTCAGGAGGGTTTCACTTGGTCCCACCGATGCTTTGCAGATGGGGATGTCCCTCATCTCCTTCAGGGAGCTCTCCTGCCCCAGCAATGGGGTCAGGGTGACTCCTGCAGCCGCTGGATGTGCCTCGGTGTCCCCACTGCCAGCCGGGGACGGGGGAAAGGCTCAGTCCATGATGGGGGTGAGGGATGAGGCAAAACAGAAAAACAGAGCTGTGGGACATCAAGGGAGGGTGTGGGGCTACCCGGGCCAAAGTAACCAAAAAAAAAAAATACCAAAGGGAAGGAAGAAGAAAAGCTTGTTGGAACTGGCACCGGGACAAGCCGTCCCTTTTATTGCTGCGGGGATGATCGGCCCCGTTCCGGCGAGGGGAAGGTGCTGAGGCTCCCTCCCGGGGCTGCACCCCCGAACCTGGTGGCAGGGAGGGACGCTGGGGACACGGCCGCTCGCCCAGCTCCCTCCTGCTTTGCCCGTGCCTCCAAATCCTGACCCTTGTGCTGGTTTCGCAGCCCTTCACGTAAGCGCTGTAAAACAACCCAAACAAAGGCTCCCATTCTATCAGCGGGGAGGCAGTGGCCGCCCAAGGTGGGGATGGGGTGGGAGTGACCCGAGAAGATAAATCTCTTGGCTCCTTGCCTCCAGCCCTGCACTTCCAAGGGGACTTCCCCCCCCCCCAAGAAAAACCCTCTTCCCTCCGCCTCCCCCTTCCCCGTGCAGCAGGAGGACGTCAATGGCAGCCAACAGCTCCGGGGGGGTGCGCGGCTCGCCGCTGGATGATGGCTTTGGGGACGACCTGGTTTCCGACTGGTACATCTACGAGACCGCGGAGCCGGCCGTGCCGCAGGACAAGTAAGCACCCGGTGGTAGTGCCACGCGTCCCCTCAACCCCGCGTGGGTGCCAGCAGCCTGCTCTGGCAAGCCCCGGACCCGCTGCTGGGGCCCCTCTTGTCCCAGCTGATGGACGCAACTCATTGCACGGGTGGTTCTGCCATCCCGGAGCACGGGGTGGGGTTGGTAAGTGGTGTAAATCTGCAGTGGTGGCGGTTTTATAAAGCCTGCTCCCCATCTGTCCCACTCCACTCTTCAGCTGGGCATCCTCCCAAGAGCAGCGGAGGCACAATTTACCTGAGGTGAGCCCCCAGGCGGGTGGCAGGACCCCATCCTGGGTGTCCCGAGGCCACCTCTCAGCACCTATTGTCCCTCTGTTGACTGAGCGAGGCTTTTACACTGCTCAGCTGGCCGATATCTGATCCTGAGGACACCCCGGCAGGGACCAGCCCAGACGTATCCAAAGGGTTGCTCTAGGTCCTTAATCTCCTGCTTTGTGAAACGCCCTTGAAAATCGCCTCGCCCAGCCCCGGCTTGCCCAACTGAAGCCCTGGGGGTAGAACTGGATGGAAGAACCCCCCCCAGAACCCGTCAGGGTGTTTGCTCTTTCCTTCTGGTGTCCTCTTCCAGCTGTGGTGGTGAGGGGAGGGAGGCAGCACCAGTGGTTCTCCATCCGATGGCTGCGCATCCCATCCACACCCCAAACGCTCAGGATTTAATTCTGAAGCCCCGGCGAAACCAAAACTGTTCTGGAGCTGGCGCTTCCTCCCCTCCTTAATGTTGTGGGTGGGCGCCCTGGGCCTCGGGATCTGGGATATTTTGGGACAGCAGGAACTGTCTGGTCTACCCAAGGACAGCTGTTAGAGCAAAAAGGCAGAAGGCACGGAGCTCTGCTGGCGGCAGCCTGTCCTCAGGAACCTCCCCTGGCAGCCTGGTGATAATGCTGGACTGAAAAAATCCTACACGGGGCTTCGTCCCTCCTTGCTGAGCCCCGTTTGGCCCTGACATTTGCACGGGGTCCTGGAGCTCACCCAGCCCCTGCAGGAGCAGCTCGGGCTGCTCCCGGCTGCCATCTCTTGAGCTCAATCCTAAATCCTCCTCCCCAGGGTGACTTCAGCCCCAGCTATCAGGGGTTCCATGGCCCTGCTCTTTGGAGCTTTGCTTCTCCTAAATATCACACCCGAATTGCTGCTGCCATCCCTGCGTGCGCAGAGCATCACCCCAATACCTTAACTTTTTACCCTTTCAGGACAAAATACAACCCCAGATCATTTTTTTAATTTGTTTTCCCCTCTCTAGCACATTTCCCAGCGCAATCCCAGACTGTGACCCCACCATCTCCCCCAGGCTGTACCACGCCTGCATGGCGCCCATCTCCGTAAGTACCCCTGAAGCCCGTCATGTTTGCTGTCCCCAGCTCCATCCTTGTGCACCTTCCCCCAAAGGGCCCTCCTGCTTAGCTAAAACACCCCGCTCCCCTTCTCCTGGCAGCTGGCTGTGCTGCTGGGCTTGTCCTTGCTGGTGAAACGCCGGCGTCTCCGCCGGGGCTGCTGGAACGGCGTCCCTGGGCTGCTCAGGTACCATGTCCCCGCGTCCCCATCACCCTGCCCGGCTGGCACGGGACAAACCAGCCCTAGGGTGGTGGGGACGGGGTGCTGCAGTGTGGAGCAAGGGGGTGCCAGGCTCATTTTGTGCCCCCTGGCCCCACAGCCCGGCCAATTTTCTGGAGGAGGAGGGCAACCGCGGGCTGGTGGCCGCGGTGTTTGGCATCCTCTTCTCGTCCCTGTGCGTGCTGGTGCTGGACCGCGACCCTCTGCCGCTCGTCCCCAACTCGTCCCAGCACAGCCGGGGTAAGGCCAGCACTGCCCCGCCCTGCAGCACCGCAGGGGAACCCCCATGCAGGCTGTTCACTCTGGTCCCTACTGAGAGCGCGCGTCGCCTTTGCTCTCCCCCCGGTCTAGAGTACTGGAAGATCCTGGCTTTGCTCTACTACCCCGCCTTCTACTGCCCCTTGGCTGCCTGCGCCACGGTGGGGCACAGGGCCGGCTACCTCGTGGGCTGCCTGCTGTCCTGGTGCCACTGCGTGGTGCACATCTGGCAGAAGGTGGACTGTCCCCAGTCGCCGAAGGTACGCGTCCCACCACAGGGCAGGCTGCCGGGGCCTGAGGTGGCTGTCCCAGCGCCCTGGAGAAGTGGCACTGAGGCGTCCCTGGGCCGGTGCGTGACAGCGCTGCGTGTCCCCAGATATACAGGTACTACTCCACGCTCTCCTACGTCCCCATCATCCTCTGCCTCGTGGTCTTAAGCCTCTGGTACCCAGCCCTGCTGATCAGGAGCTTCACGGGGCACGACGAGACCTTGGATAAGGAGGTAACAAAGATGTACTGGGTGACCAGGGGCGGTGGGAGCCCGGGGGAACCCCTCGATGGCCCTGCATGGTTTTGAGGCTGCTTCGTGGCTCTCCTGCCCCGCAGCCCAGCTCTGAGCATCAGGGTGCTCCCAGTGCTCCCAGTTTGGCTCCCAGCAGCCTGGCGGCCCTCTGACGGCAACGGGGCACACACGGGTTGCGGCTCTGTTTATCTTGCTGGATTTGAAGAGGGGAAAATCCATCTTTGGAGTAAACTCCTTAGTACAAGAGGCTTACGGCATCAATGTGTCCCATTCAGGCCGGACTGGGGTCGCCTTGTTTTCCTGGCAGGCAGCAATAATCCCCAGCCCTTTTGGAAACGTCAGGCTTTGTTGGGTGAAGGAGAGAAAACCTTCAGAACTGAGCCGCTGGCCCCAGCGTGGACTGAAATAACCCCGGGAGCTCGCTTTGGGCTGCCTGGTGGGAACTGGTCAGCTTTTACAGCTGTTTTCCTTCAGGTTTCAGGGCGAGGCTACTACAAGAAGTACCTACGGGCTGTCCTGTCCAAGCGGCCGAGGAAGGGGAGGTAAGGGCAGCAGCTTCTAGCTGGGAGCCTGGGGACGGCACAGCCTCCTGGCCCTGCTTAAAAAAAGAAAAGAGAAACCACATACATCATGCTCCTGCAGCTCTGCGCGACCAGAGTGCAGCCCTGCCCGCAGTTTGGGAACAGCCAAGCCACGTTTGTCACCTTCTCCTTCCTCCTCCAGCCCCAGCAAGCTAGAAGAGAGCCTCCTGCACCGGGTCCGGGCGTATCTGTGCTCCTACATCTACGCTCCCGAGGAAGGTAGGATGCGCTCTTTTGCTGTAGCAGCAGCTCTGCAAACAGTCTGCCTCCCCCAGGGGACAGCAAATGCCTTCCTTGGCTCCGTCCCCAAAGCATCTGCGCCGTGGCAGCTGCCGCCCGGCGCCTCGGCTCGCGCAAACTGTTGCAGGCTCGGGGTGGGGAGGAGGAGCTGGGGACCCCCATGGGGCACGGGTGGGCTGGGCAGGGATGGAGGGGGGCGCCTGGGGCTCCTTGCTGCAGGTGCATGAGGTTTTATGGGCCTGCAGGAAGCCACGGGAAGGAACCCCGTCCTCTAACGCCCTGCAGGCTTGGGGAGCAGCCTGGGGGAAATCCCCACCAGAAGGGGGCTTGGGCTGGGCTGGGTGGCCTCCTTTTATCCCTCCACTTCTGCCTCGCAGGTTTCCAGCTCCCGCTGAAGCTCATCCTGTCCCTAACCACCTCCGTCGTCGCTGTCTACCAGGTGACCGGGGTGGCCCAGCGGCACGCAGCGCCCCGTGGCCACGTCCTCATAGGGCAAGGGACACATTGCCACGCTCCCTCGGGGCACCGTGGCTTTGGGGCTGGTATTAGCGTGCCTCGAGGTATTACTCGAGCTGAGCCTCGCTAACCGGCCGTGTGCTCGCAGGGCTCAGCCTGCCGTGAGGCTTTAAGCTAACCTGGTGGCTCACGTGGCTCCGCTCCCCCGCAGGTGGCCCTGCTGCTCCTGGTGGCCTTCGTCCCCACCATCCAGATCGTGCGGGCGGGGATGACGAAGGACGTGGTGGTGCTGCTGGTCCAGTTCGGGCTGGTGCCCTCGGAGAACCCGGGCATGCCGGGTGACATGGAGAAGGAGCTCAGCACCGTCAAGCACTACCTGTGGTCGCTGGAAGGTGTGTGGCCATGCCCACAGGGGATTTGGGGAGGAGTTCCGAGTTTAGGGGGTCTCTAACCCAAGCTGCCCGTAGAAGCAGGTGGTGATGGTGCAGGTTATTGTGTTGAAGGAGCATGGGGACCGTGAAGGAGGGGACACAGCCCAGCTGCCCCTGCCCCAGCCTGGGCTGTGCAGACGTGGAAGGCGGGTGCACGGACCTGGTGCCGTGCCAGAGCTCCCCAAGCAGCTGCTGCCTGCCAAAACCGCCGCGCTGCAGATGCTGCTCCTCGGGCAGGCTTTGATATGTGCTGGAATCGAGCAGATGGCCCCTCGTCCCCCCGCTGCGGAGCGGGCACCCGATAATTGAAAGCCCTGGGCAGGGGGCAGGGGGCTGGCAGGGTGCCTCCACCAGGGCTTTTCTGTGGCTTTCCGGAGTCACCGAGCCCCTCTCCTCCTCCCCACCTTTGATTTCCTGACCTTCCCATCTCTCCTGGCAGATCCCCTGCTCCCATCTTGCTTTCCCCTTGCATCCCAGCTTCTGAGCATCCTGCCAGGCTCAGCGCCCTTTGCACGGCTTGCCCAGTCACTTCCCCAGCACCGAGCTAGCCTGGCCCTCTGCCTTCCCCCTTCCCTTTCGCATGGGCAGTATTGCCCTCCAAGGAGATGGAGCAGGGTGTCCTTGTATCGCAAAGAGGCCGAGGAAGGAAACTGAGGCACGGTGCCCTGCTTGGGGGACGCAGCACCATAACCTGACCCCGCCTGATGCCCCCTGGGTGGTGCCTGAGACCCCTCCTGGGGTAACACCGGCCCCCCGGCCGCCTCCCCGCAGTGTGCTACGTGTGCTCGCTGGTGCTCTGCTGCCTGCTGACCATGGCCATGCTGCTGAGGACGCTGGTGATGCACAGGTAGGGCACCGCGCTGCCCAAATCGCCCTCTTTGTGTCCTTGTCCTCGTCCCCGCCGCCCAGCCCCGCTGCTCTCTGCCCTCCAGGAGCAACCTGAAGGCGCTGTACCAAGGGGCCGTGCTCGATGTCTTCTACAAAGCCCACATCCTCCGCCCGTCCCGACAAGCCATCGTCTGCTGGATGAGCTTCGCCAGCTTCCAGACTGCTTTTGCCTGCCTGGGTAGATGTTTCGGGGGGGTCTATGGGGCAGGAGGAGGTGGTGGAGCCCCATTTCCCACAGGTTACCCTGCATTTAAGCAGCCCCAACCCCTCCTTTTTTTTTTTTTTTGCCCCATTTTGCAAAGCTCTAGGGCTTTTGTTCGTGGTTCCCCCAACGCAATCTGTCCTTCTGCTGGGAGGGCCAGGCTGAGCACCAAATGGTGGGGAGAAAAAGGGGGGGCTCGGGGGAGGGGGGGCAGAAGGAGAGCCGTCCTGGCTCGGGCCCAAATATTTTGATCCGCGAATCTGTCACGGCATCTCATGCGAGGGGCTGTCTGTCTCCTCCGGTCCCAGGCGCCGCGTCCCGACGTCTGATAGATGGGTGGGCACGGGATGTGAAACGGGGCAGAAACCCCATCCCTCCTCACCCCGGCGCGGTTTGGGCACACCCCAAAACCTCTCTGGGGCTTGGGCGCACCCCAAACCCCCCAGGAGCATCCCTGGCTGAGCTGCCTGCATCCTGCTGCAGTGCCACGAACACGACTTGAGCTCGAAACCCGATTTCCAGGGCATGAAATCCCAGTGCTCAGGGTGGAGCGCAGCCCCCTTTCCTGCTCGGCACCGCCGCTGCTCCCGGCATGATTTCTGATTAGAAACTGCAGCTCGGGCTGATTTTGTGATGAGGCATCGCGGCCGCAGCCCCCGGAGGCGGCTCCTCTCGGCGGGGGTGAAGCGGGGTGCGATGAGGAAGGCTGAACCCGTCATTAGATCCCGCGCAGAGCATTGTGCGGGGAGCGGGGGAGGCAGGCGAGGAGCCTGCTTATTATGGGATTAAAATGACAGGCGTGCTCAGAATCGAGCACAGGGCTGGAACCAGGAACAAGGAGCACTTCTCCTTCCTCCCTCCCCCGTGACACCTTCTTTCCCCGTGTCTCCCTCCAAGGGCTCCTCATCCAGCAAGTGATTTTCTTCATCTGCTCGGCTGCTTTCACCTTCCTCGTCGTCATCCCGCTCCAATCGGGCACAAGCACGCACCTCTTCAGGCTCGTGCAGAACATGTGGTGAGCGCCCGGGGGTGCAGGGGTGACCCTACTGGGTGCTGTGATGAGTTTTGGGGTGCTTGGATAAAGGGTTATCTCTTTTTTTTTTTGCTGCACCTCGGGCTCCTCCTGCTCTGCTGGAGGTTTCGGGAGCCTCGTCTCCTGGCCTCCAAGCTCCCCGTTCTCTCCTGGCCAGGCCCTTCTGGCTGACCCTGGTGGGCGCCGTCCTCGCGCAGAACCTGGCGGCTCACTCCCAGTTCCTGGAGCACCATCCCCTGCGCAAAGAGCTGACCAACAGGTAGGGGACCCGGGGGCTCCTGGTGCCCAGGGCAGCTTCTCTTGGGTTTGCACGCACCCCTTATGGGGTTAGTTCAACCTCTGCAAGGCTCCTGTAGGGTCTTTAAGCAGCTTTGTGCTCACGGAAGGGGTTCTTTGGAGGCTATTGCTAGGGGCCGTGGCCAGCTTGCAGCCCTGATGTTAGCCTGTGGGGTCGGGGCCCTGTTCCACCCCCACGGGAGCGGTGTCCTCCACCCCGAGCCCCCAGCCTCGTGCTGTGACTGGTACTGAAGCCTCCGAGGGGAAGCAGAGACCCTGTGTGTGCTGGAGGCCAGCCCCCACATCCCAAGCACGCACCAGGAGGGCGTTCACACCTCTCCACGGGATGGAGACATCTCAGGCGGGGACAGGGTCTGCCAGGGAGGGAGGGAAGGCTGGGAGGCTTATTTTGGCAGGTTTCTCTGTTAGGGAAGGGCCATGTTTCCTGTTCTGGGGCATTCTGCTCCTTATTTTCCTCCTTTTCCACCCGCAGGCGAGCTCTCTACATCGTCACCTACCTGCTCTTTCCCGTCAACGTCCTGGTGGGGGTCCTGGCGGGGGTGTGGAGGATGCTCATCTCCGCGCTCTACAACGCCGTGCACTTCTGCCAGCTGGACATCAGCCTGCTGAACCGCGGCGTGGAGACCTTCGACCCAGGTCCCGCACCCGCACGGGGACGCTTCTCCCACCTCCAGGGAGCACAGCAGGGTCTCCTCCATCACCCGGCGCCGCTGGGACCAGGGCTGGCTTCGTGTCCTTGTGCCCAGAAATGTGCTGGGACAACGGGAGCGAGCAGCTCCTCCTGCTGCCCGCCTGGTCCTGCCGGGCTCCTGTGGGGGGTCCTAAGGGGGTTCGCTGGTGGTAGTGTGCAGATCCCGTGCTGGGGGCAGCAGGGAGGGGAGCTCAGCCCTTCCTTTGCTTTTTCTGCTGGGATTTCGGGAGCAGAGCACAGCCCTGGGGCTGGAGATGGATGCTCTGGCATGGCAGGGATGGAGCCTGAGACTTTACCTCCCTGATACTCAAGGGAAAGAAGCGGGGGGGGGGGAACACGTCGCTGGGCAGTGCTGGCCCCTGATCCCTATTTCCTTTGGGCTGCGTCCCCCAGGCTACCACGCGTACTGCCACTACCTGAAAACGGAGGTGAGCCAGTCGCACCCGGTGATGCGAGCCTTCTGCCTGCTGCTCCTCCAGCCGCCCAGGCCACGGGGGACCCCGGAGCCCCGACCGGGGGACGTGGAGGAAGGTGGGTCCCCCGATGCCCCCTGGCCAGCCCCATCCCTGGGGGGCCGCCTGCGGGGCCCCCCCAATCCGCCTTCTCCTTCCAGGCATCCAACTGATGCAGAGCACGAAGGCGCCGTCGGGCGGAGGCCGGCTGAGGCAGAGCCGGGCGCGCTGGTGGCTGGCGTACACCCTCCTCAACAACCCCTCGCTGCTGGCCTGCCGGAAAAACGCCCTCTGTGATCCCACAGCCAACGGTGCCCAGCTCAGCCCCCAGAAGCCCTGACCCACCCCCCCCCAGAGAAGCCCCCTGCCTCCTTTGTCCCTCCCGTCCCCTCCTCGCCTCCCCATGCCTCTCCTCCTGGGCTGGGAGGAGCTGGGCCCCCCCCGTCCCTCCCCAGCAGTGACAGCACTGCTTTTTAGCTCTAGGTCCGTGCCGAGCCACCTGCGGGGTCCGTAGGCGATGAGACAGCCAGGGCACGTGGGGCACTCCCCAGCCTGACGTGGGAGCAGAGGGGTTGATGATCCAAGCTGAACCCTTTGGGCACCTCCAAAGCCCCTTAGGGGTCACTTCCGAGCCGAACCCACCCGTCCTTCTCCCCATCTCGTGGCACAGAGTGACCACGAGGAGCCACCCCCATCTCAGTGCCCTCTGCAGAAGGTCCCCACCGCTACCCCCAGATTCTCCAGTCCAGGTCTGAGCCTCTTTTCCCCTGTTTTGTGAAGGCTGAAACCCCTTTCTGCTCCATTTGGGGCTGGAAGGTCGCAGAGCTTCTTGTTTGGGGCTCCCCATAGCTCTCATCGCCCGGCGTGCTCTCAACAGGCTGTTTCCCCCTCCTCTACCCTTCCCCCTCCTGCTCCAACGCAGCGTTCCCCTGGGGGGGCAGCTGTCCCCCCCAGCTGGGACTGAGCCCCCGAAGCAGTCTGACACCCCTCTCAGCCTTGCCGAGCTGGGGAAGGAGAATAAATCGTGTACCTCCTCGCTGCGCTTGCCGTCTGCTGGCTCTTTGGGTCCTTCCCAAGGGTGAGGGGAGGGCAGAGCTGGGGACGCGGGGCCAGGAGGGCCACCAGGGCTGTCCCTGCTGTGTTGGCTGGGGTTACTTTGAGCTGAGGCTTCATGGTAGGTTTTGGGGGGGTCAGTGGGCCCCTCCGTCTTAGAAGAACCCAAAGCAGAGCAAGAGGCTTGCTCCTCAAAACAGCTGCCGGCCCCTGTGGCACAGCCAAGGGGGTACATGGGGACAGGGACGGCATGGCCGGGAGCTGTGCATCCCTGGAGCAGCCTCCGGGCTGCCAGGGCTTTGAGGAAGGCTTTGGTAATCCCTGAAATCTTCTGCAGCTCCAGGCCAGGGGTGGAGCAGGGTTTCTGTGCGTGTTTACGCAGCCTGCAGCTTCCCGGAGCTGTCTTGGCACTGACGGAGGTGAGAGATGACAGGAGGTGGCTTCTTTCTTCTTTGTTTGTTTTCTTTTCCCTCCTTTGGCATAATCGGGGTGCCCTGGGGGTGAGCTAAGCTCTTTGTGGTGGTTTCTTGCCTCGGTGAGCTCCCAGCCTCGCACGCAGCCTCGGTACAGCTGTGGGTGCCGGGGTCTGGCTGTGTCCCCACGCGTCCCCAGGGCCACCATCCTCTCTAGATGTCACCTGCCTGAGCCCCTGTGAGGTGGGTCAGGGAGCTGGGCTGGCTGAAAAAAAGTGAAATTTGCCTTTATAAACGTGAGGGACAGCAGTGGCACATGGCCACGGGCCTGCAGGGGAGCAGAGAGGGGTAGTGGCACCCCAGGCTGGCACCGTTTGGTGGCCTCCATCCTTTGGCCACCTCGGGGACGTGGAGAGGGCCCGATTGGAGAAGCTGAGTCCTACGAAACGAAACCGAAACTCCCCGCTGAGACCTTGTCCTCCCAGCGCTGGGGTTGGAGCGGCGCTGGTATTTTTTTTTTTATCGTCTGTAATGGGAAAAATCTGCGGCTGCTCGTTAGCATCAAAAGCCGGCAGCCGGGGGCTGCTCCCGGGCTGTGCTCCCTGTTCCAGCCGCCATAAAAGAACCCAGATCTGGGGCTGCAGAGCCTGCGCAGAGGCCTCGGGCTCCGGCACAGCTGCTTTTCAGCTGCTCGGTGTCCCTGCCTTCCCCTCCCTGCCCCAGCGGGCGATTTGGGGCACCCCGTGAACCCGTTCTCCCTCCCAGGGCCACGGGGCTGGGTGGGCGCAGAGGCAGCAGGCATGGGTTGGCTTATAAAAGGTATTTATTGTGCTTGGTACTCGGCTGGCCATACAGCTTTGGTTATAGGGCTGCGGGAGGCTGCACAGCTCCCGCAGGTGAGCGCTTAGCAGAAGGCACGAGGAAGGACAGCCGTGCCATGGGGTGGGGAGAGGGAGGTGCTCAGCGGGTCCCCGGCACCCTGGGGTGGTGGGCATGGTGTGTACGTCCCAACGGGGCTGCTGAAGCACTTTCAGGGGAGTTTTCTTTTTCCTTTGGGTCTCTTTGGTCTCAGTTCCCCCCTGCTTTCGAAGCCTTGGAGCTGGAGCAGCGCAGCCCGGTGGGTCCAGCCCAGCCGAGCGGTTTGGACCGTGGGCTTCAGTGGTGAAAGGGAGGGGGGAAAGCATCTGCGTCCCATCTGGGGGAGGCACAGAGGGGGCAGGGCCTGATCCTGCGATGCAAGGAGGGCACAGGCACCTCGGGTGCTCCCTCCCCCAGCCAGTTTCCCGCAGGGGTGAAGGCAGTGGATGGAAATGCTTCTCCCCAAATGGCCTGATTCACATCCTTGACCTGGCACAATGTGCCCCACACCTCTCCTACCATATTTATCCCGCTCAGAAGCACCTCACTAGTTCTGCCCCTAAAGCCACATGCCCTGTAGACCCCATACTAGGGCTCCCTGCTTGCTCAGCCTGGACCTACAGCCCCCGGTGCTCCAGGGGATGCTGGTGGTAGGAAGGGTGCTCCTGGCTGACACCCAGCACCTGGATGGGGTGGGGACGTGGCCTTTGTGCCCCCTGCCCACCCCTGGGGCTGCGGGTGGAGGAGGGCTGGTGGTGGGGGCTCTGAGACTGGGGGGGTTGCCCCATGGAGGGTGGGCTTCACCCCTGCAGCCCGGTTTTGGTCTCGGGGGGAGCTGGTGGCAGACATGTGGGTGCCTGGAAAGCGGCAGCATGGTGCTGAGCTGCCCCACGTCACATTTCACCCAAGCCTATTTGAAGCTCTCAAGACCCCATCGAGGAGGGGATGTGCTGCCAGCCCCGGGCTCGGCTCCAGGCCCCCTGGGACTCCCAACCGCCCGCAGTTCCCAGAAGCTCAGCAAACGCGTGGCACTACGTGAAGATAAATGATACAGAAAGAGGGGGGAGCCCCCCGGGCACCGTTTCCTTCTCCCCCTTTACCAGCTCAGCGTGATGCCCAAAGCCAGCAGGAGGGTCCCCAGCCGGACCCGGGGCACGGCTCCTGCAGCCTTGCTCTTCGACTCCCTCGGCACGTGGTAAACGATCACCAGCTTTTCCCCGGCCCCGGACGGATCCATTTCGTCACCCTTGTAGCAGCTCTGGCCCCCGAGATGGCTGGCCTGGGGGTCATCCTGCAGCAGGTCTTCGGCCGGATTCTCCGACCCAGCCAAAGCCACATTGACCGAGACCTCCCGCATGCCCACGTCATTGACGGCGAGGCAGGTGTAGATGCCTTCATCCTCCTTGCTGAACTTGGGGATGGCCATGGTGCCATTCTTGAAAACCAGGAAGCGCTCCTGGCTCTGCTTGGCGCGCCCGGAGAGGGAAGCATTCCCATCCCGCGCCACAGTGGGCCCATTGATCTCGACGCCGCGGGTGGAGGTCTTGATCTTCCAGCGGATCTCTGGCGGGGGGCTGCCCGCCACGCTGCAGTGCAGCGTCAGGGTGAGGCCATCGTACGTGACGGAGTTGTCCAGGTTGGAGAGGTAGGTGAGCTGCACGGACGGGGCGACGCAGTGGTGCTCGGGGATGTCCGTCACCGCCCTGCCCTTCAGCCTGCCCGGAGCCACGCACAGCGTAGCTCCCCCCTTGGTGATGGAGACGGAGGTGCTCTCGGTCCACCTCTTCAGCCAGAAGACCTTACAGGAGCAGTTGAAGGGGTTGTTGAAGATCTGCAGCTGGGACAGGGAGGGCAGCTTGTCGAAGGTGCCCTCGGCCAGCGTGGTGAGCTGGTTGTCGTTCAGCCACAGCGAGCGCAGGTCCTTCAGGGCGTGGAAGGCATCCCGGGGCAGCCC
Organism: Anser brachyrhynchus; assembly: GCF_964034855.1. NCBI lineage: Eukaryota > Metazoa > Chordata > Aves > Anseriformes > Anatidae > Anser > Anser brachyrhynchus. Next base: position 9,518,417 of record NC_137706.1, on the reverse strand, counting down.
GGCGAGCCGGTTGTTGTTCATCTTCAGGATCTGCAAGCCGCTGAGGTTGCGGAGGTCCTGCCAGGGGAAATCCATAATCTTGTTGTGGCTCAGGTCCAGGTTCTTCAGCTGCGCCAGGAGCGCGAAAGCCCCCGGCTCCACGGTGCCGATCTGGTTGTAGCCCAGCCACAGCGACTGCACCTCGGGGACCTCGGCGAAGGCGCCCCGCCTCAGCCAGCCGATCCTGTTGGCTGACAGGGTGAGGATGGAGACGTTGGGGGACAGCCCCCGGGGCACCTCCAGCAGCTCCTTGTAGGCGCACTCGGCCAGCAGCCGCCCGTTCTTCTTGGCAGAGCAGGAGCAGGCGCTGGGGCAGGCCAGGCTGCGCCCCAGCAGCGCAGCGATGCCCAGGCAGCACAGCAGCGGCCTCATCCTTCCTCCTGGGGACAGAGACAGGGGGCGTGAAGGGGGGGCTGGTTCACTGGAGTCAGCCGGTCTAGGGCTCTGCTGCTCCTCGCCAAGCGCTAACAGGAAACAGCCCGTGCTGCTCCGTGGCGGCTCGGCCGGTGCAGTAGCGAGGAATTGGTGAAATATTCCCAAATCCGAGCAAGGCACGGCCGTGCCGAGAGCTTTCGGCTACCTCCGTGATCCCAAAACGCTTCCTGCCTGCACCAGCTCCTTACCAAAATGTCCCCCCCGCCCCGGGAAGCCGCTTCCTTATTCTGGGAATCCTGCATCCCTCCTGGGCTTGGACGCGCAGTACAAGCTCCGGGTTCAGAGTTCACTCCATCTCTCCCTCTCCGGAGCACTTCAGCCCTTTTCCCCCCAGCCTCAGCCCTTCTCCCTCCAAAGCACCAAACTTTCGGTCTCCTCGGCACGCGTTCAGCCCTCAAACCAACCCCCGGCCTCCACGTTTTTTTCCATGGAGAAAAGAAAAACAGCTTCCCGACTGCTTTTTCTCAGCAGAGAGCGGGGTCCTGAGCTGCTGGAAGGTTTTACAACGCTTTCGGCTGCCAAGGGCAGAGCTAACTCCTCGCTCGCCTCGCCGGGGGCTGCGTACGGGCTGGGCCCCCCCTCGGGAAAGGTTAAAGCCCGGCTCTGCGGGGAGCTGGCAGCGGGACCCCCTTTGTTTCCCCAGCCCTGGCACTTCCAGCGGGAGGGGAAAGGGGTTGGCGGCACCAAAACCCTGCGCAACAGCCCGGGGGGGGGCGGGGGGAGCGACTTGCAAAAACCGGGCTGGGGTGGCTGCAGCGGGGGGGGTGGGAAGCGTCCGGGGGTTGGGGCCGGATCCTGGATCCCTTTGGGGCGCTCCCAGCCCCCCCCATGTCCCTCCCCTACACCCGATGCTACGGGGCTGGCGCATACCAGAGCCGTGCACAACGCCCCCCCCCGTGCCTCCCCGGTCCCCCCGAGCGCCCCCGGTCCCCCAACCCCCCCCGGCCCCATCACCGGCCCCGTGGGCTTCCCGGGGACGGGGTCGCCCCTCGCTCTCCCGCCGCGGCTCCGGTGCTGGCGGCTGCGGCTCCCGCTCCCCCCCGCCCCGGCTTCTCTTCCCCCTCCCGGTCCCCCGGGCCCTTTTGTTTTCCATGGCACCGACCCGCTCCAGCTCTCGCCTTCCCGAGGATCGCAGGGAAAAAAAAAAAAAAAAAAAAGAAAAAAAAAAAAGAAAAGAAAAAAGAGAGAAAAAAACCGCAACCAGCCGGCCCCTCCTCCCCCCCGCAGCCCGGGCCTGTGTCCGTCCCCCCCTGCCCCATGCCGGGGGGGCTGTCCCGCAGCCCCCGGCCCCAGAGGGCTGAGGGTGCAGAGCATCCTCCTCCGGGGTTAAAAATTAGAGGGGATGTGGTGCAAGGTATCGGGGGGTTGGGGGCGTCCCGGGACTTTTCCCTCCGCCTCTGCCCCCAAAAGATGTCGGGATGAACACAGGGGGACTCGGAACTGCTGCTCCCGGCTCTTCCCCCCTTTTGTTGTGCTGTGGGATAAGAGATCCCCTCATCCTACTGTTGTGGGGCCAACGGCACAGCGCTACCAGTGTCCCCTATCCGTCCACCCCCGTGGGCTGCGACAACGGGGCGAGGAAAGCGCCTGGTCGCGGTCACCCGTGGGCACGTCCTGCTCCACGCAGGGCCCGCAGCAGCAGGGTTAATGCTTTAGGAGGGGCCAAGCCACCCTGCTGCGCCCCCTTAACCCTTTCTGCCCAGCGCCAGCCTGGAGAAACGACCCCGGGACTGGGGGGGCAGGATGCTGAGCCCCCTCCCCGCGCCCTAATTGTGCCCGTGGGCACCTGGCGCTAATTAGCGCCCTCCCGAAAAGGAGCGGAGGGGGGAGCAATCCGGCACCGCGAGGTGCTCCTCACCGCCGGATCCCCTGCGGACACGCCGGGCGGGGACATCTATTACCCTCTAATTAAAGGGAGGCAGCAATGATTGTTCTTTTTTATTCCTTGCGTGTTCCTGGGCATGAAACTCAATTAAAGTGTATCCGCAGAAGGGGATTTGTCTGCGGTGAGGGGGGGGGGGGGAAGTGTTTTCGCACGTGTTTTTCAAAGCTGCAGCAGACACCTGGGCTGCCGTGGCGGAGCCCCGAGCCGGCAGGATTTGGGGGATTCGGGGGGGCACCCCTCCGCCCGCCCCCCTCCTTGCTTTGTCCGCCTTCTCCCCGCTCCCTCCCCGTGCTGTAGGAGAAAGATGCGGAGCCAGGACCTGAAATAGAAAGCCGTGCTCCGGAGGATGGAGAAAGGAGAGGCTGGGGGCGGCGGGATGGGCTGCGGATGGTGCTGGAGGGGTGGGCGCTCCGCCGGCATCGGGGCTGCGGGGTTATGGGGTCGCCCCCCTATCCCCCCCTCCCTGTGCATCTCCCTGGTCTTTTTCGTATGGGCGAGGCTGGCTGCAAGCGGAGCTCCAGATAAGAAAAGCAATCAAAGGCGGCCTTAAATCTTCGCCCTGTAAGCGTGGGCTTAAATCACCCGTGGGGCGAGAGTCCCCCATAAATCCGGGAGCGCTGGGTGCCGGGCTGCGCTCCTGTACCCGATGCTGTGCCTTCCCCTGCGTGCGGGGGGAAAAACACGGGCTCTGTGGGCATCTGTGGATTTGCACATTTGTTGAGCATGTGTGGTGTGTGTGCCGAAATATATAATGCCTGTAAAAATAACAGGAGAACGTCCTGCGTGGTTTTGTTACCTATTTGTATGGAGGACGCGTGTAAATGTGTGCACACGCCGTGCGGAAACGTTGTCTTTGCATTTCGATGTGTTGTGTGTATAGGGAGAGGTTTGTAATATTTTTATGCACATGATGCATTTGGATACATTTATATGGTGTGCACAGACTGACTACACCCGGCGTGCGTGTGGGGGTAAGGTTATTTGTGGGGGTGCACGGCACGGATGGATAAAGGAGCGTACGCAGCGAGGATGTGTATATATATAGCAGGTGGCTCTGCACATAGGGCGCCTGTGAATTGTAGCTACGTGCATGCAGGAATCTGTTCGTGCGGATACATTTTCACCCCTCCCCGGCTCCCCTCGGCCGAGTGGGGGGCACTGGGGGGGTCCCGGCTGTAGCCCCCCACCCCCTGACCAAGCTCGGACGCATTTCCACTTTCAATCCCTTTTATTGACTCTTTCACAGACAGAAGGGCGCAGAAAGGCGCCCGCGGATCTCGCCAGCCCCGGGGGCTCCCTGGGGGGGGGCGGCAGCGGCCCCTCGCGCCCCCCGGAGAGGGGGGGACAGACCCCACGAAGCGGCCCCCCGCCGGCAGCACGGGCGCGCCTACGGCACAGACACTTGCTACAACGCTACTCTACCCAACACATATCGAGGGGCACCGGGGAGGGGGGACCGGGGGGCGTCGGGGGGGGGGGGAGGGGGGCGGGGGTGTCCCCCCCGAAGTCCCGAGGCCGGGGGGGGCTCGGAGCTGTCCGGAGCCGCCGGGTGCTGAACGGAGCCGCCCCGGGCATGCGGCGGGGTCGGCACCGGGGAGCCCCCGGAGGGAAGCGGAAGGAAACCGGGGGGTACAGGAGGGCTCCGGGGGGCTCCGGGGGAGATCGGGGGGGACCAGGGAGAGGGGTGGGGAGCGGCGGGGACCCGCCGGGGCTGAGCCAACGCACGGCGGAGCCGCTCCTCACCGCGGAACGGTTTTGGGGGCTATCGGGCTTTTGCTTTCAGCCTTTTTTTTTTTTTTCCTTTTTTTTTTTTTCCCCTTGTTCGCTTGTTTTTCGTTCTTTTCCTTCGAGGGGACACAAAATAAGGGGGTGGGGGTAGGTAGAGGCGGGAGGGGGCCGAGGAATCGTTGCGCTGCGGCGGCGGGGAGTGCCGAGCTGCAGCCAAACGAAATCGGGGGAGCGGCATCCTGCCCGCGGCCGGAGCCCCCGGCACCGAGCCCCTGCCCCAAGGAGCCACCACCCGGCGGAGGAGGAAGAGGAGGAGGAAGGACACGCCACCAGCACCCAGGATTTTCCCCTCTCTCCTCGCTCCTTCCTCGGAGGAGAAGCAGCGGGGCCGGGAGGGGCTGGGGAGGGGGATGCTGGGGGCGATGGGGACCCGGGGGGGGGATCGGGGGGGCTCAGCGGGGGCGCTGCCGGTAATTCCCGTTAATCTCCTGGGAGATGGTGACAGCCTCGGCGCCCAGTGGCAGCTTGTCGCTGTACTCGGAGCGCACCTCAAACTCCTCGCCGTTGGCTTTGGATTGCGACTCCGCCATGGAGCTGGCAGCCACGCTCTCCTCCCGCTCCAGCTCCACGGCCCCTTCGGCCTCTCTCCTCCTCCTCCGCCTGCCTCCTTCATCATCATCGTCCTCCTCTTCATCCTCCTCCTCTGCATCGCCTTCGCCCACCTCGCTGGGGTTGTAGTTCTTCTCGGACTCCAGGTAGGAGGCGCGGGGGTCGAAGTCGGCAGCCATGTGCTTCTCCATCTGGTCCGGGTTCTGGGCTTTCATGATCAGCTTGTAGGTCTTCCCGTGGTACTTGGAGAGCAGGTGGCACCAGGTGGCCCCCATCAGTGGCAGGGTGGCCAGCACCAGCAAGAAGATGCTCACGACCACGATGATGATGAGCGAGGGGATCTCCTTCTTGGTGGTGAAGACCACTTGGACTTGGCAGTCCTCGCCCAGGTAGGTGAGGCACACGGAGTAGTTGGTGCCGGGGTTCAAGCCCTGGAACCAGTACGAGTTCACCCCTTCCTCAATCTTGGACCACTGCACCAAGGCGTGGCCCTGGCTGCTCTCCTGGCACAGGTAGAGTATCCTGAGGTGGACCTTCTCAGGCTGCAGGTAGGTGGGTGTCAGCTGCACCCGGGCGTCACGCTCCGACACGTCCAAGGCGATGACGCCCAGGTCGAAAGTGTGCTGCTTGAAGTCGCCGCTCTGGTTGAAAGCATGGTTGGAAATGTATCTGCTGGTCTGCGTGGAGCCACACTTCTTCTCAAAGGGAGGATGCTGGAAAGGGACTTGACCGTCTCCTGTGGGCTCCATCCCAGCCGCCAAGGACGGTTGGCTCTGCCGGGTGGGGCTGAGGGGTTTGCTCCTCTCATCTGGCGTAAGCACACTGTTCTTCGCTCCCTTGGCCCCCGGCTTCTTGTCACCCAGCTGTGCTTTGCCCCCCGCCGGGTCCCTCCCGGGCTGCAGCGGGTACTTCTGGGTGCCGGCCACGGCCACGTTGACCGAGGTCTGGTTGCTCCCCATCTCGTTGGCAGCCAGGCAGGTGTAGGTGCCTTCTTCCCGCTTGCTCAGGTGAGGGATCACCAACGTGCCGTTCTTGAAGACCAAGAAGCGCTCGGGGTCCTGCCTGGGGAGGTCCTTCCCTGCGCTCTCCTTCGGATTCCCGCTGAGCTCCAGCGTCTGGCTGGAGGTGCGGATCTTCCAGCTCACTTCGGGTGGCGGGGTGCCCGTCACGGCACAGTGCAGCGTCAGGGTGAAGCCGTCGAAGAGCTCCGTGGTGTCCAGGTTGGGGTAATAGGTGAGCTGCACGGATGGCGGGGTGCACTGCACGTCCGGGATCTTCCCCACCGGCACCCCTCGGAGCTGCTCCGGGAGGTTGCAAGTGATGGAGTCCTTCTCCGGGATGGAGATGAGCGTGCTGTCCATCCACTTCTTCAGCCACTGGAGCCTGCAGGAGCAGTCGAAGGGGTTGTTATAAATCTGCAGGTGGGAGAGGGAGCTGAGCGAGTCGAAGATGCCCTCGGCGAGGGCACTGAACTTGTTGTTGTTGATGCGCAGGGAGCGGAGGTCCTTGAGGGTGTGGAAAGCCCCCCGGGGCACCACGGCCATGTGGTTGTTGTTCATCTTGAGCAGCTGGAGGGCGCTGAGGTTGTAGAGGTCCTGCCAGGGGAAGTCCACGATCTGGTTGTGGCTGATGTCGAGGTTTTTCAGCTGCACCAGGATGGCGAAGGTACCGGGTTCGATGGCACGGATCTCATTGTGCGCCAGCCAGAGGGATGTCACCTGGGTCACCTCCACGAAGGAGCGCCGCTGCAGCGAGCTGATCTTGTTGGCCGACAGGCTGAGGGTGGTCACGTTGGAGGGCAGCCCGGTGGGCACCACCTGCAGCTCCTTGTAGGCGCAGTCGGCGAACTGGTGGGCGTACTTATCCACACAGGCGCAGGGCTCCGGGCACGCCTGGGCCATGCCCAGCAGGGCCACCAGCCACAGCGCCGGGGCCATCTCGCCCTGCCGAGGGACACAGGGGCTCGGTGGGCGCCCACCCTGCTCCCTGCCGCCACCGCCCCGGCCCCTGCCCCATTGTCTGTGCCCAGCCCCCCCGCAGCCTCCCCCCTCGCTCCTTCTCCTCCCAGCTTTCTGCTCCTTCCTCCCGCAAATCTCGTTTCCTTCCCCCTCTCTTTCTTTTTTTCTTTCCTTTTTTTTTTTTTTTTTGTAATTTCTGCCTTTTCTGTTATTGCTTTCTATTTTTTCTCTCCTTTCCCCCATCCTCCTCCTCTTCACTTTTCTCCCTCTCTTCTCCCTCTCCCCCTACTTTTCCCCCTCCCAATTCTCCCTCCTCCCCGCGTCCCCCTCCACCCCCCAGACCCCCCGCCGGCTTCTCCCCGTCCCCCCCCGGCACCAGACCCCGCACCTTACCCGCTCCTAAGTGCCGGTGAGCAAGGCGCAGCGCTTCTCCCCTCGGCTGCCGCTCCTCAGCATCCTCCTCCCCAGCCCCGGCCCCGTGGCACGGAGGCGCCCAGAGGCGGCGGTGAGGGGCGCGGCGGAGATTTTGGGGGGGGTGGCTTACGGGACGGGGATGGGGGGGATCTTGTGGGGGGGTGGGACACACACCGCCCGCACCCCTGCACCTCGCCGGGCTTGAGCTGCGCACCGGAGCGGGGCCGGGCGGGCACTGGGGCTGCGGAGCCGAGAGAGGAGGGAGGAATTAGCATTTCTGCCAGCCTCCCCCTCCGCACGGCCGCCCCCTCCCTCCTCGCCACCCCTTTCCCATCCCACCACCCACCCACCGCCGCCTCGCCAGCCCCCAGAGCCCCTTCCCCGGGGGCGGCGAGCGGCGCCCCCCGAAAATCCCGCAAAGAAATGCGGAGAAACGCCCTCCCCGCCGAGCAGCGAGCCGAGCCGAGCCTCCCCCCGCACACGGAGGCAGCCGGGATGCGGACCCCCACCCCCGGCTCCCCCCTTTGCCGTCGGGGCCCCCCCTCTCAGCCCCCCCCCCCCCCCGTAGGGACACGGCACGGAGCGGGGGCACCTCGGCCCTTCGGGGACCGTTTCTGCACGGGCTCCGGTGCTGGGGGGCCGGGAAGGATTCTCCCAGCCCGGCAGCCCCCCCAAGGAGCTGCCAGCCCCCCCAGCCCCTCCCATGGCGGGCAGCTCCCTCCTGCAGCCGGTCGAGTGGGTGGGGAGAGCGTTAAACCTGCAGGTGGGCAGCTCCCCCCCGACGTGGGGGTCTCTTCTCCCGGCCCTGCCCCTCCGTGAGAAACATGATAAATAATTGATTTTGTTAGTGGGATCGATTCCTGCCTCCCTGCATCCCTCTTTCCAATCCTCCGTCCATCCGTCCGTCCCTCCCTCCTTCTCTCCATCCTTCCCTCCATCCTCCATCCCTCCCTCTCCGCCTCTCCAGGAGCTCTGCTGGGGTTTCCTGGTCCCAGATGACTCAGTCCAGTCCTCCCAGTGCCCCCTGGTTCTAGGGGTCCAGCCTGCCCCTCTGTAGGGTCTTGCCACCCCCCCCCCACCTGCTCACAAGCAGACCAAAATCCTGGTCCTCTCTCCCTTGGGCTCAGCACTGCGGGTCCGCATCTGTGCCCCAAGGCCATGGGGATGGGCATGTTCCCCTGGGGGGTGCAGAGGCAGTGGATGGAGGGGCAGAGGGGGACCAAGCCTGACCCTCAGGCACCGCTGCCCTCGCAGGGGTTCCAGACCCCCAAAGTGCCCAGCCCCGTGTGTCCCATCACGGCAGTCTTGGCCCAGTCCCATTGACATCCCCACCTCTCTTCGCTGGAAGAGATGCTCCCCACCACTCATTTTCCTTACTGCTACCCACGAGGACCCAAAAATTTGCTTTCAGAAACAGACATGCGGCTTGTGCTATACGCACGGCGGCTCCTGGGGCTGACGGTGGGGTTGGTGTCACCGCAGCCAGCCGGATTTGGGGGCAGTGGGGGAGCCGAGCTGCTGGCCGAGGGGAAGGGCTGGGTTTGAGCGGCGGTGAGCTCAACATCTTCAGCATCTGTGAGCTCAACATCTTCAGCATCTTGGGCTGTGGCGGGGCCGAGACGTGACTCACCGCCTTCCCATCCCCGCCGCTGGCTGTTAGCCCAAGCATGCCCTCACCCTCACCGTGACACTCTCCCCAGCACTAGCAAGCTGCAGCTCAGGGAATTACGGCATCGCAGGGTTTTACAGGCATTTTTTCCCGTTCTGCTCACTCGCTCAACGCCCACGGGCTGTCAGCTGCTCCCGAGCCCTGTGGAGGGGAGTCCTGCAGCCAGTGGGGCAGCACCTCGAGGGGCTCAGCACCTCCAGACGGGACGGATGCAAACCCACGCCCCATCCCATGCTGTGGGGCCTTGGGACGGATCCTCAATGGGTAGGGATTCAGGGCTGCAAGGCTGGAACGATGCTTTCAGGAGCATGAAAGTAGGTTAAAATGCCACAAGGACACGGCCAACACAAAGACGATGCTTGCTTTCTGGCTCGGCTGCTCTCTGTTGTGCTTTGCTGAGCTCTCCCCGAGATGTCTTCATTCATCATGCACGAGGAAGAAACCCAGGTGTCCTAGATCTGGTGGCAGTGCTTCTCCCGGCCGCTTTTTGGGAGCATCAGAGGCTGTGCGTTGTGCTAGAAATGGGTCAGAGGACAAGCTGCGTGTGACAGGATGGATGGTGCATCCCTCCTCCCGCTCCCGTGGACCAAACCTTCACCAGGACCCTGCGGAGGGCATCACAGTGTAGAGCACGTGGCGTGGGTTTCACCCTCACCAGGCACAGGGTGTGGGCTTTGTGTGGCCGGTTGTGCCTCAGTTTCCCATGGGCAGAGTGGCGGGAGTAAGAGCAGTGCTTTGTGGCAGCCTCTTGGGACCCTCAAGGGAAAGGTCCAAGAGAGGACAGCAGAGGATGGAGACGGGGATGGGTGCATGGATGGGTGCATGGATGGGTCCATGGATGGATGGAGGAGTGCAAGGATGGGTCTGTGGGTGGATGGATGGATGGATGGATGGATGGATGGATGGATGGATGGATGGATGGGTGGGTGGGTGGGTGGGTGGGTGGGTGGACGGATGACAGAGCAGGCTGCAGAGCCATCAGCCTGCCCACACCACATCTCAGCCCCAGGTACCCTAACCTTCCACGTGCCCCTAAACATGCAGAAGCTCAGCTGAGGGCCAGATCCTCAGCTGGTGCTGGCCAAGGCAGCTCTGCTGGCGCTGCTGGGGGCAGCCCCCGGCTGGAGGGCTCCCTGAGGTCAGTGGGGACTTGCTGGTTTCCACCCCTGGATGTGCACCTGCAGCCTGGAAGCACCTGGAGGAGCAGCCCTCCTCACCACGCTGGGTAGGGGGCTTGGATCTTTAAGAAGAAGAAGAGCAAGCCTCCAGGTCGGGTCTCCTGGGTTCTCCAGCTTCATCCCATCTCCTCCAAGTCCGGGTGAGTGCATCAGGTCGTGGCGCTGGGAGCATCCTGGGGACAGGGCCTGGCTGGAGGCGGTGGGGTTTCTCCCTCAGCTTTCCTCCAAATATTTAAGAGTCCTGACTGCCCAATCCTTGCTCTCAACCCTGGGATCCAAACCTGCTTGGATTTTAGCAAATAGATATTTTTATTAGGAATGTAACCCAGATAACCTTGCTCAGGCTCACCGGGGCACATCCTCCCCTGCCTTGGATCTCCCCCCACCCTGGCCATACAACCTGAGCGATCCTGCAGGCTGTAATCAAATGCAGAGCAACTGGCCCTTTGGCTCTAATTAGTTTTGCATGAGTGTTGGGGGAAGAAATCCATTTTCATAAACAGAAAGGATTTATGCTGCTCCTTCTTGCCTTTTTTTTTTTTTTTCCTGCCAGTCCCAAAGCACTTTGCTAAGGGCTAGCAGGGAGTCATTTTATGAATGGTTTAGATTGAGCAATGCATTATTAATAACAGCCAATCAGGCAAGCAGCGTATTATATATCATTTCAGGAGATTCGCTTAATTCAGGGGAGTTATTTATTGCTCTTAAGGAAAAAAAAAATAAAAAATCTTTCTTCTTACTACTTTGGCCTTGAAGGGCGATTGGGTGGGAGGCCCAAAAGGGGTCTGGGATCTCCACGTAGGGATGTTTCTACCCCTGCAGGAAGGGTTTTTGCTGTCGTCTCTTCACCCTTGGTCTGCCAGTGCCTGAAGTCTGTCTCTTCTGGGTGCCAGCTTGTAAAGAAAGCACTTCTGCAAAAAAAAAAAAGGCTAAGTTGGGGGAATGGCTCGGAAATTTGGGAGCGCATCATGGGGAGCTTATCCCCACACCCAGCTGGGGTCTCTGCGGTCCCCAGGGCTGCCATGGGGAGGCTGCTGTTGCTGTTTGTGACTCTCCCAGCCTGCACGAGCCTGGCCGTGCACAGAAAGCCCTGCTGGAGGAGGGACCCCCCTCCCTACTGGGGTACCCCAGCTGCAGCCCCTTCCTCCAGGGCTGGGCTTGCCGCGACCAACGCCGCCAGAGCCCTTTCCTCGCCGCCTGGATGGGGTTTATGGCGGCTCAGGGCAACGAGACGGCTAATCTGGCTCCCGCAGCCCGCTGACTTTGCTATTGTTTTACAGGACTTTGATGAGGCCAAGTGACAGCAAACAGATGGGGCCAGCGCTCTGGGGGCTGCGCCCCTTGTAGCCAAGTGCCTGCTAAGGCTGCTCCCTGCGCGCAGCCCTGGATTAGACAGCGGAGAATCCCCGGGGCACGAGAGACGCCAGTTCGCCAGCCGCAGCAGGAGCCTGCAGGGCCCGGCCGGTGGGCAGGGGCTCCGGGAGGGATGCCAAGGGGTGCCCGGGCAGGGAGGTGAGACGGTGCACGCGTGGGTGCCTGCACACGCTTGTGCAAAAAGGAGAGGTAAAGCCGGGCGTGCGAGTGCGGCTGTCCAGAGGGGACACCTGGCGGTGGCTGCGGCGCACTGCGTGTCGCGCCCGGGCTGGGGACACCGCCGGGCAGCCCTGCGTGTCCCCAGATCCCCGGGGGAAAGGCAGGAGGGGCGGCGGAGACACCTCGCTGTCCCGGCATCCTTTAATTTACGAGGATTTTAATTGCTCTGACGGGGTGGCTCGTGCCCCGCGGGGCTGCCCCGGAACCCTGAGTGCTTTTGTGGTGGGAGCAGAGCGGGCTCAGGGCCTGCAGGAGCAGCCGAGCACACGAGGTGTTGGAGGTGGTGGCACCAAGGTGCTGGAGCAGCTCGGTGCGGGGGCTGCAGGAGGTCCTCATCGCCCCCAGGTGCCTGCGCCCACGGCGGCTCAGCAGCCCCCCGGTGTCCGCACGCCTCCTCCGGCTCCCAGCACCCTGGTCTTCACGCTGAGGAAGACCAGGGTGCTGAGCTCCGAGCCGTCGCCCCAGGGGCCGTGGTGCGGGGAGGTGCTGCTCCTGGACCGTGCGGGGCTGGAGGGCTCCACGCTGTCCTTAGGCTTGCAGCAGGCCTGCAAGAGAGGGGAGAAGGTGGCCAAGTCCCACCTACCTGCCTGGGCTTGGGAACGGGTGAGGAGCACCCTTGGGTGCAGTGTTGGCCGTGGGATGGGGACCTGCTGGTGTGCGGGGCCGTTGGAGCCGTGGGGGCTGACGCTCTGACACTGCCAGGGCTGGTGTGGGGGGACCCACATCGAGAGCCCCAAACCAGGGGGCAAGTGAGAAAGAGCAGAGCCCCAACTGCTGCTGGTCCTGAGTGTGGGGGGGATCCAGGCGATGGCCAGAGGGACACGCTGTGCACGGCTGGGGGCTTGTCCCCTCCTGCGTGCCTCTTGTGGGTACAGCTGGTGCCTAAATTTGGGGTGTCAATGTGGCTGAGCAACTTCGTGGTACCAAAGGACCAAAAGGTCTGCTTGGCCTCTGGGGGAAAAGGGGACTGAACGGGCCCAGGAGGAGGCTGAGTGTCTCCAGGCTCAAACCCCATCCCTGCACAAGGTGGACATCCCCGGTGCCAGTTTCCCCACGGGAAGGGCGATGCACTCAGGAGGCTCCAACCTTGATTTTGCTCCCTTTTTCCCCAGGGACAGTCCTGCACCACACGCGTGGCTCCCCGCACGCTGCCTCTCTGCTCCTTCACTGGGGTAATTTCCAAAACATTCCCCGCCCGGAGTGCTGGAGACGTGGCCAGGTGAACATGTACGAGCATGGGAGCAAATCCAAGTGCTCCCAGAGGGGGGAAGATGGGTGTCCGAGCAGCAGGGTGTGCGGATGGGATCCAGGGAGGGATTTTTTTGCCCCACTTTTTTTCCCCTGTTAGAGGTGAATCGGAAAAGCAAGGAAAAAAGCAAAGGCAAATGAATCAGGAAGTCAGCAGCAGGCTAGGATTTGGTCTGGAAAGAAGGCTGGTAACCCCTCATTCAGCCAGCTCTGCAAACCCACCCCCGGCCCCAAGTCTGTTTCCAAAGGGACCCCCCACAAATGCTGGTGGTGGGGAGATCCTGGCAGGGATCCCATGGCCCATCCCATCTAACAACCCCTGCACTGGGGGGGGGATGAGCACGGGTGCTACATTCAACTTAAAAACATGATTTTCGTATAAAAATGGGTTTTGAGCTGTGGATAACTTTCCCAGGGAAGCCTGCTCTAATCCCCTTGGCGCGGGGTGGCGAAGGGGCAATGGCACGAATCTCCTAGGGAAAGCAGCACTACAGGAGTGGGGGGTTGAGCAGCTCTCCCTGCAGCGGGGTGAGGGTTGTGTTATCTGAAGCTTAGGGGAAAAAATAAAAAAGGAATTGGTAACCTCCATCCCCATCCTCCATCCCCATCCTCCATCCCCATATCTGCCCCTCTTGGGGACTCAGTGACCCCTGGCAAAGAACTGCTGGGGGCGATATCAAGGATGGTTTCAGGCTCCTAAATACTTTAATCCTTTAATTCTTTCCTGGGGAAGAGTCCGAGCCAGACAGCCGTCCCTCTGCCCAGAGCTGGGACTCTTCGGGAAGGAAGAGGCCGTCGGGACGCCCCTTGAGGTCAATTTGGGGATGCTGCCACGTGGGATCCCACCTCCGAGCAAAATCCAAGCGGGCTTTGCTGCCTCCCAGAGTGGGGAGGTGACCCTGGCTGCTTCAGAGGGGACGAGGAGAGGCAGCCCGGTCCTTAGCGTGGGCAGGACGCGGGGACGGTGGCAGCGGCTGCCCACTGCCTCTTCTGCGTGCGGCGTGGCGGCTCAGCAGGGAGGCAGGTCTGGCGTCACACTCACCACCGTGTCCTCCTCGCTGTCCTCCGAGCTGCAGATGATGATGCTGGTGTCTTCTGCAGGAGGAACGGGACGGGGCTGAAGCTTTGGGGGACAAAGCCAGGCAGCCAGAGCTCCTAATTACTCCAATTAGCCGCCCATGCCGTGCCCCAGACTTGGTTTTTGGATGTTGAAGGCAGGACACGGGGCTGCACGCATCCCCACCCCATGGGATTCCTCTTCCCCTTCTCTGCCCCAGCGGGGTTTGACCAAGGCACTGAGTACACCGGGGTGCCCAGAGGCTGAGAAAAAAGGGGAAACCCCCATAAATTTGGGGTGGGGGGCCCTATCCCCTCTCCCCACCTGCATCATTAGCGCGGCTCCTGCCAGCCTTGGGGACACTGCTGCGGTTGTGGCTGGTTGCGGAGGTGCTGGGCTCCCCTCTGCCGTCCTTCTGGGTTGAACTGGGCTCACTGGGGGCCGCCGTGGTGTTGTGCTCCAGCTTCAGCACCTTGGGTGACACCTGGCTGCCCCTTTCCACCTGGGGCCACCACCGCTTGGACCGCACGGCGGCAGGGGGGAGCTGCAGGGGACAGAGCACGGGGGATGTAAGGTGCCGGGGTGGCCCCTCCGGGTCCCCAGAGGCTCCTGTCCCGCCGGGGTGCTCCTTACCGTGCTCACCCGCATGTCCCCGAGGCTGATGGTGAAGGTGGGCACGATGCCTGGGCTCCCACGCTGGGTGGGCTCCTCTTGCTGCAAAGAGAGCGAGGAGCGATGGTTAAGGGGTCCTGGGGGCCACACAGCTCTCTGCGGGACCAGGGTGGCCCTGAGCAGCGGGCAGAGCCATGGGGGATGGGGAGAGGGGAAACTGAGGCATGGCAGGGCCAAGGCTTTTGCTGGAGCTGCTTGTTAGCAGGGTTAGGGACAGGCGCTACTGGCTGGGGACAGGGGAGTGACTGTGACAGCGACAAAGCAGCTTCATGGGGGAAAAAATCCCTGTTTTTTTTCTTGTTGGCTAAGAAATGGGTGATATAGGATGGGGAAGGCTTGCAAAGGTGGGGGTGGCAAGCCTCGGCTGATGCAGGAGCCCTCCGCAGGTGGCACCGGGATGTGCCATGGCTGTCTCACCTGGTCATTCTCCAGGGCCACCTCGACCACGGGGACAGCCTGGGAAGAGGTACCTGCAACAGAGAGAGCAGCACTGCGGCACGGCCCCTGCAGCGCCCGCCCAGCGGCTGCGGCTCTGCTCCCCAGCCTTCCCTTTGGGATGGCCGAGCGCCCTACGAGAGTGCCTTTGGGCAGAGAGGCGGACGACGACCACCTGCTTCCATCCCTGGCACAAAATCCTCACCTGCGCGCCCCTCGACGCACTCGGCCAGCGCCTGCAGCCTGGCGCGGCACTCGGCGAAGTCCCCGTGCTGCACTCGGCCCCCGGCCGCCGCCGGCCGCAGCCGCTGCAGCTCCCACAGCGCCTCCTTGACGAAGGGCTGCATGTCCATCACCTCCTGCTCCGTGGCGTACAGCCTCATCTTCTCCACCAGCCGCTCACCCGCCTCCATCCGCCGCAGCACGCCCTCCACGCGCCGCAGCTCCCCCGCCAGCTCCCGCCGGCCCTGCTCCTGCCGCCGCTCCACCAGACCCAGCAGCTCGTCCTCCTCGCGCCGCACCAGCCGCACCAGCTGCTCCACGCGCTGCCGGATCAGCTCCCGCGTCTCGCCGCTCGCCGCCTCCAGCCGGGTGGCCTCCTCCTGCAGCGCCGCGCGCGACGCCTCGAAGCCGCCCCGCCGGCGCGCCAGCTCCCGGCCGGCGGCCGCCAGCTCCTCCTGCCGCCGCTGGATCTCGGCGCGGATGTCGCAGTAGAAAGGCGAGTGCTGGCTGTCCAGCAGGGCGCACGAGCAGCACAGCGGCTTCTCACACTTCTTGCAGTAGATGCTGCGAGGGGAGGGAGCGAGTTTCAGCTGGGGGTGCTCAGCGGTGTTTTAGCAAGAGGGGAAACTGAGGCACGAGCTGGGGGGCTGCTTTGGTGCCTCCTCCTGGGGACCCGCGCCCCACACCGCATCCTGCTGCAGCTCTGGGGTGTTACAACGGGCCCAAAGGGTCTCCAAAGGTTGCCCACGGAAGCTGTGGATGCCCCATCCCTGGAAAATCAGATGGGGTTTTGGGCGGCCTGCTCCAGGAGGTGGCCCACCGGGGTGAGCCTTAGGGTCCCTCCCAAGCCCCCAAGCGTGGTCCCAGCCCTGCAGCCTGGTGCAGCCCCGAGCCCCCAGCTTGGGGGCAGCCCCGGGGACGCATCCCCGCGCTGACCTGGTGATGTGGCCCTGCTCGGTGTGGCCGGGACTGGAGCAGAAGAGGGTGCAGGACTTCTTGGTGCCCTCCAGGAAGCGATGCGCCGACTCG
This sequence comes from Anser brachyrhynchus, assembly GCF_964034855.1. Lineage (NCBI taxonomy): Eukaryota > Metazoa > Chordata > Aves > Anseriformes > Anatidae > Anser > Anser brachyrhynchus. Next base: position 9,502,246 of record NC_137706.1, on the reverse strand, counting down.
GCCCGCAGCTCCTCCACCTTCCTGGCCTCGTGGCTCCTCTTCTTGAAGAACCACTGGTGGTCCTCAAAGCAGCCCGGGCACAGGAACTCCTCGCACTCGGAGCACCAGACGGCCGCCGGCTCCCTCCGGCAGCGGCTGCAGCTCAGCACCCCACCGACGATCCTGCGGTAGACGCGGAGCCTGGCCTGCAGGCTGGCGAAGAGCACGTTGTCCACGTCGGGGATGCCGTTGGCCTGTGGGATGGCCTCCTGGCACACGGGGCACTGCCCCACGGGCTTGTTCTCGCTCAGGCAGCCCAGGCACAGGGTGTGCAGGCAGGTGAGGAGCTTGAGGCTGGGCGATTCCTGCCGGCAGCCCTCGCAGAGGACGAACTGGAAATCCTCCTCCTCCTGCTGCGGCGGCTGGGGGGGTGCCGGCTCCATGGGGGCAGGCGGCTCTGTGGGGGCAGCGGGGCCGGCTGCGGGGGGAGAGGAGCAGGGCGGATCAGGCAGGGATTTGGGGATGGGAAGATCCGATCATGTGCTCAAAGCCATTTTTCTTTCACTTTTGCTTTTGCAGATTTTGGAAGTCGGAGGGGAATTGGTGGCGGGGGGCTTGAACCCCTTTGTGCCAACCAGCCCCGTCCCCAAAAGTCCCCTACAGCCCTCCCCAGCCCACCAGCGAGTCCCATGATAAAGCAGGGTGCCCCCCCTTATTTCTCCCCCCCCCCTTTACCCCTTTACCCACCCCACGCAGCAGTTAACACCCCGGCTGTGCCCCCCTCTCCCCCCACCCCACCCGCTGCTCCCTTTGCGTGGGGGGTCCCCGCTGTACCCCCCCAGCCCTTCTGCCCCCCCTGCAAAGCGGCGAGGACCCCCCCAGACACCCACTTACCGTCGAGGGTCCCGGAGGGCCGGGGGGCTTCGGGGCTGCCGGGCATGAGGCTGGCGGGGGGGGGCCTGGCCGAGGGCTCCCACTTTCGTTTCTCCGGGCAGCCGGGGGAGGAGGAGGAGGAGGAGGAGCTGGGGGAGGAAGGAGGGATGGCGGGAGGAGGGCGCGGTGCCAAGGGGCGGGCTGCTGGGGGAGGGAATGGGGTCACGCGTGGGGTCCCCCCTATCCCACCCACGCGTGGCCACCCGCCCCTGCCAACCCCCCAGCCCCGCACTGCACTTTGGGGTGCTGGTTTTGGGGGAAATATCGGGTGTAGGGGGGGTGTTGCTATGGGGGGGGTGCTGGTTTGGGGGATGCTGGTACCCAGGGGGTGCTGTTCTGGGGGGATGCTGGTACCTGGGGGACGCTGGCAGTATGGGATCGGAGGGCTCAGCTGCTTTGTAGGATCCCTGTGCCTGTCTGGCTGCCGCTGCCTTTAGGGCTGCGCCCCCGGCCCCCGCTTCAGCCCGGGGGGCTTAAAGGTGACCCCGCTGCTCTCAGCGCTGCTCCTCGCAGGGTCCCCACCTCCCTTTGCCGGCTGCCGAGCTGGAGGAGCGGCGTTTCGGCGGCATGGGAAGGCCGCGCCGGAGCAGGAGCTGCTGGGAAAAATCCCTCTGCTTGGTTTTTATGGGGTCAGGGCACCCTGTGGGGCCGGGGACCCTCTGGACCCCCCTGAGGCGTGAGCTCGGTAGAGGACCCGCTCCTCCCCGCGGCTGCCGGAGCAGTTCCCGAGCAGGGCCCCCCGGAAAAGCTCACCCAGCCAAGAGCCTTTCGGTGCGGTGCCGTCAGCAGCCACATGACGTGCGGACCAGGAAGCGCCGGGAGCTCCCTCCTTCCTCGCCGCCGCAGCATCCTCATCCTCGCCGCGGCCTGGGGGTCGCCAGGAGGATGGCAAGTCCCCGGCCCCCAGCCCGGCTGGGGCCCCGGCTAGGAAAACACAGCAAAAATTGCTTTATTTGAGCAGGCGCCCTCCGGCGCGGCAGCAGGGCTGTTGTCTGGGGGTTTTGTTTTGTTTTGTTTTTTTTCTCGCTGCCTCTCTGGCCGCGCGGCGGGGCGGCGCGATGTTCAGCCGCTCGGGGTACCAGGCTCTGCCCCTGGGGGATTTCGACCGCTTCCAGCAGTCCAGCATCGGGCTCTACGGTGCCCAGAAGGGCTTCTTCTCCTTTGGGGCCAAGCAGGACCCCCTGGGACCGGCTGGAAATGGTGCAGGTGAGCCCGGAGCTTAGAGGGGAGGTGCTGCCTTCCCGTATATTGGGGTTTCTCTGTAGGGTGTCGCTCTGGCTGGCTGCCCTCTCGCTGCTGCCTCCCCTGGGGCGTGGGGAGAGGCACGGCTGGGGTGTGCTGGTGGGGAAGGGGGTGTCGGAGCGGGTGCACATCCCCTGCTGCCCCCCTCAGAGTCCTCCCAGGGCTGGCTGTCCTGGATCTGCCACGGCATCATCACCTCCCTGGTCTTCCTGCTGATGGTCGTCACCTTCCCCATCTCGGGCTGGTTCGCCTTGAAGGTAAGGAGCGGGGTGGCGACCCGTCCTCTGCGGGGTGCACGACTAGTTCCTGGCACGGCCTGGGTTTGTCCTTCTGCCCTGGTCCACGTTTTCCCTTCCCAGATCGTGCCCGCCTACGAGCGAATGATCATTTTCCGCCTGGGCCGCATCCGGGCACCGCAGGGACCCGGCGTGGTCCTGCTGCTGCCCTTCATCGATCACTGGCAGCGCGTGGACCTGAGGACCAGGGCCTTCAACGTGCCCCCCTGCAAGGTGAGCTGCCCTCGAGACATCCCCGAAACACCCGGAGAGGCTGGGTTTTCACGTTGTGCTGCCCACAGCGTTCATTTTCTCCAACCTCGTGGGGGGAATCGTGGGGATCCCCACCCAGGATCCCTCCCCTGCCTGGGGCTGGAAAGCTCCCTTCGACCTTTCACACCTTGTTCAACGCATGTTGAACATCTCAAAGACATCAACCCCTATCCGGATGTCTCCTAATAACAGCTGGAAGCTGGCTTTGATATTCAGATTAGCCCAAATATCACCATTTGGGCTGGGTTTGTCCCTTATCACCCTCTTATTAACGGGATCTAGAGCCGGTTCCTGGCTCTCGGGCTCTCGGGCTGGGCTATGGGGTGGGGAAGGGGAGAGATCCCGAGTCCCTTTGCCCAGCTGACCTCCAAGGACGGCGCGGTGATCTCCATGGGTGCCGACGTCCAGTTCCGCGTGTGGGACCCGGTGCTGTCCGTGCTGGTGGTGAAGGACCTCGTGGCGGCCACCCGCATGACGGCGCAGAACGCCATGACCAAGGCGCTGGGGAAGAAGAGCCTGCGGGAGATCCACGCCGAGAGGCTGCGCATCGGGGAGCAGCTGCTGGTGAGGAGAGCCCCGGCCCCGCTCGGCCCCGAGCGCGTGGGGTGGGAATGATGCGGAGGAGCCGACGTGTCCAATTCCGCCATGAAGATGTCTGGGGGAGGGCTGCAAGTGGGAAAGGATTTGGGGGAGGGAAGCAGTGCCTGCTGCCCACTGTGGGCCAGGGGAAGAGCTTTTGGGTTAAACATCTACAAAATAGGATCTAAAAGGGAGTTGGAGTGATACGGTGGTATCTCGGGGGTCTCTGGGAAGAGACGTGCTGCCTGGTGGACCACTGTGGACACAGGTCAGGCCAAGAGCTTGTGGGTTAAACATCTACAAAGGATCTAAAAGGGGGTTGGAGTGATATGGTGGCATCTGTGGGGTCTCTGGGGTGGTCTGGTGGAGCCCTGTGCCAGCCCGTGGGGACCAGGGGAGCAGACTGGGAGGGAGCCATGGAAAGAGAACCCACCAGAGCCGTCCTTGTCCCAGCTCCTCGGGCCCAGGAGAGCCCCTGGAGGAGCAGGGCTGCGTGTGAGAGCGGCCAGATTGGAGGAGGTGGCCTGCTGAGCCTGGTCCACCACCCTGAGCCCAAAACCAGGGGTAGCAGAAGCACAAAGGAGCCGTGGGATGCTGCGGTAGGTGGTCTCCCCGCTCCCTTCCCTTCTTCCTGGCTCTGCAGCTGGACATCAACGACATGACCAAGTCCTGGGGCCTGGAGGTGGACCGCGTGGAGCTGACCATGGAGGCCGTGCTGCAGCCCCCCCGCGAGACCCCTGCTGGACCTCTGGCCGCCGCACCCCCGGTGCCCGGGCTGGAGGGCACCGCGCAGCAGCTGGCTGCCCACTTCTTCGGCAGCACCCTGGCGCTGGCCGGCAGTGTGCCCGGCACCCCGGAGGCAGGTGAGGAGGCTGGGAGCACCTCTTCTTTTCCCCGGGGGTGTCCCCGCTGCATGCCCCGTTTTAATGAGAAGGGGCTGGGGAGAGGAGGAGAGGATCTGCGGGAGCTTGGGTTTGGTGCGGGGAGCTTGGAAGGAACAGAGGGCAAGCTGGGGAAGTGACGGGGAGATTTTTTCTCCGTGTGCTTTGAGTCATGGGGTGAAGACAGGCAGGAGGTATGAGGGCAGACATGTCTCTTCAGGCCCCTTCTTATTTCTAATACTGAAAAAATGTACCCCACAGTTGCTGTTCGACTATCTGTGCCATTTCTTTGGGTATTTAGGCTCTGGGAGGAGCAGCACGAGTAGGGAAACGAGAACCGACTGGGGTAGGAGGAGGAAGCGGCATGCTGACCCATTTTTCGGAAACCCAAAGCCAATCTGTGCCCTGGGAAAAGCCTTTTGGGAACCTTTCCCAGCCGCTTGGTAACAGGGATTGAGCCACCCATTGCAGACAGAGGAGCGGGCAGTAGGAATGGGCAAAAGGCTGTTTTCCTCCTCCCGCTTAGCTGGAAAACCACTGGTTTCTCTGCTCTGTGGGGACCAGCAAAGCTCGCCACCCAGAGGTGTCCCCTCTTGTGCCCCTCTGTCCCCAGCAGACAGCATGGAGACGGTGAGTGAGGTGGAGCCTGCCGGCGCTCCCCACCTCGCCGCCGGCGCCCGGAGGACGCCGAGTGCGGACGAGCTGCTGGCGGCGGTGGAGCCCGTCCTCTGCGAGGCCCTGGTGGGCCAGGTGGGAGCATCCTTCCAGGTGGACATCGCCCTGCCCAGCGGCGCCCGCAGCTCCTACTTCATCGATCTCTCCTCAGGTCACTGCTCCTCGGGGTCGTGCGGTGCATTTGGGAGGGTTTCTGGTGCCCCCGCAACCCCACTGAGCTCAGGGCAAGGGGGTTTTTGCTCCTTGGAAGTGCAAAGTGTCCTCTGGTTTGGGTTAAACACGCCGGTTTTCCTTCAGAAAGAGAGCACTGGTGGAAAACCGGCAGCCAGGTCTCCTGGTGGCTGGCCAAGTGGGATGGATCAGGGGCTGGTGGCTCTTGTCTGCCACCAGCCCTGAGGGGGACACGTGGGCAGCACCACAGCCACGCTGGCATCCCCTCATCCATCCCCCACAGGCACCACCGGTGGTTTTTCTGGTGGCCACGGCCAAAGCAGGCCGGGAGGCAGACTGCCGGAACAGGACATCAGCGGAGCAGTGCAGGAGACATTTGTTTTCAGCAAGGAGTGCTGCCTCCAAATTCCCCCTGCCAGCCCCTTGTCTGCCACGCGGCCAGACTCAATCCCTGTGGAATGATGGGGAAAATGCCAGCAGGCAAGGCTGGATCCCAGATCTCCCGCTTCTCCCCCCCTGCAGGCAGCGGGCGGGCTGGCCGCGGCGTCCCCCAGGGCAGCCCCGACGTCGTTCTGGAGCTGGCGGAGAAGGACCTGCAGGACCTGGTCCTGGGCGAGCTGCGCCCCCTGAGCGCCTACATGAGCGGGCGGCTGCAGGTGAGGGGCGACCTGCACCTTGCCCTGAAGCTGGAGGAGCTCTTCAAGGCAATGAAGCAACGCAGATAGAGCGTGGCGGCGTGCATGTGTCTTGGTCGGGGCGGAAAGCAGGACCCCAACGTTTTGGGGGAGCGCCCTGGAGCCCCTGCTGCCTTCCCCAGGGAGCTGGCAGGAGGCAGGAGAAGACCTGAGCGGGGAAACTGAGGCAGCAAAAGCTTCACCTCCTCAGCTGAGCTCCGCTGCCAGCCCTGATCCATGTTTTCACCCCACATTACTGGGCAGGAACCAGTCGGTGCCCCAGCTCGGGGACGCTGCGGCCGAGTTTTGGGCTGAGTTTGGGGGCGTTTTGGGGAACGCCCAGCCCGGAGGTGGCCGGGCCCTGTGCTAAGTGACCGCAATAACTTGTGCTTCGACGTGCTTTTGCATGCGTGCCGTGAGGTCTGTCCGCGGGGGGAGGGTGTGCACTGTATATAGGCGTACACAGATATCTATTTATTTTGTAAGCTTCCTTTCTATCACCTCCAGATGGACAATAAAGCTGGTCTGGAGGCAGCGATGGGCTGATGAATTCTGTGGGCAGGATTTGGGCCAGTTGTGCTCCTCTGCCCACCCTGCTGCAACCCGTGATGCCTCATTTTCCCCAGGGGAGCTGATGCCAGTGGGGGATGCTGCGTGGGGGGTGCCGTGGGCTCCATCTCACCATGCAAACACCCCAAGTCCTACCAAGAGTCTCTCCGGGGATGCTCAGCTCCCCTCCAGCACCCAACATTTCGGACTCTGGGCATCCTCAGCCAGCCCCGGAGCGTTTTGCAGGACCAGCAGGACAAGGCTGACCGGTGGCATTAAAAACCGAGACATTTCACACCAAATCACCTGCTAAATCTCTTTCTCAAAGCTTGGGGCTGTGTGGCACCAAGCAGACTGGGGGGCTCCCCACACAACCAAAGGCTCGACTGGCCTCATTCTTCCTTCCTTGGGCTAAATTTTGGGGACTGGTGGGAAAATATCCCCTCTCTGGGGGTCATCCCCTCTTTGGAGGTCGTTCTCTGTTGGTGGTGGTCCCCTCTTTGGTGGTGTCCCCCCCCTTGGTGGCAGTCCCATAGCTGCCAGCGGCTGCTCCCAGCGCATCGCTCGAAGGTTGGTGGGGTGGATGGGAAGCAGGGCGCAGCCCCCCCCGGGACAAAGAGGGCCATGGCGATGCTCTGCAGGGCTTCGCGTCCCCTCCCGGCCCCCTCTCCCCCAGGAAAAGCCCCTTTGGTGCCGGAGCCCTTCCCGCCAGCCATCAGCAGAGGGCTCTGCGCTGCTGGCCTGCCCACCCCGAAGGTGGAGCCTGGTTCCAGCGCAGGAGAAATCGAAAGTGGGCAGCAGCAGCAGGAGCAGAAGCAGCAGAAACCAAAGGGAGGCTCAGTGGCGAGCTGGGGGTTCCTCACCCCACCATGGCCAGCCCAGACCAGGTGAGCCCCTGGGCAGCATCAGGCTGCTGCAAGGGATGGGGAGGAAGGGGGGATGCTGGAGGCCACGGGGTGGAGAGGCTGTCGAGGAGAGGGAGGATGTCAGCCTCGGCTGGGAGGCCAGGATGGGGGACAGCCAGGCTGGGAAGGGGTCAAGAGGGGAGCTGGGCCGGGGGGAAAGAGGCTGGGGTGGGAGATGCTGGGGGTGGTGGGAAGTGCTGTGTCCCGGCAGGCTCCGGGATGTTTCATTGTGTGCCTCCACGGACTTGGTTTGGAGTCTGGAGGCTGGGTTTGGGGGCTGGAGGCTGGGTTTCCCGCTCCCCACCCCAACTCTCCTTCGCCCTGTGGGGTGCCGGGGTCCCCCTGCGCACAAATCCCGCGGCACTGCCAGAGGGAAGCGGGAAGCACCACGCTCCTCCTTCCTCCAGCTGCGGTTTGTGAAGTTGGCAGAGTGCTCAGCGGCCTCGCCTCTTCCCTCTTCCTCCCTCCCCAAGCAGCAGCAGCAGCAGCAGGAGGAGGAGGATTTCCAGTTCGTCCTCTGCGAGGGCTGCCGGCAGGAATCGCCCAGCCTCAAGCTCCTCACCTGCCTGCACACCCTGTGCCTGGGCTGCCTGAGCGAGAACAAGCCCGTGGGGCAGTGCCCCGTGTGCCAGGCGGCCATCCCGCAGGCCAACGGCATCCCCGACGTGGACAACGTGCTCTTCGCCAGCCTGCAGGCCAGGCTCCGCGTCTACCGCAGGATCGTCGGCGGGGCCGAGCTGCTGTGCGACAACTGCAAGAAGGAGGGCGAGTACTGGTGCTCCGAGTGCGAGGAGTTCCTGTGCACCACCTGCTTCGAGGCCCACCAGCGCTACCTGAAGCGGGAGAGCCACGAGGCCAAGAGGGTGAAGGACATCAGGGCGGGGGCGCTGAAGGATTTCCTCGAGGGCGCCAAGAGGACCGGCAGCTTGTCCTGCTCCAACCCCACCCACAAGAACCAGACCCTAAGGTAGGTCTCCCAACACGCTTGGTTTCATGTCACCAAGCTCTTTGGTGGCCCTCCGCTGTCCCCGTTGGCACCAGGTCCCCGAGATGGGAGGGAGGGTGAGCTTTGGGGAATGGGGGGAAGGTTTGATGGGGAAGGTGGTGATGGGACAGGGGAGGGCAGGGGATGAGGCTGCTGGAGCCCAGGAGGAAGGCGGCTTGTTTGGGCAGGAGGAAAGGGTCTGGCTGGTGGTGCTGGACCAGCCTGGGGGGGGGTTAGGGGTAAGGAGTCCCCCAAACGGCTATGGGCACAATGCAGGACAAGGTTCAAACGCCCCCACGGAAAAGTTCTCGAAAAGTTCTTTCTTCGCCCCGGGCCACGCTCTAACCACCCACTCCACCTGCGCTTGGCCCCGCAGCATCTACTGCAAGAAGTGTGAGAAGCCAGTGTGCTGCATCTGCGCCCTGCTGGACACGCAGCACGCCGGGCAGCACTGCGACATCGGCGCCGAGATCCAGCGGCGGCAGGAGGAGCTGGCGGCCGCCGGCCGGGAGCTGGCACGCCGGCGGGGCGGCTTCGAGGCGTCGCGCGCGGCGCTGCAGGAGGAGGCCGCCCGGCTGGAGGCGGCGAGCGGCGAGACGCGGGAGCTGATCCGGCAGCGCGTGGAGCAGCTGGTGCGGCTGGTGCGGCGCGAGGAGGACGAGCTGCTGGGGCTGGTGGAGCGGCGGCAGGAGCAGGGCCGGCGGGAGCTGGCGGGGGAGCTGCGGCGCGTGGAGGGCGTGCTGCGGCGGATGGAGGCGGGCGAGCGGCTGGTGGAGAAGATGAGGCTGTACGCCACGGAGCAGGAGGTGATGGACATGCAGCCCTTCGTCAAGGAGGCGCTGCGGGAGCTGCAGCGGCTGCAGCCGGCGGCGGCCGGGGGCCAAGCGCAGCACGGGGACTTCGCCGAGTGCCACACCAAGCTGCAGGCGCTGGCCGAGCGCGTCGAGGGGCGCACAGGTGAGGATGTGCAGAGGCTGGGGGGAGGCTGGAAGTGGGGCTGAAGGTCAAAACCCTGCAGGAGCCAGAGTTCTCCGTGGGTTTCAAGTCTCCTTCTGTGACCTGACGGACTCTTGCTCTTGGGGCGTGCTGCCGTTCCCTGGATGCAATTGTAACGGGAGGGCTGGGGCCGAGCCATGCCATGGGCTAAGGGAGGTTTGTGGCACCTGGACGCGTGGCACATGGAGCAGAGGCTCACAGGGAGGCTGGCGTGGGCAGAGGGGAGGTGGGGAGGACTGGGTCACCTTGGCACCCTCTCAGAGCTGTGGCACGTGCAGGTGTCACATCCGTCCCCGGGTCCTGCCCACCTCCATCCTGCTTGGCCTTGCTCAACGTGGGCTGCACAGGGCAATCCGGGGCAGTGATTCCCCCTCTGTTTGCTGCCTTGGGATGGCACATCCAACCGGGAGGGTAAAATGCTTCCAGTGACACCTGGGCTGGCCACCGGTGGGTTTTCCCAGGTGTTCCCCGAGCTCTCCAGGCAGGATGTGGTGCTTTGGGAACGGCAGACACGTCCATGGTGTGTGCAGAGAAGGAGCCAGGCGCGGTCAGGAGGTGTCAGCATCCCTCCTGCAAATGGGGGGAGAGCAAGGGACGTTTGTGGGGTTTTCCACTCCATCCCCTTGCTGCTGTCAGGGCCGATGCCATTCAGACCTGGGCTGTGTCCTCCTTGGCAAGCCGCGGGCTTCCACAACTAAGCTCCCCAGGGCTGGAGCTTGCGGTTTCCTGGGGATAAGCTGCCTCCCGCCCTGCTCCTTGCGTCTCCCCCCATGGTAGGCAGCACCCCTCCACCTCCCCTCACCAGAGCAGCCTGGCAGCACCGCCTGACGCCCCTCTCCTGCTCCCTTCAGCCCCCGTCCCCATGGCAGGTACCTCTGCTCCCCGTCGGGACGCCCCATCTGAAGATGACAGCACCCCAAGCCTCAGCCTCCTGCCTCAGCCTCCTGAGGAGATGTGTCCCGGCCAGGGAGGGGACACGTCCCTCGAGCAGAGGGATGAAGAAGCGGAGGAAGGCTTGGCGTCACCTCGTGGGACCCGTGGGGACACCGCGCCTCTCCCCAGGACCCTCCAGGCCTCCCCGCAGGAAGATTTCGGCTCCTGGGCCAGGTCACACGCGCAGCAGGCCACCGAGCTCCTGCGGGTCACCTCCTGCTTGCTGCGGGCTCACTGCAGGTCCAACAAGCACCTGGCGGCCCTGTCCCGGGGCGTGCGGTCCATGTCCCGCTCCCTGGGTGCCCTCGCCTCCACCGTGGGGACAATGCTGCAGCCGTGCTGCAGCCCCCCAGCCATGCCCACCCCCCCGCAGGACCCCCAAAACCTGGACTGGCCGATGCTCCCCTCTGACCTGCTGGAGCTGTTCCCCTCCGGCGCCCTGCAGGGGGATGAGACCACCCCAGGTCCCGCAGCATCTGCCCCTGCCTCTGAGCCCCCCGCCAGCCCCCCGAGGTCTGCGTCCCCCACGGAGCGCCCCTTTAGGGGCAAGCGTGGCTGGAAGCCCACCAGCAGCCCCAGGAAGAGGAGGAAGAAGTGACAAGAAGTGACATCCCCGTTGTGGCACCGTCATGATGCTCAGCACCGGCACTCCGAGCAAGGAGGGGTGCGAGGAGCCTCGTTTGCAAGAGGGAGCTGCTCGGTTTGCAAACCACAACGCTTGCGCCAGGCTGCGGCTGCTCGGAAGCCCCACTACGTGTCCCCCCAGGGACCAAGCTTTCCGTCTCGCTTTGCTGTGCCAATAAAGTCCTCCTGGGCTGAACTTTTGTCTCTTGCTGGTGTTGCAGCCTGGAGGGGCCCTCCCGAGACCGGGGGCTTGGGGCTACCCAAACCATGCCCCGCTTCTCCACCAGGGGTTTGAACAGGACCACGGCAGCCTTCTGCCAAAGCCACAGGAGCCCTGGGGACACCGGGCTGGGGTCAGCAGGGTGGCATGCCCCCAGCTGCCAAATCGTGTTAACTTCTCACTGCATGATGCTACTAACAGTCTTTTTCCCTTCCCAGCATGTGCAGGCACCTCCACGAGCTGCAAACCCAGAGGGGAAAGGGTTTAATGCCAGGGTGGGCAGCAGGACGAGCAGGCAATGTTCCAACCCAGCCTGCAGCCTCGCTGCTTGAACTTGGCCTCTGTAGCATCTCCTGGTGGGGCTTGGGGTTACCCACAGCTCCAGCGTCCCCGTGGCCACCTGCACCTTCTGCACCTCCAGCCCTGCTCGCTCTCAACACGCTGTGTTTTTGTTCTTTCAGAAGCTGCCCCTGCTCCAGCCATGGAAAACTCCCACCAGGTGAGGCTTTCTGCTCGTGTTGTGCCGGGATTTCATTCGGGGCTACCTTTGCTTGAGCATTTGGCTGCTGCTTTCCCACTGTCCCCACCTGTCTTGCTTTGAAAGGAGAGCTGGGCTGCAGAGCCACTCTGGTGCCAGCTCTCTGCTGGTTTCCAGTCCCACCCCCGGACTGGGACTGGTCTAGCATCACCACGCGCAGCCCAGAGGGGTCCTGCCCTGGGGATTTGGGGTGGGACTTGGGCAGGGGAGCATGGTGCCAGTATGGGGACATGGTGCTGGGCACAGGGCAGCAGAACCTGTCTGGGCAAGATGAATGTTTGCTTTGGGCAGGGACACACGGGGCTGGGAACCAGCTGGAGGATGGTACCATCAGCCATAAATTGCCTCTGAGGCACCAACGGCCATGAATTACATGTCCAGGAAGAAGTTCCTTCCCTGTGCCATGCTAGCTCTCCAGCTCATGCCCCTTGCCACCACTGCATGCTCTCCATCTTCCCAAAATAGGAATCCTCTGCTCTGCCTCATCTCGCCCCCTCCCAAAGCCCTTCCAAAGCCCAGGACCCACCTCCCCATACACACACATCTCCAAGCACCAATCTGCTCTCAAGCAACCAAACCTCCTACTCATTGCTCCCACCTCTGTCCCTTGCCCCGTGTCCTCTTTTGGTCCCCACATGGAGCCATCACAGTCCCAGGCTGGTATAATGGGCAGATGTTTGTTCACCCAAGCAAGGTGCGTGGTGGGACCTGCACTCACACAACATCTCACCTGCCATGGGGTCATTACCTTGGGGTCATTACCTTGGGTTCAAACGAGTGGCCAGAGGTGGCAAGGCTTGAGGATCCTCAGTCCTTCCCTCAGACCTCTGCATTGGCCAAGGACCAAAATGTCCATCCTGAGCATGTAGGGATGCTCACCGGGCTCTGCTTTGCCCACGCAGGGCCCCTCTACCTCCACCCCTGCCAAGAGGAAGAAGGACAAGAACACCAACACGCTGCCGTCGCCAGTGAAGGTGATGAAGGTTGAAGAGGACGACGATGGATGGAATGTGCTGGTGGGGCCGCAGAGGCCGAGCTGTGAGGAGCAGCCTGGGACCAGCTTTTTGGCACCCGCCATGGACGACGGCCTGCTGGAAGGCATGCTGGATAGCAACGAGGGGCTCTGCAAGATGGGTAAGCGGTGTGCCTGAGGCTCTTCGTGTCCTGAGCAATGAAGCCACAGGTGGAATTTTCCACCGTGGTGTATTTTTTATCTGTGGCTTGAGGGGGTATCTGTTCGGACTCATGGGCACGTCTTTCCTACCCCAGCAGACAGCAATAATTCCAGCTTGGAAAGCGCTGAAGAGGACAGCGTGGATGAGGAGTCCAAGGTGAGTGCAGCTTTCCGTGCTCAGCCGTGCGTTGCTCGTTGTCTAAGCCATGGAGACTGCACCACTTGGTGCTTCCAGACCCCCAGGGCCGTCCCAACATCCCCTGGCAAGGAACTCTTCACTCCCGAGCACCAAAATACCTCTGTCAAAACCCTTCAGCTCTTTGGTAGCCCCAACTTTTCTGCCACCTTTGAGCAGAAAGCCAGTTAGGAAGGGTTCAAGCGGGCCACCTCCTATGGACACATCATGTTGGTCTGGGGTGCTGGAGGAGACAAGTCTTCATGACCAGCTGGAGGGGCTTCTTACACCCTGAGGGCTCCAGTAGGCAGTTTGAATACATTTCTGGGCTTTGGTAACCTCCAGGACAAGTCAGCACCCAGAGCTGCAAACCCAGTTCTCCTTGAGACATTTGGTAAGAGCTAATTTTTGCTCCTCCAGGACTCCAGCCTGCTGGATGGTCTCAGTAACATGCTTGATGATAGCACCAGCGAAGAGTACTTGGGCTTCCCGATCCGCCTGCAGAACACAATGGACACGAGACAAGGGGCCCTGGTCTTCTTTGACGTTAAGATTTTGAGTAAGATCCTAACTGGGGACGCCTTCTGCAGCGAGTGTGCCATGTCAAAGCTGGTTTCAATCCCCGCTGCTGGCAGTATCTCTGTTGTTTTTTTTTTTTGGGGTGGGGGGAAGTTTAGGCATTTCCACCCTGGCCTTTGGGGTTACCTACAGGTTACCATAGGAGAGAGGACAATCTCTCGAGCCCCTAACAGGCCTTGCTGTTGTTTTTTGAGACAGTTGGAGGGCTGGGAGAAGCACGAAACCCACAGGGCCATGGGGAGATTCCTCTGAGATGGCTAAGCCCTGTGCCGTTGCATCTTCCATGTGAAAACATGGGTCCCCTGCTTCTTCCCATGGGCCAGTCTCTTTTGGGCAAGGTGGATTTTACTTCCCAAACCCCTCTCCTTAGTCCACCCTCCAAGACCTGTAGGAGCCCTCACGTTCATGGTGTGGGGCTGATCCAGAAGTTGAGGGTGGAGGTGGAAACAAGGATGGATCACTCATCCCCCCGCTGCTGTCGAGGCTGTTAGAGCAACTCAATCTGTTTTATTTCCCTACCAAGTAAAACTAATTCTGCTTTTCCTTCATTTCTCCTCACTCTCTTCCCTCGGGTCTTCTCCAGAAAACGAGATCATCCAGATGGCAGTGGTCGATGGGGAGCAGATATTGCCAGTCCTCATCCAGCCGGTGAAATGTTTGCCCAGCCTGATGGCCAAAAACAGCGTCTGCGAGGTTGGCATGAGGAATCTGCTTAGCCACCTCCATGCCATCCACAGGCCCATCCTGGGTGGGTTCGGGCTTTGCTCTCTGCCACTTCACACCCTCCTGGAGGCTCTGACGGTCCTGGGCAAGAGCGAGGAGTTCAGCTCCGCCGTGTACGGCTTCCTGGACATCCTGCCCCTGATAAAGGAGGAGGTTCCCGAGAAGGACAACTACAGGCTGAAGAACTTGGCCAGCAGTTACTTGTGGCGGGACCTCAGTGACCACAGCGCCATGGAGAACGCCAGGGCTGTGAAGGACCTGTGCGAGGTGCTGGACGTCGACCTGGTGAAGAAACCCAGGCTGGTCCTCAGCCACACCAGCCTGGGGTGCTTGGCCTCCCTCCAGCCCCTGCTGGAGGAGAAGCTCCTCACCAAGGCATCAGCCCTAAGGTTGGCCACGTGCAACGTTGGCCTCTCCGAGCTGTGGTCCTGCCACCGGCGTGACCCCGGGAAGGGTCTCCAGAAGCTGCGTGGTCTGGTCAACGCTCACCGGCACGACTCCGAAAAGAAAGTCTGCAACCTGAGCAAGGTCAAGGTCTACTTCCAGCGCCAGCAGGATGAAAGCCGCGAGACCCCGGCGGGCAGCGATGTGCCGAAAGACGTAAAAAACAAGGAAAACTACTGAAAGTTGGCGGTGCCCTGCGGTCCGACAACCTGGTTCATGCGCAGCGAGCCCTGCAGGCTCACGTCCCTGGTTTTACCTCCGATGTTTCCTTGCCTGGTGGCTCTGGTCCCGGCCCCGATCCTGACATCTTGCCATGCCCTCGCAGCCCCTCTGGGTTCACCAGACTGTCGGGGGAGCTTTCCAAACGCTTTCTTGGGGAAGGGTGCTGCTGCCCAGAGCATCCGGCTGCAGATGAAATAAATCATTTCTCTGTTTTGAAGTGTGTCACAAATACTTTGCCTCTGCTCCCCGATCCCTCAACGCCCCCCGGCGAGCACCGAGGGTCCCCTGGGGCCAGGAGCAAAGCCCCGAGCTGCCCCCGGTGCCCCGCTGCGCAGAGCCACCCTCGTCCTCCTCCTCGATTTATGGCCTCCAGCACGAGGACCTGGTCTTCTCCCTCTCAGGGACGCCTCATTTCTAATAAAAGCGTTATTATTCCTAATAATGATCATTCTACTCGGTGTTTTGGTACCGCTCATCCCAGCACCGGTCCTGCCCGGGAAGTGGGATGGGTCTGTTCAGGGAGGGGTTAAACAAGCATTTTCCTCCCTTTTGCTAAAATCCCGGAGGGAGTGCGGCTTGGAGGGAGGATGCCACCGTGTGGAGGCTCGTCCTGCAGCAGCACGGACGTGGTTTGGGCAGGGAGGTGGGCTATGGGCTTCACGATCCCCCCGGATCCTGGAGGCTGTCCAATGCCCCAGGACTCCCAGAGCTTTTTGGGACATGCCCCTCCCCAGGAAATGCAGGAGTTTTTTCTTTTCCTTTTATTATTCCACCTGATTCGAGATAAAATGTCCTCTTCTTCCTGGCCCCAAATCGCGTTTTCTTGGGTAAAGAGCCAGCCGTGAATCCCTCGTGCCCTGGAGACCCCCAGTTGCCCTTGACACGAGCAGCTCCACAAGGATCATTGCAGGGCTGAAGGAGCTGGGACAGGGACAAGTTTGGGGACCTGAAGAGAGGGCAGATGCCACCTCCTTCCCACCCCAGAGTCCCCCACAGCACAAGGACCCCATTCTCTGGAGGTGGGACTCATCTCTTGGTAGGGCTGGTTATCACCAGACAAGGCATACAAACCTCCAGCTGGCTAAAATCCAACACCTCTTCTTTGGCAAGGGACCCAGCAGCTCATTAGCTAATTAGCACCCACCCCGATGGGCTCCCCAGGGATCCAGCTGCTCTCACCTGCTGCCAATCGCCCTTGACAGGAGGCGAGGGCTACAAAAGCCCCCGTGGCAGCTGATGCTCCTTGTGCTGGGTTCTGGTGGGCAGGATGGGGCCTGGGAGCAGCCTGGGGTTTGCTCTTTTCTGCTGGCTGCTGGGGGAGGCAGCTGCTTACAACCCCTGGGGCTTCCTGAGAGGGGAGGCAGAGCTATGGGGGGCTCCTGCCGTGGGGCAGCCCCCTAACTTCTCCCCATGGGCATGGGTGGACGTCTCCCAGCTCCAGGCTGCCGCCCCCCTGCACCCCGTGGCCGTGCAGTGCCAGGAGGCACAGATGGTGCTCACGGTGCACCGGGACCTCTTTGGCACCGGGCGCCTGGTCCGGGCTGGGGACCTGACCCTGGGCACAGCTAGCTGCCCGGCCACGGCCCAAAATGCTGCTGAGAAAGTGGTGACCTTCGTGGCTGGGCTGCACGAGTGTGGCAGCACCCTCAGGGTAAGGATGGGGACTGGATCTTCTATCGGGGTGCTGTGTGCAGGGCAGGGATGCTGAGCGTTTGGGCATCCCCCTAAGGGCTTCGGGCTGGCTTTTCTCCTCCATCTCAGTGTTGAAGCCAGCCCTAGAAAGGCAGCAGCTGTCAGCCCTGTAAGTGCCTGCTGATAAAACCTGGTGGTTTTGTTAGCCAAGGGCAGGCTCCCTGCTGCCGCGATGCTCTGCTGCTCGCCAGTGGGCTAGAGCTGATGTAATGCTTGGTGAAGCGTGTCCCGCTTTGGCAGAGCGGTGTGGTTGGGCTTTAAAAGCTTAAAAGCCTTTCCCAGGAGCTGGAAATCTCATTCTGGTTTTAGGAGTGGCAGAAGCCATGCTGTCTGGGCTGGGGGCAGGCTCTGGTGGTGCATCAGCAGGGAAGGGCACAGACCAGGCAGAGGTTGGGTTTCTCCTGACAGATCTCCAAATCCTCCTGTGCGTGCTGTGGTCACCTCCTCCAGGGTGGTGGCAATGTAGCCCAGGAGCCCCAGCAGCTGGTGCTGAGCTTAGGAGACCTCTGTGTGCTGCCAACTGGTGCTAGAGCATGGCATGATGCTGCCCCAAAGGAAATTACCTTTGGTCTCTCTCCTCTGGAGAAGCTTGGGGCCAGCAGATACCTTCACTAAATCCCCTTGAGCAAAGCCCCCTGGGGGACAGACCCTCCTTCTGGGAACATGGAAATGAGGGGAAAAAAAAATAACTTAAGCACATCTACATCCAGCTGTGCTGCTGGCCAGATGGTTCTGGGACAGGCAGGAGCGTCCCTGCGGCAACATGGGTGCTGCACAGCTGCTGGCGGCCAGAGGAAACCTCTCAGCACTGAGGAGCCAGGCTTCAATGTGCTGCTCCACTCAAGTAGCTGAAGGAAAAGGGCTCTTAATGGTGGATAATGCATCTCGTCTCTCCCCAGGTGACCCCTGATGCTCTAATCTACAGCACAACCTTAAATTACAGCCCAGTTCATGCAGGCAACCCCGTCATCATCCGCACCAGCCCCGCTGTAGTTCCCATCGAGTGCCACTACCCCAGGTGAGTTGATGTGGATGAATACCTCCCAAACCCTGCTGCCACGGAGCCTTCTAACCAGGGCATCCCTCTCCCCAGGAGAGCCAACGTGAGCAGCAGTGCCATCAAGCCCACCTGGGCACCTTTCCGCTCCACCGTGGCCTCGGAGCAGAAGCTGCTCTTCTCCCTGCGCCTGATGAGCGGTGGGTTTGGGGCCAGGGTCTCCTCGGGCAGGGTCCTTTGGAGTGGCCGGGCTTCCACTAGGTGGCACAGTTGGTGCTGGTTTTGCCCCGGGGCGTGCTGGTGGCACATGGATCTGGTGCTTTTGGGGCCACCAGGCTTTGGTGCAATGTGGGCGGCCACCCTTGGGTGGGAGGGGAGAAGCACCAGGAGCCCCCCAGCTCCCCGTTCACAAGAGCCTGCTCTGCTTCCAGATGACTGGAGTGCTGAGAGAGCCTCGGCCGTGTTTCAGCTGGGAGAGGTCCTGCACTTCCAAGCTGGGGTCGATGCGGAGAACCATGCGCCCCTGCGGCTCTTTGTGGACAGCTGCGTGGCCACCCCGGCCCCGGAGAGGGGCTCCTCTCCCCAGTACGCCTTCATCGACTTCAGCGGGTAGGAGCTGGCTGTGCATCGGGTAGGGACGCCTTTCCTCCTGGATTTCAGCAAGGAGAAACCCGCTGGCCTTGCCTTTTTGCCTAGGTGCCTGGTGGATGGGCAGCTGGATGATGCCACCTCAGGTTTCATATCCCCGAGGCCGCGGCCAGACGTGCTCCAGTTTGCAGTGGATGCGTTCAAGTTTGCAGCAGACTCCAGCAGCCTGGTAAATCCTCCCCGAAGGGAGTCCCCCCATCTGGGCAGGGCACAGCTTGGTCCAAAACCGCTTTCCCGAGGCAAATACCTCTCAGCGGGGTCACCCCATGTTGTCACTTCTGGACCGTGGCCCAGGGCTCCCCTGGGGTGGTGGTGCTCCTTTTGGGGACTCCTCTAACTGCGCTGACCCCTTTTGCTCTGCTTTCTGCCCCAGATCTACATCACCTGCCACCTGAAGGCCTCCCTGGCCAACCGTGCTCCCGATGCCCTGAACAAGGCTTGCTCCTTTGACAAAGCCACCAGCCTGTGAGTACCTGGGGGCTTGGGGCCTCTCCTTGGGACCCCGAAGCGTGTGAGGTGTCCCTGATAAAGGGCGGGCTGGTCACCCAGCTCTCTTGTAGCTGGACGCCCGTGGAAGGCCCCCGGGATGTGTGCTCCTGCTGCGAGGGCCGGCGCTGCCCCTTGGGGGGGCTCTCCCGGAGGCTCCAGGCTCCCTCCCGCTGGCAAGGAGGACGCTCCCGGAGGGACCTCTCCTCCCAGCCCGGTAGGTTTGTGGGGTCTTGCATCCCTCCTGGGCTCTGGCACTGCTGAGACGGCTCGCTCTGAGCTGGGTGGCTGGAGCTTGGGGGAGCTAAACGTCCAGAGGAGCTCATCGGAGCCCTGGTGTCCTCCCTTCCAGATCCTGTGGTGGAGGAAGAGGATGTCATGCTTGGCCCCCTGCTCATCCACAGCTGGCAGCATCCCAGCAGGGGCAGGATGCCCTCAGGAGGTAGGGTGAGGGCAGGGATGTAGGGCAGGCCGTGGCAGGTCCCAGCTCTGCCCCTGTAATGCCTCCCTGCTTCTCCTCCCCAGCTGCAGGAGGTCGCCTGGGGCTGGTCCTGGGGCTGGCTGCGGTTTTTGGCTTGGTCGTCCTGATCCTGGCTGCTCTGGGAGCTCTGACTGCCTGCCCCCAGCCCAGCAATCCTGTCTGAGATGATGTCAGCTTTTATGGCCTGTCTAATAAAGAGAAGTAAACCTGAAAGGCTGGGGGACTTCCTGAGATGGGGGTAGAGAAGAACACTGGAGCCTGAGCTAAGCAAATCCCTGTGTTCACCCGTAAAATCCCTGTTTTAACCCCTTAGCTGGGCTGCTTTGCCTCTCTCAGCCCATCTGGGTTTCGTTTTCCTGCCCTCAACAGGGCTTTGTGGAGCCTTAGGGATCCTCCAGAGCACCCAGCAGGGAACCGGTGAGAAAACTCATCATGCACACTGCCCTTCTTCATAGAAGTTCATAGAAGCAGGGGGTTTTAGCCTTAAAAATGCTCCTGTGGCACATCGGTAATTCCTCACTCATACTGAAATTAAGCTAAAGCCAGGCAGAGCTGAGGGCTCAGTAAAATTTGGAGTGTATGTGGGAGATGAGTTAAGAAACCTGGGGGGTTTGGGTGATTTTCTTCGTGTCCCGTGCTAAAGCTGAAGTGCTCTGTGCGCAAGCTGGCCTCCTGCAAAAAGCAAATCTGGAAAAGCAAACCCGGCAGGGAGGAGGTAATGACCACGAGCCTGAGCTTGGGAAGCAGGCTGGGTTCTTCCAGCCCCGCTCCTGCTGCAGGTGAGGAGAAAGGGCTCTGAGGATCCCTAAACTGAAGGCTCTTCTGGCGCGAGGAGCTGCAGCGGGGCCGAGGGCGGCTCTCCTCCTGCCTGGAGCTGCTGCCTGGGGAGACCTCGAGCCTTGCTGGGCAAGGAAGGGAGCCCAGCGCCAGGGCGCGTGGGTCAGGCCCTTCCCGGGACAGGGGGAGGCAGGAATTCCAATCCCTGCCCCAAGGACTGTTTACACTTTTCCCCCAAGGCTTGTTACATATTTATGTGTGCAAACAGTCCTTGGGGCAGGGATCGGAATCTCTGCCCCTGCTCACCCCCAGAAAGGGGCTTTGGGGCGGGCTGCAGCCACATTGGCTTGGAATGTGGTCCTCCCTCTGCTGCCCTGCATGGGCAGGATGCTCTAGAAGGCTTTTTTATTTTTTTTCCCCAAATACCTTTTCAATATACTAGCTTGGTGGCACCAAGTCCCATAGAGATGTTTGCCAGAGCAAAGCGGGGGGCACAGAGACGTGGCAGGAGCTGGGGCTTGCTCACAACATGGGATCTGTGGGGCTCCAAAGGCTGGCAGCATCCATCTGCCTCCAAGAAGGAAGAAAAACTTTGGCCAAATCAGCTCTATAAAGAGATTTGGGATGGGGAAATGCTCTCTGGCTTGCACCCATGAGCAGTTGTCCCCCTTAACAGCTCCTGTCCCCTCCTGAGCCCCCTCCCCAGCTGCATTTTGACTTAAAGTTCCATGCTATAAGTAAAAATGAGATGTGCTTGCAAGATTTGCTTTCCTTTGTACAATGGGGGAAAAATGCTGCTGTGGGGCTGCCCTGGGACTTTCTGGTCTCTGCCTCCCCCAGCTCTGTGCTCGCCCCCTTTCCTGGCCGTGCGGGTACGTGGCCAGCATCCTCTGCTCAGGAGAGAGGGGCACGGGGGCAAGTGGTAAGGGCTCAGCTGGGAGCAGAAATTCCCTTTTCCAGAGCCAAACCCCTCCTGTCTCGGAGCCTTTTCACCGACGGATCCTGTCTTGGAGCCTTTTCACCGAGGATAGCTGCAGCTGTGCAGGCAGCACTCCCCCCCCAAGGGGCTGTTTCCTGGGGGGATCCAGCCCTAGCACCCCCAGACCCCTGACCTCCCCAGCCAAGGACCCGGCCGTGCTGCTGCCCTCGTGCTGAGGCTCCCCCAGCGGGGCCGCCCGCTTATTTACTGATTCAGCATCGCCCACTGCCCTTATCTTTCGTCAGCGTGAGCGCATTTGCCAAATATTCTGCCAGAGACAGAGGCTCCCTGCTGGAATCCCTGGCATTTCTACGCAAGCAGCGGTCTCAAGGTATTTTAAACACAGAGGAGAAGCCCTGGCCAGCTTCATGGGGAAAGGAGCCAGCAGGAAAGGCAGAAGGTTTAGGACTTTGGCGGGGTGATGTGGGTGCGTCACGCAGCTTTTGGGGAACGTTGCAGCAGGTACAAGCCATCCCCAGCTCTAAAATCAGTGGGGTTCCTGCTAGGAGCGTGCTGGCTGACACCTGGCCCAAAACCTTGTTTCCATTTCCTTTAAATTTCCCAGCAAATGGTCAAGCTGCTCCCGGTTCAGACATCCACATCGTCCTGGTGCCCCTTGCGTGAGGCTGGCTGGGGACATGCCGAAAGGTGCAGAAGGATTTGGGGTGTGGAACAGAGCATCCTGGGTCTGCCGTGCCCTGGCAGGACTAGGGGAAAGGAGGTAGGGACGCTCAAAAGAAGGGACTAAAGGGGTGTGGGGTTTAGTTTTAATCAGCCATCCCTCTCCCTGAGAGCTGTCGAGTGCCGGCCCCGGGTATTTCCCTGCTCCAGAGCTGGGTGCTGGGAAGGGAGCGAGGGGTGGAGCGCCTCGCCTCGCCTTGCATCAACGTCCCGTTTCCTTGCCGGCAGCAAAACAAACACGGCCCGAGGAGAGGCGATAACACGGGGCCACATCTCACGGCCCGGCCCTAACCTCGTGGCCGGCAGCACCGAGGCCGAAACGGGGATTAACGGGTGCTGGCTGAGCACCGCCACGCTCGTGCCGCTGGTGAGGGAGCTCCAGCAGCTGCTGCTCGAGCATCCCATGGGGGGGCTGCGAAAAGCCCCTGCGTGGGCTGGGGGCTCTGGGAGCAGCAGCGTCCGAGCGGGAAGAGCAGCATCCCAGGGGGCTGGCGGCGCCGGGCAGGGCTGCTCCTCCAGGAGGGGGCGGCGAGAAGCGGCCGGGTCTGGCCCCCCCCCAGCTCCCCCTGCTCCTGTCACCTCCCCGGGGGCCTTGAAAAGCCCCTTATCGCCCGGCGCGTAACCTAAACAAGCCACTTTGTACCCGTCTCCCCGTCTCCGGCTTCTGCTGAGTTTTCTAAACAATTCCCCCAAAGAGGCTGACGAGGATGTTTTCTCTCGCCTTGGGCAGCCCGGGACGGGGGGCCCGGCACCCCGGAAATGACTCTGCCTCCCCGTCCCCCCCGGGCGGACGGCTCCGGGGGCTCGGGGATATAAAGCATCGCGGCGCAGCCCTGGTTCCCTGAGCTGGGCGAGCTGGAAGCAGGCGGGATGCGACGCGACGGCGGTTTGGCGCTGGGGCTCCTCTGCTGGCTGGTGGCCGAGGTGGCCTCCTACACGCCCTGGGACTTCTCCTGGGGGGCGCGGGGGGACCCCTCGGCCTGGACCTGGGGGGCCGAGTCCCACTCGCGGGCTGTGCCCGGCTCGCAGCCTGTGCCCGGCTCGCAGCCCGTGACGGTGCAGTGCCAGGAGGCGCAGCTGGTGGTGACGGTGCACAGGGACCTCTTCGGCACCGGGCGCCTCATCAACGTGGCCGACCTGACGCTGGGCCCGGCGGCGTGCAAGCACTCCTCGCTCAACGCCGCCCACAACACCGTCACCTTCGCCGCCGGCCTCCACGAGTGCGGCAGCGTCGTGCAGGTGAGACCCGCTCCCACCCCCTGCCCTGGATGAGTGGCAAGGGCGAGGGGGTGTCGCTCCCAAAAAGGAGTTTTTTTCACCCAAAGCCGCTTTGTGCCTCCATCTGGACAACCCCCGATGGCGCAAAGTCCCCAGCTCAGCATTTTACCCTTTTATTTTTGTGTTCTGGTGGGAAAAGGATGGTTCTGGGGCACGTGGGGGGTGGTGGGGAGGTCTTGGTGGTCTCGCTGCCAGCTTTGCAGCCTTTCCCTGCCCAGGTGACGCCGGACGCCCTCATCTACCGCACACTCATCAACTACGACCCCAGCCCCGCCAGCAACCCCGTCATCATCCGCACCAACCCCGCTGTCATCCCCATCGAGTGCCACTACCCCAGGTAAGGGCTCTGCGTCCTCGCCGCCCCCCTGCGACCCCCCCGGTCTGTGGCTGCATCCTGACACCGTCCCTTGCCAGGAGGGAGAACGTGAGCAGCAATGCCATCCGGCCCACCTGGGCTCCCTTCAGCTCCACCTTGTCAGCTGAGGAGAGGCTGGTGTTCTCCCTGCGCCTCATGAACGGTAGGTAGGATGTGCCAGAGGGTATTCACCATCCAGTACGGCAAAGCCCTGGTCCCAGTTGCCCAACTGGGGCAGCCAACATGCCCAAATCCAGCACAGGTGCTGCTGCTCCCTGGGGCGTCACCTCTGCGGTCCCACCTCTTGCCCCCTGGGGACACCCCGATTGTCACCACTCTGCCTTGCAGAGGACTGGAGCGCAGAGAGACCCTTCACCGGCTTCCAGCTGGGCGACATCCTCAACATCCAGGCAGAGGTCAGCACCGAGAGCCACGTGCCCCTGCGGCTCTTCGTGGACAGCTGCGTGGCCGCCCTGAGCCCCGACGGCGACTCCTCGCCCCACTACACCATCATCGACTTCAACGGGTGAGCCCCGGGTGAGGGTCGTGCTTCGGGGTTCCTTTGGGATGCTGACACCCCCCGTCCTGTGTCTAGGTGCCTGGTGGACGGGAGGCTGGATGACACCAGCTCTGCCTTCATAACCCCCCGGCCGCAGGAGGACATGCTGCGGTTCAGGATCGATGTGTTCAGGTTCGCGGGGGACACCAGGAACCTGGTAAGGCTGCGTGCGTCTGTCCCCAAAGCCCGGCCTGAGCCAGGCAGTGTCCTCGTGGGCACCGTGCCCCCAGAGAGAGGTGCCCAGCTCTTCCCCTGCCTCCCCCCAGATCTACATCACCTGCCACCTGAAGGTGACGCCGGCAGACCAAGCCCCAGACCCCCAGAACAAGGCTTGCTCCTTCAATAAAGCCAGAAACACGTGAGTAGCTGTGGCACAGACCCCAGGGCGTTTTTATGGACCCAAACGGGGTGAGCATCCAAGCACAGGACACCAATCCTCTGTGGGTTTGGGTGGGATGGATGAGGGGGCACCAGGTGCTAGGACATCAAACCCAAGCTCCACCACTGTGGTGGCCCTGGGTTTGGGAATGCTCCAGGGGTTCCTCTGGGCACGAAACCTCCAGAGAGGAGTGGGTGCTGGGGGTCCCCACCTGCCAGTAACGGTGCTCCTGCCCTGCTCCAGCTGGGTGCCGGTGGAAGGCACCCGGGACATCTGCAGCTGCTGTGAGACGGGCAATTGTGAGCCCCCCGCGCTCTCCCGGAGGCTCAACCCCCTGGAGCGATGGCCCGGCCGCCGCTTCCGTCGGGATGCACCTGAGGGTAAGGTCCTGGTGCGGGTGGGGACGTGTGGGACGGGGTGAGCCCAGCTCATGGTTCCGTCCTGCCCAGGGAAAGAGATTGAAGCTGACGTGGTCATCGGCCCCGTGCTGCTCTCGGCAGACCCAGGAGCCGTTGGAGAGCAGCGGGAGGGAGGGAACGGTAAGCGCCAGCCAGCCAGGGCCGCCCCGCAGCTCTGCCCCGGTGCCGTGCTCTGACGACTTGCTTGCATTTTGCAGGTGCAGCGGTGACGGCGCCCGGCGCAGGGACGGGGCTGGTGTGCGTGGCCGTGGCCGTGGCGCTGGCTGCGGTCGCCGTGGCCGTGGGCATCGCGCGGAGGGGCTGTGCCCGCGGTTCTGCCGGGGCGTGAGCGCGGGGCGAGCCCTCAATAAAGCCTGCAAAGGACGAGCTGTGCCCCTGCTGCTCCCTGCGCCGCCGCTCCGGGGGGAGCGGCCGGAGCCCCAGCCGCGGGGCTGCCTCCTTCCTCGGGGCTGGGGGCGGCACCGGGAGCGGCGGTCCCGGGGTGGCCCCGGCCGGGTCCCGGCTCCCGGGGGGCTCCGGCCGGTGGGGGCGGGGCCGGGTCTTGGCCCCGCCCCTCGGTTCCAGGCCACGCCCCTTCGGCTCCCGCCCTTCCCTCGCCGCGTTCCCGCCGCGCCCGCCCTCAGTCCCCACTCAGGTCCGACCCTCGCTCCTTTCCCCCTCCCCTTCCTCCGCAGCCCCGTGGGCGGGGCAGAACGGGGAGCGCTGCGCCGGGATTGGGCGCGCCTCGGGACGCCCAGGGTCGCGATTGGCTGCGGCGCGGAGCCGGGCGGGGCCAGAGGCTTAAGAGCGCGCGGGGGCGGTGGTGCTGCCCGGGCTCGGAGCCCGGCTCGGGGCCATATGTGGGGTGCGGAGCCCTTCGGGCCCTGGCGGCGCCCTCTCGGGGCTGGGAAGGGGAGGCTGAGCGCGGCGGAGTCGGGGACTGGAAGCCGGCTGGGGGCTGCTGCATCTCAGGGAAAGCCCAAGTGCTGCTTTTGTCAGAGCTTGACAGCAGAGGCTGAGTCCCTTGATTCTGAGACCCCCAAAAGAGCCGAGTGCTGTTGTTTGGGCTGGGAAACTGACCAAGGTGGCTGGGGGTGTGGGGGGGAGAGCAGGGCCCACAGGCCCTCACCAGAAGCAGGGATCCAGTCACACGTGTCCTGGAAGTGCAGGAGGACAGTGTGCAGCAGGCTGAAGTTGATGTATGACACAGTGGAAGAAGAAAGCTGAACAGAAAAGGAAAAACCCCTTTCTGCCCATAGACTCTTTACTCAATGCTGGTACACAGCCATGAGGCCGCACCTCGAGTGCTGTGTTCAGCTTTGGGCCCCTCACTACAGGAAGGACATCAAGGCCCTGGAGCGTGTCCAGAGCAGGGCTACGAAGCTGGTGAAGGGCCTGGAACACAAGTCCTGTGGGGGGTGGCTGAGGGAACTGGGGGGGGGTTGGTCTGGAGAAGAGGAGGCTCAGGGCAGACCTCATGGCTTTCTGCAAAGTGCCTGAAAGGAAGTTGTGGGGAGTTGGGGGTCGGCATCTTCTCACAGGTAACTAGTGATAGGGCCAGAGGGAATGGCCTCAAGTTGTGCCAGGGAAGGTTCAGGTTGGAAATGAGGAGACGTTTCTTCTCAGATAAAATAGTCAGGCATTGGGACGGGTTCCCAGGGAGGTGGTGGAGTCACCGTCCCTGGGGGTGTTCAAGGAGAAGTTGGACGTGGTGCTCAGGGACATGGTTCAGTGGGTGATGCTGGTGGTAGGGGGAGGGTTGGACCAGATGATCCTGGAGGTTATTTCCAACCTTTAGTATTCTATGATTCTAATTAATTAAGTAAGCGGTCAATAACCGCAGTGTACAATATGACAGTTAATATCGATATCCAAGTTCTGGCAGTGATTGATTTATGGCCTTGTCAAACCCAGCTGACATCAGCCAGCGCTGAAAGGACAGCCCGGCGGCGGCCCGAGGGGTGCGGGGCAGGGGCCGAGGGAGGGCGGTCCGAGCTGCCCGGCCGTGCCCGACCTCCTGCCCTTAGTATTCACTCAGGTCCGCTTCCACGGGGCCCTGCCGCCGTGCTGGGGACAGCCGGCCCCGGGCACAGCTGCTGCTGCTGCCGGTCCCTGCGGCTGCGTCGCAGCCCCCGGCTGCTGCCCCAGCCCTGCCCCTCGCCCCGGGGTGACAGCTTCAGCCCCGTCTCCATGCCGCAGCTGTGCGCTGCAGAGGAGGGCTGCTCCAGATATTCCCAGCGCTGGCTGACGGCCGCGTTTTTTTCGTCCTCGAATCCACATTTTCAACTCTCGCTGCGTGTTTAATCCCGGATCTGTATTTTCAGCTCACACACCGTGGTTCGTTTCCAGCTCTGTCTCAGCTCGGCACGTTCCATGCACCTGCCGCTCCTCCGGCTTCTCGCAGCTCAGGCTCGTTACAGCTCGTGCCCTGGCCCCCGGCCCTCCCGACCGCCTGCCGCGGGTCCCGCTTCCGCCACCCACCACCGCCCCCGCGGCGGCCCCGAGCCCGGCCCCGCTGCGGAGCCGCGGCCTCGGGGGAGCCCCGGGACCGGGGCTGGGGGCGCGCGGGAGGCTTTGGAGAGGCCCCGCCCCCAGCAGCGGGGCCCCGCCCCTCCCGCCGTGCCCGCCCTCCCGCCCTCAGTCCCCACTCAGGTCCGACCCTCGCTCCCCCGCAGCCCCGTGGGCGGGGCGGAACGGGGAGCGCTGCGCCGGGATTGGGCGCGCCTCGGGACGCCCAGGGTCGCGATTGGCTGCGGGGCCGCGCGGGGCGTGGCCGCGGCTTAAAAGCGGGCGGGGGCGGCGGCGCTGCCCGGGCTCGGAGCCCAGTTTAGGGCCGAACGGCGGTGGCGGCGTCCTTCGGGCCCTGGCGGCGCCCTCTGGGGGCTGGGAAGGGGAGGCTGAGCGCGGCGGTGTCGGGGGCTGAAAGCCGGCTGGGGACTGCTGCATCTCAGAAAAAGTGCCAACTGCTGCTTTTGTCAGAGCCTGACAGCAGAGGCTGAGTCCCGCCTTTCTGAGACCCGTGAAAGGGCTGAGTATACAATGCTGGTACATAGCTTGCAACAGTTCCCAATTAATTAATTAACCAATCAATCAAACACAAAGTACAACTATGACAGTTAATAGCGATACTCAAGTTATGACAGCGATTGATTTATAGTCTTGCCAAAACCAGCTGAAATCTGCCAGAGCTGACAGGAGCTGGTTGAAGGCTGAGCATCTCTGCTCCTGTGTGGCCAGCAGCTGGTGCTGAGATGGAGAGCTGGGACTGAAAAGAGCTGGAGTGTCGATCAGCTGGAGCTGAAACAGGACACAAACTGAAAATAAAGATCTGAGGAGTGAAGGAAAAAACACAGGGCACAGGCTTACATATTTATAAAATAGCAGGAACTGAAATCACAGATCACAAAATGAGAATAACGATCTAAGGTGGAAACACCAGGCACAAACTAAAAACAGAGGATGTGAACTGAAGACAGCACGCTGGTGGTGAAACCCAGTGCATGAGGGACAAAACCGTAATTAAACAAGTATCAGTCAATATTTATACAATGGCATAAGATGAAAATACAGGTCACACACTGAGAACAGAGATCCAGGGGTGAAACCCAGTGCTCAAGCTAAAATGGTTGCGTTGGCAGTGAAACCCAGTGCATGGGCAGGGGAACCTCTCTCTTAATAAATCAATCCATTTATAGAGTGGTATGACGCAGAAACAGAGGGTACAAACTCAAAATAAGGATCTAGGTAGAAAAAGTGTAGCACAATCCAAATACCACGAGAGGAAAAAAAAAAAACTAAAAAAAACCCTGAAATCAGCTTCTGTTGCGAAGCTCTGACAAAAGCAGCACTTAGGCTTTTTAGGAGACACAGCAGTCCCTGCTCCCGAGCCCCCCCCCCAGCCAGTTTTCAACCCCCGAGACCGCCGCGCTCAGCCTCCCCTTCCCAGCCCCGACAGGGAACCGCCCCCAGCACGCAGCTCCGAGCCGCAGCAGCCTCGCCACCCCCGCGCGCTCTTAAGCCTCTGGCCCCGCCCGGCTGCACGCCGCAGCCAATCGTGACGCTCGGTGGCTCGAGGTGCGCCCAATCCCGGCGCAGCGCTCCCTGTTCTGCCCCGCCCACGAACCTGGGGGGGGGGGGGAAGTACTGAGGGTCGGACCTGAGTGAGGACTGAGGGCGGGAGGTCGGGCGCGGCGGGAACGCGGCGAGGGAGGGGCGGGGCCGGGAGCAGAGGGGCGGGGTCAAGCCCCAGCCCCGCCCCCGCCGGCCGGGGTCTCCCGCGCGGCTGCGGCGCCCCCGGGGGGCCGGGACCCGGCCGGGGCCACCCCGGGGCCACCCCGGGACCACCCCGGGGCCACCCGGCCACGGCCCCAGCGCCGCCCCCAGGAGCCCCAGGGCGGGCACCGATCCCGGCGGCTGCAGCCCGGGCCGGGGCCCCACTGCTGGCCGCGGGGGGGGGGCTCCGCTCCCGGTGCCGCCCCCAGCCCCGAGGCAGGTCGGGACTCGCCGTCCCCTCCCTCCCGCTGCCCTCCCCCGGTTCCTTCCGCCGAGCGCAGCGCGGGGCCGGAGCTGTTCCGGGTCGCGGAGGCGGAGCCGGAGGGAGGCGCCCGGCGGCGACATGGTGGGGCCGGGACCGGGCGGGCGGGCCGGGAGCCGCGCTGCCCCCGGGGGGGCCGCGGCGGGGCTCTCACCGCCCCTTTCCTCCGCAGCGGTTCCGGTTCTGCGGGGACCTGGACTGCCCCGACTGGGTGCTGGCCGAGATCAGCGTCCTGGCCAAAATCGTTGAGTGTCCGCGCCCCCCCCCCTCCGCCCCCCCGTCCCGGAGCTGGGCTCGGCTGCCGGGCGCGGGGCGGCGCTGACCCGTCCTTGTCCCCCCCCAGTCCTCCGTGAAGCTGAAGCTGATCTGCGCCCAGGTGCTGCGGGAGCTGCTGGGAGAGGCCATCGACGTGAGTGCTCAGCTGCCCGGGGGGGGTGTGGCGATCCACTGCGACCCCACCGGGGACCACAGAAGCTCTCCAAGCCTCTGCCTTAGTTATAATTTTACAGTGTAGCACAGAGTTACAGCGCTAATGGAATTAAAGCATCGCTTTATCGTATAATTAGTGCGTGCTCTCGTCTCCCACAGTATGAGAAGATCCTGAAGCTGACGTCGGATGCCAAGTTGGGTGAGCCCTGCTCCTCTGCTGCCGCCAAGGGCCCTGCTCTCCCCACCTGGAGCCCTGCAGGAGGTGGCAGCTCCCAGAGTGGGTCTGGCTGCCGTCGGGCTGAATCCTCTGCTCCCCACAGAGTCTGGCGATGTGAAGGCCACGATCGCCGTCCTCGACTTCATCTTCTCCAGCGCAGCCAAGCACAACGTGGATGGCGAGTCCCTGTCCAGCGAGCTGCAGCAGCTGGGGCTGCCCAAAGGTGGGACACGGGGTGGGTGCCAGGGGCGGCCCCGCAGTTGAGCCGGCAGCACCGGGCGCTGCCTCCGCTGTGCTCAGTCCCGCAGCGAGCAGTGCAGGATGGGGCCGTCCTCGCCCTCTCGTCCTTTCTGTGCCACATCCCGTTCACGCTGTCTGCCCCCGGGGTCTCTTCCAGGTGTTTGGGCCATGTCCTGTTGCCGCACGCCTGGCGTTTGGCTGCAGCAGGGCTGGAGCTGGCATCAGTGGGTGCTTTTTGTGTGTGTGTTGTTTTTTTTCTTGGGCAGAACACGCCACGGGGTTGTGCCGGTCCTACGAGGAGAAGCAGAGCTCCCTGCAGGAGAGCCTTAGGGCTTGCAGCCTGCGATGTGAGTGCAGCTTTTGGGGTCCCCGGTACATCTGCCCCACGATTTTAGGGGCAGGGGAGAGAGGCTGCTCAGGGTCTGTTCCTCTTGAGGACGCATTTGGGTTACTTTCTGGTGTTTGGGTTATTCTGGGGGAGGCCGCAGGGCGTGGGGGGGAGGCTCTGACCCTGCCCTCCCATTGAAGTGAGCCAGCTGGACTCGGTCTCCTGGCGGGTGGACTACACGCTGAGCTCCAGCGAGCTGCGGGACGTGGGCGAGCCCCTCGTGCACCTGCTGCTCCGCGTGCGGGGCCGGGGCGGTGGCGGCGTGGCGGCCGTCCCCGTGGCTGTGTCCGCGGACAAGTTCCGGGTGCTGCTGGCAGGTAGGCCGGGGGGGCGCGGGAGGGGTGCCGCGGGCAGAGCCCCTGCTTCACGCTGCAGCCCCGCCGCCCGCTCCTTCTCCCCGCAGAGCTGAAGCAGGCCCAGGCGCTGATGAAGACCCTCCTGTGAGCCCGGGGAGGATTCCGCCGCCGCCCTCCCCCCCGCTGAGCCCCGGCCTCCCGCTGCAGGGCCGGGGGCAGCCCCCAATAAAGGCGCCGGAGCCGAGCCCGAGCTGTGCCCGCCCCTTGCGCCCGGGGAGGCCGCGGGGCCTGCGGGACCTCCGGGCCTTTCCAGGCCTCGCAGCCCCGTCGCCACGGCAACGCGAGGGCAAAGGGACTACGACTCCCGGCGTGCCGCGGGGCGGCGCGCAGCCAATGGGGGGGGCGAGCGGTGCGCGTCGCTAGGCAACGGGGCGGGAGGGTGGGAAGCCCCGCCCTGCGCGACGTGCGGCCAACGGGGGGCGTGTCGCTAGGCGACGGGGAGGGGAGCCCCGCCCTTCGGGGCGTGTCGCTAGGCGACGGGGAGGGGAGCCCCGCCCTTCGGGGCGTGTCGCTAGGCAACGGAGGGAGCCCCGCCCTTCGGGGCGTGTCGCTAGGCGACGGGTCAGGGGAGAGGCCCGGTGGCGGCCCAGTCGCGGCCCAGTCGCGGCCCTGTCGCCGGGTCGCGATGCCCGAGGGCCCGGAGCTGGCCCTGGCCGGGCGCTACATCAACGAGGCGTGCGGCGGGCTGGTGTTCTGCGGCGGGGCCGAGCGCTCGGCCGTGGGCCGCGGCCCGGAGGTGCCGTTCCGCAGCGAGGCCTACCGCCTGGGCGCCGCCGCCCGCGGCAAGGAGCTGCGGCTGCGCCTGGAGCCGCTGGGCCCCGGCCGCCCGCAGGCCCTCGTCTTCCGCTTCGGCATGTCCGGGGGGTTCCGGCTGCGCCCCGCCGCCGCGCCGCCCCGCCACGCGCACCTGCGCTTCCTCACCCGCGAGAGCCCCCCCCGCGCCCTCTGCTTCGTCGACGCCCGCCGCTTCGGCTCGTGGCGCCTGGGCGACGCCTGGCAGCCCGGCCGCGGGCCCTGCGTGCTGACCGAGTACCGGGCCTTCAGGTGGGGGCTCGGCCCGCGCGGCGGGCGGGAGGGGGGGGGTCAGCCTCTTCTCACAGGTAACCAGTGATAGGGCCAGAGGGAATGGCCTCAAGTTGTGCCAGGGAAGGTTCAGGTTGGAAATGAGGAGATGTTTCTTCTCAGATAAAGTAGTCAGGCGCTGGGATGGGTTGCCCAGGGAGGGTGTGGAGTCCCCGTCCCTGGGGGTGCTCAAGGCAAGGTGGGACGTGGTGCTTGGGGATGTGGGTTAGTGGGTGATGCTGGCGGTAGGGGGTGGTTGGACCAGGTGATCTTGGAGGGCTTTTCCGACCTTAATGGTTCTGGGATCCTTCACTTTGCTGCTTTGCCCCTTACTCGAGGACAGATTGGGCTGCTTTGTGGAGGCTGCGTGCAGGGCTTCTGCCCTTGGTGGCAGTAGCATGGCTGTGTCCAAGTGCACCAGCCTGATACTCAGGCTCTGTCACAGGGAGAACGTGCTGAAGAACCTGGACGATAAGGCTTTTGACAAGCCCATCTGTGAGGCCCTCTTGAACCAGAAGTACTTCAATGGGATTGGCAACTACCTCCGTGCTGAGATCCTGTACAGGTGAGGTGCATTTCGTAATAAGGCTTTTCACTGAGCTGAAACCACGCCGCATCCAGCCTCTTCCAAGGCCAAACTTGCATGCCTTTGCCTACCGTGCTAAGCCGTGTCAGAAAGGAGAGGTCAGGCTTGCGTGTGACAGGTGGACTCTCCCAGGTTGAAGATCCCTCCCTTTGAAAAGGCTCGGACGGTGCTGGAAGCCCTGAAGCATCAGGAGCAGGCGAGGAGGAAAAAGGTGGGGAATAGATGGGAACACACGGTGCTTTCCCAGCTCAGCGTCGCCCCACTCTGCCGGGCTCAGTCCTGGGAGCCTCTTGCCTCCTGTGCAGGGAGCCAGACTGGGCTGAGAAACATCACTGAGTGGGGTTTGGGCTCAGCAGTGAGGCCGAAAAGGGGGCTCAGGTTGCTTCCAGACCCTGGCTCAGCTGGGTGTGAAACTCTGGTCCTGCTTTGTGCTCAGCTGGGCGCGAAGCTCTGCTTCAGCTCTGCTGTCATGGCCCAGGGTTCAGGCCAGTTTCAGTTCATGTTTGGCTCCCCGCTCTGATGGGGCAGAACCCCTGCAGCGTTCACACAGCCCGTCTCCTCTGCCCGCACCGCTGTCAGGAGGTGTTTGCTTTTTGGGGACAGCGTGGACAGGTTTGGGGGTGTACTCACTGTAGTCATTGAACCCTGTCTGCTGCCTCACAACCCCTGAGCCCTTTCCCATCCTGACAGCTGGCGTTTTCCCTTCACAACTGTGATTCTTGCTGCATGGGAGCTCTCCCAGCCAGCCTGTTGTTGGCTCCTGCCACAACCCCCCGTGTCTGAGCACGCCTGCCCCTCCAGCGGCAAACGTGTGCAGCCGTTCCGTAACCTCACGTGGCCGTGCCACCGAGCTGTGACAGCTCCCTGGCCCTGTGCCTGCGTGCTGCGCTCGCACTCAGCTGCGCCCGTGCCTTCAGGGAGTCTCTTGTGTATTTGGTTGAGAGAGGGTAAAGAGGAAGGGGCGAGGGAGACAAACACAAGCTTAAAACCTCGGGGGAAGGCTGCAGTAGAGCCCTTGCTGTGTGGCTGCTCCGATCTCATGGCTTTAGGGGAGAGGGGGGTGGCTGCTTTAAGAAAGCCTGAAAAAAAACACCACCATGACCTGAGGATGGTTTTCACAAACTGCTGGTGCTGTGTGCTGCCCCAATTTCCTGTCCTCGGGGGGAGTTTGGCAGCTCCTCCTCAGGGGGGCGAGGGGAGATGGGGATTTGGGGGGTGAAGAGACCCCCCCCAGGGAGGCTGAGGTAGCTGGCAGGTGACTTCCCTTCTCCCCCCCTGCAGAATTCTTCCCTGACGCTGAGTAAGAAGCTGAAGCTGAAGCGGGATAACCCGGATCTCCTGGAGCTGTGCCACACGGTGCCCATGGAGGTCGTGGCGGCGGGTGAGGCTGCGAGGCTGGGAGCTGGGGGACGGGGACGGCTGGCAGGGCCTGGGCTGGGCTCCGGCAGGACGGAGCGCCCTCCCCAGCTCTGTTTCTCTGCCCCTTTTCCTCTCCCCCTTCCCAGAGAAAAACCTCCTTGACCCAGACCACGCGGACAACCACACCGCCTTCAAGAACTGGCTGCAGTGCTACGGGGTGCCTGGCATGAGCTCCCTGCGCGACCACAACGGCAGGACCATATGGTTCCAGGTGGGCCGGGGGTCCCTGCCTGGGGCTGGGTGCCCTTACCGCTCCCCCAGGGGGACACCAGCTCGGGTGACGCTCCTTGCGACCCCAAGCATGGTGCTGTGGCACCGGGGAGCTCCCTTTCCAGCAGCCCGCTGTGCTGGCGGCGCCTGGGGAGCGATGGCACGCCGGTCACCGCCCTGTCCCCTTCCTTGCAGGGCGAGCCCGGCCCCATGGCTCCCAGAGGTGAGTGCCCGCTGCTCCCCGTGGGACCTGCTCCTGCTCTGGGAGGGCTGGAGCACGGGGAGGAGGAAGAGACCCACTCCCAGGCCCTGCTGGGGAGGCAACTGCTGCCGTTGTTGGGGCACTCGGGCCTGTGGCTCTGGGGGATGCAGCCTGCCCTGTCCCTGGCTTCCTCCCAGCACCTGCAGGGTGCTTTTCCAGGCCTGCAGCCACGTCCCGTCCTCACCTGAGGGTGGTGGGAGAGGACAGGGAGCCCCCCGAGTCCTTCCTACAGCCCCCATCGCCTGAGCGGTCACCGCCTCCCCCCAGCCCCCCCCCCAGCCCCAACCCTGTGCTCTCACGCAGGTCAGACGTCCCGCAAGAAGCGCGCTGGCCCGAAGGCAGACCCTGACGCGCCGACTGCTGAGGTGGGAGGCATTGGGGTTGGCGTGGCTCCTGCTGGGACCAGAGCTTGTCCTGGTTCCTCAGGCTGCTCCCCCAGGCACCGCGGGGCTCGTCCCGGGAGTTCCTAGGCCTCCTGTTCCTCTACCACGCGCACGTTGCTGCTGCTAAGCCCTGGCTCTGTCCGCCCAGGTCACCACACGCGCCTCCAAACGGCGCTCCAGGCGTGCGGAGAACCCCGCAACGTTGGCCGTGAAGAAGGAGGAAGAGGAGGAGGAGGAAGCAGTGCCTGAGCCGCCAAGGAAGGGCCGTGCCCGCGCGAGGAGGGCAGCAGCTGCCGCTCCGGCCTCCTCTGAGCCCGAGGCTCCAGTCAAAGTGACAAGACGCCGGGCGTCTGCACGCAAGGGCGCAGGTGAGGCAGCGCGTCCGTGAGTTTTGGACTAGCACAAGCGTGCGAGCAGCGCGTCACGGTGACCGAGGGCAGGAGAGGAGCCAGCAGGGCCCTGTGGCACCAACCCTTGCCTTCCCCTTGTTTCCCCCCCCACTTTCCAGGCACAGCCCCCGCAGTGTGAGCGCCGCAAGCTGCCTTCCTCCCAGCTCCTCCTCCTCCGGCGTGGCGCTGGCTGGGCCCTGGGGACGCCTTCAGGCACGGCCCTCCCGGCCTCAGGGCTGGGGGCAGGCTGCGTGCCTCCCCTTACGGTTTTTAATCGTGTTCTCCAAAACCTCACTGGTCCGGCTTGGGGGGGCGGGAGCAGTTCTTCAGGACCGCAGACTGGGGGCTTCGGGTGCAGCGTCGCCCTGACGCTTCCCTCTGCCTCACACTGCCTTGCCTCCTCCTTTTCTGACTGCTCCCTGGATCCCTGACACAGCCGTTTTTAGCTGCTTAATAAAAGTATTTTGTGTAGAAGCCACCGTGCCTGCCTTTTTGTGCTGGTACCGGCCCCTCCCTGCAATGGGCTGGAGCAGGCTCTCTCCCCCCTCTATCCCCAACCCCCACAATTAAGGTAAGTGCTGCCTCCCCCGCCCCAGGAGTGAGATCCCACAGCAGGAGACACGACAAGAGAAGGGAAGGCACCTGGAAATAAGGTAAGAGGCTGTAACATAATTTTACATAATTCTCTTATTTGTGGAGAAGAAGAACTGTAGTGTTTGGCACTTGCTCCCACCTTGCAGCTGGTGCTGCTTTGGTCTGGAAAGGACAAAGGCTGTGACAGGGGGTCAGCACAGAAAGCTGCTGCTCCCCAGCCCCTGGATGGGCAGGGGGCAGCTTCACTCCTTCCTGAAGAAATGGAGTTGTTCTCAACTCTTTTCCTGAGCTGGGTGGGGGCCGCAAGGGGGAAAGACTGCTCTTCCCTGGAACCGCTCTTGGGACATCTCACTGGCCTGGGGGCAGTGAAAACGCCCGGTCCTTGTTCCTCCCCCGCCCAGGGAGAGGGCAGGGGGGGGGCCAGGCTCAGTCCCAGGAGGAGAAGGAGCGCTCCCAGCAGCCTTGGGCTGTGAGGCGAGCTCCCAGCCTTGGTCCAGCTTGCTGTGGCACAAGAAGATGGGACTGAGGGCCTCACTGCCTCAGAACCAGGAGGATGGAGAGCACCTGGAAGGGCGTGAAGGAAAGCCTCACGCCCTGCTGCTCCAGCGCCAGGGGCTCCTTGGCAAGCGGCTGCTCCAGGAGGTCACAGCTGGGGAAGAAGGCAGCTGGTGAAGCTAAAGCCAAGGATCCGCCCGCGCCCAGCCCTCGAGCAGGACTTACAGCATTGCCTCCGTAACGGGGAGGGAGCTCCGCAGCCAGGTGACGGCTGTGCTGCCGTGCGCCTCGTACAGCCGCACCACCACCGCGTCGGGCCTGTCCTCAGCCTTCGGGGACACAGCGCAGAAAGGGACTCAGCCCAAGGGGACGGGAACCTCGGTGCACAGCCAGACACGGGCGGTCACGGCTGAGCTGCTCTGACACGCAGCTGAGGGGGATCCCGATGCAGGGAGAGGGCAGACCACGCTGAACAACCGCAGCTTAACCAGTTTGGGTAAAAAAAAGTGTCCCCTCTGCCTCCCCGCTCCGTCCCAGGGGCCTTGCCTGCTTGACAGTCTCCAGAACAACAGCAGGTGAGCTCACGGAAAAAGCGCTCCAGGCTGGGCACTGGGCACAGCTGGCCGGGACCGCGTGGAGGGGGAAATTCAGGTTGTACGCACACCGGATCACACCCGCATCCTGGAAGGAACCTGCAACACCAAAACCTCGGGTCAGCCTCTCTGCACGCGCAGACAGGACAGCCTGCGCTCACGCGGAGGCTCGCTGGGGCACCCCCTGCCACCACTCACCCCGGTGAGGCAGCACGGCGTAGGTGAAGTGGTGCTGCGTGATATCGGCGGTGGCGTCGGGGGACTTGGGTGCTCTCAGCCTGAGGGAAGAGGCGGGTGAGATGGGGTGAGATGGGCCTGGCTGCAGCACCCTCTGTGAACCCAGTCCTGTTCCTCTGCCACGCAGCCCGCAGCACCACACCAAGGCAGCTGCCTCCCCCCTCTCTGCGCTACTCTGAGACCAGGCCCAGAGGTGGAAGCTGATTTCTGCTGATTTCTGGCAACAGACTCTGGACAAGGTGTCCCAGAAACTAAAACCAAGCTCTGAAGGGTTGGTTTCCCATGGTTTTCATGGTTTCCCATGAAACTTGCAGCTCAAACTGAAACACAGAGAGTTTCTCTGAGCTTTGCATGCATATGTAACATCACCATTCCTTCCCCCTCCTTTAAGCCTCCCTTCCTGGGGTGTGTTTTGGCCAGCAACAGAAAAATTACTTGCTGCAAACCTGATCTGATCTCTATGAAATTATCTGTGAGCACAAGGAATTACATTCTCTTAGTCAATTTGAATTAAGTCAGCCAAAAGGTTTTAGAAGACAGCCGCTTTGGCTAATCCCAAACTATTTCTTTGCTTACTATGATCATTCAGGACCAGGCGCTGCCTTGACTTGAAACGGACACCTCAGAAGTCGAAGTGACCGCTGCAGCTCCACCACCACCCCTGCCCCACTCACAGCGAGAGGCTGAGGACGTTCCCGCGTGCCGACGCCCCGTACTTGCTGTCATTCAGCACTGCCACCCCGAAGCCGTGCTCGGAGAGATCCATCCACTTGTGAGCCCACACCTGCAGGAGGCACCAAGGGCTGTATCTGTCGCACAAAGCCACTGCCTGGGAGGAAGAGCAGCCCCCCGCGGGGGGCGCAGCCCGACCCTCGCACCAGATAAAACCTCTCCTCTCACCTCGAATCGGGCCCAGTCCCACGACGTGTTCCAGTGCGTTGGCCGCTGCACGTGCCCAAACTGGATCTCGTAGGTGGCGTTCGTG
This sequence comes from Anser brachyrhynchus, assembly GCF_964034855.1. Taxonomy (NCBI): domain Eukaryota; kingdom Metazoa; phylum Chordata; class Aves; order Anseriformes; family Anatidae; genus Anser; species Anser brachyrhynchus. Next base: position 9,464,408 of record NC_137706.1, on the reverse strand, counting down.
CTGCGGACCTGCACAGGGAACTCCACCTTCAGGAACTTGTGGGATTCCTTCCACTCGACCTAAATGCAATAGCAGAAGGGCATCGTCAGAGGGGTCTGGCAGGCACACACCACACTCCTCCGTCCCCGACGCACGGCAGCCAGCTCCCACCCGGGCTGGCCCAGGACCCGGAACCGTACAACAACCCTGAAGCCTGAAAATGGGTGAAGTGGAATCTGAAAGTGGATAAAGCGATGCTCTCTACTCCATTCCATCCCTCGGGGGACCTAGGCAAGGGGAGGACAGGCAACAGGAAGTTCCAGAGGAGGGAATGAGGGGAAACATAATTCTGAAGCATGGTTCAGCTTCCCAGGGCCCTGCCTGCGCACCACACGTCCCTAACGCAGCAGCTGCTGGCTGTACCTGGGTCAGGAAGCGGATGTACGGGCACGCGGCATCCAGGACAATCTCCTGGGTTAAGGTGCTGCTCTTCCCAACCCGCAGAGAGAAGCTTGCACTTCCCCGCAGGCCCCCTGCCAGGGTGATTTCCAGAGGCTTCAGCAGCGTTGTCACTGGCTTCCTAGAGAAAGGGGTAAAGGCAGAGCTGGTCCCCGCATGGAAGATCCAGGATCCCAAATCAGGCACTCGCTTCTCCAGAGTGAATGCCCAGAAACAGGAGAGCTGTTGAGGTTTTGGTACAGCTAAGACTGACGGGGAGGCAAGAAACTCAAAGCAAAGCCAGAATCTGAGTGCTGCATGCCCTGCTCCTCTACCTGGTTTCCAGGTGGTAATCCATCACGTCCCAGGCATCCCAGTACAGGGGAACGTCATCAAAGAGAGCAAACTGGTTGGCACAGCAGCCACCTGCAACTGCCTCCCTGGAACAGAGAAACAGCAACTTCAAATCTGGCAGTTGTGAAGGGTTTACAGAGAGAAAAAGGCCCAAGGAAAGTTCTAGGAGCCTGGTTCCAGGCACCAGGTGAGAGACAGACCTCTCAGAGTGTGCCAGACGAAGAGAAGTCAGGCGGCCCATCGCGTCCAGGCAGACCGCAATCACGCCGTTCTCCATGGTAACGGAGCCATCCTCCTGGGGGGAGAGGACAAACAGAGCCAGGACTCCATGGGGCGAGCTGCACACCAAGTCCCCAGGTCTAAGTCTAACGTGCCGGCTTTCTGCACGCTGGATTCCCTAGGTTTCTCCCCAGTCGGCCTCTGACGCAGGTACAGCGCCCTGAGGGCCAGCGGAGCTGTGCTCACCTGCTTCACCACTGTCACAGGCTGCGGGGGTGGCAACGGCTCCCTCAGTATCGCGTACCCCATGCTGGGGGCTGTCACCAGAGCTGGAAAGGAAAGAGGCTCCGCTTCAACATCCTCAGACCCACGCCCCTTTAGGAGGTTCTGCTACAAAAGCTCCCCCTCAGTTAGACAAACCTAAAACCTCTGCTCCAGCTGGCCCAGTCCTGGAGATCACCTCGGTCCGTTCCCAGGGCAAAGTGTTCAGCACGAGGGTGCCCTCAGCATGCCCTGACTCGGGCTGCAGCAGGTCCCCACATAAGGACTGCACAGCCTCCTCCTGCAGCCGAGCACCAGCCCTGCGGATCTCTGAGGGGAAAAAAAGGAAAAAAAATCATTAAAAAAAAAGCCTGAATTTGGCCCAGGCAGGTAGTTTCTCCTATCTGGTGCTCCTGTGCAATGTACGCATACTTTGGCTACTTCCAAGCTACAATTACTAATTGTTCTTAATATTAATTACTATTATCTATTAAGCAATTAAAGTTATAATTATTAACTTTGTTATTACAAGGCTACAAGGAGCTATGCCAGTTCAGCTGGAAAATCGCTGAGCTGTAATAAAGGAAGCTGTTGTAACTGCCCGTGGGCAGGGAGGAGCCGATTTCAGCTCCCACCTTTGCTGGGGTCTCTCCTGGCGTGCAAACAGCGTGCAAAAACTCGGGAACTCAGCACGTTTTGGTAATTCCCCAGCCGAATTAGCACAATTACTGACACGTGACTGTCCTGCACAGCTTCAACCTACAGTGCCAGGCAGTGCAAGACTGAAACCTCCGCACCAGGCAACAGGCAGTGTGCTCCAAGAGGTTTAAGTGTCCTCCTAGCCCAAACTCCTGCTCACCCGCGTAGTATTGCAGGGCATCCTCAACCACGAGCTGGATACAGCTGCCTGGCAGCACATCGTGGAACTGGTTGAGCAGCAGTAACCTAAGACAGAAAAGAGGAACGACGTGAAAAGGCTCTGTGGGGAGCAGCAGACTTGCTGGAGCTTACCAAGCCCTGCTTGCAAGACGGACAAACCTAATAACTGTTCCCTGTGCCCCCACTAGCAAGTAATTGGGAGAACAAGATTTTTTACTTAGTACCCTTTAAATCCCTTTATGTTAGGACTTGTCAGCTGTCATCTTAGCAAACCACAGCCATGGGGAGTAAGAACTATTTTTTTTAATCCCCTGGGGCTACCAGATATATTGTTGCACAAGCTCAGACCAGCCATAACTGGCCAAGGATAAGCCTAGGTTGGAAATGAAGTTTCCAGCCAGGAGAGCAGGAAGAGTTTGGAGCTCCCGGTGGCTTTGGAGCGAGGGTTTGAGGATTCCAGCGGGAGAGGCAAGGCGCTGTGACACTTTCCAGGTGGAGCCCCGATCAGTGTCTGAGGGAGCAGTGTGTGTGCAGCAGTCGGTGCTCGTGTGTGCCCCCACCTCCAGAGGCGCTGCAGCTGGCTGGCAGGGTACTGGAACGAGCTGTCCTGCGCCAGAGCCAAGGCGCTGAGAACTTCCACGTCGTGGAGTATTCGCTCGCACTCCCGATTCCCCTTCTTTATCTAGTGCCAACCAAGAAGAGAAGGAAGATCCTTAGGAAGCCTGGAGCTCCGAGTGGATCGCTAACACCAGCAGCAAAAAGCGCCGCTCCGTGCCAGAAGGCTGGTTACTTGGAGGTATCCTGAGCTGCCAGCACCAGCGGGATTTTTTCCACAGGTCACCCTGGCTTTCAGCCCTACAACTCCCAGCACAGGGCCCAGCTTAACGCCAGGCAGGCTCCTCCCATCTGTTCCCTCCCTACTCCTCTTCACCCCACCTCTGCAATTATCAGGGCCCCGCTGAAGTGCAGCACAAGGCAGTTACTGACCAAGGGGGCCCTGGCTTCCTTCTCCCTCCTGGAAAAAATGGCTGCTTAAAGACTAACAGTCAGATTTGTCCTGTGGAGTCCCGGCTACAACGTGGCTCCCACAGTCAGTACCTAAAGGGAACCGCCTGCAGAGAGGCAAAGAGAACTGTGAACAGCCTCCGTCCCTGGGGGAAGCCTGCTGCCCCGTGCCGCGGTCACCTGGGCCTGGGTGGTGTACGTGCCGTTGTGCAGCTCGAGGAAGAGCTCGCCCACCCACGTGCACAGCTGCGACGACTCCTTCTCCAGGACAGAGAAAAGCCGGTCGGGAGTGGACATCTGAACCCTGGGGGAGGGATGTACAAACAGCGACGGGTCAGGAGGGAAGTGCACGAGCAGCAAGTGGCGTATCGTCCCCAGAAAAGGTGACGGGCCCAGAAGTGAGGCTTCAGAAGCCCCAGCAGATCTCAAAGGGATGGCTCGTGGCTGGCTGAAGACAGAGATGGCACCACCACAGCACAGTGGAAGCAAAGGAAACCTTCAGCTCAGAAATCCCCCAGAAATGCAAACTGCAGGCGGGGCCAGCGGAGTGTGAGGGGTTCTGCTGAGGGGCAGCAGCTGGCTGATACCCTGCCTTGTTGCCGCATGAGTTTTCCCCAAATCAGGCTTGGCAGAACTTTGAGCCACGTTTTGTGGACACAGCTGCTTTGGTAGAAGCAGCGGGACCCTCTGGAGGCTGTGACAAGAGCTCTGTGCAGGCACAAGAAGAGGGGAAGGGAGCTCTCTTCTTACCTCGGCAGCCCGTCTGTATCACGCATCCTCTTCATCCTGTCCAGCATCTTCTGCGTGGGGCCCCCTCCTCCGTCTCCGAAGCCGAAGAGCACAGCGCTGTGGTTCACGCGTCCTTTGTCCTTGTTGTTCTTCACTGTTTTCAGCATCTAGAAGGAATTTCGCACAGCTGCACTCCCCTGGTACCCAGCCCCAGCTCCCATGGCTCCACGCAAGAGAGCTGGGCCAGCCTTTGGGGTGCAAAGTCCGGCCTCGGCCCTCTTGACCCCAAACCACAGGAATTGGGCACGGACACGCCTCAGAGGCAGGCAGCTGACTGCCAGGCACCCTAAAATCCTTTGTCCAGCAATCCCACTCCCTTCCCAGGCAGTGCCCTCCCCCACGAGCCTCACACCTTGTGCCCTGAGGCTGGCACTGCACTTCGCATGCAGGCTTGGCAACCCCGCTCACCTCCTCCACTCGCCCAAGCATCCCATAGGAGTCACCAGGGGGGAAGTGGGTCAGGACTCGGGAACCATCGATGCCTTCCCAGAAAAAGGTGTGATGCTGCAGGGGAAACAAAGAAAAGCACGGTGTCTCTGACGGCCTCCCTGTACCACAACGTGAAAACACAACCCGTCATCCCCCGGAGTTCCCAAAAAGAAATCTGTGTTCATGCCAGTGCCAGCAAGCCACTAACTAGCCCCTCGCACAGCGTCTCAAGGCTCCCAAACCGATCTCCCCCACGAACGTGTGTACACAGAGCATGTTTCAACCCCGCCAACGCAGAACTCGTGCACTAGAAGCCCACGCAGACAGGTCACAGCTTCCTGTCCGGGGGTTTGTTAGGAGCAAAAGAACACCTGGAGGCAGCAGTTACTGGCAGCCAAGCTGGGATCACTGTGTCCCCCCCCTCCCCTAAAGCCCGGCAGGACACTGCTACCATCATAAACTGGTCACAGCTTCGAGCTTTTGGGAGAAAAGCCTGCATCAGCTGAGCTAATGACTGGCCGTGGAAGAAAGGGGTCAAGCCTGCGGACGGACTCCGGCACAGCTCACCGGGAAGGCGTTCACCAGGTTCCAGCTGAGCTTCTGCGTGAGGAACCGCCCGATCCCACAGCCACGCATCAGCTGGGGCAGCTGGGCCGAGTACCCAAACGTGTCCGGGAGCCAGAACTGGGAGCAGAGGGAAAGAAACATGTGAGTCACACACACCACAGCCTGAGCTTGGTCGGGGTGTCCTGGCGGTAAGGCCCCAAGCCCTTCTTGCACACGGGACACCGAGTCCTAACCCCGTGCTACGCAGCAGGACGCGCTGGGGACTATTCACTCATCACAACTTTAGCTGCCAAAAGCAGACCTATGTGAGGCACCCAAAGGTGCTCTCGGGAAGGCAAACCGTAGAGAAACCGCCGAGCACAGCAAGAGGTGGAAGGAGACAGCGTGCGAGGAAGGCGTGCAGGAGAAGAGCGAGTACCTCCGAGCAGATCCGGCCAAACTGCTCCCGGAAGAACCGCTGGCCCTGGAGGAACTGCCGCACCATGGCCTCCCCGCTGGGCAGGTTCCCGTCCTGGGGGCAAAGCACACCACGTGTACCGAGCCAGGCTCGGGGCGAGGGCTCCTGGGTGCGCCCCCCTTCCCACCCGCTGCCGCCCTGCCTGGGGAGGATCCGGACCCGGCTCGGCGCTGCAAAAGGGAGACAACCCGAGGCAGTGCAACGCGGGGGCTGGGCAGCAGCCCTGAGGGCTTCCGGGTGCAGCAAGGCTCTGCTACATCCCCTCTGCCCGCGCAGCGAGGAGCCGTGCCCTCTGAGCAGCTCAGAGAGCAGTTACACGGAGCTTCGACATCTTGAGGATGGCGAAGGGAAGAACAGAGCTTGGCCAGCACATACCAAGGCTCCTTTCTCAGGTAACGAGGCGATTCAGGAGAGGGACGGCGTTTTTACAAGGCCAGACACCACGCACGGTGGCTCACGACCGATCAGACAGGGGCAGCAAAGGCCCTGCTGCGCCCCGTCCCAGCGCCCGGCCCCAGCGGGATGGCACGGGAAGGGGGCAGCGAGCCAGGCTCCCCACGCTTCTCACCATTTCCACCCAGGTGCCGCCGACAGGAACGAACCGCCCCTTCGCCACGTAGTCCTGAATCTGGGCGTAGAGCCCCGGGTACCAGCTGCGCACCCACTCGAACTGCTGCGCCTGCCAGAGCACAGAGGACAGTCTTGGCTCCCACCACGCCTCCGCACGGGATGCTGCCGGTCACCTCGCCTCTCCTCTGGAGTCACACCGCAGAAGCAGCACGCCGCAAGCAGAAGAAAAGCTCCTCAGAGAGCTTGGCAACGACCCCCAACGCTGCCCAGAGCAAACCCCCTTCCTGACCCAAACGTTTCGGAGGGAGAGGACTCACCTGGGAGCACACGAAGGTGAGCTCGGGGTTGCTCTCCATCAGGCGGATAACCGTCACCCAGCTCCGAGCACATTTGCGGATGGTCTCCTCGTATGGCCACAGCCAGGCTGCGGGGACAGAGACACGGCCCCAGCGCGGTCATCGCTCGGCACAAATACCCACCTACCGGGGGGAAGCAGGCTCCTCTGGGAACAGGGCTGCGCTGCCCTTCAAGGATCAGGCGCGGAAAATGCTGAGACCGAAGCCCCCTCCAGGGACTGAAAACTGAAGGCTGAAGTCCGACAGGGAGTAGAGCGTGGTCTGTACTCTGTCCCTCAGCGGCAGGGGGCACAGCAAGCCAGCCGCGTGCCCAATCTGACCGGCTGCGTGGCAGTGCAGAGCCCCTTCCCTTCCCTTCCCTTCCCTTCCCTTCCCTTCCCTTCCCTTCCCTCCCCTCCCCTCCCTCCGGGTTTGCTGCCTGGAGCTCGGGGGCAGCCAGCAGAGGGCACGCCGTGCTGCTCTCACCGGAGTCGATGTGGCAGTGCCCCATGGCGTGGATGCTGTGCTGGCTCTCGCCGTTCCTCTGGCTGAAGATGGCGGCCGCCAGGTCGCGGGCAGCGGGGAAGGTGGCGGGGTCGGTAACGTCGCACACGTTCACCATCTGGTTGGCAGCGTACAGCGCCTGGAAGCTCCGCTGGTTTTCCTCCCCGAGGAGCTGGGGTTGGGAGGAGGACAGCTTGACCCTGAGCTCAGGACAGCTTTCTGCACCCACGCTCGCCCCGGGGAGAACCTCCCGCCTCCTTCCAGCACCTGACGCTGCCAGCAGTGCCAGGCAAACACCACGGCCCTGCTTCACAGACACAGCCCGATGTCTGTGCACGTGTCCTTCTAAACCCAGGTAACACGTCCACCGATTACAGAGTGCTCTGGTCAAACAGATCCTGTTTTGGAGCAGGAGATGGATGAAACAACCACCTATGGCTTCTCCCCATTTGGTTTTCTCCTGCTCTAGACAATGTCAATTATGCTAAAGCGGCAGGAGCAAATACTTGTTCCTTCCTCCAGAGCCTCCTGGTGGGAGGACAAGCCTTGGAACAGCAGCAGGGGATAAAATGAAGGAGTTGTAGGAGGTGGGAAGGATGACAGAACGGGTGCACAGACCCGGGCCATGTCCAGCAGTATTTCCAGATCCACCAGCAGCTCATAGACATCCCTGTTGAAGACGACGAGCTCAGCCTTGCTCACAGTGAACCTCCTGTCGGGGTCCGGGGGGGCAATCATGGTGCCCTTGCCAGCCCCGAAGAGGCCGTTGCAGGCCAGCTCCACGTACAGCGTCACGCTGCGGAGACGGGGACAAAGCCATCAGGGCGCAGGCCACGAGCACACAGCTGGGGAAGCCCGTTCCCACCCCACAGCAGGACCAGCCCGACCCCAACTCCTGGCAGACCCACTGGACGCCCCGACGCAGGTCTGGGGGTCTCGTGGCTTGAAGGAAGTCCAAGATCCCCCAGCAGAAGCGGGTTCAGCCATGCTGGCCGCTCACCTGTGGGGTTCCGACTCCTTCAGGCAGCTTGTCAGGATGTAGCTGGTCTTCTCACCTTCCTTAGTCAAGCCCTGCAGGGAAAGGCAGCGCGCTTAACCCCCAAGTCCACGACGGCGGGCCTGACAGAGCAGCGGGATGGCCGGGGTCTGGTCCCGTGTTCTGCAGGGCCCTGCTTCCCACCAGAACAACCGGCACGGGAACTGCAGGGCCAAAGCTGACCTGTGCTAGTCCTGACAAGAGTCTGACCTGTTATTCTTGTTGGCACTGGGGATGTACATCGCAGGCCCGGAGCTTGCCTACCTGTCTTGCAAGACATCTGATAATGCCTAAACAAGGGATTTCCACCTGGGACTACTTTGCAGACCAGAATTTTAACTCCTGTCAAGGAGTCAACCCCTGGGAAACACTCAAACACAGCAGCAGGCTTGACTTTTGGGACTGAACTTCAGAAATAGCTCCCAGACCCTTTGTGGCCCACCACAAAGCACAGCAGGTAAACCACGAGCGTCACCCTCTCTCCCATGCCCCGTACTAGCTCCTACGCAAACACTGCCCCTCCCTGCACGGCAGCTTCTCACCTATTTGCTATTTACCTATTTTACACAGCTTACCTCTTGAGGCTGAACAACCCTACAACTACACATCCTCTTTATGTTTTCCCTCACGATCACACTGTCCAGGCCTCCAGCTGTTCTTGTCCACGTGTTATTTCCCTGCCACGACACCTGCAGGCATTACTCCATAACAAACAGGAGGGGGTTTCTGCTATCCCATTAGAGAGGGGTGAGGGAAGTAACTGCTCTGCACGCCCCTGATCTGCACCTCCTTACCTGTACAGGCTGGCCATCTCGCCACACCATGCCTTCCCCATCGCTCTCCCAAACAAAGTGCACTTCCCGCCCTGCCCACGCCGGGGGGATGCTCAGCTCCACCTTAAACCAGCAGGTCTCCCACCTGGAAGAGAGCACGCAGCGACCTCACCGCGCAGCTGGGACCTTCCCCGAGGGAAGCCGCTCGTCCTCAGGGCCTCCTTGGAAGAAGCACAGCGGGACACCGCACCAGCGTGGCGTGTCAGTGTAATGAAGCTGCGCGGCCCCACGTTTAGCCACCTTCGGTTTAAGCAGCACAGAGCACCTGCATGGTCCTGTGCCATTCCGCTGCACTTCCCCTTCCCAGCCTGACCAGGTCTAACCCAGCAAAGCTTCCACCTCGTGGTGCTCGCCGCCAGGCACCGCTAAGGGCTGGGCACCTAGCAGCCTGCTGAGCGCCGCGCCGCGCGGGGCGAAGCTCCCTTCCCGGCCGGCAGACGCAACCGCGGCGCTTCCCGGCGCTGCCGCCCGCCCTCCCGCGCGGCACTCCGGCAGGCAGCGACACCGCAGGGTGCCGGGCCTCGCGCAGCGCCTGAGCCGGGGCAGCCCGTCCATACGCGCGGACCTGCGGCCTTCCCATCGCCGCTCCTAGTCCCTGGGCAGGCCGTGCCCGCCGTTACAAACAGCGGCACCGCCGCCCGTCACCCCGCCAGCCGCTGCCGAGGCTCCCGGGCAGCCCCGAAGCAGGCAGCGGGCAGGGCACGGCCCCCCGGTACTCACGCGGGCCCGAAGGAGTCCCCGACGGCGGCCGGCCCGAACCGCCGCCCCACGGCCTCGCCGTAGGGGACGCGCAGCGGGCTCTGGAAGCAGGAGAGCGCGGCGGGCGGGCGGCTGGCGCCGTACAGCCTGCGGGGAGACACGGACGGGGCGCGGCTGCAGGGACGGCCCGGCGGGGACCGGGCGAGCGCCCCGCGCCCCGCGCCGCCCCCGGCCCCCCTCAGCCCGGGGCCGCCCCAGCTCCCCTCAGGCGCCCGAGGGGGAACGCGAGGGGAAGGGGGGGGGGGGGGGCGCAGAGCAGGCCGCGGCCTCTCCCCTCGGCCCCCCGCGGGGCCCAGCGCGGCGGCGGCGCCCCGGGGAGCCCCGGCCGGCGCCCACCTGCCCCGCAGGTTGCAGTCGGTGAAGTACGCGGCGGACACGAACTTCTCCACGCGCTCCAGCGCCGTCCGCCGGTGCTTCAACATGGCGCCCGCCGCCATGCCGGGGGCCGCGCCGCCACTGCGCATGCGCCCGCCGCGCAGCCCCCTCCTCCCCCCCCCCCCCGCCGGTGTAATTAAGCAATTAACCGGCTGTAATTAACCGGGAGGGGGCGGCGAGGCCCCGAGCCTCGCCTCCAGGCCCCCGGGGGTCCCCGCTGAAGGAAGAAGGGGCCGTAGGCATGGCTGAGCCCTGATGTTTTAACGGGCAGGCCGCGCCACGGCCACGCTCACAGGAGTTGTAGGGGAATCACACAAACGCAAGCAGTAACGCTACATAAAAAGTAACGCTAAATAAAAATAAAATAAAACCTTTTTTTTTTTTTCAGTTATGGTACAGGCTGGGGGCCTTCCCACCAGTGCTGAAACCGTGCAGGAGCAGGCTGCTGGGGCACCCCCGGCGCTGCGCCCATTTTACAGCTGGGGAAGGAAAAGGCCTCAGCACCCCCGTGCTCGCCTCCAGACCCCCTGGAGCACACACGGGGGGGGGATAAGTGTGTAGGATGCAAAACCAAGTACTTTAGAAGGGAACAAGGCAGGTAATTTATTGCTAGCAAACGCTGCGTGGTCCCCCTGGGCTCTTCCCCACTGAGCTCTTCCCTTCTGGGCTCTTCCCTCTCTTTTTCCCCCTTTTTCCCTCTCTGCAGGAGGCTCCCGCTCGCCCCCACAGCCAGATCTGCCTTCTGCACAGTGCCTGCACCTGAGTTCAACCCCTCGGGGCCCTGCACAGACCCCTCTGCTCTGCCGCCACGACGGGTCCCCCCCAGGCCTGCCCCCCTCTCGGCACGCAGCCGCTGCCCCAGCTCTGCCCGCCAGCTCCAAAACCCCTGACAGGTTAATGCAGCAGCAAAACCCCGCTCCAAAACACCAGGGACAAACTTGGTGTGCTCAGAGCCTGGTTCGTGCAAGGAAAACTGCCTCCTGTGAGGTGGACAGATAGTGCAGTTGGCTGGTGTGGCTTACAAAGCCCATGCCAACTTCATTTTAAAAGCAGAGTCTTTCCCCGTGTTTAAGTATCTGCTAAACTTCTATACTTAAAAAAATATATATATCCCACACGTGGCTTTCACTAGTGAAATGCACCGACACCCATTCCACCCCTCTGCCTTCTCTTGCACGCGCACACAAACGCACACACAGAGCAGCTCTGTCAAATACTGGTTTGGTACTTAAGATGTTTTCTTCAATACTGAGAGGGAAAAATACATGAGCACAATCAACCCCAGCTAAGTAGCTCAGCAACACTTCCCAAAATCAAAGGTCCTTGGAGCTGGAAGACTAAGTGGATAAAAATTATCCACCAGCAGAAAAAAAATAAATAAAAAAACTAAAAGTTATATAATGTATATTTATATATCTCAACAGACTGCTCATACCTTGGCTGTATTAACCGCAAAACACACGCGCTGCTTCTGCTTCTTCCTCTCGGATTGTGGAGCCGATCGCAAAACGGTTGGACGTGCCCCCTCTTCCCCACCCCAACAAGCGCACGCTGCACGGTGCCTTTCAGACCAGGGACAGGGCTGTGGGTGAGCGAGCGTCTTCCTCCAGTAAGAACAAAGACATTGTTTTTATTTACAAAAAAAGGAGAAAAAAGTTTCCACACAAAAGCACTACAATGATAACTCCCTTTGGTAAAAAGTGTAATAAATGTCTTCGTAGGTCTGTCTGTCGGTACTAATTCTCAAGCCACCTGGTACTATGGTACACAAGAAGCTAGTACAGTTATGCTAGCACATCAAGCATACTTCCTTTAATAAAAAAAAAAAAAAAGAAAAAAAAACAAAAATTGACAATTTGTACATTTATTTACAAAAAAGGAGGGGAACATGTTAAAATTGTGTTGTTCTCTGTTGTGTGTGTGTACGTACATGTGTGTGAAAAGCTGGTGCATGGCACTAGGAGAGACTAGTAAACAAGCAGGTACAAAAAACAGTTCCACTGGCACTAGAAAGGACAGACCGATCTGCACTGGTTGAGTCCAGCATGGGAGGGAGGAGAGCCAAGTGAGAGGGACCGAGGGGCTGCTCCGTGAGGCCGGAGTGCCCGGGACCCCACGCGGGAGCCCAGCCTGCTTGCCGCAGCGTGGCAGAGGAGAATCCAGTCCGCGACAGGCACCTCTGGGCTTCGGGACACATCCAGGCAAGGAAATCTGAAGACCACCGAGGCATCGGGGTGGTGGAGAGCCTCCTCCAGTTCTCTTCCCTCGCCGCTCAGGCCGCCGGGGAGTTAAGCCCCAACACTGCTGGTGCGTACGAGCTCGTTGTGTCTCTCTGGGACCGCTCAGCTCAGAGGAGGGTCCGTCCCTCCGGGGCGCATGCTGAAGTCAAGGGGCCGGCGGCCAGGGGTCCCAGCAGGCGCTGGTGGAGAGCCACGTTCCTACGGAGAAATCCCGCTGGTGACAGCTTGTACCAGCCACGCACTAGTCAAGTGGCCATGTTACGGAGATACACAGTGAGGGGAGAAAGGCATCTTCCTCGTTTCCTTGATGCGCACGCACACACACACATCTCCCGGGAGCTTCCCTGGCCCAGGGCGTTTACGGTGTCTTGAATATCGTGCCGTATTTGACACGGTACTTGTTAATGCTCACAAAGTGCAGGGTCTCTGTGTCACAGGAGGTGGTGCAGGGCACCAAGCCCTCCAACCCTTCGCCCATGAGCCACTTGCTCGTCTCGGCTGCCATCTCGCGGGTGACGTGCTCCTTGGTCCATTTGTCCACCCAGGCCTGGAACCGCTGGTGCAGCCGCTTGCTCACTCGTTCGTGGGACTGCAGAAACAGAAGAGGTGTTACGAGGAGGTGGCTCCGGCCCTCGAGCTGCAGCGCGACGCAGCTCTCGGCAGAGGAACCAGGCTGCGCGTCAACACAACCGCGGGGCGCAGCGCCCGAGGCAGTGGGGAACGCAGGCGCTGACCCTTGCCAATGGCAGGGGAAGAGGAAGATGCTGCCCCCGTCGCCCCCCCAGCAGCGAGCACACAAGCAGAGGCTGGGATAAGCAGAGCCCTGCACGCACGGGGCCAGCTCAACAGGCATCGTACGTGCTGGCAACACGATTGCTACGGAAAATGAAGAACAGTTGAGAAGCGCTGGCTTTACAAAAGCAGCACGATAGGAAGAAGTGCGCGTGTTGTTGAGTCAGAGCATCTGTTTAGGGAATGTCAAATCCAGGACAGATGGTTTAAAACCATGGCTTAAAAACCGTGACTACAATCGTTATTTAAACCAGTAAATATAATTCAACCCTCAAGATTAAAACCAATGTATTTTATTATTTTCCTTCTCCTCCCAAAGGACTGCCCCTCTCTGAGCGTTAACCATTACCAACAAGTTTGCAGCTAACATGCAGCTTCTACGGCTCCTGCAGCAGTCTTCTGGGAGGCTTTGCTTCATGTCATATTCTTAAAAGTTCATTAATCTGACTCACGTTGGGATTCTCTGTGATGGCACATCGCATCTTGTTTGAGAGAACTTTTCAAACTTTGGGCAAATTGAATTGGATAGATAAAAATCCTCAATAGTGGTATTTCAAAGACTCACTACTGAAACAGAACTCTCATCTGATGTGGATCCAAGTTTACCAGAATTACAACTAATTAAATAAAACCATTACTTGTATTACATCAGCAAGAAGTGGGTGAGAGTAGCTGTTTTTTAAGTCTAAAGAAATGACAAACTGAGCTGTGGAGGGACGATTTACCGGGCAGGAAGCAGTGCACACCTCTCCCACTCCCTCATCTCCTAGTGAATTTTCTCAGTGGTCAGTAGTTCGCTCAGAAAAACAAATCAGTAAACTGAAAACAAACCTCCGCGGCTACAGAAGAGACTACTGCTGACAGAGCCTCTCAGGTACCTCTGCTTCTGGCTGCTTAAGCCAGCAACTTTTGCCGGGATCTGGCATTTTTCGCTTTCTTTGACATTCTAAGCAATGGGATTCTGCTTAACATTTTGTTTTCCATAGTCTTTAAACTCCAAGACTAAATAGCCATACTGGAACTGGAGCTTGCTGCTGAAGCTCCCCATTTTTCTCCTTTGGGCAGGAATATTCCCACGGGACGAGAAAAGTGTCAGGGAATTCTGAGCACCAAATCACTTTTCTCCACCCAAATCCTTCCTTGGGACCAGGACTTCGAAGTCCTGGAAGGGCACCCCTGGGGATTTCCTGCAGCCGGGACCTCCCTGCGCCCATCCTTGCCACAAAAGCAGCGTCGTGGAGCTGCTGCCGCGTGTTTGCGGGGCTCTGCCGTGCGGAGCGACCTGAGGACTCCCGCTCCCAGTGACTGTGGGGACAGGAAACGCCGAGGGATGGTGCCCAGGGGGATACACTGGGGCAGAAAGCGTTTGATGCTCTGCACCCTGATCGATTCCTCTCTGGGGAAGCCCTGGAAGAGCACGCGCTCTCGGAAGTCACCACGATAGCACGCAGAGGACGGGTCTTCCCTAAAGCAGGGGGACCGCTGCCCAGGGGAAACACCTCCTGGAAGAAATTTGAGAGCTAACAGTCGAAACCACTGCCCTACTGTAACAAAACTCTCTGGAGAAAAGGGAGGAGAGGTGGGAGGATGGTGAGAGCAAAAGGCAGAAGAAAAGATTACATCTTAGGAACGTTCAGAAGATCTTCAGTGTCTCGGGAGGACGTAATAGCACACCGTCCTCCCGGCAGCACAAGGATCGCTGAATGTTTCCGACTGGGACCCCGAGGACATTTCATCTGACTCTCCCCACCTGACTTTGGGAGCAAGGGGTACCGGGAAACACCAGCTGCCCGCCACAGTTCTTCCGCTCCCTCCTACCTGCTGAGCTCGCAGCAGAGCGGTCCTCCTGTACATGTAATCCTCCGATTTGATCACGTACACCATCTTATAGGAGTTCAGTTTGAATTTACACTCCAGCTTGTCCAAGCTCTCCACGTTCTCCATGGACTTCTTACTGTTTCCCTCCTTCCCTTCCTTCTCCTGCTGCTCCCGACCACGCTGACACTTACGGATCCGCCTCAGATTCCTGCAAACCAGAGAACCCCTCTTGGAATTAGTGCTCACCCTCCAGTGCTGCTAAGGCCGGAGGGAGCTGGTGGATCTGTGCTGGCCCCTCAGGAACCTCAGCTCGGATTAAGTTCCTTCAGGCTCAGACCCCTACGACAGGTCACTGGGTTCCTCTCTTGCTGAAACCACGGCTACGGCGCACTCAGCTCCCTGCTCACAAAAAGCCCTGACGTGGCACCCGCTGGTTTTAGCTGGAGGGTTCCCGTGAGCCGAGGCAGAACTGCCAACAAGCAGGCTGGCGAGTCCCCAGCCCTCTCTGCCACCCCTGGCCCGTGCTATCTCTCAGTCACTGGAGAGCAGGAGCCTGGGGTGGACCCACAGGCTTTTAGGATGAGCAGCAGCACGGTGCCTCTGCGCCGCGCTGCCAGGGTCACGGCTGCTGTAGGGGCATTAAAACAGAGGCGAGACCGAACGGCCGGCACCGCGAGAGCACAACGCTCTGCTTCTCATGGCCAGCCACGCAGCAGGCAGGGCTCCCGGCCACTCACCTCGGCAGGAAGACGGGTTTCTGGGCCAGGTGCTCCCGGAGCTCGGGGGAGGTAGAATCGGA
This sequence comes from Anser brachyrhynchus, assembly GCF_964034855.1. Classification (NCBI taxonomy): domain Eukaryota; kingdom Metazoa; phylum Chordata; class Aves; order Anseriformes; family Anatidae; genus Anser; species Anser brachyrhynchus. The sequence goes on along the minus strand of NC_137706.1, from coordinate 9,448,970 downwards.
GTTGACGTACCGCTCCACGTAGTCCGACCAGCGCTGGAAGCGAGCACACAACAACGTCAGCCACGGCTTGCCCACCAGACAACGCGGGGTGGGTTAAGGAGGGTAAGCTGGAAGCTACACGGACAAACATCTTGGAAGGTTCCTTGTATGTCAGTCCCCCAAAGGCAGGAACAACACTTCTCTCTATGGTTTTAAGGCTCCTCGAATACAAAACAAACCAAGAGGGATTTGCCTGCTCATACCAGTGAAAGCTTTACAGTGTTTCGTTGACATCTCTATCTTCTGCTAGCAGACCACAAGTCAGCTGGACTCCCTTGTCCGGCACACCTCTGACTGCCACAATCAGCTCTCTGGACGAGCTGCTCTTACCTCTGCTTCTACTGGGTCGTCCGAGTTCTCCTCTTCTGTGTCCAGCAGCTCAATGGTTAACTGAACTTGGCCTCTGCTCTGAATGAACATCAGCTACAAAGCAAAAGGCAGAAGGGATTCAGTAGGAGGTTTCAAACAGGAAAAATATTCCTCCACTTCTCACTGGGGCAAAGGAAGAATTAAGCAAGTTTGCATATCGTAAGGCAAAAAGTTGCGCTTCCTGCATTGCCGACAGCAAAGGGAAAACACTGGCAAATTGCACAGCCTTTGAGGAACATAACTAAAGCTTTGTGAAAAATCTTTTGGGGTTGATTTTGGAGTGGTATAGGTCCTTCTTGAGCCCCCAGCTTAATTCTGAGGGCAAGGGAAGAGAGATTATACACACAGGCTTTTCTCCCAAGTACTTTACTAGCTCAAAAAGGGCCTGACCACTTCCTGCATTTTGGGCGAAGGCAGGATGGATTTGATTAGCACCATGCACCAGCTTTATTGAGCAACGCACAGAGTCAGCAATGATTTAATGCCCAGTCAGTCTTAGCAGATCTTTCCGCAGTCTGCAAAGGTTGAGACAAGACAAATGGGAAGGTCTGAGATAACAAATTAAAATTGGTGACAGCAAATCAGCCAGCATGATACGATCTAAAAATGCTCTGAAGCACACGGAGTACTCACTGCTGGCCCCAGAAACGTGTTCCTTCTCAAAGGCCCATTTCTGAGGGGCCCTCGCCAAAGCATTAACACCCCTGTGTGCCATTCCGCTCTGCCTGCCTGGCCTGATGCAGGTTCTGCCACAGACCAGCAGTAAGATCAGCTGTAAGCACGCTGGAAATGTCACCAAAGAGCTGCTTCTGGGCACCAAAAGCTTGGGAACACGCCACCAAAATGTTCATTTCAAGTTTCAGAGCTACAGAAAGCCTAGGAGACTTCAGCGCTTAGACAATGCTCTGTTTTCAAAGGACCAGCACCTTCTTACAGAGCATCCCCTTCGCTGCTTGCTGCTTCTACGCCAAGGTTCGCAGCCCAGCCTTACCTTGAAGCAGTTCTCCTCCGACATGAGCTGCTCAGCTTTGCGCTGGTAGGTGGCCTCCAGAAGGGTACGAGAGGACTGCGAGGCAAGAAGGCCTCCCGTGGCTCCGTTGCTGTTCTCCGACAGGTAGAGGTCCGTGACCTGCACGCAGATCTCGTCGCTCACTATGTGCTGGAGCTGCGAAAAGGAAGAACACGGGGAAGGTGTTTGTGAGCGAAAAAAGCCAAAAAAGAAGAAATAGCCTTTGTGGTTGGCGCCTCCTTTTGCAAAAGGTATTTCTCTTCGCCTAAGGCACTCGGGAGAACTTGCTGTAACACGCAGAACCTGCGTGACCTATCGAAACCCTGAGCACAGAAGCCAGCCGGAAGAGTGAGAAAGCCTCTGAAACCCCCTGGTGTAAGTGGCACCCAGCAGATTTTGACTTTAACGAAAAGCAGCATGCACAGCTGAGCGTACATCTTTATTTGCCTGCGTTATGGGTTTTAAAAATAAAAGCTACCGTGGATAAGGAGGTACTTGCTCACTGGAGTCTGCTGCATGCCCATCAGCATAGAATAGAAAGAAACAAAGACATAACCATGTGTTCCTGCCCTTGAATTAAAAAAATAGGGGAAAAAAAGGCTGAAAGTGCATGAGTTTAAGGCTACATTTTAGTAACTTCTTCCAGTTGCAGATGATCTCTGTGGCAACGTAAAAACACCACCACTATCTTTAAAAAACAAACAAAAAAAAAACAACGCACGTGGCTGGCAAATTGAAACTGCTCAGAGGAAAAAGCTACGGGCAGGGAACACCGATCAGCAGCAGGGTGGAAAGGACTGGTGCACCGTGGGGCTGTCCACAGCAAGGGTTTGCTTCTGCCTCTGAGGAGAGGGGTGGGAGATTTCAGATGGCATCCTTGTTTTGTATGAGTTTAAAATATGAAGTCGCTCAACTGTCTTTTCAATTCAGTGAATCTCTGGGCTGAAATAAAGAACTTCTGAAAAGCCGCTCTATTCTCCTAGAAGAGTAAAGGCCTCTCCAGCAATTCCATGTCCAGCCTCTTGCATCTGGTTTTGTTCTTTCCACTACAAAAAGGCACACCAAGAATTTTTCCCTTGGTCGCACATTCTTCCTATATGCCCAACAAAAGGACTGGAGTTTATTCACCAGACTGAGCTACTCAAACAGCCAGATAAAAGAGACAAAGCTTTTTAGAAAAGGCATGCACTGCTCCTACAACACTGAAAAAAATGAATTATTTAAATGCTATTTAATTCTTTTTCAAAGTTGAAGCACGATTAGCTCAGGAAGCGCTTTGAAGTTGAATACTGATATCCCTAAAGCTCCTGGAAAACAAAGGGAGAACTCCACATGCACACAAAAGCTAGTCTCGACGATTTAAATACACCAGGAATTACCTTTCATCACCTCTCCTTACATCAGCCTCTGAGCTGGGTTAAAAAATCTCCACAGTTCTGCTGCTTACTCGTGACCTGCTGGTTTTAGGCAAGCAACAGCACACACACACACGCTTCAGGAAGCCCCCCGTCTCTTTTCCCCAGCCGCCCCCCAGCCTTCGCGGGCAGTCACCTGTCGAACGATGCTCTGAATCAGCTTGTCCATGGTGAAGGCGATGTAGGCGTGAATGGTGAACATCTCGCGCAGGGAGTCCTCGTACTGCGACGAGTCCATGTTCCCGTCCAGCAGATTGCGCACCATGTCCAGGAAGGCCGGGTAGTAATCCTCCACGTCGATGTCCACTGCGCCGAGAGAGAGCAGGAGATGAACACACGGCCCCCAGGAAGGGTCCTTCCCACGAACAGCCCTGCTTCTAGGAGCAAACGGGCCGAGGGTTTTGGTCCTCAGACCGCTCTACCCACTTCAGCTGGAGAGTTGCGGGAATTTCCCTTTACAGACAGCTTTTAATCAGAGAACTCAAGGGTGTCTAAGATACACTGGTGTAAAATGAAAGCTGGTATGAAACAGCTGCTGCATATTACTGTTCTGCTACGAATCCCACCTGCCCCACACCTTCCCTTCTCCCTCAACTCCCTGCTGCCCCGCGATAGCAGAAATGAGATGTCTTCAAGCACCACCACTGCCCGAAGACACCAAGCAAGCGCTGCCAACAGGCTACAAAGAGAAGCCAACCCCAACCTCACGCCCCAGGTCACTCACTGGGCTCCTTCAGCCGCAGCTGGATGGCAGGGCTCTCGCTCTTGTCTCGCTTTATGCCCAGCACTTCCCTCTCCCACTCCCTTTCCCGTGTCTCCTCTTCGATCTGCCGCTCGGCCTGGGTGCAGATCCTCAGCAGCCGCAAGCACAGGATCTGATGCAGCCGCATGAAAATGTACCAGTTGCTGTTCACATAGAAGAGGTTGTAGACCTCATCCATGCCCCGCAGCTTCTGGGCCGTTGTGTTGTTGAACATCAGCTTGGTTTTGGGAGGGCTGCCCCCAACACCATTGTGCTTTTTCGCAGCTCCGGTAGCTTCGTCCACGTCCATTTCTTCCTCTTCCTCCTCTTCCACGTCAGAGAGTTCACCTCGCTGAGCAAACAGCAGGTCTGGAATGAAGTGGTACATAATCTGCTTGATTTTGTACTTGTCCTCTTTCTGGATTCCTGTCTGCCGCTTCACGTGGTGGATGATGAGCGAGGCGGCATCTTCCAGGATCTGCTTGTCTTCGTAGGCTAACGATAGGTGTGGGCCTGTGGGTACGCCGGCGTTGTCTTCCGAAGCCTGCTCTTGCCGCTACGAACGAGAAACACAGGGCACAGTTAGTCCCACGAACACCTCCCCCTGCCCACGAACCTCTCAGAAAGCTCTCCCAGCACTGCTGCACCCCCTTGGAAGAGAGGCAGCGACCAGACCTGCCGCCCACTGGGAGCAGGAGGTTCTTTGCAACAGATCCCACAAGTTCACAAACACTTCTCCTGTTTACACACATTTTCTATCCCATTTCTCTCCAGAACCAGTCCACCTGCTGCCAACAGCATAACAACCCCCCACCCCCCCAAAACACAAACATCTCCACGTATCCAAACACGGAGAGCGCAGCCCCTTTCCAGGTGAGCATCCCGCTTCTCCAACCTCCCCAGCATCGAGTGCTGGGGAAAGGAACTGAAACCACACACAAAGACCATAGGAGCTTAAGGGAAGGAAACTATTGGTGACATTCTTACCTCATCATAGATGCTTTCAATCTCATTGAGGAGACTCTTTGACCTCAGGACCTTGGTATCGTTCTGCTTGAAGTTGATGCCCTGGTGGTCCAAGGATTTCAGGTAATATTTCTCGTTCTGCTCCCGCCAGACTTTATTAAACCCTCGCTGGGCTTCTCGCCACTCTTCCTCTTTCATCTTTAACCTTGAATCAAGAAAACAAGGGTTAGATAAGAGACATAAAGGTCCCACTCTGAGCACGCAGAGGAAACCTAAGCCCTAGGAAATGTGCATAAATGTAAAACTCCTTTCTGCAGGATGGTTTTCAGGAGGAGTACACTACACATGCTCTTCTGAATAAACCCCTTTGCACACCTGAGCTTCCTGGGAACAGACTCCAATACTCCACTCTGTATCTCAAGCAGAGCACCCGATGCAGCCAGCTGTCCTACACAGCCATGGCGGCTCGAGACCTGTCCCCAAGAAGAATGTCCTCGCAACAGGGTAGGCAAACTGTGACCTTGCAGGCACCAGCAGCAAGGCAGCTTCCCTCAATCGTCAGAGCCCTGAGACACAGCAGCCAGTCCCCAAGAGACGGTAAGCATCTGGGGAAGATGATCTCCTTTTAACTGGTTTTACAGTTGCTGTGTTCTCAGGGAGCACTTTGCTGTTTACACGCCAAGAGCGCAAGCAGAACACGTTACTTTATTAGACATGTACACAGCCATCTGCTTACACACTTCCTCGCACGTCCCCAAGGAGCTGCAGCATCCACTCCCTTTTCGTGACCAGGGGGTTGACAACAGAAAACCAACAGGGAATCTGAGCACAGTACAGGCACCGCAATCTGAGCCCAGGGTCACGTACAGCAGCGGGATTTGGAAAGGGATCGGATTTAGCTGTGAACAATACACATGGCACAGAGAGCTTCCTCACCTTACCCGTGGCGCTGACGCTGCTGTGCACAGGCTGAGGAGGAAACAAGTTTTAAGGGGAGACGAGAAAAGCTGAGCTGGTGACATTTGTGTTTCAGGAGGTTAATTCCCTGTTTCTGGGTGATAGTTATGACATACAGCAACCGATCAGCACATAAAATGCATTTCTCGAGTCCCATCGTTGTGCAGGTTAAACTCGTTAGGGGCAGAAATTAGCTACGTTTAGCTCTGGATCACCTATCGTGCGTTAATTACCCTGCGGTAATTACCCCCCCGAAGGGCTGTGTCAGAGCAGTACCTTTTCAGCACGATGGGAACAGCAACAGAGGGGTTCTTCCGAAGCCCATCGATGATGTCGGCTGCTTTGTCAGCATATATCCTCTGGAGAGCCTTGCGGTGGATCACCTCCGAGGTGCCGCCCAGGGTGTTGTCCAGTCGGAATTTGGCCTGCTCCTCGGCAGACAAGCGTGAGAGTTTCTTCTGGATTGCCTCAAGGACGCGGATCGTTGCCAGGTTGGTCTCCAAGACAACATCCAGCTGAAGGGAACGGTGCGTTAGGCAGAGGTGAACAGGTAAAACGCGATACTTTACAGAGAGCAACGGTGAAGGGACACGAAACAAGAAGCCAGGCGTGTTTAACGAGGTGTACTCAGGCTGTAGTTTCCACATTTGGCTGTGCTAAAATAATCCAAATGTATTTTATCTGCTGCCTCGGTAATACCGCTTCAGAATTTAAAGGCTACCAGGACGATACTGTTAGGAAATTACATTTTCCATAAGGGAACAGAACACAATTGACAGTTCCTCTACAAAAGGACGTGACAAATGTGAGCACATCCAGGTAATTGCCAAGCTAACTCTCGTTTCGAGGCAGGATGTCAATCACTTAACATCCTGAACGGATCGCTTTTCAGATTATTACAGGGGAAAGCATCCTCTTGTGCTTTACGTGGGCAGTAAGGACAAAAAAAAAGATGCATCGATTATACACTAGCCATTGAACAATTTCATCTGGAGCAATAGGAACAGAGCTCGGCGCTAAGAGTGAGGGGCAGGGATAGCTTGGAGTGAGATGTGGGTACTCAGCTGCTGCCTCGTGCTTTAAGAGAACACGAGCTTTTATGCAGAAAATGGGTGACAAAATAAAAGCAGCTCGTACCAGGCAGTATTGAGGATGTAAAAGTATCAAGATCATTCACAGAGCCCCGAGGTTTCCAAGGCAGGGATGAGGGAAAACCCCCTTACCTCAAAGCGCTCATCCTCACACCTGTAGATGTGCTCTTCGTATTGTGTCTTCTTGGAGCTCACAAACGTGGAGTCTTCAGACCAGGAAGGGAAGGAGACCCAGGTGTCGTTCAAAACCTTTGATTAAGAGAGGGAAAGACAAACGTCACAGGCAGGCTGTGAGTGGGGTGGCACAGGACTGCAAGATATTCAGCTGCTGATGGAGATCTAAAATTGTCTTCCTTCCACAGCCCAGTGTTCACAGAGCAACCCCGAACAGCCAGGGCTGAAACGTCGCTGCCGTCTGGAAAATTCATCAGGTGGAGCTGCGAGAAAAAACTTGCAAGGGAGGAAAAAAAGTGAGGTGAAAGGAGCTTTTCCGTTACTTCGGGTGAGCCAGCTGGCTGCGGCTCAGTCGTCACACATCTGATTCATCACCGACAACACTGGGTGGTCATCACGTTAAGCATGACTGTTAGGACACGGTTTCTACCTCCAACTAAGGCTAATTAGGAATATAAATCCATACCCCAGCAACGCTTTTCCTGACAAAGATGCTGAGCACCTGCAGTTTTCACCGCCTCCGAAGCAGGAACAGAGCATTTAAAAGAAGCCTCCGAGAGGCCAAAGGCAACGAAAGGAGGATTTTGGCAGGCAACCTTCAAAGTCAAGCCCAATTTTCATAAACCTGAAGCCTGAAGAACTGAGTCATTAGATTCTCACAGAAAGAAAAGTTTGTAACTGCATCACACACAAGACACTTTTGGGAGACAAGTCAGGACTTAGATTAAAACCTCGCAATTATTTCTTGCCCGGGTTGCGTTCACCAGCCATCCTGCCACCATTTCAGCTAACCACGTATCACTGCTGAGCGCTTGATTTGGTCACCTGCGCTCGCTCGCCCACCCCAAAACACTGCCTTTGACACCAGTGAAGGACCGGGGTCAGCCAGTACCACTCCCACTTCGACCACAAGCTCGTCCCAACACCTGAAAGGGCTCCGCGAGTCCATCTGATGCTGCAGCACTGCGTCGGGAGGCCAGCTTTGCCTCTCGACCACCAACGCTACCTGCAGGGAGCAGATTTCCTGCAGCAGCACCCCTTTTCTCAACACAGGTCCTCTCAGCATTTCAGGGGGAAAGAAAGAGGCACGTGAGGGATACGCAGCAGAACCTGTCTGCAGAAAGCGTGACTTTCTTTTAAGCTTGGACCAGAGACAACTCTGAAAGCAGGCAAAACGGGAATTTGGTTTGAAGGGCAGCAGTATTCTTAATTTACATACTCCTTTGTAAAAGATCCCTGAGATCACATTAAGACAATACAGAAAACTTGTTCTGACATTTCCTTTCCTACGTTTGTAATCTGAATGTTCTTCTCACACGCATACTACGTAAAACATTGTACACATCTAATGCCCCTGTATTTTATTTCAGTATTTAAACCCCACAAACATTTTTTTTTCCAGCTGCTCCCCAGTGCTTCGTGCAACTCTGTCACAAGCACAGCTGAAGAAGAGCAGAGGGCATCAGAGCCACGTGGGCATCGCAGCTCCCTGCCAGCTGCGGGCACAGCCCATTCCTAGACTGAAGCCTCACCTTGTGAAATCGCTTCTGGATACAATCCACACGTTTGCAAGAAAGCAGAGTGCTCCCTCGCCACCAGGAGCACCTCAGGGTGCACTCACTTCGGGCCCCAACACGTTTTGCAGAGAGCCCGAGCCAGGACGGTGTGCCCGAGCACGTGCGAGAGGCAGCCAGCACGATGCACGGATGTGCCCTGAAATCCCCCAAACCCTCCCAAGTGCCAGGACACAAAGCAAATTCCCCCCATCCTGACCTTCAGCTCCCCTCAGCCTCTCTCCATCCCTCCGAGGAGGCCGGGAATAGCCTTCCTCTGCCCCGTGTTCCCTGTCTGAGCACACCTTACCTCTTTACACAGCGGCGTCCGCCCCGTGCACTTGGGTTGCTGGTAGCTCTTGGGCAAGGCGCGGTAGCTGGAGCCCAGTCTTTTGCAGGAGGCATAGTCTATCTCCATGGCAATCCCCTCAGTGGCCCGTTCCTTCGGATACGTCTCCATGTGAACAGACTCTTTATACCCCAAAAAGTTTTTAAACCAAGTGAACAACTCTGGGAATTTCCTAAAAATAAAATGAATGAAGTGAAAAAGTAGCAGAGTAGAGATCAGGCAGCGCTGAGCTGTGATACTGAGGTTACAACACGGCGCCCAAGAAGCCCCTCTGATTTATCAGCCTGCTGCGAGAGGACCCTCTCCCTTCAATCTCACTCCCATGGGGCCTGACAAAATGGGAGCCGAGAACCTGTCTGCTGATCGGGTTGTGGACTGCACCTGGGCCAACCAAAATACCTCGGCAGCAAACCCAAGCCCAGGTCCCTAGGTGTCTGCCAGCGTTCCTAACCTTAAACAGAGCTTTACTTCCCAAGCTGGAAAGCAGCAAGAAAAAAAAAAAAGGTGTTTTCTGAACTTATTAGCCTAAAATAGTGCACCTGTTCAGCTCTGCTTATCTTGCACAGAGCTCCAGCAAAAGGAGAAGTTGAACCTGTTACTGAAGCTAATTGAATCACCGCTCATTTACTGCTTCTTCGTTACGTGACAGCTGCTAATGTCCGACTCTGGAAGAAGAGAACTGCATTACTCCATTCCCAGCGCAGACATTCATCCTTACAGCTGGGAGCACAGATGGTGGATGGGAGAAATGCAGATTTTTTTGGTTGGATACTTCACCTTTCCTAGCCAGAAGCAGCATCCCCCTGATACCTAATTCCAGGAGGAGTGCAAGCTCCTCGGGGCCGCTTCTTCGCGCAGCAGCCAGTGTAACGGGGTCCCAAACCCCATGTACATTGCTATTGCCTTCTCCCGCAGAACTGGGAGCTCAATTCACAGCAAAAAGGAGCATTTATCTTGCTGCCTGAAGTTGACGAGAGGATAATTATTACAGGGGTTTTAGGTGATTAATACAGACTTGTTCTGTGCAGCACGGGCACTTGCGGAAGTTATAATTTCTATTTAAACTGTAGTATTGATTATCAGTTTTGGCTTCAGGACAGAACTCAGCTGCCTTTTGCTTTTTTGTAATTTTAATGGGTTTGTATGAGCACTTCTTTTAGGGGGCATTTCCTATGTAATTAGACCGTCGATTTTTTTCTCGAGTGAAATAATCCATGATTCTAGAGCAAGACGCCGCAGCAGCACGCTGCTGTTCGCTCTTCTGAAAAAGGAAAAGACAAAAAGCAGGACCAGCTCTGCTCCTGAACACTGCTTGCCATTGCTGGAAATCTCCAAAAAACTCTCCCGCCTCTTCTCGGATGAGGAAGGGAAGAGGGAGCATGAAGTCAGAAGGAAAACCAAAGCAGGGCGCTTATTGTTCTGCTCCAATAAAGGAAAAGTCTGAAAATGTAAAGCATGCGGCACCTGCACAGAATGAACCATCGAGGGGCTTCCAGGAGCTACCAGCATCTTCCTGCCCCCCACAGCAGCGCATGCGGCACCTGCCAGTGGACATTCCCGGCACTCAGGCTGGGCTGGAGGAAACAGGAGACCTTGGCTGCACAGCAGCAACTCATGCAGTCGCCCCGTGGGCAGGCAATTTAAACCGTGGCAGGCTACACAGATAAAAGTCGAGCCAACCAACGGCGGAGGAAGTGGGCATTGTGGGGGGCTTCACCTTGGACAGCTCAAAAAACCGCTGCCTGGCTCCCCCTGTGCCACACGACCACAGAGGTCAGCATTTCTTTCCTGGCTCTGCAACAGGAACAGACTGATGGGATCGAACTTCTCCTCTCAAGGAAGAAGCAGGCTCCACTTACCCCAGAAAGGGAGACACGAGCTGCACAAGCTCTGCCCGGGAGATCACCTCCTGGTTGAAAATCACCAGGCAGCGGAGGAAGTTTTCGTATGCTTCTGTGCTGCGCAGAGCTTTGCGGACCTGGGGGAAAGAGAAGAGGAAAACTGGTTGCTCTCAAGGTGAGATCGAGTTGTCTAGCACTGTCCGGGAGACCTGGATTCAACGCTGTGCTGTCCACCTATGCATGGGGATTGCACACACGACGAGAATGCAAAACTCTTGGGAGGGAGCTTGCCTAGCTCCATGGAGCCAGAGGAGCAAAGCAAGCCGTCTCCTTGCTGGGTACGCCTTGCAACACCAGCACCCTACACGCAGGAGCATTACCTTGAAGAAGGGAGTTGTAAGCAAAGAATGAAACCCCAACAGCTGGATCATCGCAGGTTATCACAGCTAAGCCAGGTTCTGTAACCCTTAGCTCCTCAGCTTGAGAAAACCCAGCGATTAATTCCGACACTATTACCTTTCCCACGAGAACAGTTAGCATCCACGCATCAAACAGATCTATCATCATTAAGGGATTCGTCATTACAGCTACAACTCTACAGCAGGGATTTCTGCATTTACTCATGTTAACACCTACACATCCTCCGAGCAATAGTGGCTCCCAGTCACCGTTAGCTGGTCTACAGCGTGCTGCAAAACGTAGCACGCCATCAGGGAGCAAGCAAGGCTTTCATCGACACATGAAAATTACTCAAAAGGCTTGTTTGCTTTCACTACACGCTCCCTTCTGAGCCATAAAGAAACGTATGGACATCTTAGGGAAAACACCAAGGTACCACTTGGAAACATCCCACACATTCTTCTTCTGTCGTGCGTGGTAAACCAGCAACAGGTAACAACGGTGCAATGCATTAGATGCATCTCTCAGGGGAAAAAAAAGGGGGAAAAACGTAACGTTGACATGAATCAGCTGCATTGTAAACTGAGCTCCCACCCTGCAGGCATCTGGCTGCGGAGGGGCACGGCAAACAGTGCTACCAGAGCAGGATACACAAGGCACATCATCGGCTGTGTGGGGATTTCAGAAAGGTGAAAACATTTTATAAGGTGCGTTACAGAAAGGATTCACATCCCTGCAAATTTCCAGGAGCACTGGCAGGTGTAGCCCCCAGCCAGGCCTTCCTCCCAAAGAGCATCAGCAGGTGAAGAGCTAGAGAATGACCTTTGGGGAAAAAGACTGTGATATTTGGGTAGGGAATCAGGATGGTTTGGGTTGGAAGGGACCTTAAAGATCACCTAATTCCAGCCCCCCTGCAGGTCTGACTTAGCTCAGGTCATCCGAGGTCAAGCTGACCGATGTTATTGTGGTGTGTAGATCACAAACTTCACTGTGATAAAACTCAGGATGTATACACACAAGGAATGTAAATCAGTGACACGAGATTGCTTCCTCCGAATCTCACCTTCTCAAAGAACAGAGATTCTGTCCCCACGCCATGCTTGCTGGCTTCTGCCAAAGACTGGTCTTTTAAACCAAGCAGCTTCGGCTTCTTCTGTTAAAAAAAAAAAAAAAAAAGGAAAAAAAAGGAAAAAAAAAGGAAAAAAAAAAGCTGTTCAGTACAGGAAATTGCCATATTTTGACCATGCATCACACAAGGAGTTTCAGCCTCCTGAGTATGCCGCTTGCTCACAAATAAAAAAGATGGCTTTTCCAGAAGAAAACTTGTCTGCAAGTGAGCCCATACACAAATATATTAATCTTTAATCAGGATCATACAATTCCCAGTATTTTTAATACGAGGTTGCATCCTTTTCTCTAATGGGCTGCTATAACCAGTGATTGCTTCAATTTTCTAACTAGTTTGCAGAATTACCAAAACAGACCTGTCTGGTCTCGGTTTAGGGTTTTTTAAACCATTACTCGTTCAGTTCTTGTTATACCTCCCTAAAATCAATGTATTTCTCTTGCATTCCACTGCAAGATCCTTTGTTTTCTCCATTGCGGCACCACACTCCACATCCTCAGAAAGGCTGAAAGCTGCCTCCAAAACACGTTCTATTTTGCTGCATTTTATTTGAAGAAGAGGAGAAAGGCTGGAAGGGGAAGTAAACCACTAGATTTAAATGATACAGCTACACCGGCTAATGCTTTTCTTCACCAAGCAAGATCCACCACCTTCAAATAAAGCATTGTCCCTAATGCAGAGCCACGAAACCACCCCGCCATCAGACCGTTCCTCTTACACTGCAAAGCCCTGCTCTCTCAAAATGCGAGTAACCTGAAAAGGGCAAACTCAGCTATGAAAATAATCACTCACCTCCGTGTTACAAGGTTTATTATAAGACAAACAAACATGATTCTGCTCTAAGTTCTGCTCTGACGAAGCTCCAGGCACACCTCTGTCCTTCCCTCAGCTGATCTTCCCAGCCGCTTTAGGACCAGCATCACAAATTCACAAAGAGCATGTGCTATTACCTTCACCGGAGGGGTTGTTCCAGTTCCTGAGTGCCGTCGGATCTGACAGCCGTTCTGGTTGGGTCTTTGCTGCTTGTTGTTGAGCTGGGGCTTCTTAACGGTGCCACCGTGATCGTTTCTCACCGATTCCACTTTCTCTGCAGTTGTCTTACTTAACAGCTTAGTTAGAAAGAAAACCCACGAGAGAATTAGAGCTGAGTTCCACCTAACTAGGCAAAAAAAGTACGCCTGCTCCTCCTAGCTCTAGATGACCCACGTATTTTACTGCAGTTACGGCAGTCTTGGGACAACTCTTTTAGGCAAAGGAATTGCATTTATTGACCGAAAACACACAGTCAATCACCCTGACCCCACTCCCACGACTCAGTAAAAGACCCCTCCAAAAAAACTTCCTAGAAACAAACAAGGAAAGCACGTTTTTCTGAACACTGGCTATACGAATAAAGTTTTCCACTAGGTCTTCCAGCTCGTCCCCGGGCAGACTCACCACAGAGCTGTTGGCATCAGGCAGGAACTGCCCGAACTCTGAGAGCAGATCCTCCTGGTTTTTGAAGAGGCGAGCCACCTGCGCGTACACCTCCTGCTCCGTCAGAGCAGGCGTGTAGTTGCCTCCTGCCTCCTTGGCGTTCCGCTGCTCCTTCTGTCGGAGGAAAGAGAAGTGTCAGAGGGAAGGACATCTCAACTATGTAAGTAGCAAAGAGAAGAAGCCCTCAGCGATGCAAAGAATGAAACAGCAAGGGTCTCAGCTCCTTAAGCAAAGAATTGTATTAAATGCTGGGCCACGGACTAGCAGGACACCGATGAAGGATGTCATTTCTTTCCTTTTAACATAATCTGAACTCATTTAGCTTGGAAAAATTCCTTAAGATCAAGTCCAGCAGAAGACCACAATGCACATCCCAGGCAGAGTCGGCTCCCCACAGCAAAGAAAGAGAAATAACCTTCCTTATACTCCAACAGGCATCGCCAAAACTCACCTGGTAGGTGTGGAGGATCTCCAGGAAGGCTTTGTAGATGTCTGGCTGTCCCTGGAACCGATTCTTGATCTTGTTGACATAGTTGATGGCGTGATTAAACTCAACAGGCTGATTGTTCTGCAGGGATGGTGTGGTTCCCAGAGAGATTGTCACAGGTGTATGAGGTTGGACCGGCGGCGAGCGTGGCGATGCGTATGGTGGAATCGGGGGAGTCTGCTGGCTGGCAGGGGTATGTGCCTGCAGTTGGGATGGCTAAGAGGAAAAGGAGCCATTTCAGACAGGAGCAGATTCTTCACACTTTGAATAAAGGAACTTTTCTTCCATTTATGTGCCATATCCCGGGGAAGCAGCTAGCATATAAGCGTACCTGATGCCAACAGGGATTCTGAGCCACAGCATCACGGAAGACAGCAGCGGTACAGAATTCCCTGCTACTACATCCAGTCAAACAGTCTCTACCCATATACTGGCCCTGGAGGACTTTTGCTGCACTTCCTTTAAAGATTGTTTTTGAGTTTGCCTCACCGCAAACACCTAGGTACGGCTCGCTGCAGCACTACAAGTTATTTCACCTCTGGTTAAGAATGCTGAGATCTATAAAGTAAGGCGACAGCAAGGGAAAACTGCATTTTTTCCACTATTGACACAAAGAGCACACAGGTCAGACTCTCAGAGTAATCGCCTTGCATATCCCAACCGACACCTAACCGCCCTGTTTACCTACAACGGTACCTGCCTGCTAAGGAAACCTCATCGAGATCCAACACCTCCCTCAGGTTCATTTTAAGGTTCCACCAACATCAGCTCAACATTTTCTAGGATAACGACCCAGGGAGAAAACCACGGAGCCCACAGCGATGAGAGACTGCTAGCTCTCACTGAGCCCAGGTGTTACCTGCATGCTTTGGAGAAAGGCCTTGAAAGCTGGCTCAGGTAAGCTAATTCTGCCATGTCTCGGCTTTTACGTTGTCAGCTTTGCAAGTCTTTCGGCATGTTTTTGCTGGCCATTTCTAAACAGGAGGTTGCAAGTCCCACCGATGTTCGCCTAGAGATTATCTTCTTGCCATACTGTAAATCCTGCTGCTTGCTAACTACATATTCCTTCCCCCACACTCCCCATCCCTTCTCTTCTCTTTTCCAGCCATTCGTTAGCTGATTGTACAGTTTAGAGATCAACCACTGAAACTTTGGGGATTCTTTCCCTCCCTAAGGCACTCAAATCTTTGCACATTTTGAGGCTGAAATAGGAGATTTTATCTAGACTAAGCTCCTTCGATGCCTCTTACATTATTCTATTTTGTTTTCAGTCACATAAAATACATCTGTTGGACAGCAGCATCTGGAATGCATCTACAGCGCAGCGTCAAATTCCCTTTGTTATTGAAAGGTCTCAGTTTCAGGCACATAAACCGATAATTAAAGACAACATCATGGTCATCTTGCCTGAACCCTTGCACTTCAGCTTTGCCAACAAATCCTGCACCCATACAAACGATGGCTGAGCTAGAATGCCCTTTCTGTTTGTTTTTGTTTTACAACAGATGTCCAGTCTGAAAACAAGACTTCACGCAATGCAGAATCTACCGCATCGCTCAGCAAGCTCTCCTAAAAACTTTATTACCCCCAACATTTGAAACCACACACAAGCTTTCACACCAAGAGCAACGTCATTATCACGGCCTCGGCTTTACGAGGGATTTCTTGGGATTTCAGTTATTCTGAGACAATATACACAAAAGCAGGCAGTTCACCACGTGCCCAGAGCTTTAATTAAGAAGCCCCTCCTGCAAACTCAACTGCATTCTTGGGGCCTTCTTCCCAGGGCTGCCGGATCACTCCTTAGGTACTGCCCATGCATTTTACCAGATGTTCTGAGCAACTCTGCGTTCCCATTGAAAGTCACGAGGCTTTTCCAAACCTTCAAGCTGGCTTATCTGCATTATTGCCATATCAGCTAGTACACATCTCAAAGTTTGAACAGGTGAAGCTAATCCACCAACAGAAGGACAGCACGAGCAGGGCTCAGGAATACTAGGAAAAAGCAGCGTAACATCTCCTTTTCCGTTCCCCAGCTCCACACCAGTGTCAGCTGGAGGCAGCAGGTTCCCCACACGTGAACACAGGCCATATGAAGTCTCTCTCTCTCACCTTACTGATTTTGGCAGGCGGTGGCTGCGGCGCGGGCTGTGCTGGTGTTGGGGTTGATTGCGCTGAAGGCTGTGACTGATGCTGCGGCTGGGGCTGCGGCTGGGGCTGCAAGCCGTGAGTGGGGATCTGGTGAACCTGCCCTGGTGTCGTCACGTTCACCATATCATTCGTCTGCACCTCGATCTTGTAACCGGGCGGCAAGAAGGTGTTGAAGCCCATGATCAAGTCTGGGTGGCCCTTGAAGAGCTGTGATACACGGCTGATCACTCCCGGAGTGTCAATGCTGAAAAAGGAGTGAGAACAAAATGTCACAATCCCCTAATTCCCTTTCGGCGGTAAACCAAACCCTCTGCATGATAATTCTCCATTAGAATTTCTATCTTATCATCTCTAAGCTATGCAACAAAGCAAATCTCATTCCTATAAATGTATTACCGAGCTTAAGAATGACATAAGAATTGTTTTATTAGCCCAGACAGCATTTTGTATGAATGAGGTCTAGTCCCAAGCCTGGCCATTACTAACGGGCAGACCACCAGGCGGCCAGATGAGTCAGCTACGAAGGTCAAACATGGGAACTGCCGCTCTAAGCCAAGATTTAGTACAAATGAAGAAATGAGTCTCACTTTCAGAAGAGAAAGTACTCAACTGTTTTATACTATTAGGGAGATGTGTTACTCTGCAAATGAAAGGACGAGGTTAGCTCCTGCTGCGTGTTCCCGCGCCCACAAACACACTTTCCAACCTGGGCGGCAAAGCAGAATGCGGAGCGTTACCTTTGAGATTTGAATTCCTTCATAATATCCAAGAAGTCATTGTAGACCTGTGGCTGGGTACCAAACTGCAGCTTCACCTGGTCAAGGTAAGACAATGCATCCTCCACCTGGAGATAGAAGACAGGTTACATTAGCGGAGATTTTATTTCACCTCCGTTGTTCTGGAAAACACGTACTTGAAGATACAGCTGTCAACCCTGAGCCTGGGCAGGGAATTAAGGGGCAAAAGACCACCAGCCTGGCTGGTGTATTACCAGCCCCATTTGAACAGGAGATGCTCACTCCCTGTTCCCAGCACACAAGACAAAACTGTACCAAAAAGAAAGGAGAAAAAGAAAAAAAAAAAAAAAAAAAAAAAGAAACAAAGATCATCAGAATTAGTCAGAAAAAACATACTCCAAATTTACCATCTCACCCTAACTGAAGTAACTGCTAGGATAAACAGAACTAGACTGAGTATTTTTCCTGCATTCAGATGTGGAAATTATTATGGAAGCCTAAGAATAAGCAGAAAGTCGAAATGACATACTCAGCGTAGTAGATGTCTGCCAGGTACACGCTTGTACTTTTTCCAGACATTTCAGTTCGACACAGAAGGATTTTGAAAATGGCAACTGTGGGCGGTAAATTGTTTTACACCTCCAACAGCAAGAAGTTTATGAAGCGTTCATGTACCAACATCCAATTTTCAGACACAGCCCCAGCCTGAAGTGAGAGCCCTGGGCACCCAGCAGCTCCAGCAGCCAGGCCACGCGCTCATCAGCTGCAGGAGCTACGCACAGACCCTCCCTTCAGTCTGAAATTAAATACTGCAAGGGAAGAAAGGCCGTCACGTACGGTCCCGCTCTCGCCTCAGCGGAGGATCTGCCGTCAGTTTCACTGGGAGGGAGAACCCCAGGTTATAAAACCTCTTTCAGAGGTCTCTAGGAACAAAGCCTCCTGTTCAGGGAAAGGAAAGGGCTTCTGGCCCAACAAAGCGGCGGTTTCCAGCAAACCTGGAAGAGGCTACTTGGAAGAGATGAAGAAATAGGCATCACTTCATACACGTGCCTATTGCTAGAGCTGAATCAAATGGAACTACTTAAATGGGTTATTTCTGGTGGAGCTTTCTCCATTTTTCGAGGATTTTACAGCACGTAATCCACCACCAGAGCCTTCCTTCCTTCCCTATTACTCCCACAGGAGCCACACGGTCAGAAAAGCGCCGAACAAACATTTTGGCAACGTCACCCACGTCTTCTCCTAACAGAGGAGCAACGCTCGGCCTCACCTTGAGCCTCTGGAACTGCTGCTGCCCCTGCACGGGCACGGCTGGCGGCGTCGGGTGAGTGTGGCTTTGCACCACCTGGCTGCCGTGCGGCTGCACCGGCGTGCTGTGGTGGTGCCCGCTGTGCACCGCCGCGATGGCCGGCCCGTGGCTGCCCGAGCTCTGCGGCACGGCCGACACCTGGGGAGACAAAAATTACGTCAGGGGAAGCACCGCCATCAGTCTTCCCAGGCGGAGATGGAAAAGTTGAGTTTAACTCCGTGCCACAGACGTGTTAGCCGCATCTTACCAGCCTGGAACGCTCCCTGCTTGTCTCGTGGCTAGCACTAACGTAAGAAAACTGCAAAAGGAGTGGGAAATGGGGTTTTCAGACAGTCAAGGTTCTGTCTTTTCCCTAAAAAAAGAATTGCCGTCACACACAGGGATTGGAATGAACAAATCTCTAAGAGCTGCCACGCTCCTGCCGTTCGGTTTGGGCGCTGGGAGGCAAGCTGAGGCTCTCTGGTCCCAGCAAACTCGGGGCAGTTTCAGGCCTCCTTTGAACATGAAACCAGAATTTCGAGAAAACACTAAAAAACCCTTTAAAGTAATAAAAAAGAGCAAATACTGTTCGTTTTGCACAAACAGACTTTGTTTTCTATACAAGCATCTTTCGGATGGGCTGTACTTTTTTGTTTTAACCCTTCTCATTAAAGGGTTTGCTTGCTGGTCCATTCAAGTCCCATTTATAAGGACTGCCAGCAACAAACTCATCCTCTCTCCAGGCCCTGCAAGCATCTGCCTGCAGGCTCTTCAGCTTTGCGGCTGCTACTTTCTGCACAAATATCCCCTCTGCAGTAATAAGGAAGAAACTATGCGTAAAATTAGGCACTAGGCAGGGAGCACGGCCAACCAGCAGCATGAGCATGGAAGATGCAACGTGCCAAAACGAGCCAGAGATGAGCAAGTCTACCCCAGTCTGTCACTGAGAGGCACCTCCAGTGCATCCTTGAAGGATTTTCTCTTCCAGACGATATTCCCTTGCTAAGGGGGCAGCAGACAGCTTCTCAGAGGGAAGGGAGCCACCTGATGATCCCAGGTTTTCTTTAACAGGTCAATTTTCCTGAAAATCTGCGATCTAAACGGCTGCCTGTTAGGGTTAAGATCATCCAAGACATCAGAAGCCTGGGACAGAGCAACAAGAGGTTTGTTAAGAACAAACCATCTCCTTGCAAATGAAAAATGGAGCAAAAGTCCGGCGCAGACTTGCCTCTAGGATTCAGAGATCATGATCTGAATCACTGAAGAACAGTGTTCAAAAAAAGCCAAATCCCACCACATTTCAGGTTCGGAGCCACCTGAACAACCAAGCTGACGGTCTTAAAGTCTTAAATTTAAGTTAGAGCTTAAGACGAGAGCTTTGAGAAGCATATCGGTCCTTCTCTAGGAAGCGGCGACTAAACCAGAACCTTGTCTCAAACCCGGAATTCTGCCGTGCGGTCCGAGAAGCAGGCTGCCGAGACGCAGCTGAGCGCCGGGCACACGCACCTGGTAGCTGGGGGTTACCGAGTACTGGATCCCCGTGGCAGACTGCATGGTCTCCGAAACCGCCTCATACACCGGCGGGGCCGGGGCGAGCACGCGGTGCTGGTGCTGGAAAGCCTCGGTGCTGCTGGTGATACGTCTCTGCTGCGACGCATACACGGGTGACTCCTGCTCATCCAATCGCCGCTTCATTCTGAACTCATGCTCGGGAAGCGCTACAAAACCTGGGGAAAGCAGAGTAATTAGCAAAGGGCATCGATTAATCACGCCCTGCCAGCGCCGGGAACGTCAAGTTCACCAAGAGCAGGAGAAGTTTGGGTCTGGTCGTTTATGGCGCTGAGATCTCAGGACAGGAAAATGGAATTAAGATTTATCTTCCTGCACCGAGCGCGCAATTACGTTTATCACAAAAACACAGCCTTCCTGACAGAAATGCAGCGCCGCTTTCACGTTAACAACTTCTGGCTCACTTAAAGGACGTGGCTGGGTGAGAGTCAGGTGTGAGAGATGCTATAAAACCACGGGAAGAAGGGAAAAGGAGGAGGTGAAACGCAGGAAGCCTGCTAAGGCTTTGAAACCACTTCCAGAGCCCCAGCGCCAAGCGTTTGCTGCTGGACACGCACACGAGAGGCGCGCAGCCCCCCCGAAGCCTGCCGTCCCTCCGACAGGGGGGCTTGGGATCCCGCGGGCCACGCAGCCCAGACACGAGGCGCACAAAGCGGAGCCGTGCCGGCACACAACAGCTCGAGTGAGATCCGCCCTCTTCGGTCTCTAATCCCGTGGGACTCCCCCGAGGCCCCCCTCCGGCCCCGGCAGTCGCAGCGCAGTTACCCCCAGGCCGCTGTCACGGACAGGATGGACTTCCCCGAGCCAGGGTGAGTCTCCCCTGCCTAAATCCATCGCTAACCAAAGGCACCGAGGCACCAGGGGAGGGGTTATGCCAAAAATATACACGGCATCTAGCAATGCAGAGGTTCGCGATGGATACACGTGCTGGAGAAGGCAGGCTCTGCGCAGTAAAGCCCTTCCTCCCCTTTGAGTCCCTCTCCCCTCCTCGCTAGGCTCTTCTTCCACTCGGAGGGGTAGGACAAGAAGGCAGATTGCTTCACTGCTTTTTCAGGTTGCTCTGCAAGTTCAGCCTCTCGGAATACAGCCCTGCACCCGGTCCCCAGAGCTCGGGGGGCAGACGAGTGCCTGCAGAGGCAGAGGACTGCTGTCCTGCTGTGAAACTAACTGGCTCCTACCCACCAGCCTCCAAAACACCCCCATACCTGACCTCCAGCACAAAGCCAGGCTGCAGAGAGCACGCTCCCGCCGCGTATTTTGGTAACTTAGGCTTTTTTCTGAGCTGGCCTCCACAGACAAGTTACCAGCCAGGCAGGTCCACTCGGAGCTGCTCTCCTCGCACAGCCTGCGCTCGGACTGGGAAAAGCCTCAGGGTGGTGTGATAACCAGGCTGGGAGCGAGCCGAGCACGGCTGGCCCCGCACGCAGCACCGCAGCACCGTCCTGCTGGCGGGGCGAGCCAGGATTCTGCATGACAATGCCCGACTGCAGGAGTAAAGTCGGGGCGAGGTTCGGCGGCACCTGCTTGTAACCCATTTGTAACGCGCTCACCGGGAGGATCGGCTCCGGAATTAGCGCGGTTCCCCCGGCCGGTCCTTCCGGCTGCGTTCCTCCTGCAAACACAGCACCTTTCCTCCCGCACGGCGGCCCCGAAGCACGACCAGAGGCACGTGGGCTTTGCCGAGAAGAAGCGGAGCAGCTCCACAGGCCGCGACAAGGCGCGCGTGTGCGTGCAGACACCCCCCCGAAATAAAGCCGTCCTCCGCGGCGTCCCCCCCTCGCGTCTCACTTCCACGTCTCGGCGCCCCGCAGGGACCCAGCGACCTTTCGGCTGAGCTGAGCCGCCCAGAGGCCGCGTGAGGACAGGGAGGGCGGGCGGACGCACGCACCCCCCGCGAGTTCCGAGGCTTAGGACGCCACCTGAGGCTGGAAAAGAAAAGCTTTTTCTCCGGAGCCAGCGAACACGAGGCCCGTGGCCACGGGACCCGGGCGACTCGGCGCACCAGCAACTAGCCAAGCGAAGGAAAACCTCATCCGCTGCACCCGGGTCAGGATAACCCAACGCGTGCTGCGAGTCTTCCTGGGCTTTGCGTGGCAGGGGAGCCACCGGTGAGCCCTTCTAGCTCACGGCTTGCTGAACTCCTGCTCCGGGGCTGCACCCCGTCTGCCAGCGCGGCTCACAGCAGCCCATCATTTAAAGGTTCCCCATTCACAGCGTTTTAACCCTAGCAGAGGTACCTCAAACCTCTGCCTTCTCTAGACCGGGGGTGCCAACCGGGCACCCACAGCGCTGCAATGCTACGGAGAGGGAAAAGCACCAAAAGGGCGCAAAGCACCAACACAAACCTGCCTCTGACCACGGCATGAGCCCGGCAGCGCCCGGGTGATGCCCTGAAACGTGCCCGAGGCACGAGGGTCGTGCTCTGAGAAGCTACCTGGTGGCTGGAGCACAGACCCGCATCGGGGGCTGCACGGGGGACTTGGGGCAGCAAGCGGTCTGCACCTCGCAGGAGGAAACGCGGGGTCACACGCTCCAAAAACGGGTCGTTTTTGTTACTGAGGTCCTGCTCGTCTGGGTCCTGCATCTCCCAGGGAGCTCCCCCAGGAGAGGAGCGGCCAGATGTGTGCCGCGGCCAGTCCTACCCCTTCTACAGCGCGCTCCGCAGCTGAGAGAGAGAGAAACAGTGACTGTCACTGACCCAGCCGCGGCCCAGCGGATGCAGAAGGGTATCGTGAGGATAAATAGACAACTGCAGAGCTCTTCAGGACGTGCAAGGAGGCAGACGTGAGGTTACAGAGCACCGCGTTACTTCACGCCGTCTCCGCGGGAGCGCACCGCGCGCCTCGGCGGGCATCCGGCCCCCCGCGGACTTTGGCTCCAAGCTTTAGAAAGCCCCGACCCGAATTGCATCATCTGTAAAATCTTCGTTTGGGAAAAAAGGCGCAGAAAGGCAGCGGGGACTGCCCAGGGCTGAAAGCAAGCGGGCAACTTTCGGCGCTCTCCTACGCCCAAAGCAGCAGCGCGAGGCACCCCGGGGAGCTGAGCGACGGCCCCACAGACCCTTCAGGAAGTCCCCGGGGTGACCGCGTCCCCTCCTTCCCCAGCTCCCTGCGGAGAGGAGAAGGAGCCGAGGCTGGGAAGCAGCACGTTTAGGGCTCAGGACGAGGTGCTCGGCACCACCTCTGAGGCACTCGCACGGGGCCCCGCCGCTCGCTCTCGGGCCTCAGCCTCCTCGCCTGCGAAATGGGCGCAGCCCCGCGGAGCGGGTGCGCAACGGGAGGGAGGTGTCCGGGGCAGAACGGGGCTGCGACACGTCGCCAGGAGCTCCGGGCACAGCCACGAGGCTCCGCGCCGAGCACAAAACCTACAAGTTCAGGAGCGTTTTGCCCCATCTCCCGCACCCGTTTCCCCAGGACAGTTGTACCTGGATGTTTCGTGGGGGCGAAACCCCAAAGGAGCTGGAATAAGGCACGCACCCCCTGCCCCCCAACACAGGGCAGCCGCAGGGGACAGGACCACGCCTGCTGTCCCGGCCTGAACACCCTAAAACCTTCCCGACGCCCATCCCAGGGACGCGGGGCTCCAGTTCCACGCACACCTCCTATTTAACCTTCCCCTGGTTTTTTTACCCCAAGCCAAGCGCGCGGCACCCAGCGGAGCCGCACCTTTGCGGGGCGGGGGGCACAGGGAGAGGATTTTGGGGTGGGCGACCGCAGCCCCGCGGGGAGGAGGAGAGCCCACAGCTCGGGCTCCCGTCCCCGGCAGCCTTTATGGGACGAGGGAATTTTCCAGGTGGCTTTGAAGGCATCGATCTAACGGCACGGCGCTTTAAAACTCCTGAAACGAGGTTAAAAACTGCCCAGGCAGTGCCGGCAGCCCGGCACAGCGGGTCCTGATCCCTCCCTGCTCAAAATCGTCGCTTACCGGGCAGTTTGGGGTCGTTTTAGTGGCCCAAACGTCCGCTTTTCTTTGGGGAAGGACGAGGGACGTCCCTTTTCCACAATTACACCCACTACATGTTATTTTCCCAACCTACAAAACCCCATTGCGAACCCGGGCCCCAAAAGCCCCCCTTGGGCTCAGCAGCCCCTTTTTCGACCTCTACCAACCCCACGGCCTTGGGAGACCCCAAAAAACGAGAAAGCGGGGTCAAAACCACAGCACGAGCCCGGCAAGCTTTGGGATAACGCCACGCAGCGATGCCCCGTAAGAACGAATGCCGGCTGGCTACTAAAAACGTTAAAAAACTGGTATTAAGAGCAGGGTTTTGGGGATTCCTACAAAGAGCTGCAGGAATGGGGACCGAATGCGGCAGCGGGGTCCCGGTGTGGGGCTGGGGGATCGGGGGATGTGGGGGGGACCCGTAAGGGGAGGGGGAGGATCCTGGGGGGGTTGGGGTGGGGTTTGTGGTTGGGAAGGATTTAGGGGGGAATACAGTGGGGGGCTTTAGGGGGGAGAGGTTGAGAGGGTATAGGGGAAGGGGTGGATTTAGGGGGGGCAGGTTGGTGGAGAGGGTTTAGGGAGGGGGGTTGTGGGGAAGGATTTGGGGGGGGGTTAGAGTGAAGGGTTGAAGAAGGGTGTCGGGGTGGGGGGGTTGGAGGGGGATTTTCAGGAGGAGAGTGGAAGGGGTTGGAGGAGAGGGGTTTAGGGAGGGGGGTCTTGGGGGGGATTTGGGGGGTTATGGTGGGGGGGTGTAGGAGAGGGGTCTCGGGGTGGGGGGGTTGGGGAAGGATTTGGGGGGGTGAGGTGGGAGGGTTTAGGGTGGGGGGTTAAGGAAAGGGGGCCTCGGGGAAGGGGTGAGGAGGGTAGGGGGGGATTTGGGGGATGGTTATGGGGGGCGTTAGGGTGGGGGGGGCCAGAGGAGGGTCTTGGGGTGAGGGGTTTTGGGGAAGGGGTGGGGAGGGTTCGAGGTGGGGGGGTTGTAGGAGGGGGCTTTAGGTTGGGGGGGTTCGGGAGAGGGGTTTGGAGAAGGGGGGTTTGGGGGGGCCATACGGGGAATGGGGGGGCAGGGAAGGGGTTTAGGGAGGGGATCTTTGGGGTGGGGGGGGTCGGAGGGGGGTGGAGGAGGGGTTGGGGGGAGGGTTTCGGGTTGGGACGGGGCCGGGGGGAGGGGTTTGCGGGGAGGGTTTTCGGGTGCGGGGGGGCTGCGGGGGCGGGGCTCGGGGGCGGGGGGCGGGGCTCGGGGGGGAGGGGCTGCTGGGGAGGGGGTTGGGGCTGGGGGGCTGGGG
Organism: Anser brachyrhynchus; assembly: GCF_964034855.1. Classification (NCBI taxonomy): domain Eukaryota; kingdom Metazoa; phylum Chordata; class Aves; order Anseriformes; family Anatidae; genus Anser; species Anser brachyrhynchus. The sequence continues at coordinate 9,424,004 of NC_137706.1, read as the reverse complement.
GCGGGGCGGGGCGGGGCTGGGTGCCGGGGGGGTTCCGGGGCGGCTGTTTGCGGGGGGGGGGCGGGGGGAGGGCTGCGGGAGGGGGGGGGGGGGGGCCCGCGTTTCGGGCGGGCGGCCCGGCGGGGGGCGGGCACCTCCCGGCTGGCCCAGCGGCCTCCGCACGCCCCGCCCGCCGCCGCCGCCGCCATGCCGCCGTGCCCCCCCCCCTCACCGCCCCCCCCCCCCGGGCAAACCCCGCCCCCTACGGATCCCCGCAGGGCCCGGCCCCCCCCCGGCCCCCCCAGCCCCCCCCTCCGCTCCCCGCCTCACCTCAAAGCGGGGCCCGGCGGGGGCGGGGGGCGGCCGGGGGGGGCCCTGAGCCGGCCGGGGGGCGGCCCCCCGCGGCGCTGCGGCGGCGGGGGGGGGAAGATGGAGGCAGCGCCTGGCGGCCGCGGAGCGCTGCCCGCTCCTCTGTTCCCCGGGAAATCCCGCCCCCCCCGCCCCGCGCGCGGGGAGGAGGGGTTAAGGGGAGGGAGGGGGGGAACGGCCCGCCGATAGGCGGAGCGCGCCGCCCGTCAAGGCGGCGGCCAATCGCCGCGCGCCGCCCGCCCCCTCCGCCCGCCCCTATTGGCCGCGCGGCCGCCAGGAAGGGGCTGCGGGGAGGGGGGGGAGGGGGGGAGCGAGAAGATGTCCGGCTAGGCCGCGCGCCACGCCCCCTCCCGCCCCCGCTGCCCGCCCATTGGCCCAGCCCGGGAGGCGCCGACCAATCGGCGCGGGAGCCCGGCGCGGGCGTCACGGCGCGAGGCCCCGCCCCCCGCTCCCCGCGCAGGCCCCGCCCCCCGCTCCCCGGGGAGCCCTTTTGTGGAATGTTTACATCGGCCGCCCCGCGCGCGCGCTCCCGCCCGCCGCGCGCACGTGCTGCCCCCCCCTCCCCACCGGGGCCGCGCGCGTGAAGGAAGGGGGGGGGGGGCGCAGCAGCCGGCCAATAGCAGCGCGGGGGGGGCGTGGCCGGCCTGCGGCGCGCGCTCCCGCCCCCTCCCCCCCCCACTCCGCTCGCGCGCGCGCAGCGGCCGTTGGCGGGGCGGGCGGGCCGCGCTCCCCCCTCCCCTCCCCGCGGCCCCCCCCCCTCCCCTCAGCCCAACGGCCGCTCCCGCGGGCCGCCGGCTGTTACGTACGCGGGGCGCGCGGGCGAGGCGTCCTCAGTGGGCGGGGGGAGCTCCCCCCGGCGCTGATTGGCCCCGCGCCGCCGCTCGTCACGGACGGGCCGCCCGCCGAGGGGCCGCCCACCAGGGGGCGGCCCGGCCGTGACGAGCGGCGGCGCGGGGAGAGGCCGGCGGGAGGGGGGCGTGGCCTGGGGTGGGCGTGGCCTGGGGTGGGCGTGGCCTGCGCCGAGGGGCGTGGCCTCCGCGCTCCCGGCTCCGCCCCCCCGCCGCGCCCGCAGGGCGGCCAGGTCAACCCGCGCGTTTCACGGGCTGCCCTTCCCGGCCCCGCGGCGGCCCGCTGAAGGCAGCGGGGGGGCGGGCGCGGAGCCCCCTCGCGCTCATCGCCCCCTCCACGAGCTCCCTGAGCTCGGGCCAAGCTCCTTCCTGCCCTCTCGTGCCCCCAAAGGCCCCCGCGGTGCGGTGAATCTTCGCCAAAACCCGCATTTCTGCAGCACAACGTGACGGGGACACACAGCGGAGCGGGGGAAACCCTCAGCGTGTGCTCCCGGCCCCACAGAGCACCCCCCGCAGCTCCAGCCCCTCCGTCTCGTGCTGCCATGGCCCGGCGAAGGCTTAACCCGCCCCAAACTCAGAGCCCAGAGCCCCCCGGGGCTGGTTTTGTCCCCAAAATAAAAGACTGGGGAAGGGAACCCTCTGAGGAGCCGTCAGAAAAGTTTAAAAAACTCCAAGCGAAGCCCGAGCGAAGCAGCAGCACCTCTTTATTCAGCACCCTCAGCACCGCGCGGCCTGGCGGTGCTGGCCCCTGGGCCCCAGGGCTCGCCGGGCCCCTTTGCGGCAGTGGTTTTGACAAAAACCATGGGAAAACTCCCCAGATTCTCCAAGCACTGCCAGAGACATGACACGAGCAAGTGCCCGGCTCCATTCCTTACGCCTCTGCTACCATCACACGAGTGTTGCACGGGGCAGTAATAGGACCGAGCGCGTCCCACGGCCTAGGACCGAGCACACCCCGTTACCTAGGACCGAGCACACCCCATTACCGTTCCTCCTGCTGTTACCCCACGCCCAGGAGAGCTGCCCGCAGCCCCGTTAGCCCCTGGACCCTCACCCCCCTGGGCATCGCCACCTTCAATCCCCCACAGCCACCCAGGATCCCCCCCGTCTGGCTCACCTGGGCACCCCACGTGAGGCACACCCCGGGCATGGGGCCCCGCGAGGCACCAGCACCCCCGTTATCGGGGTGGGGAGGAAGGCTCCGCTCTCATCATCACACCCGAGGCGCCCTCAGCTCCCTCCCGCTCCTCTCCTGCCCCCCAGCACCTCCACCCAGAGAGCCGAGAGGACGGGATGCTCGTGGTGTATTTCGGTGTTGGTACAAATCAGAACAAACCAACAAAAAAAAAAATAGAACAAAAACCCCCAAAATAACGACAAAAAAAACCTTTCTCCGAATGAGAGCAAAATAGGAACATTTACAAATCCTTCTGGCTCCTGCTTGGATCAAGTTAAATACAAAAAAAAAAAAAAAAAAAAAAGGAAAAAAAATCCTCCTCTTCCCCCCGAGATTATAAAAAAATAAGAATATACACATTCCGAGAGCTTATTACAGTATAAAGTTACGGGTGCCCGCCGAGGGCTGAGCGTCCTCCCGGGGTGATCCTCCCCTGAGTCACCGCGGGGCTGGGCCGTGCCAGTGACATCCCAACCGGGCAAGCCGGTTGTCCCCACGTCCCCAAATCCTCGTACCTAGCGTCTGTGCCCCGAGGGATGGGGCACGGCTGTGGGATCCCCCCCGGGGGCTCCGGTGGCGTCCTGGGGCTGCAGGAGGGGAGGCACAGGGGGATGCTGCTGAGCCCCCCAGGGGGCAACGAGGGGCAGGAGGCGGAAAGCAGGGCCGGGGGGGCTCACTGCTCCGGGGAGAGGGCACCGGGACCCCCGAGGGGCTGTGCACGTACGTAGATATCTGTGAAACATCTGAGACGGGGCGCAGGGGGGTGTATTGTACACACACGGACAGACGGACACACGGACAGGTGGGGCTGAAGGAGGCCCCGCTCCCTAAGCCCCCCCGCTGGAAACACCCCCCCAGGGCCTCCCCACGGAGCCCCTCTCGATACGTTTCTGGTGGTCCCACCGAAAAATGAAAAAAAAAAAAAAAAAAAAAAAAGGAAAAAAAGCACCTCCCCAAACCCCTTCCCACCTCGTCTCGCCCCGGTTTGGTGGCGGTAAGGCACAGTCCGAGCGCGGGGCCGCGGGGGTCCTGCTGCCCGGGGGGGGGCTCAGCGTCCCGGCGAGCCCTTGTCGGGCAGCAGCCCCTGGCGCCGGGCGTGCTCCAGGACGGCGGTGTAGCAGAAGTAATACTGCTCGGGCGTCTGGATGCTGAAGGCTCGCTGCGTCCGCATGCGCAGCACCGTCTGCTGGATGTCCAGCGTGCCCACGTCCTGCAGCTGGGACAGGCAGATGTCCAGCGCGCAGAAGGTACCTGGGGACAGCACCGGTGTCACCTCCTCGGCCACCACGCCGTGCCTCCGTGTCCCCTGCCCTCGGCCCCCTTACCTGTCCGGCCGATGCCGGCGCTGCAGTGCACCACGAGCGGGGGGCCCCCGGGGTGCCCCTTGAAGCGCGGCCCCAAGGCGCTCACGGCCACCCTCTGCTGCTGCTTCACCGCCCCCAAGAAGTCGATGAGGGTGGCGGCCGAGGAGGGGACGCCGTAATCCGGCCAGCTCAGGTACTGGAAGTGGGAGAGCAGCCGCCGCTCCTTGCCCTGGGGGCGAGCGGGGGGTTAGTGCCTGGCCCCTCCCGGGGGGGTCTCGGCAGGCGGTGGGCACGCACCTCGGAGCTGTGGATCTCCAGGATGGTTTTCTTGTAGTGGCCGAGGTTCTCCACGCCCAGGTTGGTGACGGTCAGGGCCCCGAAGGACATGTGGGAGTCCTTCTCCAGGGGCCAGTACTGGCCGCACTTCCTCCGGCCGCCCTCCTCCAGCCTGGCGAGGGGAGAGGTGACAGTGGTGACGACCCCCGGCCCTGTTCTGGGGACCCCCAGGGGGCCAAAAGGACCCTGCCCAGTGCTCCCTGGTGGGGACGGCCCCAAAACCAGACCCAGGGCTGCCCGGGGAAGGGCAGGCACACCGGGATGTCGCTGGCTCTTCCCCAGGCAGTGACATTTTGGGGGTGTCCCCTCCACCTGGGGTGCACAGCGCTGCCCCCCAGGCGCGACGGCAGCTGGTCCCGCACCAAACTCGCTTGATTTGCCAGGAAAACCAGGGCTGTGCCACTCACCGGGTCGTCATCACGATGACCAGGACGTTCTGCTCCCACACCATGCGCCAGAAGTCCCCGTAGGTGTTCTCCAGGGGCCCTGCAGGGACGGCCCCGCGCATCAGGACGGGGGGCTCGGGTAACCCCACACCCCCAGGGACGGCCGTGGGTGCCCACCGGAGGAAGACGGAGCCCGTGGAGATGCCCAGACCCCAAGTAACCCCGTGGCACCCCCTCACCCTGCGTCCCGATGTAGGTGTTGCGCTGCTTGTAGCCGTCCATGAAGCTGGCGTTGATGTAGTCGGTCAGCTGCGGGGACAAACACCCAAGGTGGGGCGGACGAAGCCTCTCCAACCCCATAAGAACACCCGCCGGTGCAGGGGGGAGACACGGGTTTGGGAAGAGGGGCACGGGGTCGGGGCCGCTGGGTGTCTGGGGAGGCAGCGGCGGGATGGGACGGGGACGGGACCCTGAGGCTGGCTCACCTCCGGGCGGCTGTAGGGCTTGGCCAGCTTGACGCGGGTCTGGTCCAGGCAGGGCACGTCCCCGTAGCGGTTCTTCTCCTGGTTGTAGGGCGCCCTGCGGGGCACGGGAGAGCCCGGAGGGCAGCGAGGGAACGGCAGCGGCCCTGCCGGCACCCGGCGCCCGCAGCCGGGGCTCTGCTGCCATCGCCTGGCCGGAGCCTCGGGAAGCGGCGTCCCCAGTGCGAGCGCGTCCCCGTCCCCGCCGAGCCCCCGCAGCCCCCCGGGGACCCCGGCCCTGCCCGCCCGACTCACAAGGAGCAGGAGAAGGTCCCGACGGGGCTCCTGCGCCGGATCTCCTCGTACTCCTCGTAGATGCCGCGCTTCTGCTTGCGGCCGACGTGCTCCAGCAGCTCGGGCAGCGTGACCGACCTGGGGCCGGGGACGTGCACGGAGCCGTTGTCCTTGGGGGCCACCAGCGGCACCAGGATGAGCTCGTCCAGGGGGTCGGGGTGGCCGTTCTGCTGCGGCAGGAACCGGCAGTTCCAGCTCAGGGGGTCCAGCTTGAGGCAGCCGCCCAGGGTCTCGGGCAGGCACTCGCGGGGCAGGTGCTCCTTCAGCTCCGACATCTTCACCATCTGCACCTGCGGGACGGGCAGGGCTGGCCGGCGGCCTCGCAAACAGCCCGGCCACGGAGCCAGCGGGGTTTCGCCCCCCCCCAGTTCCCAATCTTTGAGCCCAGCTCCTCCCAAAAGCAGGGAGGGAAAGCCCAGCCGCTGGGGCGGGGGGCTGGGATCGGCGGCAGCGCCGATGCTCGGGGGGTTTTGGGGTACAAGCACGCTTCGGGAGAGGGAATTTAAGCTCCCCTTTTCCTCCCGCGGGCTCAGAAGACATTTCCTCTCCCTTTCGGCATTTCTGTCTCCACCTGCTGCTGGCAGCATCGCTGCGGAGGCCGGAGCTGCAGGTGATTTCGGGAGGGGAGCAGGGGTAGGAAATGGGCTAAGAAGCCAGCAGCGGGCTGCAGGAGCCTGGACGTCCCCGAATCACACCCAGCAGGACGGGGCCGGCGGCCACACAACCCCATCCCCTTTGGGAACAGCCTCGAAACGCGCGGGGCGCGCGGCCTCCGGGAGGAAAATGGGAGGAAAACGGGAGGAAAAGGGGCACAGACGGGGCACGGGACCCCCGTGAAGGCGGGGGGCTGGGCTGCAGAGCCCCCAGGACACGCTCACCCTCTCGCGCAGCTTCTCCTTGAGCAGCAGGCTGATGATGGAGTAGGGCACGCGGAACCACATGGGCGCTCCCACGATGAAAACCTTCTTCAGCCGCGCCGGGAAGGCTCCCTGCGGGCGGTAAAAACGCACCGGGACAGGGTCGGGTCCATGGCGTGGCACCAAACGCCCCTACCCGCGGCGTGTCCCCACCGAGGGGACAACCAGCGGGCCCCCGAAGCAGCCCGCAGCCCTCTGCAGCAGGGATTTGGGCGCTGCTGCTTGCTGGTGGCTCCTTTTTTTTTTCTTTTTTTCCGGGGAAGGGAGGAGGCACGAAATGCCAACGCGATTAAAAAAATAATTTGCATCTGTTTCCGCGCAAGCATTGCCAGCAGCTGCACGAGGAATCCGGCGCGTGGGGACAGCTGATCCCCTCCTGCCCTCCAGCCCCGGCCGCCTGCACCCCAAATATTCCCCCGGGGGGCGCAGGCGGGGCTGGGACGGGGCCAGCGACCGCGTGGGGTGGGGAAATTGGCACGGAAAGCGCCCGGCGTCCCACGCGGAGCCGTTACCTTGAGCAGGTTGAGGATCTTCTTGCTGAGGTCCAGCTCGAAGTTGGTGTACTGCGAGCCGGCCATGTCGTAGATGAACACCAGCCCGTTCCTCTGCGTCTCGAAACTGGGCGGGGGGGGAAAAGAGCAGCATCAGCCACGCCACCCTCACCGCTCACCAGCTCCGGGATGATGCCCCCGCAGCCACCGCCTGTCCAAAGCCCCCTTTACGCCTGCTCCCGCTTCCCCACCTCCATCGGGATGACTCGGACTGGAGGAGGAAGGGAATTCTACGCAGCCAGCCCTCGTCTCCTCGAGATGGGGACGGGAAGCCCGGAGCCAGCCGCCTCGGCTGCAGCACCGCGCTCCCCCGGGAAGCGGCACGGGGCTCTCAGAGCCGGGGCTTTCCGAGGGCTGGAGATCCCCAGCGCACACACACACACACACACACACACACACACAGCGGGCTTTGAGAACTCCACCGGTCTTTGCCACGCCAGGACAGCTTTTAAACACCTCGAAACAGGCTGTCAGCGCAAACCCGGGGGTATTTTATAGCCCAGAGGAGGCGCTTTAACCGCATTAAGCTGCTATAAAAGACGAGGCGGAGAAGCTGATGGAAACCAGCCAAGCAGCAGCATCCCCCCCCCCCCCCCCCCCCAAAAAAAAGCAAAAAGTGAGGCTGGTGCATGGGGAACAGAGCCCGCCCGGTGCCGTCGCCCCTCGCCCACCCTCCCCGCTGCACGCAGCGGCCCCGGCACCCCCCGCTCACCTCTCCACCGCTCTGTCCAGCAGGTAGAAGAGCGCCTGGAGCACCACGTGCTGCACGCTCCTGCTGGGGTGGTGCAGCTTGGCGGTGAAGAGGGCGATGGAAGCCCCCGAGGGGTCCCGCACGCTCTGCCGGGGAGAGAAAGTGGGGTCGGGGGGTGCCGGCGGGCAGCTCGGGGCAGGGGGGGTCCAGGCAGCGCCCACCCACCAGGATGGTGAACTTGCCGCTGAGCAGCTCCGAGCGTAGCGGCTCCTCGTGGGGCTTCAGCTTCACGATGCCCTCCTTCAGCCGCGTCTCCTGCGGGGGAGATTTCATTTTATTTTATTTTTTATCAGCGAGGGAATGGCCGTGAAGGTAAAGCAGGAAGCAGCTGGGCATGCCTTTAAGGGAAACCCCGATGCGGGGAGGAGCAGTGCCCTAAAAACGAGGCGGGAAAGGTCCCCACGGAGACGTCCTGCGGTCCCCGTGCGTGCACACGGAGATGTCCTGCAGAGCCCACGCGGGGGCTGCCCACCCTCCCACCACCCCCCGACGTCGGGAGGAGACGCAGGACCACCAAACACATCCCCTCGGGGACTTTGCACGGCTCAGAAGGATTTTCCAGGCGGATAACAGCGTCGCAGGGGGCACAGGACCCGCTGGCAGGGGCGGCCCCGGCCCCGCACGTACCCGGTAGGAGTGGAAGAGCTCGATGGCCCGCAGGACGTCGAACTTGCGGGCCATGAGGAACTTGACGGCCACGTTCCAGGAGAGCGGGGACACATTGTACTGGCCCGTCCACTTGTTGATCTCCTCCAGGAACTGCTTGGTGGCCTGCGGGAGACAGGGGAGGCGTGCAGGGAGGGCTGCCCGGCCACGTCCCGGTCCGCGGCGAGGTGCTGAGCGCCCCTCGGGGGGAAGGTGGCCGCGAGCGGGTCCGGGCACGGGCTGGTCCCCCTGCCCGGAGCATCCCGGGAGAAAACCCCAAATCGTTGTGCTGAAAGAGCACCGGGCTTTGCGACGCGGGGAGCAAGCGAGACCGGGATGAAGGGCTGATTTACGATGTGCCAGCACCAGCTGCGCCCCAAAACGCGATACACTCAGAAAGCTGCTGCTCCCCGTCCCCTTGGGATGAATCAAGCAGGAAAAGGTCTGATGGAAAAAAACCCTAAATGCTGCTCTGCGACACGACCACGGCCCCAAACACCCCGGGGCATCACCCCTCACCCCACGTGCGCGTACACCCCGAGGGGACACAAAGGACGGGGAAGGTCCCCAAAACGTCCCCAAAACCAGCACGGCTCGGCCTTTAAAGCGGGAAGGTGCCCGCGGGAGGACGCGAAGAGCTGCGGCTCCATGGAGAACGGCACGGGGAGAGCGAGCGGCGACATCCTCCCGCAGTGACGCAGGGCCGGCGGAGGAAGCCGGGACGTCACGGGAGGCCCGGGGCGTGGGAAGCGCCGGAGGAGCGTGGGGGGCACCGGGGGTCCGTGGGGAGCCGGGGCACGGCCCCCCCAGCTCACCCCGGTGGTGGCAGGGCTGGGCTTGGGAAGGGGTTTGGGGTGGGGGGAAATGGTGGGGGGGGAGGGTTTGGGGAGGGTTTTGGGGTGGGGGGGGATAGGGGGGTGTGGGGAGGCGGGGGGCTGGATGCAGGATGGAGGGCTGGGGGGATGTAGATGGGGGGGCTGGGGGGAAGTGGGGATGGGGGGGTGGAGATGGGGAGTTGGGGGGGTGGAGATGGGGAGTTAAGGGGATGGGGGGGTGGAGATGGGGGTCCTGGGAGACGTGGGGCTGGGGGGATGCACATGGGGGTCCTGGGGGATGCGGGGACGCAGCTGGGGAGCTGAGGGGATGGGGGGTGGAGATTGGGGTCCTGGGGGATGTGGGGGATGCAGATGGGGAGTTAAGGGGATGGGGGGGTGAAGCTGGGGAGTTAAGTGGCTGGGGGGATGCAGATGGGGGTCCTGGGGGATGCGGGGATGCAGCTGGGGAGCTGAGGGGATGGGGGGGGATGGGGCCGGGTGCATGGAAGGCACAGAGACGGGGGGCACGAGGGGTGTGAGGATGGGGGGGCTGCGCAGATTTGGGGCGCAGGGGGCCGGGCATTTGGGGGCGTGCAGAAGGGGGGCAGGGGGATGTCCGGATGGGGGGCAGCGTGCGGATAGGGGGGTCCAGGGGGCGTAGGGATGCGGGGCGGGGCGGCAGCCCGCGGGAAGCCAGCCCTGCGGCCGGGGGGACCCCGAGAAAACGGAGAAAGGGGGGGGCGCAGCGCGGCGGGGACCTACCTGCTCCTCCTCGGCGCTCAGCTCCGCGGCCATGCTGCGCGGCCGGGCCGGGCCGAGCCGAGCCGGGCCGGGCCGGGCAGAGCCGGGCAGAGCCGGGCTAAGCGGCGGGGCGGCCGCCGGAGCCCATCCCCGGGGAGCCGGCGGGGCTGCGGGCACCCCCCGGCCCCTCCCGGCCTCCGGGCGAGGCCGCACGCTCGGCGAGGGAGGGAGGCTCCGCCCCGGGGTGGCCGCGGGGGACGGCAGGGAGGGAAGAGGAGGGGGAAAAAGGAAAATCGGGGGGGGGAAAAAGGGAAAAAAAGGGAACGGGGAGAAGGGGGGAAACGGGGAGGGAATGGGAAAGAAAAATGGAAGCGAAAAAGAAAGAGGAAAACTGAAGATGAAAGGTGAAAATAGACGGAAAAATAAGAAACCAAAAAATAAGGAATGAAAAAGTAAGGGATGAGCAATAAATACAAATATAAAAATAGAGATTTTCTTTAAAAAGGGTAAAAAAAAAAAAAAAAAAACCACGAAGAAATCCGCCCCAGCCCCGGGAAGTTTCGCTCGCCCCGGGGAAGCTGGGCCGGGCTCCGCTCCCCGCCCCGCTCTGCCCCGGCGGGGGCGGCGGCAGGAAGCGGCCCCAGCCCCCTCCCCGCCGGCCCCGGCCCCGCGGAGGGCGGGGGGAGGCCGGGGGAGGCCGGGGGGGGCCGGGGCCGGCGGCGGGCAGGAAGCCCCCCCCCGGGCGGAGGGAGGCCGCGGGAGCGAGGGGAGCAGGAGCCCCCCCGCGTCCTCCGGGAGCTCGGCGGGACCCCCCCGGGGCCGGGCCCTTGCCCCGCCTCGCCTCCCCGCAGCCTCCCCGCAGGGCCGAGCAGCCTCCGCTGGGCCTCCCTCGGCGCCCTCCTCTCCCTCGGCGGCTCCCCGAGCCTTCCCCGCGGGCGGGCGGCTTTCCAGCCCTGCCTTCGCCCCCCGCCCTCCCCCTCTGCCCCCCGAGGCGTCCTCCTCGCCCTCCCCGTCCCGCTGCCCCCCCGAGGCTCCGGGCCCCGGCGGCCGGGCCAGGGGGACATTTTGTCGGGCGGCGGAGCGCGGCGCTGGCGCCCTGCCCGCAGCCCGGGAGCCTGCACCTCGCTCGCAGAAAATGGAAGGAAGGGCAGAGGGAAGCAGCCGGGCCCGCAGCCGGAGCCCCCCGAGCCCCGGGAGGCTCCGGGTCGAGCCGCTCGCTCAGCCCGGCCCCCCCCCAACCCGAAATTTGGACCCCGGCTCGCTGACCGCCGGTGCCACCTCCTGCTCCGGTCGGGAGCGGGGCAGGGAACAGCTGGGAGCGGGCTCGCACCCAGCAAACAGCAGAGTCACGGCGACAAACTGCGCTGGCCCCGGCCGCTTCCGTTTAACACCCTCTCTCCAAACACAGGCTTTCGTTTCCAGCGGGAATCGCAAGGCAAATATTTATCCCTCCGGCTCAGCTCATGCTTTTAAAAGGGAAACTATGCGGCATCAGCTGGAGCGGGCGGAAAGCGCCGGCTGCTTCCCTCCAGCTCTCCGCCATCGATCAGAGCGGGCGGCTGGAGGCAGCAGCCCCTTTCAGCCGCGTTTCTTCTCCGGCCCCCTCCCTTTCCCTTCGCTGGAGGACCTTGAGAGCTTGCTGAAGGACAGCACGGAGCCTGAAACCCGAGCCGCGGCTCTTCCAGCTCCTTCCTCCCCGAGGGACGCGCAGATCGAGCATCCTGGTGCCCAGCTCGGGAGGAGAGCCGGGTGGATGCACCCAGACCCCGCTGCCCTCCCGGCGAGGCTCGCCCGCTCCCAGGGCCTCTCTCCGCACTGCTCTGGGGACCAGGCGGCCCAGGCGCTTGTCCTCTTCCCCCTGGAGCAGTCGCTTTGCAGGCTAAAAATACAACCCGATGCTCAGAAAGGGCTGTGGCCACGTCTGAGCGACAAGAAAGGGGTCCCAGAGCCAGGGGGCCGTTTCCTCCCCTCCCGTGGAGGGGGAGCAGAGGGCAGCCCTCTCCCCCCGCCGCGCTGACAGCTCCTGCGGCTGTAATCGATAGCGGCGGCACGGTCAGATGATCGCGAGCGGCCCACGTGCTTGGCACAGAAATGAGCATTTTCTGGGAAAAATGGGGGGGTGAGGGCAGAAGGCGAATGCCCCCGCTATCTGCGTGCAGCATCCCTGCTGGCGCTATCTCCTCCTGGGCACGGGCCCTCCTCGGGGGCCACAGGGAGGCATTCGCACGAGGATACCCCAGTCCCATGGGTTTTGCCCATTTTCCTCTCCCCCTCCACATTTAGCGTGGTCCTGCTCTGGCTTTTTTCATCTCCCCTTCAAAAACAACCTGGGGACAGCGAGCGTGACGGTGAACCAGCCCCAGGGACACGCAGGAGAGGGGGCTTGGGCAGGTAGGGGCCAGAGCAGCTCGCTGTGCCGAGAATTAAAACCCTTTAATTCATTCAGTGCTGCAACCAGCTTTTTAATCCCCCTTTGGGAGGCACAGCGTGTCTCCTCCCTGAGGTAGCAGGGAGACGCTGAAGAATTCGTACTTCTGAGAAGCCTTTTATTTGGCACAATCAGCTTTGAGAGCGAAATCATTCCTTCCTCCCTCTGCCGAGAAAAGCCCGGAGTACAGGCTGGGGCTCACGCAGCACGGCGCTGTGCTGAGAGGCAGGGCCAGCTGTGATGCAAGGAGAGCGAGTTTCTCAGTAACACGTGGGCGTGGAAAGCCCTGCCTGCAGACTCACAGCAGCCCGCTGCAGACTTCTGTTACTAGAAGCAGGCTGACCACAAAACTTTCATTGAGAAGGCCTCGGCCAACAGCTGGAGCAGAAGGCTGCAGCGCCCCGTGACTTCCTGCGCCCCGCAGGCAGGGCTGCCAGCAGGATCCGTGCCCCACGAGCGGGAGCCATGCGGCAGGATCCGTAGCCCACGGCTCCGAGCGCTGGTCCTGGCCTGGAGGCTTGCCAGAGCCTCAGACAGAAGCCGGGGCTGGGGCTGAGCTGGGAGCCCTGCAGCTTGGGACAGGTTATTTTATTTCACAGCACGTGACTGCCTGGGCAGAACCGGACGATCCTGCTCAGGCCCTCGCTTCTGCGAGGCCAAAAAGTGGCTCTGAGAGCACTTCCGTGCCCTTTACACAAAGCCATCCTATAACGATTACCTTTGCTGCCCTCAAAGGCAGCGAGAAACCTTTTCCTTCCTCCTCACCCAAGCAGGCTGCCACAGCAGCCTAATTCTCCATCCTGCTCACTGCTTCCTCCCGGCCCTCCGGAGAGGCTGCTGGCTGGGGGGTAGACAAGTGTTCCAGCTCGTACTGCCCGTCCCCAGCAGCCCTCGGCTGCCCCGCTGCCAGCTTTTTACTCTTCTTGCTCTCGATGATCTGCTGGAGCTGACGCCCAGCGTAGTCTGGCTTGGCTGTGAGCGACGTGGCGGGCACGGCGAGCCCCAGGATTTCGGGCACCATGTAAGGCCGGAGCCAGCCCACCAGCGGCGTGCTGCCGGGCGTGTAGTGGGTTTGCTTGTGGTAGAAGAGAAGTCCGTCGACCTGCAGAAAGGAGAGAGAGCGGATGAGAAGCCCGAGCTGGAGGCTTTTACAGGTCAATGAGAGCGCCAGACGGCGGCGCCGCTCCTCACTCACCGGCCAAAGCCACCAGCTGGATCGTTTTTCCTCAATAAATAGCGGAAGGGAAAGGGGAAACCCGCAGAGCTCCTGCCCTGGAAGATCAGCGCAGGCCCAGCGCGCGCTGGAAGGCTTTCAGGCATCGAAGGCAAACACTGTGAGGCCGGCGGCGGCACGGACCAGTGCTTTTCCCCTCGTTGCTATGATCCCACTCCACAGAAAAGCCACCCAGTTTCCGAATGAGGCAGCGCACAAAAAGGCCATTTTACTGGATTAGGCTTATTTTAAATAATACATTGGGAGAGTAATTAGCGGGAGCGCATGACGCCAAGGAGCCCCGCTTCGTAGTTACACTGCTACAGCTCTTCCAGCTTGCTTACGCAAAATAAATTCTTAATGCTTCCCGAGAGAGAACTTGTCCAGCGATCAATGACAGCTAAGGGCACTCAGGACTCTGCAGGCTGAGGCCCGAACTCTCGTGGCTGGCGTTTTCCCCGCGCCCCCTCCACGCCCAAGCCTCCTCACCCCACTTTCCCTGGGCTTCCCAGGGGCGCGCTCTGCGAGGTTCGATCCTGCTGCAAGACCAGCTGGCCTGGGAGGTGGTGCTCCTTTTAGCTCGGCCTCGTGAGCTCTTAGAGGCCATTTCCCTACGAGTAAGTGTGGCTGAGTGGGCAGGAGCGGGCGAGGAAAAGAGCCCACCACTTTAAGCTCTGTCAGGCCCCAAATGCTCCCTGGCCCCTCCTGGAGCCCACAGCCCCCAGCAAAGAGGCACCCGTACCGGCAGCGAGCCCAGGCACGGGTGGACCGTGCAGGTCGAGGTGAGTTCGGTGCCCGTGAGCCTGGCCAAGCGAAGCGCAGGCACGTGCCCACCTCTGCTCCCAGGCGCCGGCTTCCAGCAGCGCGGGCGTTGCTCACCACGTCACTAAGGCTGTAATTTTTGGTCACTGTTAAGAGCTTGCAAAATGATCCCAGAAAACGGGGGGGATTCCCGTGCTAGGAAAACATGAAAGCAGAACAGCAAACAGCTTGTGTAACCCCCTGGATATCTAAGTGCAGAGCTTCTCTCTGCCCCCTCTCCCTGCTTCCTGGGAAGACACGAGCAGAGGAGCCAGATTGTGCGGCACCACACCGCCACGCTCTCCTGGGCCCGCACACCCAGCGCATTCCAGCGGATGCACGGCTCTCTGCGAGCAGCGGGGACTCTCCAGCACCCGCAGGAATCTTTTAGCGACATCAGAGCCTGGAAACGCTTCTGCCTTCCAGACCGCTCCACAGAGCTTCCCCAAACTGAGGAATTCAGAGCCTGGTAGAGGGTTAGGTCACGTTCCTCCTCCCCGTGGTTTCTGCTAAGTTACTGTAAGTCCCATATTCATTTCAGTTTATTCGTTGGCTGCGTCCCTATCCTGAGTCACTACTCTGACACCAGCCACATCAAGATAAGGGCTGAGAGTGCCTCCATACGACCGGACCTTTTGAGAAACTGGCCGGGAAGGATTTCATGTGTCAAAGCCATGCTTTCCAGATTTTAGGTGCTCGATAGTATGCCTCCTCCTCCACATCGGGTTTTCTGAGAGACTTTGGCTCCCCCTGCCTTCCTAGAAACTCGCATGCTGTTTTACTCAGATCCGTGGGTAGCTCCTGAAATCCCCTCCAAAAAAACTCTCCGAACTCATTGCCAGCCAACTGATCCAAAGTCCACCGAATTCAATGGAAAAAAAAAATAAACTTCTGCTCTGAAAATAGCAAACTAGGAGCCAGGTCCTAACTCTGAGGTTACAGATTAACTCTGAGGACCCAAATTTGAAAGCCTAGTCCACGTCTGTCGCCACCACACACACAATATCCTGTTAATAGGCTGAATAACCACGGCCACTCCATGCCCAATAGGCAGCGAAAAGCCTCCCCTGCTTTCACAAACCTATTTAGCATGATTCATCACAGGATGCTGGGCCCAGGCGTACGGAGGTATCTATTACACTGCCCAGTCTATAGCAAGGCTGCATTTTTGCCTTCTGCAAAGACAGCAGGAGAAAGGGGAATGCCTATTTCTGCTGAGGCAGTCAGTTGAGCACATTGAGAAGTTTTTCCTTCAGGTTTTCTTCAGCTCCCACTCCCCTGTCTGTGTTCAGAGCGGGCGCTGGCAGTTTCTGACTTCCTCTGACGACCGTCCTGGCTTTAATGAGCAGAAGGCAAAGTCAGCCCTCACAGCCAAACGAGCATCCCCAAAGTTTAAACCTGCACTTAAGTTAATCGCTAACTTGGGCCGCACGAGCGCAAGAGACGCAGTCTCAGTGTGGCTTTTGGCTTCGTAGGACAAGCGACCCCTGTAGAGGCTGCTCCTGACCTAGGAGCAAGGCTGGGCGCTCTGCAGGAGCTGCTGCAGCAGCTGGAAGGGCTCCTGGCTCCCAGACGTTTGTCACAGCCACTGCGTCCCCCATCCTCCTCTGCTTTGGTGCCAGGTCAGCCACCAAAAGCTTCTGAGACATTTACGCCGGGGACTGCAACTCGCCACCACGCAGCTGAGCCGCTCGGCACGCCAGTGCCTGCCCTGCCCTTCCTCACGGGGCAGCAGAGGGGCTGAGCAGCACTGCCAGCCGCTCTTACAGGGGAACGACCGCCCCTGAGAGCCAGCCAGGAACGGCGGGAGCCAAAGGCAGGAGCCTGCCGGTTCTGGACAGAAGCGAGAAGCAGATCTCACGCTACTCCCTCTGCCAGATCCGGTGGCAGCAGCAGGACAGACAGACCCCTGCGGACACGTCCCAGCCATTTGCCCCCAGAAGGACTCGGGTGCTCAACACGAAGCCCACGGAAGCTGCCGTGAGCTCAAACACACCGCTCCTGCCTCCCCACGAGGCAGCACAGCTGGGCGTCCTGCACACGGACAGACGGAAGCAGCTCGACTGAGGCAACACAGAGTCTGTGGCAGATGTCAGAGAAAGACACCAGCCTGCCTACCTCGCGGGCCTCCTGAGGGCTGCCGTCACGCAGCACAGCGCACTGCACAGATCCTCGGGCCTGTGCCCCTGCAGCCCCACCTGGGGCAGCATATGGAACCGGCTCTGGCCCTGAGAAGTTCAGCTCTGTCATATTTCCACGTGAATGTGAGTTACGCTACTTCTGGAGGCAACCTCCATCAACTCTACCCTCCCCGGGGACAGTAAGGACGGTCCAAACGCAGGGAACACTGCGCTTTAACTCTCCCTAACTAGCTCGGCTGGACGCAGCCTGTGCCTGGTGACAGCCACCCACACAAAAAGCCTTCCCCAGGCACGTCGGCAGCACGGCAGCTCAGCAGGCTTCCCACAGGCCTGGGGAGAGCTCCCAGGAGGACGGGATGCACTCTCCCCGGGCTCTGGCAGGCACGCAGCCAGGGTGTCCCCCTGCGTGTTCTCACCTCGAACGGGAAGTCCGTGGCCAGCACCGTACACAGGCTCTCCGCGGTGCAGGGATAATTCTGCAGGCCCACGAATTTGTACTGAAAGAGTAAAAGAGAGGGTTAGAGGAGAGCAAGCTGCACAGCCTAAAATGATTCAATGAATCGAGCACTGGCATGGGGGTGGCTGAGGAGGAAGCGTTTCCCCTGGTTCAAGATCTAACAGGAGCGACAGGATGAAGGAACCAGACAGGTCTCAGGCATCACGAAATTGCCGGCCTTCCTGTCGCTGGCTCTTGGGGTCCCAAAGCACAGAGGGGCTCCAAAGAGAATCTGACCGACCCCAGCCTCCGTTGGGACAGGCAGAGGTCTGACGTGAATCAGAGCAGTAATTCCCAGGGCCTGGAGACCAAACCGAGAAGACCAAGTGGCTCAGTGGTGCCACGTCCCACTGAAGGAACAGGAAGCGCTCGCAGGAAAACCTCCCCGAGTCAGCCTGGTGGGAATGGCCTGCTGCTTTCCCAGCCTCGCTCCAGCAACAGCAAGCGACCTCTGCGAGGCAACCCGGGGATCGTCACGACCCCCGGCGTGCCCAGAATGATCTATTTCAGGTACCTTGCATTTACCATCCCTGCTCCAAACACCCCCCTCTGGCATTTTGTTAGGGGGGCAGACGGCAGAGGCTCAGCACACGGCTCCCGCGTGCCCCTGCCACCTTTCGCCGAGCATCCGAGGCGGCAGGAAGGGCTTTTCAGGAGAGCTGACCCTGAGATGCTCTCTTAACCAAAATAGAAAGCGATGACCTCTGGGCAGGATGCAAAGCAGACAGATGTCTGCGCCCGGCTGCTGGCTCAGCCAAGCGAACCTTTCCACCCAGGAAATGAAAGCCGAAACGACCCCCCCTTCGTCAGGGAGCTGTCTTCTGGATATTCTTGTTGGAGTCAGAACAGGATGTTCTCCGAACGCGGATACCTCCGAGCTGGCACAGGAGCATTTCTCCCCATTAATGAGGGATCTGCTCCACCCAGAGGCTGCTCTGCTCGGCTCTGCCAGCGTTTGTGAACTGCACTCTGCCAGCCAGGCTGCCAAATCCCCTTGTGTCTGTCCCCAAAAAGCACTTTCCACGCCGCTGTGGGTGCCAGGGCTGGCCTCCGCACACACACAAGTCTTCAGGGACTCCAGGTGGCAACGCAACGCCCACCCCTACAACTTCAGTGACCGGCTTGAGCCCCTGCTAAAGCTTTGTGATCCTTTATCCCCGCCTCGTAAGCCCGGACTACCAGAGAATACTAATTCTAAATAAAATTGTAGCCTGGCTGCAGACCGACACCATCCCTCTAGAAACCACACTGGTTTTCCATTCCACTGCAAGCGAAAGCTGAAAAAGGTGTGGAAGTTAGCCGATACCCTGCAGCCTGACCTCCCTCGGCACTTTGGCTGGAAAGAAAAACCCACGCTCATTTACAACGCTCCGTGGCTCTATTTACATCCCGAACATGTCAGCCCATCTCGTCAGAAGTACGCTTTGAAGCCTGATCTGGAAGGGGGAAAAAAAAAAAAAGGCTTTTGCCTGCAAACAAAAGTGCTGAAGCCTGCTGAACAGGAGAGCTTACCCCCCAGCCTCCTCCTCCTGCCAGTACAAAAGAACTTACCGGATTAATCCTGCTTTTCTCTCCCAGCCCTTCCTCCTCTTGGATCTTTGAGAAGAGCCAGAAGAATCTGAAGTCAGTCTGAGAAAAGAAACGGCCTTAATTACTGTCCGCCACACATCTGCACCTGCAGGGCCGCAGCTCTCACAGCCCTGGGCCTGCATTCACACAGATTTATAACGAGCACCCTGACCTTCCACACTTCCCTCAAAACACCCCCAAAATTTACCCCATCATCCCCGCAGCCACCAGCCCGCGAGCTGTAGAGGTGCTGCTGGTTAGCTCCAACACTCCACGCTGCGCGGTGAGCTCTGCCTGAAAGCCAGCTCAGGGAATTGGGAGCAGAAGTGAGAAATTCGGTACCTGGCAGTCGTACACAGGGTGTCCCCTCCAGCACATCACGTCGAGGATGTAGTACGTCTGCTGCGCCTCGCTGTAGATGCAGTCCAAGATGCAGTACACTGCGCACAGACACAAGGAGCTCCAGGCGCTGCCCAAGGCACCGAGCAAGCGCCAGATCAGATCTCTCCTGCACTAAGCCCCAGCGCAGACCAGGAGGTGCAGAGGGAACCCCTTCTCGTTCGCGTGGCCACAAAAAGCTTTTAGCTCAAAGGAGCTACGAAGGTACCGCGCAGCGGCACAGCAAGCGAAGGCATCTCTCAGGGAAAGGCGCTTTATCCATCGCTAACCCCACCCCAGTCCAAGCCAAGCCACGGTACAAGGTGGCAGGCTGTAAGCAGCTCTGCTGCTTAACACAAAGAAAGCGCTGAGGTTTAAGTGTCAATTAACCAGGCGGCTAATTAAAAGAAATGGTCTTATCTAGCACAAAGGCATCAGAGACCGTCCACGTCTAGGTATCTCCAGAAGAACACGGACAGCCTGAAGCTAACTAACCCCTGGCACCAGAAACGGGAGCAATCTGGGGGCCCCGGGGCGCAGCACTGAGCCACCACGCCTGTGGGTACGCGCACACGCACGGAGAAGATGGTGGCTGTCCTCTACCTGCCTCAAAACCCTCCTCAGATCACTCGTTACCTTTCTCACTCGTCGAATTGTGCCGGTTTCCCCCCGGGAGCAGGGAGGGGAACCTGTTGACACAGAAGCCGCTCTTGGTGTAAGCTGCTGTGGAGCCCTGCGAGGAAAAGGGAGACAAAACAACGTCACAGCTGGGCTCGGCACCCTCCTGCCGCAGCTGGAACACCCCCAGGGTGCTGGAACACAGGTCACCCCCACCCCGCCTGCCCAAGGAGGGGTCCTGGGTGCTCAGCACGGATCCCAGAGCCCAAATGTCTGCAGTTCTCAGGGGGTTCACGCCCTGGGGAGCTCGACACATGGGGCAGCCTTAGGTTGGCTGGCACAGGAGGGACGTAGGACGGGACACCTCTCGCTGCTACTGCATGGCGAGGTGTTACCGCTGCTGCCACGTACCCGGGAGGCCACGACCAGCGCCCGCTTCCCGACGGGACACACCACTGCAACCCACTCCTGCTCCAGGTCCATGGGGACGTCGATCAGCCACTCGGACAGCATCAGCTGTGGGGAAACATGGAAAAGCAGCTGGTAACAATGCCCCTGCAGTCATGGAAAACACACGGCTCAAGGACAAAGCAGGAAGGTTTTGGCTCCGTTCTACAGCTCCTCCAGGCGCTTCACAGACAACGTGTGTTGCTCACCAGGCCAAATTACAGCACCCAGCTCCCTCTGACTAATCTGTGCAGCAGGCTCTTTCCCTAAGTCTTTCTCCTGATTAAGCTTCAGAGCACAGCGTGGGGCTCGCAGCCCTCACCTGGGCATCCCGGTCCCTGTGCCAGCCTCACTTCAGCCCTTCGTTTCATTCATTTATTTTTAAATAGCTGGCAGACCTTAAGGATGTGTAATATTAGGGATAAGAGAACAGCTGAGCTGACCTCTCCAGGCCCCTCAGCATGTTTGGTGACACTGCCCCAAAGCCTGGGTGTCTTTTAGAGGAAACGTGGCACTGAGGCTGAGGAGCCCCCTCTGCCAAGGTTTCCCTTCCTTCCTGGCGCCCTAAGGGTGATGAGAGGCGGAAATCTTTAACGGAGCGCTGCGCAGCGGGGTCTAAATGCCTTTAGCGGGGCTAAAAGCCCCCAGAGCACGCAAGCAGCCCAGCTCAGCCTGTCCTCTGCGTGTGTAAGCGGCAGGAGGGCCGAGCCACAGCTCCCACCCCGTGCCAACACCCAGAGCCCGCCTCAGGCGGCCCCGCACCTGGTTGGCATAGCGCTTGGGCAGCTTCCTCTCCACCTCCATCTCCTCCTCCTCATCCTCCTCCTCATCATCCTCCTCCTCGCTGTCCACCCCAACCCAGTCGTTCTCTGCCAGCCTCCTGGCATGGTTCACGTAGTCCAGCCGCCTCCTGGAGGGGGAAGAAGAAGAAATAAAGGAACAGAGCGACACATCTACCCCCCCCCAGAGCCGCCACCCCCCCCCCCCCAGGGGGGGCGCCACCCCCAGCACGGCCCCACAGCCCGCGGGCCCCCCTCCCTCCCCGCCTCCCTCCCTCGCCCCCCGCGGCCCCCCCTCCGTGCTCACTCTCTCTGGAGGCGGAGGAGGCGCTGCCGGCGCTCGGCCTGCCCCAGCCCCCCCCCGGAGCGGCCCTTGTAGGCGCCGAGCCGCGGGTGCGGCGCCGCGGGCTCCGCCAAGGCCTGCAAGGCCGCGCTCAGCTCCTCCATAGCAACGCCCGCGCGCACTTCCGCCCACAGAGACGCCGGGGCTAGAGCGGCGCCGCCTCCTGCACAGCGCCCCCTGCCCGCCTGGAGGACTCTGCCCCCGCCGGTCGCCCGGAGCGGGGGGCGGTGGAAGGGGGGGGGGGGCGGACTTGGGGGTCCCGTGAGGCGGCGGGGGGGGGGGGTTACCGGGGAGGGGCGGGTGCAGGAAGGGAGGGGGGAGGACGGCCCGGTGCCCCCCCCCCCGGGGCGGCTGCTGCCTGCAGAGGGCGGCGGAGGGCGGCGCGGGGAGCCCGGCGGGGCCGTGCGTCACCGGGGGGGGGCGGCGGGGCCAGCCCGGCACCGGCACCGGGGAGCGGCACCGGCACCGGGACCCGCACCGGGACCCGCACCCGCACCGGGACCCGCCGCCCGCTCCGTCCCGCTGCAGGTTTGCGGGAACGGAGAGACGAGGGTGGGGGGGGGGGAGGCTGGGAAAGGGGGGGCAAGCAAAAAAAAAAAAAAAAAGCAAGGAAAAAACCCCAAACTGAGCAAAACAAGGCGAAACAACCCAAAAAAAGGCCGCTGCCGGCTGGCGGAAAGCCCCCCCGGGCTGCCTGCGGCAGGGGAGGCAGCTGGGGGGGTGGGGGGGAGAAGAGGGGCTGAGCGGTGCCGAGCGGTGCTGAGCCGTGCCGAGCCGTGCTGAGCCGTGCCGAGCGGTGCTGAGCCGTGCCTGGCCGTGCCGAGCCCCCCCGGTGGATGCTAAGCCCGGCGGCCGCCCCCCCGGGGGATGGTGCCCAGCAGCGGGGCGCCGTGCCGCCAGCGGGGCGTCGAGCCCTGAAGCGGCTCCCGCTCGCTTTTCGCCACCTTTCCCCCCAAAACCGGCCTCGGCTGTTCGGCCGCGGGGGCTCCGCTTGAGGCCGTCCTCCACCTTCCCCCCCTCTGCCGGCCCCGGCCATGGCGCTGAGAGCCCGAGCGCTCTACAACTTCCAGAGCGAGAACAGGGAGGAGATCAGCATCCAGGAGAACGAGGAGCTCGTCATCTTCAGCGAGGACTCGCTGGACGGCTGGCTGCAGGGCACCAACAGCCGTGGCGAGACCGGCCTCTTCCCGGCCTCCTACGTGGAAATCCTCCGCTCCCGAGCGGGCTCCGGCTACACCGAGAGCCCCGGCAGCCCCGCCGGCTCCCCCGGGCACGGCTCGGCCTTCTACGCCTCGCCGCCGGGCGTCTCCTACCAGGGCAGCTTTGAGGACGATGACGACGATGACTGGGACGACTGGGACGATGCCTGCACGGTGGTGGAGGAGCCCCGCGGCCCGCCGGGCGCCAACGGGCACCCCTCGCCCGGCCTGCAGCCCCCGGCGCCGCCCTACGGCCACCAGCCCGCCGGCTACCGGGCCAAGCCGGCGCTGGAGAGGCAGGACAGCTTGAGCTCCTCCAAGAGGGGCAGCGTGGTGGGGAGGAACCTCAACCGCTTCTCCTGCTTCGTCCGCTCGGGGGTGGAAGCCTTCATCCTGGGCGACGTGCCCCTCATGTCCAAGATCGCCGAGGTGTACAGCATCGAGATGGGGTCGCGGGGCCCCCAGTGGAGGGCCAACCCCCACCCCTTCATCTGCTCCGTGGAGGACCCCACCAAGCAGACCAAGTTCAAGGGCATCAAGAGCTACATCTCCTACAAGCTGACCCCCAGCAACATCAACTCGCCCGTCTACCGGCGCTACAAGCACTTCGACTGGCTCTACAACCGCCTGCTGCACAAGTTCACCGTCATCTCGGTGCCCCACCTGCCCGAGAAGCAGGCCACCGGGCGCTTCGAGGAGGACTTCATCGAGAAGCGCAAGCGGCGCCTGATCCTCTGGATGGACCATATGACCAGCCACCCCGTCCTCTCGCAGTACGAGGGCTTCCAGCACTTCCTCTGCTGCCGCGACGAGAAGCAGTGGAAGCTGGGCAAGCGGCGGGCGGAGAAGGACGAGATGGTGGGCGCCAGCTTCCTCCTCACCATCCAGATCCCCACGGAGCACCAGGACCTGCAGGACGTGGAGGACCGCGTGGACGCCTTCAAGGCCTTCAGCAAGAAGATGGACGACAGCGTCCTGCAGCTCACCAACGTGGCCTCGGAGCTGGTGCGCAAGCACGTGGGGGGCTTCAGGAAAGAGTTCCAGAAGTTGGGCAACGCTTTCCAAGCCATCAGCCACTCCTTCCACATGGACCCCCCCTACAGCTCCGATGCCCTCAACAACGCCATCTCCCACACGGGCAAGACGTACGAGACCGTGGGGGAGATGTTCGCCGAGCAGCCCAAGAATGACCTGTTCCTCATGCTGGACACTCTCTCTTTGTACCAGGGGCTCCTCTCCAACTTCCCGGACATCATCCACCTCCAGAAAGGTACGGGGGCTCTCCCGGGGGTGGCTTCTTCTCCCTTAGGGCTGGGGATGTCCTGCATGATGGTCCCACGAGTGGAGTGGGACCGGGGTGCAGCCCTCTGCTGTGCGGGAACGGAAATGGGGCTGGGGTTGGGGCTGGGGATGATGATGAAGATGGGACGAGGATGCATGGGGATGGAGACGGGAATGGGGCTGGGGTTGGGGTTGGGGATGACGATGAGGATGGGGATGATGATTAGGATGGGGATGAGGATGAGGATGGGGATGAGGATGAGGATGGGGATGGCGATGAGGATGGGGATGACAGTGAAGATAAGCATGACGATGAAGATAAAGATGACAATGAGGATGGGGATGATGGTGAGGATGGGGATGACGTTGAGGATGGGGATGACAATGACAATGACGATTAGGGTGGGGTTGATGATGAGGACGGCCATTGGGACCATCACACGTGGCAGCACTTCCCAACCCCTGGAGGTGCTGCTGGGTCCAGGCTCAGTTTTTGGACCTCCTGGGGACAACCAGGGTCAAAGTCTTTGCGACTACATCCCCGCACGTCAGAGAAGAGGACGGCAGGGTCCAGCACCCGGCTGCCCAGGGCGCTCAGCACCCCATGCAGGGTGGCTGGGGAGGGCAGGGGATAAATCCCAGCCGGCGGTGTCCCCGTGCCCTGGCCGGGTGTGACGCACACCCGGGCTGGGTGTGGGAGCGGGGCCGAAGTCCACGCACCCCTCCCAGGACACGGCAGGGAGGGGACATCCGTGCTGGCCGGTGGCTTTGGGGACAGGGGCTTTTCCCCAGAGCCCCCGCGTGGCTCCATGTCCCCGGGGGACGGCGCGGAGGAGCAGCCCTGGCCGCTTCCTTGCGCTCCTCTCCTCACTTTGTTTACCACCGTGGGCTGGATCCCGTCCGGAAGCGAGGCCGCGTGGGCAGAGCGGAAGGCAGGATTTGGCCTCCAACCTTTGCTTCCTCTGGGCTCCTCCTCCTCCTCCTCCTCCTCTGGGGGCAGCAGCAGCTCCCCGACCCCAGGTCCCTGCTGCCGGCAGGGAGAGGGAACGAATTCCCAGCCGCCGCTGGAGGCCAGATCCTGTTTGCAGGCAAACAGCCTCTGTGCTAAGGAGGGGGAGGAATGCAGGGCCAGAGCCAGGCGGGATTCTTTCGAAACCGAGCTATAAAAATAAAAGGAAGGAGGGGGAAATCTGGTGTCGGAGCATCGGCTGTGGCTCGGGCACTCTCCGTCCCCGGGATGCTGCAGTCAGCAATGTCCTGCCTGGCTCTCCAGCTCCCCATGCAGCTATCAGCCCAAGCTGCGCTTTGTAGCAAAGTTTCTTTCAGGAGCTCGCCCCAGCTGCCAGCTCCGAGGCAGGGCTGTTATCAGCTGGCAGCGGCAGCGGTGCAAGGGTTGCGTGCGCTGATGAACCGCCCAAGCACGCCGCTCGCCCCGTGGAGAGCTGCTCCTGGTGGGAAGCAGCTCGGGGCTCTCGGGAGCTGGGGCTGGAGGGGCCGGGGGACCCCAAACGCATCCCCGATCCCTTTAGGGGATGCCGCAGGTCCCCACCAGCTCTCACTCTGCCCTGCCTCGCCAGGCGCCTTCGCGAAGGTGAAGGAGAGCCAGCGGATGAGCGACGAGGGCCGGATGGACCAGGAGGAGGCGGACGGGATCCGCAAGCGCTGCCGCGTGGTGGGCTTCGCCCTGCAGGCCGAGATGAACCACTTCCACGAGCGGCGCGTGGCCGACTTCAAGAGGATGATGCAGTCCTACCTGAAGCAGCAGATCATCTTCTACCAGCGCGTCAGCCAGCAGCTGGAGAAGACGTTGCGCATGTACGACAACCTCTAACGCCCCCCCGACGTGCCTGCTTGCTGCCCCTCCGAAACCACGCAGTTTTCTCTCCGCGGCCTTGCAGAGCTTCTCTGTTTAGGGGGGCTGAGGACGAGTGGGAACTCATGACGCTAGTGACCAAATACCTTTGGGGTTTCCCCCAGGCGGGCTGCGGTGCCGTGCCACCGCGCAGCAGGTCCAGGGGGGACGCGGGTGTTTCCCACGAGACACACGGACAGCGACTTGGCGGTGCTGGTAGCTCTGCCCAGCCGTTTTTAGCTTTTCCAAAAAAAAACCACCCGTCCTCCTGGAGCAGAGAGGTGGGCGCATCCCGGCTCGCTGGGAGGAGAAATCAAAGCGGTCGACATTTTGCACACTGAGAGTTTTTCTGAGGGGAAAGGTCTTTATTTGGAAGAGAAATTTTTGTTTTGTTTTGTTTTGGGGTCATGAGATATTTTCAATATTTTCCATTTTTCGCAACCGTTTCTGCAGCATTTTTACCGATTTTTAAATAGACACAGAAGCGAACGGAAATCTCTTTTCTCAAGCACTGCTGTTGACTAGAAAAAGGGATATATAAAAAAAAAAAAAAAACACAAAAAAAAAACCAAACCAGCCCACAGCGTTTTCAATAAAACCGTCGGTAGAAAGCTTCCCCCGGTCCCTGGGAGGTTTTGGGGGAAGCAGAGCCACTCCAGGAAGGGCTCCGTGGAGGGGGCACGGCGCTGAGCATCCCTCCCAAGCGTCCCCCCCGGAGCGGGGCTGGCAGGAGGAAGGGAAGTGGCTGGGATAAATCACGCCGAGGGAAGTCGGGGCCGGCCTGGCCCCGCTCCAGGGTTAAAATTAGCCCCAGCGCGCGGGCCGGCGGGGCAGCGCGTGGAGAACAGCAGCGCTGGGGGGGCGGCGGGATGCGTGCGGCCCTGCCAGGGCCCCCCTGTCCCACCCCATGGGGACGGGCATGCCGTAGTGCAGACGTGCTTCCTCCTGCATCCCCGCCTGGGGCTGCCCCAGTTTGTCCCGTCCCCATCCCACCCCGGGTAATCCCTCCACATCTCCATCCTGTCCTATCCCGTTCCCATCCCATCCCTGTCCTGCCCTGTTCCCATTCCTCCCCATCCCACCTTCTCCCCATCCTTCCCTGGTCCTACCCGTCCCCATGCCCACCCTACTTTGGCCCCATCCCCATCCCTGTCTCCAACTTATCCTATTATACCCGGTCCCCATCCTACGTCGGCTCCGTTCCCCATCCCACCCCGTCCCCACCCCTGGTCCCAGTCCCCCCTGGGGAGGACAGTGTGGCCCTACAACTGTCCCCTGCCGTCCCCATGAGGCAGCCAGGGGACCGTGAGGCGACTCGAGCTCGGGGACACCGCAGCCTGCAGGTCAGACACGGGGCAGGCAGCAGCTATAGGGACCGCCTGCCTCCATCCTGCCCCGCTCAGCCTCGCAGGGCGCGGTGCAGGCGGCGATGCCCCAGTGCCCGCTGGCAGCGGATGTGGAACCCGCCCGGCCGGTCGGCGAGGACGGGTTTTGGCAGCGTGCAGGGAGCAAGACCGGGCAGCATGCGGCGTGCTCCTCGTCATCGCCGCGTTCCTCAAATACTTGGGGATGTGACCCCGGCGCAGCACCAGCAGCCCGCGGCGCTCCTCCGGGCGGGCAGCAAGAGCTGGTGCCAGCGCTCAGCGCTCTCCTACAGCCAGCCCGAGGTGTTACCGGGGTTGGCAGCACCTTGGCCACGGTGCCATTGACCATATTTAATGGCAAAGAGGGTTGGCCAGCGCTCCCTGTCCCCCTGGTGCTGGTGGTCCCCTCCGATGGGGCGGCAGGGCTCATCCCGGGATGCCTCCCCGGATTTCAGTGTCTTTGGGCGGGTTGTTTTTGCAGGAGCTCGTCCCTCCGTCACTGCCTGCCTGCCTGCCTGCGAGCTGCTGGGTGTGGAGGCGCGGGTCAGGCTGGATCTGTCTTGAATTTCAATGCGCAGCCGGGGTGGAGCGCTGCCGCAGCTGCCCGGGGGAGGCTTTGTGCACCCGGGGCTGGTGGCCAGGTCCCCGTCTCACCATCCTTCGCTTGCCAGGGCCTGGGGAGCTCCCGTCCTGCAGGCTGCAGGCACGGGCTGCCGAAATGGGGCACGGAGCGCTCCGGGCACCCTGGGGTGCCGGGTTCGGCTCTGAAGGGTGCCGGGCCCCGGGAGCGGGGATGGAGCCCAGCCAGGAATGGAGCCTCCCGCTCCTTAAATCCCTGCGCCTGCATGGGAGGTTCCCAAAGCCACCCGAGCCAATCTGCCCTGGGTGGTGTTGAAAGAAACCTGTTTGGCTTGGTGTTTTTTCGCCTTTCAATAGGTGTCTGAAATCCAGCCCGTGTAACCGGGCCGCGACTGATCTCCTCGCCCTGCCCGCTGCCCCAGCTCCTGCCCCCAGGGGTCCCATGGGGGGCAGCTGGAAGCTCCCTGGTGCCCCACAGAGCCAGGTGGGCACCCACAACCAGGATCCTCGGCCCCAGGCGGGCTGCTCGGGGTGCAGGAGGTGGCACCGTGGCCAAGGGACACCGGCTCTCAGCCCCTTGGTGGCTCTGCACTGGGTGGTGCTCTGCGGGGGATTTGCTGCCAGCACAGCCTGGCCCCACAGAAGCGCGCTCAGCGCTGGCGTCTTGCAGGTTGCTGCCTGTCCTCTCGTGACCCCAGGAAGCGGATATTTCCCGGCAGCGGGCAGTAAAACCACCAGCCTTTAAAATAACCCACTTTGCTCCTCAAAGTAGGCCACGTTCCCTCTATCGAGTCTCCTCGGGGTGTGCTGCTTCGGCGAGGAGGTGGGGGCTGCTGCGAGCAGCCGGGAGGGGCATGGAGCGGGAGGGAGGGCAGGGAGGGCCGGCAGGGGTTTTGGGGAGCAGCAGGCGGGTCAGGGCTGGGGCATGCGGGGATGGAGCCAGGACGGCTGCAGGACGGCAAATAGCGGGTCATAAATGCAGCTGGGCAAAGGGCTGGTCCTACAAACGTCCCGGCTTTGCGGCCCCAGAGTGATTTTTCTAGGATGGAAGGGGATATGGGACATCCCGGCGGCGTTTCAGCCTTGCCGCAGCATGCTGAGAGCAGGAGGTGCCCCGCCAGGAGGCACTCGGCTGCAGCCCCGCGGGGTGTTTTTGTTGGGCCCCATCCTGAGCCCAGCACTCAGTTTTTCCTTGGATAATTTCTATTTAAGCGTTCAGGCCGTCAGCCCGGGGAAAAGTTGAGCCAGAGCCCGGGGCTCGGCCTGCCACCTCCAAATGCTGCTCTGCAGCTCGCCGGGCTTGGCAAGGAGCGGCGCTGGGAGGGAGGCGGCTGGGGCAGACCGATTTTGGGATGCCCCTCGGGAAAAGGCACTTTATTCCCTGCACTTCTGCCATCCTGGAGTATACAGTGGGAAAACATGTCAGGTCCCGTGTCCTGCTCTTCTTTCCGGCTTCCGAGCCTTTTTTCCAAGTGGGTGGGGACCCCTTGGAGTCCCTCGGCATTGGCCACGGGGTTTTTCCGAGCCTCTGCTCCAGTGCCTCAGCCCGCCTAGCCCTGGGGGATTTGGGCAGCTTCATTCTAAGCCTGACTCAGTGCAAGCCGCTCGTCATCCTCCCTCTTGCGCCCAGAGCTGCTCGCCCATGCCGGGCCCCCCTGCTCCCCCCCCAGCACCCTTGGGTGTCCCAGGCGAGCACCCCAGGGCTGCGCTGGCCTTTGGCCCCCCCCTCCCCTCTTGCAGTGCCCCCCTGCCCAAAGCTGTCCGGAGATTCGGAGCTCCTGGGTGGGCCACACCGGCAGCCCCCCCATCCCCAGGGTCCTCCTGCGCCCGCGCGGTGCCAGCTCCCGCGGGGGAGGAGGCGAGCCAGAAGGAGGCAGCGGTGATGGTGATGCTCTGGGGTGGTCTGGGGGGGGGTCCGGCCGCTTGTGCCCCCCACGCCTGAGCCCCTCACACCCAGTACTGGTTGTTTTTCAAGGCGGGGTTGGATGTCCGGCAGTACTGGAGGAGCTCGGGGTCTGGTGGCACCCCAGGACCCGTGCCCTGGGGCGGGGGACCCGCGCCCTTGCCCTCCAGGGAGTTGACAGTCGTTAGGGGGATGCCTTGGTTGGGGTCCGTCCTCCGGAAGGTCTCCTGCTCCGGCACGGCCCCGTTCTTCGCCTTGGAGGACGGGGTGCCCTGCACGTGGTGCTTGCCCGTCTTGTTGCGCTTGTGCAGGTAGAAGAGCAGCGGCAGGATGAGGGCCAGCAGCAGGAGGATGAGGCAGATGGGGATGATGATGCTGAACATGTTGGCCTCGATGAAGCTGAGGAAGGTGCCCCCCTCCACGGGGCTGGGGCTGGCGGTGGCCCCGGGGCCCGGCCAGGTGCTGGGGGGCACCATGCCCACGTCGCTGGCGTTGGGGCCGCTCCGCGCCGTGCCCTGGGGCCACGGCACCGGGGATGATGGCGCTGGCGGCGCCACAAGTAGGGTGACACCGTAGGCTTTCGAGGCATTGTAGGGCTCGGTGATGTACTCCAGGGCTGCCAGCGCTGGTGGCACTCCGGCAGCCGCCACCTCGAAGAGGAAGCTGTCACTCTGCGGGTGCTGGCGGGTGTCCCCGGCGTCCAGCACCTCCAGCCCCACCAGCCCCTGCTCCAGCTCCCTCTGGCTGAAGGTCTCGATCGGGCTTGGGGGCTGCCCTGGGTCCCCCGAGACCCTCACGAGCCGGCTGCTGTGGGGCGACCTGCGGATCCTGAAGACCGGCACGCTCCTGGTGCGGTTGGCCAGCTCGCTCGCGTCGAGGATGCGGGTGTCCAGGAGGGCCGTGGTGCCCCGTGGCCACACGCTCCCCGGCCGAGCCGTCACCAGGGCGCGGACGGTGACGTTCACTTCCCCGCTCCTGTTCACTCCCCGCGATGTGGCGAGGAACTGGAAGCTGTCCTGGGGAGAGGTGAGCTGGGTGAAGGTAAAAGTCACCTCCCCGTGGTCCAGCTGCGCCTGCGAGAAGCCCCGCGCCGGCTTTTGGTTGACCAGCACCTGGCCAAACCTCGGGTCCCTGGTGATCCTGTACAGGGCATCGCCCTCCCCCGGGAGGTGCCGGGGGGTCAGGGTGGCCCTGTTCACCTCCTGGGGCACCTCCAGCGGCACCGGGCTTGCTGCGGGCAGCACCACGACTTCCAGCGAGGTCAGGGTGGCCGGGTGGTGGCCGTCGGACAGGCTCAGGGCTAAGGACTCGGGGACACTGCTGCTGGTGGTGGTGACGAACACCACGTGGCCGGCGTTGATGTCTGCTTGGGTGAAGCGCTCGACGGCCACCTGAGGGTTGTGTGCGTTGGCCAGGTGGCCAGCGAGGGGTCTCTGGAGCAGGGTGTAGACCACGTCCTCTGGGGAGCCCTCCAGCTCGGCCACGTCCAGGTACTCCCGGGACAAGGTCACGGTGGAGCCGTGCAGGACCTGCAGTGCTCGGCGCTGCTTCACCACCCGCGGTGGCTTCCCGCCGCCGCCGCTCACCGTGATGTTGAAAGCTTCGGAGATGAGCACCCCGTGGCGGGGAGGACGGAGGGACTGCTGCGCCCGGGGCCGGAGCCAAGCCTGGAACTGGAAGCGGTCTTCAGAGGCAGCGTCCCCGCCGTGGGTGTAGGCCAGGCGCCCGGCGGCCAGGTCCGACTGCAGGAAGAAGGGCTGCGGCTGCCCCAGCACCACGCCGGCCACCGAGAGCTGCCCGTGGAAAGGCAGCCCCGTCACCAGGAAGACGACATCGTGCGCGGCCCTCTCGGGGACCGAGACTTGGCTCAGGAGGTTGGACGCGTCCAGCAGCGAGGTGCCGATCTCTGCCCGCTCAGCCCTGGCGAGCTGGAGGCCTGGGAGAAGGAGGGAAAACCCAAAGCGGCATCAGAAACAGAGGGATGTGAAGAAACGGAGAGGGATGGGGGAGGAAAATAGGATCGATGAGGCTGGCAAGACAACGGGAGGAAGGCACTGTGTGGATAGGGCCAGCAAAGGATGGACGTGGTTTGTCAGATGTCGGTGTGGTATCAGAGCTCATGCTTGGAGGGAGCATGGGAAGTTGTACAATTGTGCTTTTCCTTCAGACAAACAGCCTCTCCTGACGTTTGCACAATCCCCACCTCCCTGCCCGAGTGAGAGGATTGTGCAAACCTCAGGAGAACTTGTTTGTCCCTTGCTTCTCCTCCAGCCACACTCCGCACCATCCCCCGGGCTGATTTTTCCTTTTTTTTTTTACCTGCATTTCTCCATAACTGAGTCGAGCGCTGGGGGCAATTCGCCTCGAATGATATCAGCACGAGCAGGATGAAGGAGTCGGAGATGGAGGTCGGAGTCACCACGCGGAAGCGGATGGCGTCCTGGGCGAGCCAGAAGGGCTCCTGTGGCATCTCGTGCTGGTAGAAGATCATCCCGCCGTCCACCTAGGAGGGGAGAAAGCTCGCTCATTTCTGCTTAATGGCAAAATAACCCCAGCAGATGATGCCGTGATGCCATGACCCATCTCATTTCTGGTCACTGCTGGTGCCAGTGCTGGAGCCGGCGTGGGCACCGTGGGGACTTGGTTTGGCTCCACCAAGGAGGCACCTTTCCGGCAGGAGCTTTTCACCCAGCAAATGGGGTGGGACCCCCGAGCTGTGGGGCTGATGGAGGGTCTCCTGGAGGAGGCGAGACCTCACCTGGGCTTGGGTAAAGTTCCTGACTTCGCCCCCGCGGGCGGTGCGCAGCCGGCCAAGGCGCGGGGCTTGCTCGATGCTGTAGTAGAGGGCCGTGGGGCTGGCGGGGCTGCTGCTCACCGCCTGCAGGTTCTCGCTCGTGAGGGGTTGCAGAGCACCTGGAAAACACGCCGGGGGGGACATCAACCCTGCCCCTCTGTCCCCAGAGCAGCCTGGCTGCCGGGACCCCCGCGCGCTGCCCCCTACCCACCTGGGCAGAGGGTGAGGCTCTGCTTCTTGGCCAGGCTGAGCTCCTCGCCCTGCGCCCTGACGAGGAAGAAGTGCCCAGGGGACAGGTTCTCGCCGTCCCACAGGTCGAAGGCGAAGCCTCCATCCAGGGGCCCTGCAGAAAGTGCGGAGCTGGGGCACGGGGCAGCCCCCTAACCTGGCACGAGGGGGACCTCGGTGCCACAGGGCTTGGGGACAGGGGTGGTGCCAGGGGACGCCTCGTCCTGGACGTACCTTGGTGCACAAAGAGGACGAGGCCGCTGTCGATCTGCGCCTGGGTGAAGCGCCGCACCTCCACGCCGGGCGCCGGCCTCAGCACCACCTTGCCATTGACTGGGGGCTGGATGGAGAAGGTGACCTCCGCCGCCGGGCTGTCCTCGTCCTCGGCACGCAGGGTCTGGGGGCCGATGGTGGCCGTGGCACCCTTCCGCAGCTGGGGGACAGGGAGAGGCTGTAACCCCCCCCGGGCACCCCGGCCATCCCCAGCCCGTCCCTGAGTGCTGGTGCCTTGCACCAGGAGGCATGTCTGCGCCACACAAGGGCTCCTTGTGCATCTGCTGGGCAAAGCACCCGTGCCCTGGCCTCCTCCCAAGCCCTGCATCACCCCGTGCCCATGTTTCCCAGCACGTACAGGGTGCGTGCTGCCCGTGCCGCCCCGCAGCCGGCCGTGCCACCCATGTCCAGGGACACTGCCACCACGATCCCACAGCACCTGCATTCCCCAAGGGGCTTTTCAGTCCCTGGGGCTCCTTCTGCCAGGGCTGCAGGGGGATGAAGGTGAGCAGGAGGCAGCACTATGCCCCGTTCCTAATCCCCTGCCCCATCCCTGTCCCGCAGACACCAGGATTAGGATTATTCCTGCGATGTCAGGTCCTGCGCGCCCTCCCCAGAGCCAGCTGCGTCGGGTTAGCTTAGCTTTTCTCCTCACTTTCCAGCTGGCTGATCCCCAAACATTTCTTGAGTGGGTGTGGGTGCCGGCAGTGAAATCAAATCCGTCAGCAGCCCCCGCGGGACTGGGGGAGAGAGGCCGGGAAGCGCAGCTTTGGGGAGGCGGGATGGGGGAAGCGCTGCGCGGGGGCAGCCTTGCTGAGCGGGGCCGAGCACACCGAGCCCCACATCCGCTCTGAATTATTAAAGCTGCGCTCCTGCCCTCCTTTTCTGGCTTATTATGTCTGCCCACACTCCGTGTCACCTCTGCGCTCTGGGAGAGCTGGCGTGGAGGCAGCGAAACGGCGCCGGCAGCACGGCAGCGCGGCGCAGAGGGCAGCAGAAGCCTCCCTTGGTGGCATCCAGCCACCCTCCTGGCAGGAGGGACCGCAGCCCGCAGGGCCTGGTCCTGCCCGTGTGGACTCTGCACCCTGCCACTGGCGTGCGTGCAGCAGGGGAAGCTTTGTGCAATCTCCGTGCCGGGCCCGGGCTGACCTTTAAACGCTGAAGTCATCTCTCTGGGAGCGCAAACACACGCGCGGCCCCTCCTGCATGCTGCTTGCTTTGTCCTGCGCAGGATAAACCTGTGCTTCTGGGTGTATTTTTTATTATTATTTTTTTTTTCCTGTCTTTTGATGGTTTTATAGTGGTTGGGAGGGAAGGTAGAGCTTCTCCGAGTGACTGTGCTGCTGGGCTGGCTGCGAGGCAGAGGAGGGGTTAACCCGACCCTGCAGGGGTTTGGGCACAGCTGGGGCAGAGCGGGGCTCAGTGCCCTACAAAAGGGATTTGCTGGAGGGGGGCTGCCTTTGCTGGGCTGGGGGGGGCTTTGGGGTCGAGGGCAGCATGGGCAGACCATGGGCTGGCTGCGGATGGGGACCCCAAACTTTGCAGGGCAGCCCCCCCTCCGCCTTCCTTTGGGGTATCCCTGCTGGGGTGGGAGATGGGGGGCTGCTAGGGAAGCAGGGCGCGAGGAGCGGTGAGAAACCCGCCTGAGCCCCGCTGCGTGAGCCAGCCGCCAGCAGCCGCCGCAGCGGGACGATGCTCCCACCTTGTGGACAGCTTCAGCATCGCCGGGGGAGGAGGAAGAGGAGGAGGAGGAGTCGGAGAAGCCCTTCCAAGGCCGGCCCCAGCCCCTGTTTACCGGTGCCCCCCCGCAGCCCCTTACCTGCAGCCCGGCGTTGATGCGCAGCCGGGGCCCCGCCGTGCGCCGGGGCGCGATGGCCACGAAGATGGTGCGGGGCTGGCTCTGCCGGCCGCTGTCGGAGGCGTTGGCCACCAGGGTGAAACTGTCGGCCCGAGCCCGGGGCACGTCCTGCCTGTATTGGACCTCCTGGTTCTCCACCTGCGGGGCAGGGGCTGGCTGAAGGGCCCGGCTGCGGGGCGCGGGGGGGGGACGGCCCTTGGGCACGGCCCCGGCACCACGATAGGGAGAGGGGCTGGCACCGGTGCTCTGCCCGCATCCCCTCCCCGTGGCCCCCAGCGTTGGGTTTGGGCTTTCCCCCCACCACACCAGACCCGGACGGGGTGAACCTGCCACCCTAAAACCCTCCATCCCAGGGGCAGCCCCCCTGCAGCCTCCCCGTGGCCCCAGCCCCGTACCTCGCTCCAGGTGAAGCTCTGCAGCCTCTCTTCCTCGGGCCGCTTGGTGTTCAGGAGGGTGCCGAAGCGGGGGGGCTCCAGCACCCTGAACTCCACGCCATGAGCCACGAAGTAGTCGCTGGGGATGTTGAGGACGGCTGTGGAGAGGACGGCGGAGCCTCCTCCCGGCACCGTGAGGTTGCCGACGTCCAGGGGGATGGTGGCAGGGAGCACGCTGAGGCTCACTGCCACCCCCTCCAGGGGGTCTGCCCCCCCCGCTGTGACATCCACGACGAAGTGGTCCCGCTCCTCCTCTGGCTTGGAGTGCAGGTAGAGGACTTGGCCGCTGTTGATGTCCTCCTGGGTGAAGGACTGCACGGGGTCGAGGCTGGGCGGCTCGTCCGAGTCCCGGCCGTGCTGAACCATCACCAGGAAGCCGGAGGCCGGGGGGCTGCTCACCAGGTAGACGATGTCCTGGGGGGGGATCTCTTCGTGGGCCACCTGGGAGCGTGGGGGAGGCACGGTGTGAGTGTGGGGGCCAACATTTGCCAGGGGTTGCTCTGAGGGTCATGGCAAAGCCAGACCTGGGCTCTGCCCCTGGGCAAAGCCTGACGTGGGCACAAGTCCTTTGGTCATTGCAGGTGGGGGTTAAATAGCCCCTCTGCAAGTCTGTTGTCCGGGGAGGTGATGTGGGTTTTGGGGAACAAGCAGAGAGGGGGATACTCACCAGTAAGTGCTCCTGCTTGATCTCGGCCGCCTCCCCCTGGAAGACGTGTATCTCCTTGTTGTTGACAATGCGCAGGGGGCTTGGGTGGGTGTCCAGGAAGATGGTGATGGCCAGCGTGTCCTCCACCGCCACCTCGTTTGCTTCCACGGTGAACTGGAGCTCATCCCGGGCGTTCCTGCTCCCGTTGTGGCGGTAGGAGACCTCTCCTGCCAGCAGGTCCCTCTGGGAGAAAGCCATAACCGGCTGCCCCCCTCTAAGCACGGCCCCCCACCTCGGTGGGGTGGTGATCAGGAACCGTATCTCCTCGTCCGACCTGATGTCCATGTTGGTCTCCAGGCTGAGGACGGAGGCGTCGATGCTCCCCTGGCTCCCCTGGGGGATGGCAAGGCCGGTGTTGTTGACTATCTTGATGTAGGGCTCTGACGCCTGCACTTCCAGGAGGGCCGTGGTCTGGTGGAGGCCGTCTGAGACCTGCAGCTGGATCCAGCCCCGGTCAGCCCCGGAATGGACAAAGAGGATCTTCTTCTTCCTCAGGTCATCCTGGGTGAACCGATAGAGCTGGTGGCTTCTGTCGTCGACGGACACGATGCTGCCAAACAAGATGTCCCTCCTGGCCAGCACCAGCTGTGCGTCGGAAAAGCCCGAGTCCTTGTCAGTGAAGGCGATGTCATCCGTTGTCAGCAGGTGCTGCCCGTTGCGCACCACGTTGAACACCTTGCTTACCACCCGGACGGGGGTATGGTCGTTGACAGGCTGGATGGAGACCCTGAAAACCCCTCTCACCTCCTCCGCCTCGGGCTCGGTGCTGCCCTCGCCCTGCCTGGTGGCTACGAAGGGGATGTCGTCCTCCAGCGTCTCGGAGTCATCGTGCTGGTACAGCAGCCGGCGGTGCAGGATGTCATCGTTGGTGAACTCCGTGATCTCCTCGCCGGATGCCCTGCCAAGGGACGCGGCCCATGCCAGCCTCCCGTGGGCTGGCCCCTCAATCACTTCGTAGAGGTAGTCCATGCTGTTCAGGCTCTGTACGAACAGGTGGTCCTTGGAGATGACAGCCTGGCCCCCCTCCGGCACCATCAGCAGGACGTTGGTCAGGTCTGGCGCGTCGGGGTCCCCCCCGATGCTGATGGGGTAGGTGTACACGGGAGAGTGCTGTTCACCGGCGCGCACATGGAACTGGAAGGCGTCCTCAGCTTGCTGGGAGTTCCTGACGGTCGCGCTGTAGCTCAGGTGGTTTCTTTGCAGGTCCTCCTGGGTGAATGCGAAGCCCTCGGTCAGCCTGCTGCCCAGCAGCTCCAGGTTTCCCTTCCTGGGGGCCTGGATGATCACATAGCGGAAAGGGACTGGGGCAGAGTTTGGGTCTTCCAGCATCGCCTCCAGCTCCTTGCTGGTGATGTTTTTGTGCCGCTTGTTCTTCATCTGGAGGGGGACCATGGTCTTCATCTTAATGGTGGCTCTTTTAATGCTTATGAGAAAAGTGTTGTTTGGCAAGACCTTCTGGCCCACCTGGACGTCGAATCGTAGCTTCTCCACGACATCCTCCAGCCGGTGCTCTGGATCTGTGCTGAAATACTGGATGCGCCCTTGCTCCAGGTCTTGCTGCTGGAAGGACTCGACTCTTTTCCACTCCCCTCCCGTGCTCCCCTGTTTCTGGACCTCGCCATACCTGAGGGGCTCCGTGAGGCTGTACAGGATGGGCACCCGTTGTTTCACGGCGTTCGTCTCGGCGGACAGGTTGGCTGTGGAAATGCGCGCAGCCCCCCCTTGGGAGATGGAGAGGCCGGTGTTGTTGCGCAGGCGGATGTCGGGCTCTATGGCCAGGATCCTCAGGGTGGCAACGGGGCTCGGGACGGAGCCGTCGCTCACCTGGAAGGTGAGCTGCAAGTCTGTCCCGCTCTGGTGCACGTAGACTACGTTGCCTGCTTCCAGGTCCCTGCAGGAGAACTCCTCGATGGGCACGCCAGGCTGGAAGTCGTACTCCACGTAGCCCTCGTCCAGCCTCTGGCTGCCGTGCAGCTGGAACTCGAGGTCGTCGCAGGAGGTGTCGTCGTCCAGCACCTGCAGGGTGTCCGTGCTCAGGTGCCTCCGCGTGTGTGTCAGGATGGTCATCTGGTTCCCGTGGGGGAAGATCACCTGCGGGGCGTCATTGGTGGGGCTGACCATGATGGGCAGCACGTACTTCTGCCCCTGCCGCAGGCACTCAGGGACGCCCTGCTGGGCGGCCACCGTCACCTCCAGCACCAGCTGGTCCATGGGCGCTTCGGAGCCGTCATGGGCATACCGGACTTTCCGATTCACGACGTCCAGCAAGGTGAACTTCTTCCTGCTCCTGGACCCGGGGACGTCCAGCTCCAGCTGGCCGTGCCGAGGGTCCCCGGCGAGGGTAAAGAGAATTTGGGATGGACGGATGTTCGCAAGGCTCAAGTCGACCGTCGGCTGGACGTGTTTCCACTCCAGATAGGCCGTGCCCCCTTCAGAGAGGACGAGGGGGCTGATGTGCAGCAGCCTGCTGATGTTGGCCAAGGCGGGTGGGAAGCTGCTGTCTGGCCGGCACCCTTCCACTGCTGGCCAGGCATCCGGCGGAGGGGAGGTGGGCGCCTCGTCCTGCTCGTACGCCTCCTCGTAGTCCTCATAGTCATGGTCCGACTTCCCACAGCCGGCCACG
The DNA here is from genome assembly GCF_964034855.1 of Anser brachyrhynchus. Taxonomy (NCBI): domain Eukaryota; kingdom Metazoa; phylum Chordata; class Aves; order Anseriformes; family Anatidae; genus Anser; species Anser brachyrhynchus. Next base: position 9,386,063 of record NC_137706.1, on the reverse strand, counting down.
ATGTTCTTCGTCAGCACGGCATCCTGCAGGCTCTTCCTCTGCAGGTTTATCCGCAGGTCCTCCAAGCAGCCAACAAAGGAAGTGTTGCTCATGGTGCCCGCCGAGGTGAAGGCAAGGCGGTGCGCTCTCAGCCCTTGCAAGGCCTTTTCGTTCAGCCCTCCGATGAAGAGGTTTCCCCGAAGGTCCAGGTAGTTGTTGATGCCCCGGTTGGACGTGGAGGAGGCGTAGTAGTCGATCAGGATCTCGAGCTTGTGGGTGCCTGTGTAGACCTTGACGTAGTGCTGCTGCTTGTCGCTGATGAAGACGTTGTTGTGCAGGACGACGACGCCGTTTCCCTTGTTGACAAAGCCCCTCAGGCGCCCGTTGGAGACCTCCAGGTAGAAGAAGTCATCCTCTGTGCCCGCGTGGTAGATGAGGGGCGCGTGGGTGACGTCTGTGGTGACCACAAACTCGATGGTCCCTTCTTCCCTCGCGTCCCACGTGGGGAACGCCACGTATGACTGTGGCCCCAGGAACCCAAAGGGGTCCTCAGGCTCGGCAGAGAACTGCGTGCTGCAGCCTTCCTGCACCTCATGGAAGACCTTGGAGCTGCCATCGGAGGACAGCGGGGAGAGGACATCCAGGCCGTTGAACGTCACCAAGTGGAGGCAGCCTCTGAAGGGCGAGCTGGCCCCGGCGAGGTAGGGCAGGTTGAGGCCGCCGGTGCCACCAGCGTAGAGGCCGTACTGAATGTCCAGCTCCCGGACGGGCCCCGGGATGTCCACGGAGCTGTTGAAGAGGCCGTCGATGGTCAGCGTCATCCTGCCGTCCTCCACCAGCAGCTCCACGTCATGCACCGCCAGGTTGTCCAGCTGCAGCTCCGCTGGCGACTGCAGCGTCACCTCCTCCGAGCCCAGCCGCAGCCTGGCCTTGGGGGAAGGAAACCAAGTGGGGTCAGCACCTGGGCTCGTGCACAGCACCCTCCTGACAAAGCGTGGACCCATCCCTGGGGGTTTAGGAACGCTGTGGTCCCTCTGCTCACTGCCACGTGCCCTGCCCTGCTCTGCCCCTGCGTGCTCCTCCATCTCCCAGCCCCTTCCCCACCACCTGGGCTGCTCCCAGCCCCGCCAGCCGTCAGCCTGGGGACTGGCAGGGGAAATAGCAGGCTTGCATGTGTCCGCTCTATAATCCAGAAATGGGGTGGGCACCGTCCCCACGAGCAGCAGCCCGGAGCCTCCCTAAGTAGAGGGTTGGCCAGCGGGCCCTGAGACACGCGCTCTGCCTTGGGGAGCTCCGGCCAGCTGCTTGCTGGTGCTCAGATGTGGTCCGTGGCCCAGCCCAGCAGCTTCCGGGGAAGCAGGGATGTGTTCTTTGGATGCTCCCTGCTTTTTTTCCTATGTGGTGGGCACCAGCCCCGTGTAACCACAAGAGGAAATTTTGTTCTTCTGTCCTGCTCCCTTCCCACGCCCCAGCTGCGCTTGGCCTGTGGTGGGATGGGGGCGTTGGGTGGAGACCTCTCATTTCTCTGGTCCTCTTGGCCCATCCCTTCCCCAACCCCTTGCACTCCAGGGTGCTCAGTGCCATGTCTGAGCATGCAATGAGCACGGGGTGCTGGCATCAGGGTGTCCAAGACGCTTCCCATGGCCAAGCTTCCCTACCTGGGGGCTGTTTCCCCATCTTTAATATCCCCGAAGGGACTCGGGGAGCTGCGGTACCAACCTGCAGGGTGCCGGCTCGCAGCTGCAGCAGGAGGTGGTCGGGCTGCCCGGCAGCCAGGAAGAGCAGCCCGCTGCCCTGGCTGGTGTAGAGCTGGAGCCGCAGCCGCACCGTGCGCGAGGCGTCCGCCAGCGGCATCTCCACGTAGCTGTCCCCGAAAAAAGAGGCTGCGGAGGGGGAAAAGGAGAGGGTCAGGCAGGGAAAGGCACCCTCAGCCCTGGCCGTGTGGGTGCTGTGAGCCTTCAGCCCCCTTCCCAGGCCCCTTCCCTCGCTGGGCTGCGCGTCTGGGAGCTGCATTCTCCAGCGCCGGCCACGCGATGGGGCCCGAAGGCTGCAGCCTCCAGCCTCCCCCTGAACACGTGCAGGGAGGTGTGCTGTTAGCCTAAGGAGTCCTGTCCATTTCGGACACCCCCGTGCCCCTCGGGAGGAATGGGAAACCTTGCCATGCAAATCCTCTCCCCGCTCAGCACCGTTCTCAAACAGCTCCCCGTAGCGTCGAACCGCTGCTAAGGTTCGCCCCGGAGGCAGCGGCTCTGACAGATCCGGAGGAATAAATGCGTGCAGTGCGTGTGTGCAATCCATATGTGGATGTGGGAGCGTGCTCGGCTGGAGCTGCCGCTGGAAGGCGTTCAGCACCCAGCGTATGCGAGACCTCAGCGGACTCAGCACAATGGCATGCGGTCGCGAGACCAGGGACTGTGTCACAGGGCGCTGGCAGGAGGAAAAGCACGAGGTAACCACAGTGTGGCACAGCTTAATTTTACAGCGGTGGTGCTTGCTCACTGGCTAAATGCATGTGTGTGCACTGCACCCGCGTGCGGAGCACATGCTGGATGTGGCCCCGCGCCGCGGCGCTCCCTGCACCGTTAGCTCCGTGCCTGCGGGATGAAGCATTAACTCTGTCAAGACCTGTAGGATGTAAAAGTCTGGGGAAGATGTGCTGGGAGGGGGGGGAACTCATGTTTTCAGGCCACGCCCTGTGAGGTTTAGGCGACTTTTTGTGCTTTTTGGCCAGGCTGTGCCCTGTGGAGGGATGCTCCTCTGGGCTCTCCACGGAGCGTCTCCAGTCTGAGCACTTTGGGGACAGCCGAGCGGCCTCAGAACTTGCAGCCCTCCTTGCCCTGACACCAAATCCCACCTCTGAGAGCAGAGGAAGGGCCTCAGCTTTCTGCTGGGGTCCGGGAGAGCAGTGAGGGCATTGCAAGGAGCCTTACCCCACCCACGCCGGGCAGGGCGGGAATGGCAGCATGGAAATATCCAACGCCCGCTTTAACGGCCAGCCGCTCGCTCAGGGTTGCCAGCACGTCTTACTCAAGCCTGCTCATTTCCTGGTCCTTGTGCATGCCGTTGGCAAGTGTCACTTTGGCTTCCTCGTCCTCCTCACCCGAGCCAGTGACTCCCGGAGCCTTGCTGTCCTCTCCCGACCTGCTCCCTCCCGCTGCTGGTCTCTGCAAAACCAGCCCGATGGCCCTTCTGGCACCACGCTGGACGCAGCACATTGCAAAAGGCTTTTCCCTCTCCCTGCACAGGCATGGGACGCAGGCACGCACGCCCGCATTGCATTTGGGCCCCAGGAGACCTCGCCTGCACATTCCGTGCTGGTTCCCACTGAGCTTTCCCCCATGTGCGTGCATGGCTCCAGCTCCCACCGAGCCTTTGCTTTTGTGGCTTCCCCTAGCCCAACAAACGTGGCTTTCAGATGTTGCTGAAAAACAGCGCAAGGCTGCCAAAAGCGCCGATGCCCAGGGGAGAGATGCTGCTTGCAGGGGAGGGGACCCTTGCCCCGTTGCAGAAGGCGCTGGGATTTTTCTCCGGCAGCAGAGCAATGCGAGTTACTGCTGTTTGTCTTCAAACCTTGTTGCAGCACCCCTCTGCTCCACAGCCCGGCCAGGAGGTGCTCGAAGGCAGCTCTCACATCTTGCAGCAGTCTGTCAGGACCGTGGTTTAAAGCCGAGGGTGACAAATGTGCCGTCTTGTCCCCAGAAGGGGATGCCCCGGCTGGCCCTCGCACCCCACGTGGAGAGAAGCAAATCCTCGCATCCGGGGGCAAGCCCCTGGCCGCCCCGTTCCCCCCGGCTAAAAATAATTCCCGTTCCCAGCTGCAGGGTCCCGCAGGAAATCGCTGCCCTGCGCCTCGCCAGCCCCGTAGAAAGGCGGCTGCGGAGGCGAGTGGGGCCCCCGTCACAGTTTCCGAGCAGCCGGCCAGCAGCCAGCAGATTATAGGCTGCACTGTCTTTTTATTTCTTCTTCTTCTTCTTTTTTTTTTTTTTTTTTTTTTTCATTGAAAATAACAAGGAGGAAAGCCAAAAGCCAGGCTCTGAGCAAACCCCGGGCGTGCTCCGCTCCTCTGGGGCCGGGCGAACAAGCGAGGGCTCTGTGCGCATTGGGCGCCCGCCCCAGCCGCCGGCCACGCGCCGGGTCTGGGATGCCCTGGCCTGCTTCCCCCTGCCTCGTCCCCTTTCCATCGAAAACACAGCTGCTTGGGCCCCTCCGGCTGTTTTCTAGTGCCTGGGGACGGCGCTGGGACAAGCAGTGCTTGTGGCAGGGGGACACACATCCTTCCCCTGTGCCTGGGGTGTAGGGGACCGCGTCCCCACTGGGAAGGATGCTGAGGACGAGTGGAGGAAAGCCTGCCCAGAGGAAGGCAGGCTGGCTGCTCAACAAGGCTTCATTCAGGCTGCCCGAGCAGGAAGGGGCCGTGCGCCCGCCTGTGTTTGCAGGGAGGGGACTGGAATTCGTTAAAGCAACCTTTTAATTGCACCCCCAGCTCCAGGGCGGGGGCCGGGGGCGCCTCGTGCGTGCACACCCCACCTGAAAGGCTCTCTGTGTCCTCAGCCCTTCCCTGCCCCGGCCTTCCTGGGGTGGAAAATCAGGTGTGGAGCGAGGGCTCCTTGTCCCCACCAACAGCCCGGTGTTTGTGCTTCGCCTCGAACAAGCGGCCCCTGTGTGCCGGGGCTGGCGAGCCCCTCGCTGGCAGCCGCTGCTCCGGGACGCCCCAGCCTGGTGCATTCCTCCTCCGCAGCGTCAGCGGGCTCCCAGGCGCTCAGGGCCGGGGTTTTGGTGACTTTATAAGGCAGCGGGCTCACCCAGCCCTCCTGCCTCCGCCGTGGGTGGCCCCCGGCTTCGTCCTCCCCGGGAGCTGCGGGATGGGGCTGGGGACAAGAGGGGGCTCGGCGGGAGGAAGAGGTCCCCGCCTGCCCCGCGCCTCTGATGGGTTTTTTGGAGAAAGGCTGCATTATGCTCCACATTCCCTTCGTTTTACGGCGTGGTTTTATTTATGGCCGGGGAAGGAAATGAGCAGCCTGCGAGGCGGGCTAAGGCAAACACAGCCGGTGCGCAGAGGCCCCGGGGTTTGGCTGGGGCTCGGCTGGGAGCATGGGGGCCCCAAAGCCCCCTCTGGGGATGGGGGGGGGCTGGGGGCTGCTGGCTGCAGGGCTGACGAGAGACCCCAGATGGGTACAGCGGGGAAATCCCCGTGCAACAGGGTTGGGCGGCATGGGAGCTGGCCCTGAGCATCCGATCTCGACGGGGACCTCAGGGATGTCCTGCAGCAAGTTTTTGGAGCAGCTGGAGGAGCTGCTGCCTCGTTTCCCCCCCTGCTGGCATCGGTGAGAGCCCGTGGCATGGAGGAAGGCTTTTCCTCCTCATCCCTGCTCCTGTGTTTTCTCCTGCAGGCTGCGAGCATGGCTCCCACGGCCTCGTGCCAGGGCCGTGCGCGCTTCCCAAACCCCGCCGCAGCCGGACCAGGGAGCGGGGCTCTGCTCCTCACTCCCGCCCTCGCTTTCCAGGCGCAGCAGGGATTGCTGGAAAGCAGAGAGAGCAGAGCCGCCTCTGATAACGCCGCCAGCTGCGGAGGAGCCTCGCCACCCCCTTTTTTTGGCCGCTGGAGGAGACCCCCAGGGAAGAGGCACCGCGCTCTCCCCTGCACGTCCTGCTCACCCCACAGCACCCGCCCCTACCTCCACGAGAGCCTCCGCCTGTGTTTGTTGCTGCAGTTCCTTCCCAGCTGCTCTCCCTCTCTGCCTCCCCGCTCTCCTGCCCTGGCTCCCGCACAAAAATGCCTTTCTGCAGCCCACAGACTTCGGGGTCAGGCGCAGCCATGGCCCCCACTCGGCCCGCACGGCCCCGGCAGGAGGAAGGCGGCGCAGCGCTTTGCTCTGAAATGGGTCCAGCAGCCTTGGCCGCAGCCTCGCCACTCCGGCCCTCGCTTCCCCAGCGTAATTTTGCCATGATTCAAGCAGCCCAAGTGCTGCTGGCATTCCTTGCACTGCCCTGCCCTGCATGGAGCCACTGAGGGGAGGGCACGGCGCTGGCATCTGCCCCTGCAGCACTGCCACGGTGCCGGGGACCCCCAAAAATTGCCAGGGTGCTCTGCCAGCACTGCCCCTTTGGGGACATGTGTGCAGCTGGAAGAGCACACCCTGCACACGTGTTAAACATCCCGGTGGCTGGGGCGCAGCGTGACATCGTGGGTCACACCTGGGGACGAGCATCCGTGCGTCCGGCACATGGGGAGGGGGCTGCCCGCCCCTGCCGCACCCCCCAGACTGGAGCAGGGAGGCCGGGATGGGGAGGCTTTAATTCTGTGTGCTAACGGATCCGGAGGGATGCGGGGAGGCAGCCCGAGCTGGAAGAGGTGCTTGGAGGTTTTGCTCTGGGAGGAGAACGGGGGGGGGGGGGGGGGGGGGGGGGGGAGAAAGTGGGAGGATTTGGGGAGGCCAGCGGCTAAATGGGGCTTTTGTGACGGCCCCGGCAGCGTGACTCAGGCTCGCTGCATCTCCCTCTGCCAGGAGAAGTTGGCCTGGAAATTTTGTATCAGCCCCAGAGGACGTGGTTTCCAAACCATCCCAAGACGGGTTTTGTTCTTTCTTTCTTCCCCTCTCCTCGCTCTCTCGAGCTGCCTCTCGCCTTCTGGCTGCCAACTTTTCCCAACTCCACCCTGCTCGCGGTGAGCTCCGTGCTGGGGCTCCAGCTGCCCGGCCAGTCCCTTTATCTGGGAGCGGGGACACGGCCCCCTATCTGGGCACGGGGACACGGCCCCGCACCCTGACCTGCCCCCGGGGGCAGCGGAGCCGGGCGCCCCTTTTGGAGAGGCTCCCGAGCATCCACCCAGGACGGGCTGGATGTTACCAGAGCGATGCGCGGCTGCAAACAAACAGCCCGGCCGCCGCTGGAGAGCTTCCCGGCAGCCGCTTCCCAGCCTGGCGTGGGACGGATCGGCCTCGGAGCGCCAGGACAACGGGGATGCACCAGCCAAATTCGGGGCTGGGGGGGGAGAGGAGCTCCAGAGGAGCAAATGTGTGGGCGCACAGGGGGGAGATGCCAAAGCTGTGCCAGCAGCAACCTGCGGGTTTAATTTCCTCATCCAGCGCACCCAGGAAAGGGATTTGGGGTGGTCTGGCTGTAGCAGAGCAGCTGAAATCCTTCCTCTCCCCTTTCTCATGCTGTCAGGGGCCCCCTCCCCACCCTGCCCTCCCACCCCAGCCCGGGATTTCTCAGCCCCACGCCTTTCCCATCTCTGAGAAACAAGCCGAGGGCTGGTGTTTATAGAGAAAATAAACGCCTGCCCGCCCGCCCTCTATTTATAGCTGGGAGCACATACGTGGGGAAAGGGCTGGTGGCGCGGGGAGGCGTGAGCAGGTCCCCCCGGGGCAGGAGGCTGTTCTCAGCCACAGCTACCGCTGGCCAAAACTCGGCTCCGGCAGCCTCGTGTTCCCTGCTTCCCAGAGGAAATGACCCCCAGGACCCTCGGGTTTCTGTGGGATGGGACGCGACATCTCTGATATCCCAAGGCAGATGTCCATGTGGGAAGAGCTCTGCTCCGAAAATGTGCGGATTTGGTCTTATTTTCCCCAAAACCAAAAATAATAAAAGAGAGACGTCTTGACCAAAGAGATGGGATGAGGCAAAACAACCTTTGCCCGCACGGTTTCCCCTTCAAACTGTTGGCCGGCTGTGGGAGGTGTGCATGGCACCGTGCGGCCGGGAGGAAAAACAACCGCCAGAAAAACAAGATTTGGGCAAAAGCAGCATGGGACGTTCCCGGTGCCCATCCCTCCCTGACTCACGGCCCATAAAGGCTCCTTTAATAACCCTTGAGTCATGGCAGCACACGGGCCCTCGGTGCGGTGGCACTGGATGAATGCGGCTTTCATTTCCCCGGCGCTGGCGGGCACGTGCTGGGACCGGCCACCTTGAGGCCGGGTGGTTTTCCCCGTGGCTTTCTCTGCTGTTTTTAGCAGTGCCCGCCCTTCCCCAGCGTGCTTGCTGTCTGCTACCGGCTGTCTGTCCGGCTGTCAGGCAGCCAAGAGCAACCGCCAGGCGCGGCGCGGTTCCCCGGGGCGCTGTGCCGTGCGCCCAAGGGCGCGGAGCCCTCGGACACCCCGCATGGATGCTCCCATTTCAGTGCTGCTCCCTGCACAAGCTGCTTGGTGTCCGGGGATGTTGGGGCCGTGTTTGGTAAGCACAGGCCTGGCCAAAAATCCACCTGTGTGAAAGCAGCTTGGTAACTAGTGGCTTTTTTTTTTGAGGCTGCTTTCTTCTGGGCTTCCTTTTTCTCCGGGGGCTGTGCGTTAACTGAAAGCCTCCGTCCTCGTGCAGACTTTCCAGGAGCAGCGCAGAGGAACATCTGCTTCGGGAGGAGGGAAGCTCTCCCACTGCTCCTTGTCTGAGCTCTCCCCTTCCCTTTGCCCTGTCCCAGCCACGGGGATGGGCACGGTGGCGATGGGAAGGTTTTGGGGCATGGTTTGGGGATGAGGAGCCTCTCGTTCCACATCTCCACGAGGTGTGCAGACACAGGGCAGTCTCGGGCACGTGGGCACGGCTCCAGCCCGAGCTGAGGAGCTTTCCCAGGGAAAGCTGGGGGCTGAGGAAAGCCACAAGCCTGCTGACGCCAGGGGAGTCCCGAAAAGGAGCGAAGCAGAGCCTGGTGCCTGCAGGCGCATGGGAAGGGCTGCGCCGTGGCCAAGCTGTGCTTGGGGCCTAATTTAGACACACATCCTCTGCTGAAGCCCATGAGGCCGTGTTCCTGGGCAGCCTGCAACCTGACGTTAGTTCCTCCGGGCTGAGGTTAACCCCGAGCTGCGATCTTGGAGGAATGCACTTATTATACATTTGCCTGCAGCCCTCCGCTGCTAAATATAAGAGTGAGACAAGAATATTCCTCCCCGATTCCCACGATACCAGTTTGCATTCCCCCTCTGTCAGACTTTTTCCTGTCCGTTCCCATCAGCTGGAAACTTTTCCAGCTGCCCGGAGCCGTGACCTCAAAGCACGCGGTGCCCTCGCTGAGCATCGGAGCAAGGAGAGGCCGGGTCTCCGAGCACGGGGGTGACATCCACGGGTGGCAGGCAGGTGACAGAGCTGGCCCAGGGATGGACACGGGCTGCATTTTGCCCTTCCTCCAGCACCCTTCCCAGGAAGCTCCCGGCCCCTCCGAGTGCCCAGCACGAGGACTGGGGGACTCATTTTTTGGTGGCCTTGCTGGGGGACCGGGCGCTTTTTGCTCTCTAAGCACTTTGCTAAAGTTTCGCGCTCCGATGGCAGGAGGAGAAACTTCCTGGTGCTTTTCCTTTTCGATATACAGCTGATGGGCACAGGCTGCCCATTTCGGGCTGGGCACGGCAGGAAATTGGTGCAAAACCTCTTCCCCTTCTCAGCCCCAAGGGCCTGAGCTAGCAGATGTCCTCTGCCCCCTGGAGCCGCGCCCTGGCCTCGGGTGGTATTTGGGGGCAAACCTCTGGGTTTTGGCAGTGCCAATTAAAGCCATGCCTGCGCCTTGTCCATGCTCAAGCCTGGCAGTAGCCTCCCAGTGATTTTGGGATGCCACAGGGGTGTCTGCACCTCCGGAGGGTGCCAGGGCAGCCCTTGAAGCTCTCCCGCGCACAGGAGCAGGCAAGAGCCCCACGGGGTGGAAGCCCTGTCCAGGACCTAAAGGTCAGCGCTGGAAGGAAGAAGAGCACTCTGTTCATTAACAAAGGGATTTTTTCCACTCAGCTTGCCAGGCATCCTAATATTTTGGTGCATGAAGGAAAGAAGGAACAAGCCTGGAGGGAGAGGAGCAAGTCCTGGGAGGCCACCTGCTCCCCGGGGAGGGAACGGGGATGGCAGAGCGAGGTGCCCCAGGGCTGCTCTCTGCTTTTGGGCACGCTGGGAGGACTCATCCCCAGGGTGGCCGGACCCCACCACGGTCCCTGCTGTCCCTCATGCCCCCCAACACCGCCAGCCCCCCAGCGCCTGCTCCCACCCTGCTGTGGGGTGCCCAGAGCCATGCACTCAGACCTTGTGGTGCAAGGCAAGCCCCGTGCCCCACGCTGGGGTCTGCGCCCACCCCGGCGCACTGGATGGACAGACAGACAGACAGAGCAGAGCCAGGCGGTGAAGCACGCCCTGGTGAAGCTGCTCAGCTCCCTCCTCACCCACCGCTTAGCACCGCTAAGACGCACGGGCCCCATCCCACCCAGCACCCTTGGGAAAGCAGCCGGCAGGACATGGGCGTGCAGCTCCCCGGGAGACACGGGGCACAGCAGCCCTGCCGAGCAGCCCCAGCAGCTCATCCTCCAGTGGGACAGGCTGCAAACACCCTGCCCAAAACCAGGCAGCTCCTTGGAGGGCACCCAGGGGTGCTCACACTGGGTCCCCTTCACTCCCAGCCCAGCCAGCCCCGCGCTCTGCCCTGCGCCTCCACCGCCGAGCGTCCCCCTGTCCCTCGCTGCTCCAGCAGCAGGGTGGTGGGACGGGGGCTTACCTCCGCCTGGGGGTCCCGCGCGGAGGGGACCGTGCTGGCAGGCCAGCAGCAGCAGCAGCAGCAGCAGCGTGGCAGGGCTGCCTCGGGTGCCCATGGTGCCTCCCGGCCGGAGCAGCCTCCGGCAGCGCCCGCTTCCAGCCGAGGGCTGCCGCTACTACTATATTTAATAAAGTGCAGCGAGGGAGGGACCTGCGGCTTCTCCTGCCTGTCAGAAAGGAGGAATTCGCTCGGATTACAAATTTTCCCTCTTAAAGGGCTAGTGGCCTCCCGCTCCCCGACCCACCCTGCTCTCAAAGCGCCCTTGTTCCCGCTGGGGCGACGCACGGGGAGGAGCGGCGGTGCTTGTCCTGAGGGTGCCCAGGCTGCGGGGCGAAGCGGGGTGCTCCTGGGTGCTCTCTGCTCACTGCAACGCCTCCTGCACACTGCTGCCCGCAGGAGGGGCTCTCCGAGGGTCCTACAACAGGGTTAGGGCCATCGGGGTGATGCTCAGCTCGTGGGATGCAGGGCGGAAAGGCTCGGGAAAAGGGCTTCGTGGTTTCTCCCTGGGCATCCACCTTCCCTGGGGCCAAGCCGATGGTGCACACATCTGGGAGAGCTCGGACCCGTTTGGTGACAGCATGTCCCCACCCTGCGAGCCCTCACCCTGCTCTGGCTCACGTTGGAGCCCCTCTCTCCATCTCCCCAAACCTGCTCCTGGCTTCCCGCTGAGCCCTTGTGCAGCACACATCTCCTTCCGCTCAGACGTCAATATTTCAGGTCCCTTTCCCCCCGAGACACCTTTTGCTGATGGATTACGCATGGCTTGTTCCCTGCTGGTTTATTTCTAACCTCTTTAGGGCCCGTGGTGTGACTTTGCTGTCTTTGGCAGCATTTGCAACACCTTCCGGCTCAGAGTCTTCTCCAGACGTAATTAATGTGTTGTTTACTCTTGCTTTCAGATCATTAATAAAGACATTAAATAAACCTGGGATGTGCCATTCTCTCACTGACTATTTATGAATAATTGTCAGGGGCTCGGTAAGTTCATTAGCTAATTCTATTTAGTCTGTGGGTTACATATTAGCCAGACTTGCTGATTTGTACAGATTCAATTTTGCCAAGTATTCCCCTTCCTGCCTTTTATCTCTGGCTCTGCCAGGAGCTCTGCCTTGCTTCGCTTCCCCTCCGTCCCCGGCTTTCCCCCTCAGTTTTTGGGACCGATGGAGGGACGACATGCTCAGGGCTCATCCACTGCCATTGGTACTCATGGCCAGCTCCAGGCCGCATCCCTCCGAGCCCTTCTTGTCCCCTTCCCCAGCCAGCATCTGGCGGAGGCGATGGCACAGCCGGTGCAGGGTGGCTCTGGGGAAGTGGTACCCAGCGGGGTCGGGGCGCTGGGGGACCCAACCCACACGATGCTCAGGCAGGGCGGGGGCACCCAGCAGGGTCCCAGCTCCTGTCCTTGCCAGGGAGCCCCGAGCTCGCATCGTGCAGGGCCGTAGCGGGGAATAAAGCCCTGCCGAGCCGGCTGCAGGGGGAGAGCAGCGAGCGGTGCTTGGAGCGCGCCGCCGGCCCTTGGCCGGGGTGTCCCATCCGGTGCTGGCAGCAGGGAGCGCATTCAGCAATGCTGCTGGGATTTAGCTGCTCAGCAGCTGCCTTCCCAAGCGCTCCCACGATTTAATAGGAACCAAACCACGGAGTTTGGGTCCGACCTGGCCGAAAGGATGTCAGGATGGGGGCTGCTGGAGGGGCCCGGGGTGCTGCACGGTGCCAGCTGCGGGCACCTCCCCGCCGCGCAGCGCGGCCACAGTCCCATTGGCGCAGGAGTAGGACATCAACGAGGGTTTTTTTGACCCAGGCCAGGAATATTTCTGCTACCTGCTCAGAGAGAAAGCGATGGGAAGCTTGCAACATCTGGGCAGATGTGCAAGGGTTTGGGTGGGGGGGTCCCCCAGGGACTGGGGCGCATCTTGCAGGCTTGCTCCGTGAGGCTGACGGCTCCCGTCTCAGGGCGAGGGAGGTGGGCTAGGAAAAGGGTGCTGTGGGGATCTGAGGACTGTGGGTTTGGAAGCGTGTTGGTCAGAAACAGCTCCCCAGAGAGTTTCAGGGCCCCGAGAGCACCCTGAGGTGCTAATTGTCCTGATCAACCCCATGTGGGGTCTCACCTATGCATGTGTTTAAGCTCAGGTGCCTTCAGCCTTTGTTCCTCTTCACCAGGGGCAGGCGTGCTGTAGCTCTGGGCTGTGTCCTGCACATCTCAGGTGCTGTGCGATGGGGTCGTGCCTGCAGGGGAGGTGCCTGCTACTGGCTTTTGAGCCTTGTCCTGCCGTGCCTCACCCTTGGAGGGTCAGGATGGGGCTCAGGAGCTGCCTGCAGCATGGTGAGTAAACACCTCCTGTCAGTGGTTTGGCACTGCCTTGGGGTGTTCCCCCATGTGTGCACCGGCATGGGGGCTCGTTTTGAAGCCCCAAAAAGGCACTGAGCTGGAGTGACCCCCAGCAGCTGTGCTGGGCGATGGGGCAGAAAGCCTCCTGGTTTCCTTGTGGTTTGTGCATGGGGCTTGGTGTGAGATGGGCTGTATCCGCACCGCTGGGGCTGGGAGTGCTGCGGCTGTACTTCCCCTTGAGTAAAACACTTTGCTCTTCCCCGAGCACCGAACACATCACTCCCAGCACTAAAAAGGAAATCGATAAAGCCCATTTATTTTTAGCCTGGATTTGGGGTGCTTTGGAAGAGCAGCTGAGCTGCGCTGTGGTGCCAGCAGGCTCAGGGACCTCTCCAGGAAGCGTCCAAATTCTCACCCTGGGTGAATGCTGACCTGTATGTTCCTGGGGAGCTGCTCCAGGCGGGGGAGCCTCTCCTTGCCCCAAGCACCAGCAAGCCCCCGGCCTGCTAGAGCCGTTCCCGAGGGCCTGGGGGGGCTCTGGGCTGGGGGGGGAGCCGCTGCCTGGGGGCACCGAGGAAGAGGAGGGTGCCGGTGCCGTCCCCATGCCGGCGCCCAGGAGGTGGCACCAGCGCACCGCGGCTGCGGGGACAGGAGCTGGGGACCCCCCGGCCCAGGTGGGCAGGGGGCTGCAGCAGGCGGGGGGCGTCCCTGCGGCTTGTCCCGGGGGGAGGTGGCCCCTCCTGGCCCGGCTTAGCCGGGGGGGGGGGGGGGGGGAGGGGACACGGCCTCCCTGCTGCGGCACCCACCTGCCTTCGGGAGGATGAGGAAGGTGCTTCTCACCCAGCTGGTGAAATGAGCAGGGGGAGAGGTGTGGGGAGGTGGTGGCACGGAGATTTCTGGGCTCTGAGAGACCCTTCCCCATGCTGCATTCGTTCATCCTATCAAACCCAGCTGCAAAGCAGCGCTTGGGATTTCCACCTCTGGGTCCTGGTGGCCGTAAATTCCCCCAAAATTTATGGGGCAGAGTAGCTGGGATTTCTCGTGCGCTGGGGCTAAAAATCCCCAGCTTTTAACCGAAAGCTAATATTCTCTTTCCAGCTGTTAATTCCGGGAGCTGGGGTATAAATTAAACCTTCAGGCTTGCCATAATGATCACAAGAGTGGGACAAATGGCGTTTTTCTTCCCTAGCTCAGGAGGGGCAGCTCCTGGCTGGGGGACCCTTGTTGTGTCTTACCCCCAGAGCAGTGCTCAGCATCCTGCCGAGAGGCACAGCACCTCTGCGCCCTTGGATTTGCCCAGTTTGGCCAGAATTTGGTGCCTGATGGGGAAGTCTCCCAAGGCAAAGCACGGTTCTAGTGGTGCTCGCCCCGTTGTGATTTGTGTGGGTTACCCCCAGGCTCTGTGTGCTGGAGCCGGTGCCTTGCATGGGGCACGGAGGAGGGAGAGGGCCCTGGATCAGCAGCTGCCAGCTGGAAAAATGACAGAATTCAGCCAGGGGAAAAATGCTATTTTGCGAGACAGTGCCACAAACAAACGGAGAATAAAAGGCAAATTAAAACCGATAAAAGTGCCTTGGCGGTGTCCCCTTTAAGCATCATATATTTTTATCTTGCTCTGGTTTTATTTGCCGGAAAGGGAAACATAAAGGCAGCAACATTCAATTAAACCTGCCCGTCAGCGGGAGGCTCCGTGCCAGGCAACGCGGGGGGCTGGAGCTGAGCACGGTGCCCGGGGGTGGCACACGGGGTGGCACGGGCGGCTCGTGCGCCTCGCCTGCCGCTGTCTCGTGGCACGCGATGGGGTTTGGGAGGCTGTGCTAATTGCCATAGTAACGAGAGCCTCGCTCCTGGCAGCATCTCCTTCCTCTGGTGGGCTCCTCGAGGACATGCTCACGTCTCCAGCCTCTTCCCATCAGCTCCTCGGTGCTCCCCATGCCACCGACCCACCTGCTAGCTTCCCGGGGGACCCCGGTTGGGTAACTCGAGGGAGGCTCCTGCCTTATTCCCCAGCAGGCATTCATCAGCTGAGCCAGTGCTGGGGGGTACTGGGGTCTGCTTACCCCTGAGGAGCTCCCCCAGCATCCGGAGCCCCCGGCCAGGGTGGGCTGTGAGCATGGCACGTGGGGCTGCCGGCACCGCAGGGGTGTGCCTGTGGGCTCCCAAAAGCGGTGCCACCATCACGGGTGATGCTGGAGGCACATCACACTTCTTAATTCTTCCTCAGAACATCATTATTCTTATTCTACACTTGTTAAAAGGGCTGGGCGCATTCCTGGAGGATTTTTTGTGTTGCCAGGATGTGTGCGGTGAGGGGATGGGGGCTGCTCTTGGAGTGCGTGGTTCCCATCAGTGCCCCTGTAAGTGTGGCAGGTGCTCGGGGGAGAGCGGTGGGAAGGGGAATTGGTCATGGGGGAAACTCGAAAGACTTCTTTGGTTGGGAAATGTGAGCTTGCAGTGCAAAGACCAAAACGACTGGAGACATGAGGCATCCTGTGCTCTCTGGTGGGCTGGGGCCATCGTCCTGTCCTTCCTCACACCCCTCCTGTCCTCTTGCTCCCTGCTCCTGGCATTTTGCAGCTGGTGACGTGGGACCTGCAAGGCGAACACCATCCTGGGGAAGCCAGGGATGCCAGCTCAATTTCTGGGGAGGGGACAGAAACATTCCTGACATGCTGCAAGCTCCTTTTCCCTCCAATTCCCTGCACGTGTTGACATGGCAGCCCTCCCTTCCCCTGCCTGGCAGGCTGCTGGATCGATGCGAGTGGCAGCTTTAATCGGTGGCCTCCCCGGAGGGCAGCGCAGTGCGAGGAAAGCCCTGCTCGTGCTGCTTATCGGGGCAGCCTCACCTCCTGGCCTCGCTGCCTCTTCCCTCCTCGTTCCTGGGGTTTGCTTTGAATTCGGCCTCGGTGCTGTTCTTGGGGAAGGTCTCCCAGGGCAGCTGCGGAGGGGTGAGGATGCTGCATGGGATTTCTGTGCCCTCGCGAAGGAGGCTCCAGCTGCACAGCTGGCGAGAATGGGATCCGAAATTGGATTTCACTGCTCACTTGGAATGGGCTCTGGTCGGGGGGGATTACTGGGGATTTAAAGCTAACATATGTGAAATGATAATGACACCATCCCCCAGCCACAGAGCTGGGTGCTGTGCTGTTAAATAAATAAATAAAAAAGGGGAGCAATTTGGCAATTAACATCCCAGCCCCGACAGAGCATCACCGGGGGCTGGCAGGGAGATGAAAGTTTGTGGGATCACTGCATGGCTGTTTTCTCCAAAACACATGGGCATGTGCTGGCCAGGGCGGCAGAATGGAGTAAGCGGTTGGGAGCCTGGCATCGTGTAAAAAACCTGCCTTTTTGGAGAGGTGAGGGGGAACTGAAGTGGAGAGGGGGGCACTGGGGCTGCCTGCGGCTCCCTGGGCTGGTTTTTGGGGCACAGCAAGGTCTGAGGCTCCCCACGGAGGGGCCATCCTCCGGGTGCCCCGCACCCCAGCTGATTTTGGGGACGTCTCGGTGGGGCCAGGTGCCAGCAGATGGCACTCCAGGATGCGTAGCGCAGCCCAGCGCCTCGCAGAAGCCGCCCGAAATGGCTGCCTGGTGCAGCCGGCTGCGGCTCGGGGCTGGGGCTGGCTGCTCCCCAGGGGGCCTCCTGCCCCAGCCTCCAGCGGCTCCTCTCCAGGTGCTTCCCCAGCCTCTGCATGGCCCTGGGGTGCTGGGTGCGAGGATGCAGGGCTGCGGGTTCTCCCCCGACCCGGGCACAGCAGGAGAAGCAGCGCATAGAGGCGCTTCTTTTCCACCCCCCGGCACTGGGCTCACCCCTCCGCCTTCAATGCCAAGTCCGGTCCCATCTCCAGGGGCTCCAAATTGCTTCTCAGCCGTGTTCCCAAATGGCTCAGAAGCATGGGAATGGCCGGAAGAACCCCTGAGCAGAGTCAAACCCCCAGTGGCACGGGGCAGAGGGGGCTGTGAATCCCCCAGGCATCACCCTGCAGTTGAGCCTGGGTGCAGATGGGGCTGATTTCCAGGGTCTAAGAGATTAAAACTCCCAGCCATCACACTTATTTTCAGCCTGGGAAGCTGTGGATGTGATGCCCAAAATGCTGGCACCTGCGCTGCGGGATGGGGCTGTGGGGACCCTGCTGCGTTCGGAGGGCAGCGGTGCCCGCACGGGGGGCATCTTGTGGCAAGCACGGGGGGCTTGGCAATTGTAAGGAGAGCATCTGAGCTGCCCAGTGGCCGAGAGACAGAGAGCTCTCGGCTTCAAATAAATGAGCTGGTGGCAGATTGAGGCAAGGCTAAAATTAAAGCAGGTCAGGTACGGCCGGCGTGCGGGGCTGGGAGGCAGGGCTTCAAAGCGCGCTCGCTCCGAGAGGGAGAAAAACCTTCCTGCGTATGCAAAGGACATTTGCAGAGCTCTAATCCTTTGATTAGAACAGATCTGAAGAGAAACCGTGCTGCTGCTTGAAGAGAGGAAAAAAACCATAACTACTCTAAACTGATGGAAACTGAGCTGCTAATCAGCAGAGAATAATGATCAATTTATTGGATGCGATACATCTAATGATGAAATACCAACTGTCTTTCCTAATTCCTGTGACTAATAGAGAAGGACACAGTAAAAAAGTATCAGTGAGAGCAAGCTGGCGCGATAAGGGCTGGAAGAAATACTGAGGCAGGGCAGCGAGCACTTAGGTGAGTGCAAAAGGATGAGGAGCAAAGGATGAGGTGCCGAGGGCTGGGTGTGTGCCTGTGGTCCGTGCCAGGGGGCCAAGGATGTGCCTGCGAGACCGCTCGTGGCTGGCACCGTGCAGTGGCCGTAGCTCGATGCCACTCAGCACTCAGGTGCTGTTATCTCCCACAGCCAGTTAGGATTCCTGCCCCAAATGTAAAGCTTCGGTGCCACGTGGGACACGTCACTGGCTGCTGCTGTGGGGGCGAGCTTTGCCCCTTCATCTTCCTCAGGGCTGGGCAGGGAGGAAGGCTGATGCTTGAGTTGGATGCAGGCCCCCTCCCAAGACACAGAGGAGTGAATAAAATCCCTGAAGGGCTGCGGGACCCAGGGCCTCCCGGCCAGGCAGCCAGCTGCAGGACAGCTGTCAGGCTGCAGCTTGAGGGCTGGCTCCGGCACAACCCGAGAGCATGGGAACGCCGGGCTCGTGTAAATAGCAATTTCCAGGTACGGGAAGTATGCATAAATAAACCCAACGAGGCTCGACTGCCGTTCCCGGACAACAAACACCTGCAGACCATGAGCTTGCTGTGACGCACGCTTGGAAAAAAATGTTAGGATCGTCTGGCGATGCTCACCTCTGGCCCCATGCATGGGGAAGCCACCGGGCCTGGGGCTGCGCTGAGGGGCTCTGCTTGCTCCATCCAGCTTCACCCCAGTGGATCGATTTCTCCGTGCTTAAGGCTCCTGCCCCACCAGCACCATGCTGCAAATGCATTGCCAAATTCATTTCTGTGCTGCCAACGGGCTCGTGGCTGTAGTGCTGTTTGTATGAGGGATGGTGCACGACAGCAATTATTTCTGTATAAATAAGAGCATTAATGCTGCTGCCTGCCCCTGATCTGCTCAGGGATGCAACACGGTGGGAAGTGACAGCGGGAGGAAGATCTGACAGCAAAAGGCGACTGCACCCCTCTGCCCCAACCACACAGCTCCAGGGATGCTCCTGGGGTTGTTCCCTTAAACATCCAAATGGGCTCCATCTGGCCCTAATTATTGAAATGAGCTGGCAGGGTGATCAATATAAGCGGGTGAAGGTGGCCAGGACTGGTGCTGGTGCTGCTGCAGTGCTGGGGGGTGAGCTCTGCCTGCCTTTTTTATTGCTAATATACTCCTAATTGTGCTCTGCTCCGAGGCAGTGCTAATAAAACATGGCGTAAAAAGTAGGAGGCTTCGGAGAGTCAATCAAGGGCTCGGCGACATGCTTGGCAATTCGCTCCGGTGCCAGCCACTGCAGCAGGGCAGCGGGGGGGTGAGTCCTGTATCCCTGGGGGTGCTGCAGGAGCTGTGTCCCACGGCATCTCCAGCAGCCACATTTCTCCTCTGGGGGCTGCTTTTTTGCCCCAATGCCACCTGCGTCCACCCCTGGTCCTGCCACCGGGTGAGTGCCACCAATGTCATCCCCCAGGAATGCTTTGGTCTCAGGTCCTGTCGCCCCAACCTCGGATGAAAGGTTGTTAAAGGAGAAAATGGGAGGGAAAGGAGAGAGATGGACACCCTCTGGGTTATTTAATGTGCCTGCCTGTCCCTTACCGGGGCTCGTGGAGCCCGTGGCCTCGCTGCGTGCCTGGCATAGCTTGGGGACATGGGAGGTGACAAGTATGGTGACAGTGCCTGGCACTCTGGGGAAGCCTTGCCTGGATTGGACTTTCCAAATGCTTCAGCCCCGAGCATGGGGAGGCTGAGATGGGGCTGAGGGAAGGCCGTTCCTGCTGCCTCTCCTCCCGGGCTCCTGTTTTCGTCCTGCGTTTCAGCACGGAAATGGCTGGCTTCACAGCCCTGCCTTACGCTGCCAGGGAGTAACTTAACTGCGCTCTCCGAGCATCGGAGCTGCATTTCTTTTTGATGATTTCAAAGATTTATTAAGTTTTCCCTGGGAGAAGGAGGAGAAAAGAGAAAAACCACCAGCGAATAAGACTGAGGGAATAAACTGAAAATGTACGTGCGGGGCTCCGCTGGAGCCTTGGCTCGCCTCTAGCTGGAGCGGGGCTGCAGCAAAAGCATCCTCAGCTGGGCTCGGCTCCGTCCCAGGGCCAGCAGGTCAGCATGAGCAGGGAGCAATTAAAGGTTTGCTGCTCGTTAATAACCTCGGTGCTGGGGAGCGTCCCTCCAGAGCTCTTGGCTGGAGGGAGAGTGCCGTCAGTGCTCGGTGAGCAGGAACCCGGAGAGCTTCCTGGGCAGCTCACGAGCACCAGCCACAGTCCAGTTCGCCTCACGAGTTCTTCCCGATTAATTAATTGGCTGCTTCTATTAATTTACTCCCAAAGACGGTTGTTGGGGGATGAGATCACAGCTGGCAGGGACACCGCGGCAGGATGCGGGGTTTTCTGCAGAGCGAATTAGCGGCGTTTAATTTCACGAGAGTCCAGAAAATAGGAATTATTAAGAAGCAGCCGAGGCCTGGAGCTCGACCGGGGCCGCGGGTGGGAGAGGCAGGGCCAGACGGGAGCCAGCTGTGGACAAACCACAGTTTTTCTCTGCGCCCCAGCCTCTGGGGCTGCGTGGACACAAGCAGCGGTGCTGGGGGCTGCAGGAGCAGGCGGCACCTTCCTGGCACGGCTCCCCGTAGGCAATTACCGAATGTTGTCCCCAAATTTTGGGGAAATGTTCACCTACGTGCAATCCACACGCGTGAACTGGTGGCTTGGTGACAGCAGAGGGGAGGTCTCTGCTCGGGGAAGGGGCTCTGTCACCTCACCCCCTCCCCAAAAATGCATTTTGGTGTTATTTCCTGAAGCGTGAGGCTGCTGCAGGCAGATTTTGGGGGCTGTCCCATGCCGCTTACCCTGACTCCAGCAGCACCTTGGTGCGCAGGGTTCATGGGGGCTTTGCCGAGGGGGTTGCAGCTGAGCGGTGTCACCACGCTCAATCCCCTTGCGATGGACCTTGGAGGCTGGAGCTGGGCAAGTTTGCGCTTTTATTTCTTCCCCCCCATCACAACCCCTCGCTGCTTGCTGCCCCAGCCCCACCACGAAGCCCTGGTGCACGGCCTGGGGGTGGTGTGGCGAGGGCAGCGCTTTGCTCCCCCCGCTGAACACCGTGCCAAGCCAGTGGGGCTGTCAGGAAAAATTAATTTTTTAATTAAAACCTTTTTTTTTTTTTTTTTAGTGGTGGTGCTTTAAAGTCTGGGTCTGGAGTAATTATTAGTAGCTCTAGGGAGGCTGTGCTTCAAGAAAAAAAAATAGTCGGTGCTCCTGCAAAGGGATTTATCTGATTTGTGGCAGCGTGCAGGTCCTGGGGATGGGTTTGGGGGATGGAGGGGGCGAGCACCTCGCAGGATGTGGCCCCAGGCTGGGCTGGAGCACGGCAGCACCGCCTCACCCAGCAGAATCCCAACATCGGCTGCTCCTCTGATGGGTTCTGCAGGCAACCCTACCCTTTGTGCTCAATTAACAACTGCACCTCGGAGAGTGGGAGGTAATATAAATATTTTCCATGTTGTAGTAGGATTTTTTTTCCCCTTCTCGTGGTGCTGTCGTTATGATATTGGTTTGGCATCCAGGTGTCAGGAAAAGCTGGATGGCAGGAAAACCCCAACCCGAGCCGGAGCCCCTTCTCCTCTGCCTCTCCCCTTCCCCTGCGATGCTCCACCCCGGCAGGACCATTTACAAACTGCCACCGTGGGGAGCGTTATTAACAGCTCGGCTCCTCAAAGATGCAATTAATTATTCACCTGCCTCCAAATCAGTTTAAGCAGCTCCTGAGCTGCAGTGTAAATCAAGCCTTCCCGACTCGCCTCCCCTCTTTCCCTCTCTCGCACGCCCCGATCCCCGGTAGCTGTAAAACCGAGCGGTTTTTTAACCAGCAGTTATTGTAAATTACTGCAGCTCCAGCGCCTTCCCGGGATCACTGCTGAGTTACACGAGCCAGGATTTTAGCCCATCCTTCTGGTGCTGGGAACCATTGCTATTTGCTCCTTTGCTGTATTTTTAGGCTGGTTTTGCCTCGTTGCTAAATCCCTCTTGTCGTGCCATGCCTTCCCCCAGCTCTGTCTCCCTTTCACCTCTTTTCCATGCAATAAATCCTTCCCTAAATCATCCCCCGACTTGGGCGCCAGCTCCAGCGCCTCTTGGAGCCTTTTATTTATTTATTTATTTTTAATATCTGTTTGGAAAGCTTCAGTTCTTGTGCCCACGAGAGCAAATACTCAAACTATTGCAAGGAGAGATGGAAAAAAAAAAAATCCCATTTCCCATCGGTGCTGCCCTGTGCGCTTTGGGCAAGCCAGGCCAAACCTTTGCGTGGATTAATTGCTAATAACGCAGTTAATAACGCCGGTGGGTGACTGCCCTGTGTCTGCGTGAGACGTAGGAGAGGTGGAGGCACAGGACGGCCTCCTGCTGCCCCGGCCTCCCCCTCGGCTTCTGAAAGGGGCCCGGTGCCTCTGCCGAGGGTGCCGTGGGTGCTGCCAGCAGGTACCAGCATCCTCTCCTCCTCCTCCTCCTCCTTCCCCGCTTCTGGGAGGCTGCCTGATTGCCAGGCTCCCTCATTAGTATGATATCTCCTGGAAAATTGGTAAACAGGAGCGGGTGAATGAGGCGCTGATTGCAATCAGCGGGGGCTGAGAGCGCTGGAGAGCCCGCGGCTGCTTCCCCGGGGTGGCTGCTGGCGAGGGGCCGGATCCGCTCCCCGGAGGGACCCCGGCTGGGAGCCCCCGCCTTGGGTTCGCTTCGACTCGCTGATCAGCTTGGTTCCTAACGAACCGCCGTCCTCTGCCCCATGGCCCTGGGCTGAGGGTCCCCAGGGACCCCCGCTTGTGGCTCTCGGGGCATTGCTCCAGGGGCTGAGGGTGCTGGGGAGCTCGTCCTGGTGCTGCTGCTGCGCTCCTTGCTGGGCACCCTGGTGCCACCGGGGGTGTCCCCACCGTCACCCCAAGGGTGTCCCCAGGGCCACGCTGGCCACGGGGTGACACAGCAGCCTGGATCGTCACCTGCTCCCAGAAACACGGCTGTGGAGGATGAGGCCAGGAATTAGCCAAGGGGACCTGCGGGCTGGGGCTCAGGTTTGAAAAGCATCCCTGCGGGAGGAGGCAGAGCTCCGCTGCCGGGCACCCGTCAGCTGACCTTACAGGGCTCCGTTTGTGGAGCTGGCTGTTATTTCTCGTTAACTCTTTTAATCTAAAATCCCATTAGGCTCTGTGGCGCAGCCTCTGGTATCTTTATTTCAGGAATCACCAAAAAAACTCAGGCTGTGAATAATTCACCGGGAGCTTGCAGCCGGTTCATGGCCGGTTCCCCGCGCTCAATGATTCACGTTCCCTGAGGAGCCGATGCACTTTCCGTGTCTGGGTGCTCAGGGTCCCTGACCACCTCTGCTCACTCAAAGAGGGATTCAGGGCCGAGCATGCTTGTTTAAAGAAATACCAACTTCCAAGCGGGGTTTGGGTCACTAATTTTAGGGTTAGGGTTTTAAGGTTTTTAGGGTTAGGGTTGTAAGGTTTTTAGGGTTAAGCTTTTAAAGTTTTCATTTTTTTTTGTTTGTTTTTTAATCCAGCTGCCTTCAAACAACCCACCCAAGCTCTGTGGAAAGGCACATGAGAGCTCCCGCATGTGCACAGGGAGGCTTAGGGTGGCTGCGAGGCTGGAAGAGCCCCCCCGGGAGTTACAGGGGTGCTATGGGGGTGTCCTAAGGGCACTGCAGTCCTGTCCTCTTCCAGGAACTGGGAACTCGCAGGGGTGCCAGCACGCCTGGCAGGAGCAGCGCCATGAGGTGGGACATGGGGACAAGGAGGACCCCAGCCCCAAAAGCTGGCTGGTCAGCAGCCTCTCGCGGAGCTGCGAGCGGGGAGGGAAGCGGCTTGGTGGGGGCAGCTCCCCAAAGGGGCTCCAGGCAGGATCCTGCCCCGGGGACCGGGACACAGACCCCCGCGGGTCTGCTCCCCGTGTGTCCCCCTCCTTGCCATCATCGGTGTTATTCCCGGGCACGTCTCCTGCCCTACTTGCATGCAGTTGGTTTCCCTGCTCCGAAATAAAACCTGACTGCAGGCCCTGTTTGGTGCACAGCGCTGGGAGAAGCCGGGCGCGCTCTTTCTTCTCCTGACAAGCCTTGTGAGGCGAGATGGCAGGAGAGACAGATGAATAGGATGCAAAAGCGGAGCAGCGAAATAAACACGAGATAAAGGGAGCCTGGGGGAGGGAGGAGGATGCGACACAGCCTGGGCTGGGCGGCGGCAGAGCTGGGGTGGAGGCGAAGAGGTGCAGCAGCCGTGCTGCCACCCGGGAGAGCATCTTCCCTCCGTGGGCACTCACATTTTCTGCCCGAGGTCTGGGTGTACAAGGCTGGGAGCTTTAACCTGTGCCTGCCTCCAGCTGTCAAAGGCTGTAAATATCTCGGAGGCACTTCAGGCTTGGAAACGGTGGAGGTGCTTTAAATGCAGCCCGGAGCCAAACCAACCTATTGTAGGGCTCATAAATATCCCCTTTGTGTTCCTTCTCTGTCAGAAGGCTGCGATAAAGGAGAGCGAGAGGCAAACCCAGGCCGGCCTCAGCCTCCCTGCTGCCTCCGGACCTCAGCCTCCACACCAGGAGCCAGGCACTGGGATTGCAGCCGTGGGGCTCAGCGTGGCACACGTGGGGCTGGACCCAAGCTCCCTGAGGGCTGAGAGCAGGATTTATTCATTTATTTTTTTGTATTATTTCCCCAGCGAGCGCTGTTAAACAGGGCGTGCAATGGGGAGGCGGGTAATCGCTGGCACGGAGCGCACCCTGGGATGCTCAGCTGCGGGGACAGCGGGGGAAATTCCTCTGCTTGCCTTTACTCTGCTCTGGAAGTCTGGTTTAGGGAAGGGCAATGTCAAAATCTGCCATTTTTTATATAAAATGAGACATCCTGTGATGCCTGCCTGCTCCAGGTGACAGGGTGAAGGCTGCTTTCCATCAAGGAGCCTTGGCAGTGTTCGCAGAGGAAGGCACGTCTCCTCGTGGGCTCTGCCCGGGTCCGTGCAAGTTCCCTGCTCCTTGTCCGTCCTTCCCGCGCACTCGCTGCTTGGGGCTGGGAAAGGCACCGGGAGCCCAGCCCCTGTTTTTTGGTGGCTAACAAGCCTTCCTGCAGCTGGAGGGGAGAAGGGAGAGGAGGAAAGCAGGGAAAAAAAACATAAAGAAACAATTTTCTTCTAACATTTCTCTTTTTCAGCGTGAGCCCTTCCGGGAGGAGGTCTTTAAAATTAATAATGTTCTTTCTTTTTCTCTCTCTATTCCCAAGACTTCTGATTTAAATTAATGAAATGTCAAACACTATTAAGTTCCGATCATGTGTCGGCGATAACGAAGGGACTGGTTTCCAGCCAGTTTACAAGTCCGATCCATTCCCCCCTCTCCCCGCTCTCTTTTGCTCTGATTAAAACTCCCTTTATTAGATTTGCTCTTTCATCAGTTCCCTCTGATTTCCATCTTCCGTGGGCCAAGGCTGGGGAAGGCCTTTTTGTTTTACGGAGCCTTTTAAGCCTTCCAGTAACTTGTTTCCAGCGCCTGCTCTGGTGGCAGTCCCTGCTTCTCCAGGAGCTGACGCCAGGCCTGATGGATGCTGCATTTCTTCCCTGCTTCTCTCCCTTTTTGCACTCAGGAAATGGTGGTGGTGATGAGTTTAAAAAGCCACATCACAACCCTCAGGCCTAAGCCCTGGGGACGTGAAGCAGGGACAAGGAGGGGCAGCTTCAGGGCTGCCACCCAGCCCTGGGGATGCAGGGGGGCACCGTGCCCGAGCCCCCCAGGGAATTGCGCATAGGAATGCCTTCCCAGCTCCCTGCCCAGCCGTCCTGTTGGCTGTCACATCTCCTGTGTGCAATTCCCCATCCTAGCCGTGCAATAAGTTCAGTCAAAACCTGCCTCCTCCTCCTGTATATTAATTTACTTGGTATTGCATTTAGGTTTTCACTGGCTTCTCCCTGCCCATCCCCATCCTTCAGCTCCCATCCCTGCTCCCTGGCTGCTTTGGGGCCACGAGGAAGCCCCAAATGCACAGGATGGAGGTGTATGGGGGCTGCACTTCAGCCAAGGGCACAGGGGGGACCCTGCCAGCACCTCCTGGCTCTCAGGGATGCCCCAGGGGCTGCATCCAGCCCGTGCGGAGGGGTCGGGGGATGGATGCTTGATGCTCCGTGCCAGGGGAGCGGCGTCGGCAGCAGCTGCTGCAGGAACATCCCCCTCCCTCCCTCCCCTCCTGCTAATGAACGTAGGTGAAACTTGCTGTGCTATGACTTTAATCAGCAAAGAAAACTGCAAAGCATTTTTTTTTGCCTTTTTTTTTTTTTCTCCCACCTGCTGAATTCAGCACCGAATGTGAATGAGGCGGCGCTCGGGCTTGGCCGGGTGCCCACTTCCCCGGCTCTGATGCAGAGAGCGCATCCCCTGCACGCCGAGCCTCCCGGGCTAACCCGCGGCGAGCCTGGGTCAGCCCCGTGCATTTCGCACCGTGCCCGAGGATCCTGGCAGCTTTACAGGCTGCTCATCGCTCGCTAAGCCCACCCGAGCCCTGTGCGCCCTTGTGCTTGCCTCACCCACCCACAGCCCACGGGCACGTCCCTGCAATTTGGCACCGAGGGGCAGCACGGGGACGGGGTGCTGGGGCTGGTGTCCCGCAGCCCCATGTATAGGGGACACGGGGTGGCAGTCCCGGGTTCAGGCTGGGCAGTCCGTCAGCGTGGCTGCAGCAATTTGCAGCTCCATTAGCGCTCGGAGCTGGCAGAGCGGCCCCGCAATGTGCCCGTTTGATAAGAGGCAAGTTCCACCGAATAATGAGCAGTAATTGGATTTCAGGGTTAACCAGCTCACAGCAAAAATAGAAAAAGAAAGGAGAAGCCATTGGATATTTCTGTTCTGGCTCATCAGACACTGGAGGTTTATCTCTGCTGAGAATAGCACAGGAGAGGTAAAGTTATTAGTGACCACCAGAGCATGGTGATGCCATCGCCCCCCCGGGTTCAGTGGGATGAGTCCGTGCGTCCTCTGCCAGCCTCAGGGCAGAGAGGGGAGCACAGAGCCCGGAGCACCGCAGAGGTGAGAGCTCCAGAGGTGGGGAGGGTGCTGGTGGCCGCGCAGGGCACCCGGCGATGCGCCCGGCCGTCGGTGAGATGAATTCACGCCAGAGCTGGTGCAGAGAAGAGCTGTTAGCATGGCCGGGATGGAGAGGCTGTTTTATAAGCAGAGACTGAAAGCACTTGGCTTGTTTAGCCCCGCAAAGGAAGGCAAAGCAGGGAGAAGATTACTCCCCATAAATATATCAGGCGAGTAAACACCAGGTACAGAAAAGAACCATTTAAGCTAAAAGACTGCGCTGGCACAAGAACAAATAGGTTTAAAGCTGGCTGTTGTAGGCTGGGAATTAGGAGCCACTTTTTAACCATGGGAGCCGCGATGCTCTGGAAGCGGAGGAGAGAAAATAACTCCCTGCTTTGGGAACGGGGCTGGACCGGCTGCGAAGGGAGACGAAGTGGAGGGGTGTTGGGTCCCCCCAAATGCCTTTTGGTGCATTGGGCCCCTCCTGTGTCGCTCCTCAGGGGGAAAACAGC
Source organism: Anser brachyrhynchus (assembly GCF_964034855.1). NCBI lineage: Eukaryota > Metazoa > Chordata > Aves > Anseriformes > Anatidae > Anser > Anser brachyrhynchus. The sequence goes on along the minus strand of NC_137706.1, from coordinate 9,359,029 downwards.
CCCAGGAGGGTCCCTGGGCCCCCCTGGGTGACTCGGGGGTACCTCTCCGACGTGCCCCGAGCCCCCTGGCTGTGCTGCCCATGGCAGCCGTGGAAGGCAGGTTGCTGCTGCTGGCTCCCCTGGTGTCCTCTCGGCATGCCTGGATGGTGATCAAGCACGTGCAGGAAATTATCCTGAATTCCTTGTATATTCTGGGGCCTGTCTAAAGGCTTGGTGAAGAATCTGCTGATTAGGACTCTAATCAGCTTTGAGAGCAGGTAATTTCTCAGCTAGAGATCATCTCCAAACAGGAAATCAGATTCAGGAGATAGCTGCTTTATGCAGCACATCATGGTGGACTAGAGCAAAGCTTGTTGTAATAATGAGCAGAGCTGGAATAAGAAGATCATTATTAATATTATGCATTAATTGCTTTATGCCCCTCCTCCTTCCAGGTGGCTTTCCTACCTCACTTATCTCTGCATAATGCAACAGGAACCGTTCCAGACCCAGTCCTGGCACCCAGGCAGGGGTTTTGGACCCTGTCCCTCCTTCCAGACACCAGAGGACACCCCAGCATTCCCAGCCTCGGGCGTTTTTTGAGCCTGGCACGGTGCCTGGGAGCGTAGTAAGACACAACAGCACTTAGTGGAGCGGCCTCAAAGGTCACAGCGACACCGGCCCCGGTGCAGCCAGTACCTGCTGGTGAAAGGCGCCAAGCACCGAAGCAGTAAGGTCTGGGAACAGCACCCAGCCCACGGTGCAAAGCTGCAGCCAGCACCCCACACAGCACCCAGCGATGGGTTTTACAGCCGATTGCATGGACAGGGCCCGCAGAGAGGGTGCAGGCTGCTCTGGGAGCGGGGCTGCTGCAGCTCCCTCCACGCCTTTCTGCAAGGATTAGTGTCTGCTGCGCCGCGCCGGGCGTGCAGCCGTGAGCACACGCGTGCAGGACGTGGTGGGAGCTGCTCTCGCAGAGCGGTGCTTGGGGATGCTCGGGGGGCAGGGAGGGCTGGCTGGCCGTGGGGTGCAGCGGGGCCGGGAGCAGGCTGTGCTGCTCGGGGAGGTGCGGGGCAGGAGCAGCAGGTAACCCCGGCCCCAGCCACATTCAGCTCCTCTCTGCGGGGATCCGGAACCATTTTCTGTGCGTCTCGCACCCCTGGGCCTTTCCTTGCCAGAGGAAGGGGCCCTCTGTGTCCTGCTTGCACCAGGGCTGCCCATACCCCGCACCCTGCACCTTTTGTCCATCCCGCCGGGTTCGGGGGCATCTCCAGCTGGCTGGACCACTGGGGGGACACAGCTGAGCCCCCCCGCTTTCCCACACCGCTGCCTACAAAGGCTAAACGTGCCGCTGCTCCTGGAGCATCAGTGCCGACCGTGCCGATGCTCCTTCAGCATCCGTGCCGAGGGGTGCTCAGCCGCATCCTCGCCCAGCATCCCGGCACGGGGGGGGCCTTTCTCCCTCCGTAACCCTCCGGAGCGGGAGCCCAGCGCCGCGATTTGTCACCGGGGCCGGCCACGGGAGGGAGGCAGGAGGCGGGGGCGGCCGGGGGGGGGCGCGGCGGCGGCGGCGGCTGCGAGAGGACGGAGCCGGGGGGGAGCTGCCGGGAACGGCGGAGCCGGAGCCGCGGTGCTCGGGGCCGGCAGCAGCCGCAGCCCCGGGGCATGAGCTCGCCCCCCCGGGGGACCGGGGCGCCCGGCGAAGCGGGCCGGGAGGCGGGCGGCAGGAGCGGCGGAGGATGCGCCGAGCCCCGCGGAGCCCAGCCCAGCTGCAGCGCGCCCAGCCCGGCCGCACCTCCGAGGTAACGGGGAGGGCTGGGGGGGGGGGAGAAAAGGGTGGGGGGCACCGCCTGGCACGGCACGGGGGCGTCTCCCAGCAGCTGCAGTCGGGATCCCCCAAGGGGTGGGGGTCGCCGCGGCATCGCCCCCCAGCATCGCCCCCCCCCCCCCCGTGCTGCCCGCCGCGCCCGCCTCAAGCCCGCCGCGATCGAAGCTGGGCTTTGAGGTCGGATGCAGCCGGGAACCTCCGGCAGGGCTCCGGCTGCCCGCGGCCCTCCCGCTGCATCCCCTAAAAGCCACCGGCTCTGCGGGGTCCCTGGCACGGACAGCTTGGGAGGGGCCCGGGCTGTCACACCCGGACCTCTCGGGACCACCATCTGGGTGGGGATGCCCCCGAGGAGCAGCGATTTCGATCCGATCCCAGTCGGGTTTGCAGCCCCAGGTGGGGCACGCTGCCTTACATCTCGCCCAGCTGCTGTCACCTAGGGGGTGAAAGGCAGAGCTGCCCTCCTGCCTCTCCTCCTGTGGTGCTCGACTTGCACACGAGCATCCCACCCCAGCAGCGCATCCCACCCACCCCAGCAGGGACCACAGGCCCCCGGGGCGCTCCTTTTATCCGCTGCGCTGCCAAGGGAGGAGGGAGAGGGGTTTAATTACCCTCAAGTGTCAGTTCAAGATAAATCTGCTGGGACGCAGCTCTTGGCAAGTGCGAAATAACAGGAGGCTTTCACGCACAGGAGGCTGAGCTGAGAACAGGTCGGCGGTTTAATTGGCAGCTCCTCAGGGTTCAGGTCAGGGTGGAGAAAATGGGACGGTGCTGGCTCCGGCAGTGATCCCCCTGCTACGGCTCCGGGAAGGGAAGATGGATGCTGAAGGCTGACGGCTTGCTCCGGTGCGTTCCTGCGGTGCTTTTGGGGCTGGGGCGGAGAACAGGTGCTCTGGGCTGGTAGCACAACCTCCTGTCGGTGCTGTCCTCCGAGGAGCTGATGCTGTGCCATTTCTGCTGATCCTTTCTTGCTGAAGCAGGCAGCTCCCGAGGGAGCCCTTGCCCTGGTTGTCAGGAGACGACGCGTCCTATGGGGCACCCGGGGAGCTGAGAGCCAGTGAATTGCCTCCAGAAGCAGGGCTCTGCGCGGCGGTCTCCTGGGGATGCGAGGTGGGGCGACCTCAGGGGTTAGCAAACAGCTCCTCTTTCCTCCTCCTGCCAAAATCTCTGAAAGGCTTCATGGGAGCTCACGAGATAAGCTTTTGAAGGACTGCGGTCTTGCAGCTCCATGGGGAAAAGCCTCTTCCCTCTCCCCACGGCTGCGGGGCTGGGATGCACGGAGCGTCTGCTTTCCCCCTGCCTGCCTGTGCCCGACTCAGAGGCCCTGGATCCCGGCTCAGATCGGGGAGCAGAGGCTCCTCCAGGCCCCCACTGCAGGACCCGTATCAGCGCCACGAAAGGATGCCGCTGCGGGGCCGGCCCCTGCGAAGTGCTGCTCGGGGACACGCCAGCAGGAGGAGGAAGGACATAATGGTTTATTTTATCGCCCGGCCAGAGGTGCTGGGCTCTTCTCCATCCTCATCCCAGCCTTCCCGGGGCTGGCACGGGGTGCGGATTCCTGCTGGCTCCTCGGGCTCGATGTGGATACGGGGAGCTGGCACCGCTGATTGTCTGGATGAAACCGTGGTGTTTGGCCATTACAGTGGTTATGTTCTTTGTTTTAGGGTCTAGAAGGTGAAGAGCATCTGCTTGGTTTGAGCAGGCACCTTGCACTTGCTGCTCGGCTGGGGACCCTGGTGACAGAGCAGGTGGTGGCACCAGCAAGGGAAAACCTGTGGGGTGCTGTTTGTGTGCACGGCTGCTGGTGGTGCCACTCGCGGTGGTGCTGGGGCTGGTGTGGGATGCTTGGGCAGCTGGCCCAGGGTGGCCTGGCCATGCACAGCTCTGGGAGGAGGTTTGTGTCCCTCCCCGAGCTGCTTGTGCCTGAGTCTCCAACAAAGGCAGCCTGGAGGTGTGATCAAGGGGCAGAGACTCTTCCTCGCTCCTCTTGCGAGTCAAGCTGCCGTGGGACAGGCTGGGCTGAGCGAGAGCAGAATCTGCGCTCATTTTGCAGGCAACAAGCTTTTGATGCCACCTGTGACAGGCGCATATTTAGCCCTGATGTATATCCGCTGCGCTGGCTTCGGGCTCCGGATCAAAGCATAAGAGCTTTTGATGCATGCACGCACAATGAGGGGAAAAAAAATTAAACCCGCAATCCTCAAAATGTCTGCAAATCCAGCAGCTTATCCTCACCCCGGGCAGGCAAAATTAACCAAGTGTAGGATCAGTAAATCAGGGAATCAGCCGCTCTCATCACCGAACGTGAGAAGGCTGCGAGCTCACCTGGCACGGAGCAAGGCACCCGCACCGAGGACGCTCAGGCTCCGGCCGTGGGGCTGCTCTGGCACGGTGGCACCGCGGTGCCCCCCGGCAGCCTCCACCGTGGCCGACCATACGTGGGGCACGGGGGGACATGGGCTAGCATCTGTCCTCCAAATCTGTCCTTCTGTCACGCCGAGAGCCCGGGCAGGCGGCAGCGCCACCACCTGCGCTCGTGCCGAGCCATGCCGACATGTGCTCTGGTCCCCCAAATTTCCATGGGGCTCAGAAACCCGGCACGCTTCTGAGCACCCCGAGGTGTTTGCAGCAGGTTTGCAGCTGGGGCCAAGTAGTGGCAGTGGCAGCTCCTGGAGGACCCCAGCACTGCCCGAGGCTGGGGCCAGGCCAGTCCATCTGGAGACTGATGGCATTATCCCTTAAATGCCTTTCACTGAAATAGGATGGCCAGGCTGATTGGATTGCGCTCTGTAATTAACTAGCTGGGTGCAGTGGGCGGGAGGCAGCTCCGGTGGGAAGAGAGGGGGAAGGTGTCAGGAGAAGGGTCCAGCTCCACGCCACCCCTTCTCACTAACACGGTGCTGTACAATGTGAGCCACCAGGAGCCGGGTGCCTCTTGTAGCAGCCTGGCCCTTTTCCAGGTGAATAATTGCATTTTTCTACACTGTGAGACCCCCAAACCACAGCCTCAAGACCTGTGGGGAGGCGAGGGTGGGCTGGGTGCAGGTGCAAGGGGCTGGGTGCCCCTTGCCAGGGGGACAGCAGGTGGGCTGCAGCCCCCTGTCCCTTTGGGTTGAAGCTTTCAGTATCATCCATACCCATAAACAGAAAGCATCCCTCCTAGGTTATTTTTATTTTTTTTCCTTTGTGTTTACTGTGGGGATTAATAAGGAACTGCAGTGTAAGGAAAATCCAGAGCAGCTCCTTGTTTATTGTTTAATTCAGGGAAAATGCAGCCTGCTGAAGGAGAGGCTGGGCTCAGGGTGCCCCACGTGCAGCATCCCTGCTCGGGGTATGCAGGGCTCGCAGTGAGAGCCCCGGTTTGGCGGGGAGGGCACGCAGCCAGGGCTGGCCAGGGGATGGGGGACACCTGTGTCAGTGCCCACAGGTGCTGTAAGGGCCTGGGGAGGAGCTGGGAGCTGCTTGGACAAGGTGTGGAGGTGCGTGGGTGGCTTTCCTGCAGCGTAGTGAGTGTCCTCTGCTCCTTGCAGCCCCCCTGGGACCTGTCCCCAGCCCTGGGATGGGGAGCGCCAGGATGGTGGCACCTCTGGGTGCTGGCACCTCTGGGTGCTGCAGCCTGCCCTGCCTGGTGCTGGCTCAGCCTGGGGAGAGCTGTGTGCTTCTGGGTTCCCCTGCTGGTAGCTGGAGGTGCTGCCTGGGAGGGGAAAGCTGCTTTCTGACCTGGGCACCCCTGGCTCCACGTGTAGGGCCAGCGGGTTTGTGCTGCACGCTGGGGCTCTGCTGCGGTGCTGGAGGAGCGTGGCTGGGCCCTGTGCACTGATAAATCTTGGAAAACAAAGCATTGTGTGTTCAGTTCAGCTTAGCCCACAAAGGAAAACCACATCACTTGAAAAAGCAAAGCTTTTAAAAATAGATTTTGCTTTATTTTTTTTCTTAGCAGAGAATGCTGCTCTGTTTTGAGCTGGGCAAGGGAGTGCCTGGGGAGGGATGCGATGAAACCTCTCGTTTTAAAGCTCCCTGTGCCAGGTGGGGCTCCTGGAGCTTTGTGTGCCTCCAGCCCGGCTTTGTGGCGGTGCTGGCTGCTCTGAGCTGCTGCTGCTGCTTGTGGAAACGGGGGAATTGGGCATTTTGGTGACAGGGAGAAGCCCCCGGTTGTGTGCCATGTGGGTCAGGCTGGTTCCTGCTGGAAACAAAGCCCTGGGCACCCCTGCGGTAGCGAGAGCTGGCAGCAGCCTGCTGCATTGCTTCTGCACAACCGCCACAGCTGCCAAGGGGCAGCATTTCGAGTCACTCAGGTCTCGTTTTTGGGGGAGAAAGAAGAGCATTGCCAGCCAGCAGGTGCCACGCATCGTGCCTCGCTTCCCCCGGTGTGAAGGGGAGGTGGTGGTGAGCCCAGCAGAGCCTCCCTGCTTTTTCACCCCCCCCCTAATTCGCTAAGGAGCCCTCTTGTTTGCCTCGGCTCTGATTAATGAGGTGCATCTCACTCTGACAACGTGTCACAAGCAATAAATTTCCGCCGAGCTGCGGGGCGGCAGGGACGCCCTCGTGCTCCCGTCTCCCTGCTGCCGGCTCTGCCCCGACCCAGCGCTTTGGCCTCAGCCTGGGAGGAGGAGAGGAGGCTTGGGATGGAGAGGTTGTGGCATGAAAGCGGCTTTCCCAGGGGCTGCCTTTGTCCCCAGGGACTCGGTGGTTTCTTATGTTGTTTGGAAACGTAAAAGAAACCACCAGGGATGGACCAAGAGTTCATCAAGAGTGTGTAGTGGCTGCAGTCTGTGTTTTCCCAAGGTTTTCTGCCTTTGGAGAAGGGCTGGCTGTGTCACGGTGTGAGCAAGTCCCGGACGTGCTCTGATCTCAGGGAAGCTGCCCTGCAGCTGGCAGTAGGATGTGGGACAACACGGCCTGGATCTGTGCTGGTGGGGATGCTCCAGGCGTCACCAGAACCTTGGCCTGGCTGGCAGCGAACCAGCCTGGATGGAGGGGCCCTAGGGAAGCCCTTTCCCAATGAAAAGTATATTTATACTGAAAAAATAGGCAGGAGTGGGTCTCCAGAGGACCCTGTGCACCCCACCGAGCTGGGGACAAGGACACGGCCAGCCCCGCGTGCCCCGTCCTCACGCAGCCCCGGTGAATCGCAGCAGGCTGGTGCTGTCACCACCGCTTGTGTGTTTGTCACCTCCTGCCCCGTGACACCAGCCGTCCCTCTCCCAGAGCTGTTGAGGGACTGCTCGAGGTTTCTAATCAGCGATGGGAAGCACCAACTATTAACACTGCTCCTCTTTGTATTCTTGATGGATTTTCTTAAAGCGTTGCTCTTAGAAGCTCTCCACTGTTAGCTTTTGTTTTCTCCTCAATAGCTTGTCTAATAAATGCCATTATCTTGGGCACAAATCTACTTCATGTCTCAATTCCGCTCGGCGAGGCTCGGTAACAATGGCAGGGCAGCGGTGCTTTGAAGAGGGGCTCTGTCACCGCCTGATGCCACTTCCATGCCTCCCAAACCTGTCCCCGAGGCAAGCGGGGCGCCTGCTGGGTGTCAGATGCAGCAGCTCCACGTGGCTGAGCCCCTCGGTAATTAGAGGGGATGTGTTAATGGCCTAGGATCCTCTCTAATCCCAGCAGATTAGGGGGTGGGGAAAGGTGAAAGGCTGCAGCGTGAAGATGAGAAATGTTTGCTAGAGCTTGAAGGAGCTCAGCTGCAGCCAAGCAAAGGTGTCGGTGCATCTCCAGATGGTTCCTGCTTGCTCCAGCTGGGGAAAAGTTCTCCTGGGCCACTTCCCTGTGCCTGCAGCTCAGCACCCCCGTGCCCTCAGGGGGGACAGCCCTCAGCCTGCTGCGTGGCTGGGAAGTGAGCCTGTGGTGGGACGTCGTGCTCCCGGAGCAGCCTGCGAGTCCCACCTCCTCTGGGCTCTCACCATGGCTGGGATGCCGGCTGCCTCCGCGTTCTGTCCTCTCAATTACAAATACCTCATCCTCTCAGGATCTAATGCGTAAAATAATTTTCTTTAAAGGATTTTTCACCTTTTTTTTTTTTTTTAACTTGGTTCTTGCATTTTAAAATGCACATGCCGTGTGTACAGCATTCAGACGTGCTCTCGGCTTTCCCCCAACCGTAATTGCTTTAAAACTGCAGATAGTTGGCAAAAGCAATTTTCTGTACATTAGGGAAGCCTCCAGCTCATCTCATCCCTCACGCAAGCCTTTGCAGTCGCTCTGCCCCAGCCCTGCCTTCTCCCCTCTGCAGCTGAGCGACGCTCGGAGCCTTGCGGTGCCTCTCGTCCTCTGCGCTCCCGGGTGATGCCCTCGTCCTTCCAGCCTCCAGGGGGGAGGACCGGCCTCTATCGCAGCTTCTGCTGAGCGAGGGTGATGCTTTCTGGCTGTGCTGATGGCATCGTGACATCTGTGACCATGGTCCCGTCTCCTGGGCTGGCTGGGCATGTGTGCCAGGCACGTGCCGCTCTCGTTCTAGTGACTCCACTGCCAGAGTGTTTAACATGCTCTCTCTGCTTGCAGGACGTGTTGGGCTTTCAAAAAGCATTAATGATGGAGAGTAAATTGGAATCTGAGAGAAATAATCTGTAGGCGTTCTCTGTAGGCCTTGTCTTGCCTTGCCTTCCTCAGCCATGGCGAAGGAACAGCAGCTGAACAGGAATATCAATGAGGAGGAGCCCCAGATCCCTCTCATCTGTTGTGATGTCTCTTGCTCTGCCTGGGTGGCTGCGGTGGCTTTTGTCGCCTCCTGATGGAGGACAGCCTTTGGTTGTGCGATGCTCTGACTGCCCTAGCCAGTCCTGGGGAAGCAGGACCTTGTGCAAGGACCAGATCTTGCAAAGGGAGTCAAGTTGGAGGTAAATGCACCTAAACTTGGTCTGTGCGTGCTGCAGCCTCCCTGCCCTGTGCCAAGGCCCTTTGGCTCTTTATCTGCTTGGAGGGGAAGATGGGGTCCCCCCAGGGATGATCATCCTTGTGAGCACCGGGACCAAAACCATGGTGGGGTGGTGGCGATGGGTGCAGGATTTCTCCAGCCTGAGCCTCAAAAGGCTGACGCCTGCTGCGGGGCTGCAAGCTGGGGGCTTTGGCACAGCCACGTGGAGGAGTGCATGCGAGGGGGTCTCTGCCTCTCCAGCACAAATGGTGACTTCCCTGAGCAGGTAATGAACGGCACTGCAGGTCGTTCAGCTGGGAACTTGGTAAAGAAACCCATACCAAGTGTTAATCGAAACCTTGGGGGGTTCCCTTTCCTGTGTGCTTACCCTGGAGACAGAGCCCTGCTGGCCACCCCAGGGGTGTTCAGGCCGAGGGCAGCAGAATCTCAGGAGGCACCTAAAGGTCTCTGGACTCCAGAGGAGAGCCAGGGTGCTGTCTGGAAAACCTACTTGTTGCTCCTGCCCCCATTCTGCAACACAAAGGCACAGCTGGCATGGATCTTGTGTCTGTGGAGAGCTGTACCCTTTGAGTGCCTTTGGCAAGGGGCTGTTCAGGTACAGCTTCCTAACTTAGTCTGGTCCTTTGGCTGCTCTTGGATGTTTATCAGCCTTGTAATTAAAGCTTTTCCTATCTCTGTTTATTTCCTGAGCATCGTTTCAATGTCTGGAAAATCCTGTTGCGGCAGAGCCTGGAGTACTTCAAAGATGCCCAGGGAGAGGACAGGTGCTCTGCAGGGACTCTGCATATGTCAGGCATGGAGAGAAATCAGCCATGTGCTGGCTTCCACTAACCAGCTGCTTGAGCTGGGCAGAAACCCCAAATCTCCCCTTTCCTTCCTTTTCCCTATTTCCAGTACCCTGGGGCATCACTTGGTACCCTGGGGCTTGCTGTGCTGTGAGCACAGGCACCCAGTCCAGCCCCAGGAGCTGCAGTCCCTGCTGCCCCACTCCTTTTTTTGTTTCCACTATAAAAATGTGTAGGGGAAACCCTGCCTCGAGCACCAGGGCTCGGCTGTGTGCGGAGACGTGCGCATGTTTCAGCCTGTTTGCAGCCACTGTGCCTTGCGGCATGAAGGACTGAGGTCTGGGGGGCTCTGAGCTCCTGAGGCTGGGCTTTTGCTTGAAGCTTGGGCAGAAATGGTAGCTTTTGGGTAATTCTGGCTCTCTGTTGGTGTGTTCACAGCTTCTGCATAAACCAAGGGTGGGTTGTCTCCTTACCTCTCCTTGCAAGTAAGGAAAAGAGAAAGCCAAATGTCTCCCAGCTCAAAACCTACAGAACCTAGGCTTTCTGCCCATTTTTTAAGCAATGGGGCTTGGTGTGGAGGTGGAGACTCCGGGGTTTTCTCCTGCAGCGTGGGTACCTATCGCTAGGAGAGCCCGGCACAGTGCATACCGTGCCCTCTCAGCCTTGAGTGTTCGGAGATCTCCAGGTGAGGAGCTGGGCTTTTCGTCAGGGAGGCTTCACGTGTCTGAAGCCTGCTGCAATCCTCACTTCGGCATGTTGAGCGGTGCTCAAACACCCCTCGGCTGCTCCCTTTGGGGGCTCAGTCCTGGAGGGACTGGGTGATGCTGGTGGCTTTAGCTGCCCCCAAATTCGGGGTGCTCTGCACCTCTCTGAAGTGGGACTTCTTGCAGCCCCATCCTTCCAGTTGTGCAGCTCTGTGCCGTCTTAATAGTGTCAAGCTCGCAATGAGCTCGGGCAATTTGCTTTATAAAGCAACGCACTAAATGTGTCAACACTCAGTGCATGTTTTTAATATAATATTTCAGATTGTTTTGAAAGAAGCCAAGATCCTTCCTTCCCTCTTCATTAGGAACGCTTTATGTGAAAGAGATGAACAATAGAGAGAGTATGCCAGGGAGAAAGCGTTCCCAAGTATTTGTTGCTGCTGAGAAATTAGCTGCTGCTTACAATATAAAACTTCAATGCCTGACTATGGGGGCAATTAGGCAGCGTGCAAGCTGCTGAGGAAGGCTGCAGGGTCACCGTTGCTGGAGATGTTAAGGCCAGGCTTGACAGTGTCCGTCAGGCTCGGTGAAATTCCTGCTCCTCGAGGGAAGGGGATTAAATGATTGTCTTGTCTACCCAGGGAGAGCCAGAAGTACAATGTGAGCTGCTCTGCCACGAGCACTTTCAGGCTGGGTTTGTGAATCTTGCTCTGTTTCAGCCCAGAAATGATGGCTGTGATTTTTTAACTTGCTTCCCAGCAGGACTGCGGGTGGGTGGTTCTGCTGCTCTTCTGGCCTCCAGCTGAGAGACTTGGTCTCATGCCATGAGAAGGGTAAGACCTTTTGTGTGGCTCTGTTCTGACTGGTGCTAGTCAAAAATAATACAGCTGAAATGCTTTCATCAGAAAAATATGGTTCCTGTTTCTTCCTCTAGACTGTCTCTTTCATCTCAAGGCAGAGGAAAAACTTTCAGGGAAGTCAAAACTTTTCCTTTCTGCTTCAGACCATGGACTGGGGTGGGAAAGGGCTCGTGCCCTGGCCGAGGTGGCACCGCTCTGAGCAGCACGACCCCCTTAGCTGGGGTTTTCAGTGGGTGCCACAGCAGCAACAAGCCCTGGAAAGGGTTTTGAGCATGGAAGATCAGTCCAGGAAGAATGCTCCAGACCTGATCCTGCAGAAGCTGGTGTGACAAGGAGCTGTGCTGGGACCTTTGGGGACATGGTGGGATGGGGGCAAGCTGGAGCAGAAGGTCAGTGTCCTTTTGTGTGCTCAGGACAGGCAGGATTTGGTTTTTCTTCACCTCCCGCTAATCCTGCTGCTGAAATATTCCTCCTGCAGATTTTTTTTTTTTTTTACTGCTTCTAAATGGAGTGTTTAAGCTTATTCTTTTCTTTTCTGTGAAAGAGCCAGTAAATCCTTTATCCTGGCTGGCTATTTCTGTACGTGCATTTCCTCATTGTGCTGCAGCTTGTCAGCTGTGTCAAAGCCCAGAAACCTTGGCCTCTGTTGGGCTCCAGGCTTGGATTTCTTGATATTTAACAACACAGGCTCACTCGGACTAACATTTCTTTTCTCTCCTCTTGGTGTCTTTTTTGCAAAAATACCTGTTTAAAGCAATTCCTGACAAAAGGGAGCAAGCAGAGAGGAAATGGCTTGTCAGCTCTGTCCCCAGCACAGCTGGGTGATGCTGGCTCAGCGGTGGGTTTTGGCATGCGGGGGGATTAGCAGGGGGAGGTGGCTGCCTGTGTTTTGGAGTGATGGCAGAGCTCTTGGCATCTACTGGCTTCACAGTGGGGCTGTGCTGGTCCTTGAAGGTGATGCCAGCTTACCACTGTGGGCATGTGCCCAGCCATGGCGGCTGCTTGTACAAGAACAAAAGAATAAACAATGGAAACTGTGATTAATTAGCACAGCAAATTAGCAGGGTGCTTGGCCAAGCTCGAGCTGGAGGTAAGGAGCTGAGATGAGATGAGAAGGCTATAACCAGCTCTGCTAGCTGGGAGTGAGACTGCCAGTGCTCAGGGTGTTAATTACTGCACCCTAATTCAAGTCAGCGGAGTTATCTTTGACACAGTGCTCTGTCTTTGCTCTTCATTTGCAAATTTGTGCAAGGACCATGATCAGCAAATAAATTTGCAGAAAGCACGTGGCGGGCCTAGAGATTTGGAAGTATCCTTGGCAAATATTTGCCCGCCTCCACAGTGAACCTTGCAAACGTTTCTCGTGACCTCAATGCTGAATGTAACGGGCAACTTTGGGTAGGTTGTCAGGCCTGGGGACAGGACCGGGAACGGCTGCTGCAAAATACTAACGGTATTTCCTTACATCCTCTCTCCTTCCTGCCCTCTTGCTATGCAGCATGTGGATATCTTCAGATGTGATACACTTGACTGCTTTCCTTGTAGGAGCACATCATTCCCATTAAAAGGTGGCTGCAGCTAAATACCATTTGTTCAGTGAGGTCTAAAGCGGTGCCCTTTGGAGTGATTGGGAGGCACAGCCACTTTCTGAGGGACAGAAGACTATTTTTCAGGCTCTTTATTATTAATTTGTTAAACTCTGGCTGATCAAAACTGAGATGCAAAAAACGATGTGAGCTCTGCTACGGGGACCTCACAGTGAAACAAATGTATTAAATCAAACCCAGGCTGGAGGTGATAGTGCTGGGTGTGAAGGTGAAGCTGGGCAGGAGAGGGGTGAAGACGCCTCCTTCTCCATCAGGAAAGGGTCTTGCTTCTCGTTCAGTGCTGAAATCAAGCTCCTCGATCAGCAGGCAAAGGACAAGTCATTTTTCAAGGTGTTTGCGGGACACTTTGGCTTAGGAGGAGGGCTCCCTGGCCTTATGGGACACCCTGTGGGGCGGCAGAGCTGGGGACCCATCCCTCAAGCACTCTGTGTGCACCACAAAGGGCATGGGGTTGTGCCTTGGCACTTATTGGGTCCTTGCTTCCTCCCCCTGCTATTTGTGACTTCCTCCCTAGTGGGATGGATGCTGCTGGCATGCTTTCTGTAGCTTTCTGTTCCTCCTTGTGGTGGTAAGTAAAATTATTGCTATTTCAGATCTGAGAGGTCTAGCTAAGAAGTTTATCCTAACAAAAGGAACATTCCCTCCCGTGAATGGTTACTTGGCTTTGTTAACATGTAAGCAGTTGTCTGGAGCCCATTCTTCCCTGGCATGCGTACCTGGCTTTAACATTGGGTTTATTTTCCTTACCCCTTGCATACTGTTCAAAGAGAGGAGATTTGGGTCTCTGCAGTTCCTGGGTGGGTGGGGAATACTGCCTCTCACTATGATCGTGGTTAATAAGCTTCTGTCTGACCTGTCCTTGCATTATTATGCACTCAGTCACGATAATCCCCAGCAGTTTTGATGCCATGACTCAGATGGTTCGTTTTGTGCCATAGCTTGGAGGAACTGCAGGCTATCTCCTCTGAACCCCAGGTGCCAAAATGGAAAGGTAAGGCACCTTCTTTAAAAATAAATTAAAACATTTCCCACTGGGGCTTCAGTGAGGATTGTCTGTAAGCTGTTCACTGTGCTTGAACACTACTGTTTGGACTTTAAATACAGGTCAGCCCAGAACCTTAAACTTGGCTAAAGTAAGTTTAATTGTAATTGATAAATTCAGTTGGAAAATCTCATTTGTTTGGGTAAGGGTAAGGTCTTGATTTGTTTGGGGAGTTTTTGTCTGCAACTGTTGCTGACCGTCTGGTCAGCGGTGTGTGTGAACATGTGTGAGCTCTCAGTCACAACGCAGTAACCCAGCCTGAGACCAGGGCTGGATCCAGGTGCACCCAGGCTCCAGAAGGAGCCTGGAAAGCCATGGGGTCCACTCCTGGCCTCATGACTGAATGGGAGGGTCCTCTTCATCCTTCAGGCCTCCAGTTTCTGTAGGAGCTGCTTGAGCACCATCGCTGAAGAAGCTTAACCTCTGCCGGAATGGCTGGATCAGGCAGAGGTGTCTGACTTCAGTGGGCCTCTGCTGTGTGTTGTCTCCATCCCCGTGTTGTAGCACTGTATAAGCAATCCTGGTGTGACTGAAATGTGGGCCTGACACCCTTGGGGGGGCCTCCACCTCAGTGTGACTGAAATGTGGGCCTACCACCCTTGGGCAAGCCGCCATCTTGGCAGGCTGACGCCCCTGGGCGGGCCGCCATCTTAGTGGGCCTGAAGTGCAGGCCTCGATTTGAATACCAGCTCGCTGTCTTGGTGTGTGAGTGAGTCTCGCAAGCAATTAAAAGGTACTTCTAAAATCATGGGCTGACAAAAATATTCTCAGGGAGATTTATAAGCAGGCTGGCATTCCATGGAACTTAATCCTGGGTTGTGTGTGTAGATGAAACTGACTCCAGACGGGCATCATGCAGTCCAAAGCGAGCGTGGTTCTCTAAGGGGAACTTGCCCCAATTTATGTACAAAAATGCCTCCCCCTAAAGTTTGTAAGAAAAATGCTGTTGCTATACCCAGGATGATCCTCCTAAACAGTTTTCCTTAAAGTGCTTTTGGTTTTTGATTGCAAAAAGAAAACAAAACCAAAGTACCCCAGACTCAGTGGGATGCCTTTTTTAGTTGTTATAGTGCATCTAAACAGTGCACTGAGTCACAACCTCAGAGCCTAAAAGAATCCCAGGAAAAGTTAAATACAAATTAAAAATTTTAAGAGAAGTTAACTGATCAAGAACCTAAACCACCCTAGCATTTGTATCTCTCTTATACTCTCGTGCTACTACTATTTGATAGAGCTGGAGGTTGCAGATGACCTAGGTTATTTTTCTCATTTACCACTATATCTTCCAGATAACCACTATGAACAGAGGGAAGAAGTTGACTCCACCACTAGCCCTGAGTCTGAACCTCTCAATTCCACTAGAAAGGATTTTGAGGTCCCTAGCACTCAGCAACAAAAGAAAATGTTAAGAAAAATGAGAAGAAAACAGTAAAAACTACACTAAATTGTCCACTGAGAGAAGCTGGATCTGATGGCAACCTTGTCTCAGTCCATTTTCCCTGGAGCGCAACCGTTTTTTTTACCTCCCAAACTACTGTGGAAAATGAGGAATTTATGGAGCTTTGGATAATAAGAAAGTTATAACCTAACCTCAGCTAATATGGACCAGCTTCTTAGAGCTGTAGTACCAGGAGAAACTTTAATAAGGCTCTATGACACAGCCAAGTGGTCAGTACAGCCAATTCCAAACACTGACATTAGATCACACCGGGTTTCTATTCTGAATGCTATTTTCCAAGTATGTCCTAGAAAAACAGATTGGGCTAAAGTTTATGCATGCAAACAGTTCAAGGATGAAAATCCAGCCAGCTACATGGATAGACTGAGAACTCTGTGTAAGACGTGCAGAAATAGATAACCCTGTGAAGCAAGCAAGACCTGCACTTGTTTCAGTTTTTGTTCAGGGCTTGGGTTCTAAGATTTATGAAAATATTCAAAGTACAGTGATTGGCTGGGAAGGAAAAAGCATGACGGAATTATCAGCTGCTCAATGTTTTTATAGCACAGCTAAGAAAGCAAAGGGGTGAAGCTAAATCAATGGCTCTACAAATTCAGCAATTAGAAAATGCCTGCACCCCCTGTAGGCAGAGTAAGAGTAGAATGTCTGGCCCCTGAGGGCAATTAGGTTCAAACCCTGTTCAACCTGTGCGTGCTGACAATCAATGCCATTTTTGTAAACAGCCAGGTCACTGGAAATTAGAATGCCCTCAACGATTTTGCAACACTAGCCCACGTTTTTCTTCTGGCGCTCACAGAACTGATGCTTTTGGGCCACAGTCACATCACCCATAGCACAGGACAGCCTGAGGGACTGTGACAGTGCCCCAGTTCCCTTTAGACCCCTCCGTACTGTATTTAAATTGCCATGTTACAGGAAAAAAACTGTAACCTGTCTCACTGGTACTTGAATGCATGATACTCTGATATCCTGATAATAAATGTCACCTCCACCTCTACTGTGCCTCCTCTCTGTTTGCAGATGGTGAAAGTACAGTAATTCCTTCTGAGAGCTGCTGTGTTTAGGCTCCCAGATATCACCCTACAGCTGTCAGGAGCCCCTCGTGGGCTTGTGAACATGTGTAGGTGTCTGTAACTTGGTGCCTAGAGGTACATGGGACCAGCAAGGGTCCCACCTGATCTCTTGGCTTCCCTGATGGCAATGGGAATAAGAATAACAAGGAAAGAAGTTGATATTTAAGTAAGTTCTTTGCCATCCTAGCTTTTTGGTTAAACTCATGGAGGTCACAAGCTGGATGGGGGCTTGAGGTCTTGCTTTCCCATGCTGACATCTCCTGTGCCTTTTCATCTGCAGCCCCCTGCACCCAGGAGCCATGAGCTGCCCCCAGCACCTGCAGAGCCCCTGGAGCAACGCCCTGTGTGCAGCCTCTCGGTGCTGTTAGGCTCCCTGCTGCAGCCTCCTGCATCCCTTCTGAGGTAAGGACTGTGGCTGTTCTGTCTGTGAAGAGCAAACGGGTGTGCTAATGTGGGTGGGAGCCTGGTTGGTTTTTGGCTGGTTGTGTCTTCTGCCTTGTCCAGGAAGGAACTGGGCTTGGGTGGGACTGGTGCCTTCTGATTGTCTCAGCTTCCCCGAGATGGTGTTTGGGAAGGGGTTTGTGTGTCCTCTTGCTACCTCAAACTTCATGTTGTCTTCTCTCATATCTGCCCTTTGCAATAAGATTGTTTTAAAGGTTTCTCAAATAAAATTGCGCTAGGTTTACGGGGGATACGTGTGGCTGGCCGTAAAATTGTTCTCAGCTGAGGAGTAGATATTGGGTTTAGAAACTGAAAACTTGGTTTCTGGTGTTGTGGGTTTTGAGGCTTTTAGACCTCTTTGTGTTCAAGCTTCTCCTTGCAAACAGAGGTGTCAGATGTGTGTGTTAATGCGTGAGCATTGCTACTTCTCCATCTGTTTAATCTCCTGCGCAGACGAGCTGGGACTAGCAGAAGGATGTGGATGTCCTGAGCGTTTTGTGAGGTGGCAAAGGGTACAAGGCAGGAGGTCTCTAGTGATGGTCACAGCAGCTCCAGTGAGCTAGAGCTGGGACCTGCCTTGTCCCAGCTCAGCCCACCCAAAAGCTGATTTCCCTCTGGGTTTTCATAGCTAGGCTTTGCAGGCAAGTCTAATACAACTTTTCTCCTCAAACCTACTCTGAAATCTGCAAACCTGGTGTGCTTCAGCCCGGCCCATCTACAGGCAGCCACGGGGAAGCAGGGGCTGGTTAGCGCTGACATCCTCGGCCATAAATATCTCGCCCTCTCTAATCCTCCCTGTAGCTTCAGTGCTTCTGCTTTACTAAGAGTTATTTGACTCTCTGTGTTGCACTTCTTAGACAAATGGCTTTTAAATAAAACCCTCTGCTAACTCGTTAGGCCTCGTGTCCAGGTCACTTCCTGGGCAGGTGATTTATAGGGCTGCATTTAACATTTTATTAACTTGGAATCGCTGGGGCTAGTCAATCGGAGTCCATCCCATTAGCTGTGGCGAGTGGCAGCCCGTTGAATCGGGCTCCCACCGCCTCCTCTGCTCCGAGAGCATCTGTGGGGTGAGAGAAGGGGAAAAGCAGGAGGATCCAGAGAGGGAGGAATAGATCTGGGAGGGATAAATGAATCGCGTGAGGGTTAAAGAGATAACGGAGCTTTAGATCATATCTGGGGAGCTGCCTTATCTCCCGCTGTTCCTACATGATTTCTTGGCCGCAGCACGCTGGGGCTGTGCAGGGATGGGCGAGGAGCACGGGGACTCGGTGAGGAGGTGGCGTGGCTGTGGGCTGGTTCCTGCAGGGCACCGCTGCGAGAACATCCCTGGTAGGATGTGCCTGTGCTAAACCCTTCCCGCAGCGCTGCCTGCCTCCTTGCCTAGTGCGTGCACGAGCCCATTTAGCTCCTGGCTTTCCTCCAGCCTTTCCCCTGGCTGTGCTCCTGGCAATGTGTCTGGTCCAGTCTGGTTCCCTCTGACCCCAAGCCCTGCCCTGCAGCTGGCTCCGAAAGAGCCCCGGCACAGACCCGGCAAGGGGAAAGCTGCTGGGGCCTGAGTAAGCTTCGCCTGGGGAATCTGGACCTCCCGTTGGTGATGTGAGGCTGCAGCAGCAGCTTTGATTATCTCTGGTTTTGTTGCCGCTCTCCCCCTGTGCCCTGTCTTTGTTCCAGCTGTGCTCGGAGATGTTATTCAGTGGAGTTTTCCAGCTCTTGGTAACATGGGGAAAAAAACCAAACTCCTGCACAAGCAGAGCTAATGAGCTCTCTCTGGAAATAAAAGCATCCTGAGGACAGCCCAGCCATACAGAACAGCCTGTGCTCAGCAGCTCCTCCGGCCAACGCCTCTGAGCCACGTCCCGGTGCTGGGCTGCTGGGCACCATGAGGAGGCTGTCGCCACCCATCCTCCCTAGCCGTCACCCCTCTGAGGTCTCAGGAAAGCTGGGACTTTGTTCCTCTGGCCCTTGCTGTGTGGAGCTGGGATGCAGGTTTGGGAGCACCCCTGAGCACCATGGGACCTGTGTGCTGCCCCAAACCCTGATGCCTGCATGCTCACGGGACAGGGCGAGGAAGGGAGACGCATCCCATGGATGGGGCCGGCTGTAGCTGTTTAGAAATGGGACTGGGCGATGCCCTGGCTCTCCTTGCCTATGGAGCACTCCCCCAGCACGGGTGGGTGCGAGGTGAGGGGGCAGCCTGGGCTCGCCACAGCCCCCCCTGCATGCAGGGAGAGCAGAGCTGCTGTCCCCGAGGTTGCCAAGCGCGTGGCCGGGAGGGAATTTATCTCACAGCTAAGCAGGCAGCTGAAAGCTATTGCTTCTGATGTGCCTATGATTTGCTGAAACCTGTGTCTCCTTTGTCATATTTCTGTCTGCCTCAGCCTCAAATCCCAGAGCAAAGTCTGAGAACTTGCTTTCAGGGAGGAACAGTGTTTTTTTTTCCTCCACCTTTAAGTATTTACTCTGAGCTTTCAAGATGCATACCCCGCGGGGATCCTGCCAGCTGTGCCTGCAGCCAAGGGGCACTGCCTGCCCGTCCTCTGGGGTCCTCCTTTGGCTGCTTTCGGGGTTTTTGGGGTCCCTTCACAGCAGCTGTGGGTGCAGCCCTTCCAAACCTCCACCTCCTGGGGGCCTGGGGAGGGGAATCTGAAGCTTTTGAGCTGTGTTCTTGAGCAAGGGGCTGAAGCCTGACCCATTTGGCGAGCTCCGCCGTGGGCTGGCACATGCTGAGGCACCAGCTTCTCTGCGTGGCGCCTGGGTTCCCGGCCCTCAGCAGCTCACAGAGCAGCTGCTGGAGTTTTCCTCCTGTCCTTACAGCTTGTCCCGGCCTCCGAAGGTCACGCTGGTGACCCGAGCAATGCCGACCGCCTTTGCTATGCATCATGTACCGCTGTGTCGTGCCCTGCCGTGGGTTTTGGAGTCCCCCCCCCTTCCTCTTCTCCTGCTCTACTTCCCCAAGCCTTCCCGCAGCCACCACTCGGGCGAGCTGCTTGAATTCAGGGAGAGCAGCTCCTTGCTGGAGGCGAGTGCTGCTTAACTCCGGGGCGGGAGCAGGTTTCACAGCAGCTCAGCGAGGGGCAGGAGGCACTCTGCCTTTCCTTCTGGGTGAGCACACAAATTGCAGCAGCTGAAGGCAGAGGTAGCAGTCCCAGCCACCAGCACGGCGGCTGTCAGCGAGGCTTGTCCCTGTCCCCGCCGGCGGTGCCAGCCACGCGCTCCTGGGCCCCGCGAGCACGTGGGCAGCGATGCAGAAATCCTCTGCGGGGCCTGGGGTGGGAGGGCAGGTGCAGCTCTGCCGGGAGATGCCCTCAAACCATCAGCAAATGGAAGCAGAGGAAATAAGAGCTTGCCCAGGGAGGTTTTTCTAAAGAGGAATAAATGCAAGGTGGGTGCAGGGCTAGCAGTGGAAGGCAAGCTCCCGTAAGCTGCGAAGCAGTGAGGCTGGGGCCGTGGCTGGTCAGCGGGCTGGCACCGAGACCGGCCCTCTCAACTTGCGCCGACTTTGACTCGAACAGCCTCATTAGTGGGGAAAGTGTCCCCGAGATGAGTTACAGGTGCAATTATCTCCTGCTGCTGCTATTGTGACTGTGGGCATTGAAGTCTGGTGCCATTATACCGCGTCGTTGCAGAGCTCTTGTGCGCAGGAGAGCACCTCCCGGAGAAAAAGTCAAATTAGAGCAAGCCAGTTTTTTTTTTTTTTTTTGGAAAGAAGCTCTCATTATCAGTCTGTTCCCGCTTGCTTGTCTCATTGTGTCAGGGTGGCTACGGCTGTGCGGGCCCTGTCCCTTCCCTCCCTGCTGCCTGACCTTCGCGGTGGCCATGGCACCCAGGTCTCCCTGGCTTCAGGATTATTCAGAGTGACACATCTCCGGGACCGGGGTGGAAGGATGAGCTCTGAGACTTACAGAAAACATTTCCTCTGCGTCTGCGTTTATTCAGTGCTCTCGTCTGACCTAACAAAACCCTGCGGTTCTCCGTGAGAGGCAGGAAAAGCTCCCGGAGCACGAGCAGGGGAAGCTTGCAGCCGGGTGTTGCAATAACTTGTGAGTGAGTGGCTCGGATAACTCATGTCCCAGAATCAGCCAGGAAAGATTGCTGATTTTTAATAAACAACGGCGCGCTGTGTCTCAGTTGAAGCCAGACTTACTTGTACAGTGATTCATGGATTTTTCCACCAGGAAAATCACCTTGGTGGCTGGTGCGCGGGTGCCTGCTCGCCGCCGTGAGTAATTCCCCCCGCAGAAGGCACCGGGGGGGAGTGAAAATGATGAACTTCTCCCGGGGAGTGGCGGGGGGCTTGGGGAGGAAGGGTGTGCTTGGCGCCGGTGCCGATGACTGCATCCCGCTGCAGAGCGCCGCGGGAGGTGGGCAGTGGGAATTTCACCGGCAGGGACACCAAAGGAGGCGAAGCTCAGCAAAAAAAAAAAAAGCGTGGTGTTGAGGTCTGGGTGAGGCCAGCGTGGACAAGCTGAGGCTCCCCTTTGCGACGTGCTGCAGCTCTCCCCTGGGAGAGCGAGCCCGGCGAGGAGCCGCGTGCCCGAGCACAGCTTTATTTTTATTTATTTTTCCCCCTTTTGGCTCCAGGCTGGAAACCCGCCAGCCCTGCGCTGCGTGCGGGAGGCGGCAGCGTGCGGCTGGGGGTGCGGCGTGTCTCTGGGTGCTGCTTTTAAAAGTCTCTGGTGCTGCCTCAAAGTCTCTGGTGCTGCTCTGAGGAACGCCGCGGTGGGCAGGGGAAATGCCGGCCACGAGTCATCGCGGTGACTGCTGCCGCCCGCGCCGCGGGGGCGGTGTCCCTCTGCCTCGCTGTGGCTCTGGGGGTGGGTGTTTTTAATTTGGGGATGGATGCAAAGAAGTTAGTTGAACTTGCTTTGATTTCCTGATGAGGTGGGTTTTTTTTTGAGTCTTCTCTGAACGTGAAGGAAAAGGCATGCGGTTGAGCAAACCTTCGTGTTTCTGGGTGTGGGAAAGGCAAGGTGGCGTGATGGAGGGTGGAGCAGCAAAGTCCCCCTTTTTGGCTTGTGCATCTGGGGTGGGTTTGGGGGGCAGGCAGACCTCATCTATACCTTCTCAGGAAGGATTTTCAGACGAGGAGCCAAGGATCTCTGCCCTCCAGTTTCCCCAAGAAAGCAAAGCCTGCACGGATAGGAGGTCAGCCTGGAGGTCGGCCCAGCCCCAGGGAGCAGCCGGCAGCCCCCTAGGGTGCTGCTTCTGCTGCAGAGGCTGAGTCCCAAGGAAAGTTCTCCAAAAGCAACCTGTGCCCTTTGGGATCCCCTTGTGGATGCTTCCTTTAGTGCAGGAGGTCTCTCACAGCCGCACGAAACAGCGCTCTGGATTTAGAGGACAGGCAGCTCTGGCTGTTCGCCTCCCAGGCTGCTCTGGGTACCCTCACAAAACGCTGCTGTGAAACTTGATGGGCTCAGCAACGCCTCCCTGCAAAGCAAACAGAGCGTGGCTGGGTGTGGGGCAAATCTCCTGACGGCACTTTCTAAAGGGGCCAGGGCTTCCCTGGCCCAGTGCTGGTGGTGCAGGGTGGCCGGGAGCCTTGAGGAGCTGTGTCCCCGTGCTCATCTGCTCTAGGGGAGAGGCTGGCGTGGAAACATCGGAGCGGCTCCCATGGGAAATCAGCCTGGAGGTCGCTCCGGCCCCAAGAACCAGCAGGCAGGCTGACGTGGCCCTGACCGCAGTGACACCCTGTGGCATCGTGGCTCTGCCTGGGTCCTCTGTGACATTTTAAGGGTTGTCCTTGGAGGGTGCGTTCCCAAATCGACGTGCTTCACTCTTCCCCAGCCCTCTCTCCGCCACGGTGCCCATCACGTATTCATTGCGATGCCCCTGTACTTCTCTAAGCCCAATATACTTTGAATTACTGCTCATCTATTCCTCTTGACATCCTCATGCTCATAACTAGGGAGCCTGCATTACCCGTTCGCACATCTGTCAAGCTGCGTGTTCCTTGGCCATTTCCAGAGATACATAAAATTGCCCGTGTTTATGACATTATTGACAACCCGCCCCGTCCCCTTCCCCCTCCCTGAGCCCAAATGGCTGCCTCACTTTATGAGGATTGATATTTGGGCAGTAAATATTTTAGAGCCTCATCTGATGAGTGTGTCTGTGCGGGTGAATACATTTCTGGCTGAGGACAGATGTTGGAGCTGTCTTCATTGGGGATGCGGGGCCTTGGCTTTCTCTCCCCACCCTTTGCAGCAGCTCTGCAGCTCCCTGGTGCTGCCTGTTCCTGGGGGAGCGAAGGGAAGGGAAAAGCACCTTCTTGGCTGGCAGAGCTCTGGGTTTTGCTAATCAGTTGCTGCAGGGGCCTGAATTCTGTCAGCAGCAGGGTGGAATTGCTACGGGCAAGGTGTTACCCTTCTCCAACCCATGAAAAGCTCCAGTTCCTGCCGTGCTGGGGATTAGGTCCAGCCCTTTGGGGAAAAAAAAAGGGAAAAGAAGAATAAGTCTGTCCGGGGTTTCCAAGTGATGCATTTTGATTTTGCTGTTCTGAAAAGCCACTTCATCTCCGAAAGTTTACAAACACATTTTGGCAAACCTCTCAAAATAGGAAACAATTTGCGAATGACATGGTCCGGGTGACCTAAACAATTTTATCTTGCTGAGAAAAGCAAAGGAGCCCGTTTTCTGCTCCTCCGAAATGCTGGCTCCCTTTTCCTTCAATCAGCAAAACAAAACATGCTGCCTGATTGCTGGGGAAGACAAAAAGCAGATGCAGCTCGTACGGAGTGAGCGGTGCTGCAGCTGGCTGGTGATTTTGGGGTGCCCTGACTGCGCCGTGCCTCGGGGCAGCACATGGCTGGGGGGACACTAGGTTGTCAGCGAGCTTGTGAAGCACAAAATGTAAGTCAGCTGCCTTGTGTTGCCTTTGGCTGCTTTTTTTTTTTTTCATCCAAGTCTGGCGTGAGTGCACTGAGATGTGTAAAAATTGGTTGCCCAAAGGGACTGTCCCAGCAAAGGGCGCAGGGGAAAGCGATAACAGCCACAGGGGGCTGTTTTTCCCCCAAGGCTTCCAGCTCCTTTTCCAGCGGCAGTGCCTCCACGCAGCTGTGGGACAGATTAGCAGAGGTTTGGGTTATTTTTCAGTGGACCTGGGTGTGGTTTCTCCTAATCCTTCCTTACCAAGTTCCCTGTGCGCATTCCTCCCTTCTTGGCATCGCTGCATTTTCAGGAGCACTTCTGGGACTGGGTGCCTGAGCCCGGGCACTGCCACTTGGGGTTTGAAGCTGCTGTGTAGGCAAGGGGCTGTGTGCATCTCCAAGGACATGCGTACAGGACAAAGACTTGTAAAAGCACCGGTGAGAGGAGAAGGCATCGAGCTCAGCTCGCAGCGACTTGGTGCCTCTGGCCCTTCCAGCAAGCCTCGCTGCAGCAGCCGTGTGCCGAGGTGAGGAGTTCAGTGGCCTCATTTGCTTGCCGATGAAGGATGCCACCCTGGCCCTGGACAGTCTCCTCTTTTGTGGCGCTATAGTATCTATTTATTTATGATTTCCGTGGGTGGTGTTTTGGATGATCTATTGAGCCAGAGTGAGATATTTTGAGGCACAGTGAGATATTTTAAAAACATCTCATCACTCTGGAAATATCCATGGTGCGATAGCTGCGTATTAGTCATTCCGAAAGGGAGTGATTTCAATGAAAGAAAAAACATTTCATCTTGTCAGAGCATTTTCACTCACTGTCTGCCAGGCAGCTGCTGTCAGTCTTCAGCCTCTGTTGCTGGTTTTTACTCTTCTCTGGCTCTGCCCTTTTATTTTTTAACAAAAAATAAAATAAACCCTATAATGGATATTGGGGGATATGAACTCATCAGTTGTCAGTAAGAAAGAGCCTTTGAAAAGACACTGTAAAACCTCTTTGCTCTGGATTATTTCCAGTGGGATTAGTCCTCCCGGGAACTAGCTCCGTGGGGAACGGGAGACTCCTCCTCCAGGTGCTGGACCTTGAACAACAGCCCCTGTCTCCGCCGTGATTTATCCCTCTCGAAGGTGGCAATAACTCCGGCGCTGTCACACACCAGTGGGGACACAGAATTAGGCTTACGGAGAACACGAGCAGAGGTGGTTTTCTCCTAGGGAGGAAAAAAAAAAATCTGTAAGGGAACACAAATGACAAGGCACCATCCTGCAAGAGGACAGAAAACAGCACAAAACTGTCCAACAAACAAAAAGCCAAATGAGCTGTAAAAACAAACAAACCAAACAAAAAACCCCACCAATGTGGCAGGAGAGATTTTCGCTTTGAGGGAATCTGCCATAAATCACCTAATATTCAGCTTCGCGCTGCCGTTGGGGAAAACCTTCATCACATTCTGCTGGTCTTTGCTCTATTTTCCACAGATCTGTGGCTGCGTTTTCCATATGGCAGCTGACATTCGCTGGGGAGGAGGGGATTTGTCCGGGATGCTCTGATCTCGTTTGATCATTGTCCATAATCAGGGGAAGAGTAATTACAATGTAGTTACGCTGCAAGTACTACGTGCTGCCGCCTTGTCCTGTGTAATTGCCGTTGCCTCGTGTAACCAGGAGGTAACTGCTTAAATAACTCCAAATTATCCCTTTGTGGCTAAATGCTCTGTTGGAGTTGGGGTGGAAAATCATCGTGTTTAGACCTGAAGTCTCATTTCAATGGCATGGTGGTTTTGCGAGGTGACCGTGCCATAAAAGGGTATTTTGCTTTTCAGCTATTACCATGGTAAAAGGCTAGAAAAATGCCTTTTTCTCCCCTAAAGAGGGTGTGTTTTGAAGGGGGGGGCGTGCTCCATCCCGAAAGGCACGGGATGGCTTGTGGGTGCTGATGGCAGTGCCCCAAGTCCCCTCTCCTCCGGGCACGGAGAGCAGAGTTGCTTTAAACGTGGCTGCTTTTCCTGAAACCTGCTGCTTTTCTGCCTGTCAAGCCAGGTTGCCTTGGCTACTGGGTGAGAAAAGGAGTAGCCGCCTTTTCGGGGCGTTTTGGTGAAAGCAGGAAAAAGTGACCTCGAGTTTCCCTGTTGCGGCATCTCGCCGGAGCTGGGGGCTGCTGGCCGGGTGTCCTTGGCTCCCAGCTCGCTGCGTCCCCGTGCCATCCCCTCCTGCCGCCGCAGCGAGAGCCGCTCGAGCCCGAGGTTTAAAATAGAAGCTATTAAATAAAGAGCAGGGGAGGGAGGCAGCGGGCCGAGGGATGCTCGGGCAGGGAGCAGGTCCATGCGCTCGCCTGGGCGCCGTGCCGGGGGGCACGCTTCCTACGGGGTAAAATCCCTGCCTGGTGGAAGGGGAGGGATGCACCGCCAGCTCCTCCAGCACAGCGAGATGGCGTGGTTGGAAACCAGTGCCACAAGCTGGCCAAAGCCATGCGGGATGGTCTGCTTGCCTTAATGCTCTTTTCTCCTGGTTTTGGGCTCCTCCGCGCGCCTAGGGCTGGGCGAGGCGCCTTTTGCATCACGCTGCTGATGGCGAATGCGGCCCCCTCTGCGCCCCCCGCGAGCCTGAGTCAGCAGTGTGCCGCTGCTGTCGTCGTGCTCTTTAAAAAAATAAAATTAAAAAAAAAATCAGTATTTAAAGTATTTAAACAGATGGGAAGCCACAAAATACAGTCGGTGTACGGATCGTGTTTCATGACTAACAAAATATGCCAGGTAGGCCGTTCCACTTGAGATATTTTCAGGAATATAATCACTTTCACACATCTTCATAAATTTGCCAAAGTGTTAGTTTTCCCCCATATGGATCTGGGAGGATGCAGCATGTCATGACTGTTGCACAAGCATCTTGAATGCCGTGCCTTCGTGTCCCCCCCCCACCCCAAGGGCTGTAACTGTAGGGAAGGTTTGGCTCCCATTCCCCACGCTGTCGTTGGCACGGGCAGGGGGGCACCGTCGATGCTTCTTGGAGCCCATCCAAGGCAAGGAAGGGAGGCAGAGCGGCAGGACGGGAAAGCAGGGCTTGAATTTTCAGCAGCCTGCAGCCTGAGCGAGGCCGACCCCAGCGGGGAGGCAGCAGGAGGCGAGGAGGCTCTAAGGGAAGCCCCAAAGGCCGCGTCCTTCCCCTTGGGGTGGAGTGGATGCTCCAGCACAGCCGTGGGGTAAACAAATGCAAAATATTTTGAGTTCGTTCAGCATTGGATTGTTTTTTCTTTTGGTATCATGGAAAATTAAATATAAGGACCTGTTTTCTGCACGTTATTGATCTTTCACTCAAAATCTGGGCCCTTTTCCAGGAAAAATGAGCCCTTTTGTGAACAAGGAGACAGGCACCTTCCCAACAAAAGTCAGCCTTCAAATTCAGCGTTCTGCGTGTTTGAAACCTCGTGTTTCTGATGGGAAAGTAGGAATTTCACTCAAATTTACAGAGAAGTGATGCTGGAGGAAGGGAGGGAGCCTGCCCTCACGGAACTGATGAGCTCGGGTTGATGAAGGGCTATAAAAGACCACAAAAAAGCAGCCTCATCTCTGGTTTCTAGCAGCCTGTGCTGTGAGGCTGGAGCGTGGCTGTCCTGCTGGTGGTGGCATCTCATCCCTTGTGGCCCTGCCGCCTCGCACAACCTGCCAGGGCAGGTCGAATGCTTTTTATATTCCTTTGAATATCTTGCCAGTTCAGATGCTGGACTGCTGCAAACTGGTGAGACGCTGGTACCCTCCCTGGTTGCTCCGCCGCAGAGCGGGCTGCGTGCTACCTCGTTGCTCTGCGCTCTCAGACGAGCTGGGTTCCGCCAGCGGTGCCTCACAGGTTAAGTCATTAAATCCCTGTAGCTCGTTTATTTGTTCATGAAGCGCTTGGGAATTGCCTGGGAGGAGACGCGTTACGCTCACTTGGACGGCGCTGCTGCGGGGATGCTCGGCTGGAGGGCAGGGCTCCCAGGCTGGGTGTCCTAAACGCGTGTTAATGGCACAGCCCCAAAATAATAACGGGGTAGGAGGAAGGGTGAGGGAACGTGGATGTCCCCACGGCTGCTGGCTCCGGGACATCGCCTCGAGGGCTGCAATCCGGCGCGATGCTCGCTGACCTTCTCTGAAAGGTTGCCCACAAAGTTTGCCCGGAGCCCCCCGGCACCCAAATCCCCCTCGGCGGGTGCAGGCGGCCTCATCTCGGAGCACGGCGTGCTGCCGGGCGGGCTGGGGCTGGGGGCTGGAGGTGGCTCGTTTTTAGCAGCGCGCACGCATGGAGCAGACAGCTTGGGCCAGTTCCAAAACACTTCCCACGCCCCCGGGCTGAATTTTAAGAAGCTGGGGCATCTGCACATTCAAAACGCTCCGAAAAAAAAGAAAGGGAAGGGGGGAAAAAAATCCCAAAGGCGTGCAGAGCACCCACCAACTGATGCCTCGCTGCGGAGGGGAGTTTGTTTCAAAGGCTGAGCGGCTCCAAGGCTCTCTCTGGAGGCGCAGAGCGCAGGGGAGCGGTGGAGCCACGGCTGTCGGCTCACCCTGACTCTGCTCTTGCTCTTGGTTGAGAGGGGGACATGGGAAGAGGAGCTTGAGTCGTCCAGGACCTGTGTCTGGGTGAGTGTCTCTTCCTACCGTTCGTTTGGGGTGGTGCAGCCTCCGAGCAGGTCCTTAGGTCTGGGGGCTGCTGCGTTCCAAGGGGACGGGGTCCCCCCATGGGGGCTGCTGGGGACCCTGCTCCGGAGGGTTTGTCCTCGTGGGGAAGGACGTACGGACAGTGAGGGAAACCTCTGGGAGCTGACAGGCCAGCAGAGCTCCTGGAGTCGTGATTTGGGGCCGGCTTCCCCTCCAAGTCCTGGCTGAGCATCATCAGGCTGCGCTCCCTGCTTTGGGGCAGTGGGAAGGCCCGGGTGTTAATCTGGAGTGTTAATCCGGAGTGTTAATCTGCACCTGGAGCTCCTCGGCTTACCCAGCAGTCTTTTACCCAGGGCAGGGAGCACGTCTCTCTGCGTGCTGTCGAGCTGCTGTCCCCTCTGCCTGCGGCATCGAGCCCTGGCAGCCCCCAGGGGTGCCTCAGCGCTGCCAGCCCTCGGGCCTTCTTAGCAGCGGAGAGGTTTTGGGCATCCCCTTGTCCCTCGGGTGGGAAGGGGCGTTTTGCCCCTGGGAGGCCGTGGCTGGGCTGCGCTGGGTGCTCTGCAGGGCCCTGCCCGCTGGGCTGTGCGGAGGAGGAAGAGGAGGAGGAGCGGGCAGCGAGGAAGGCAGAGCGGGATGGGAGGCCCCGCGTGCCCTGGGGGACTGGCTCGTTCCCGCTAATTAGCGGTGTAACCAGGCATCCAGCAGCCTGGCTCCTGGCAGATAATTACCTTGCTCCGTGCAGGGAAGGGAAAAGAGAGACTGGCTGTCCACAGGGACTTGCAAACCCTCCCCATTCTTGAACTCATTTGGGAAAGGCAACCCAAAAAAGATAATAGAGAGAGGTATTTTAACAGAGCTATTTCTGCCAGTCAGGCAGGCCAATTTGTTACCCAAGTGACACACTTGATTTTAACTTGAAAAATCAAGGGGTTTTCAACTGATTTTTTTTCCCCGTTTTTCCTGCGTTTGGGGCTGTGCTGCAGCCCCTTGTCCCCTGCACGTCTCCCCTGCGCCCCGCCAGCAGCCCGGATCCCCCTGCAGCTCGTCCCCCTCCCTCCACAGCCCTGCTCCCTCTGGCAGATGGGCAGGAGCTGCTGGGCACTGCTGACTTACGGGGGCGTTGCGCCGGGAACCCCACGGCGGTGCCGCGCAGCCCGTCACCACGCCAGCGCCCTTGCAGGGCAGGGCTGCTCCACACGCTGGTGGCCCCGGCCTCTGCCTCGCAGCCGCGGGGCGCTCCCAGCGTCTCCCCCTGCTTTTACAGCCCAAGCTGACCTGGCTACGGCCGCGTCGGGGCTGCGCTGGCTCGCGTCCCCCCCGCTCCCTCCCCACGGTGCCTGGATCGGGCCCTGCTGGTGCCACGCGGGGGACCGGAGGCTCCGTTGGTGACACCAGTGGCGCTGTCGTTCCGTCTGTGTCCGTCCTTCCACCTGCTCCGCTCTGGCTGGGGAACGGGGAGGGATTTCTCCGCGCGCCACCCCCAGGTCTCTGCTCTGTGGGGGTCCCTCTGATTTAGCAGGCGCTTTTTCTCCCAGGAGCCGACCCGCGGAGAGGGAACGGGGACAAATTAGCATCCATGGCGTTTCTCCTCTCCCCCTGCTCGCCCGCCGGCCCCACCTCCCTCCCCGTTAGAGATTCAGGTCATGGCTGAATTAGGGCTCCCCGCACTGCAGAGGAGCAGTGGGTAAACTGCTTACCATCGATTAGAGAAAGTGCTGTGGGTTGGGTTTGTGCCCCCCTCCGTGCCCCTGCCCACAGCTTCAGGTGGGTGCTTGCTGCACCCTCTTTAACCCGCCCTAAGGGAGTGTTTTGGGGTGCTCCCCCCTGCACTGGGGGGGCTCTGGGGGGCTGCTCCCCCCGCCTTGCAGCCCCAAGTTGCCAACACTGAGACCTTGTGAGAGGCCCTGTGTTTAGCCGGCCCCGTTCACCACGGTGCTCCGGCTGGGATTAGGCGCAGATAAGGCGATCAATAAATCCTCCTCTTGGCTGCGATGTGCTGGGAATATTTCGGGGAAGGGGGCTGGAGGCAGCGAGCCCCCAGCCTGGGCACGTCACGGGGGGGAGGTAGGGAGGGGACCCCAGCCACGGTCTTGCTCCATAATGCGGTGTCTGCATGTCGGAGAGGAGAAGGAGCCCCTGAAAGTAGGTCAGGCTGTTTTGCAGAGCCCCGGGTGTGGACAGCAAGCCCCAGCACCCACGCACCCATAAAAACCCTAAAAAAGGATGTTTAGGAAGGAATGAGGCATCGACCTGTGCGAGCACCTGGCTCCAGGTGTGGGGCAGCGGTGATTTGTGGAGCCTCAAGGTGCAAGCAAAGCCCCCTCGGAGGGATGAGATGTTTCCACCCTGTTTCCAGCCCTTTCCAAAGGAAAACCGAAGATGCCCCCACCCCTTTTTAACCTGTAAAAGCAAGAAGGGAGGTCTGCGGGCTGGTTGCAGGGCGTGCAGGGAGGTGGGGTGGCGGGAGATGGCCGCGGCCCCTCCAGGAAGGCTCCGGAGCTGCGTGGAGAGGGGAAAATGAAGACGTGCTTCCACGGCAGGGGTGTTTTAAGTGCAAATCAGGAGCGTTCCGGCGGCAGAGCTGGGGAGCAGCGCTTTGCTCGAGCTGTAGGCACCTGTTGGGAGGTGGAAGCAAACTCAGAAATTGCTTTTGCAGCACCAGGGCAGGGCTGTGCTGTGCTGGGGGAGGGATGCTGCCTTGCAGCAGCGGGGGCACGGGGCCATGCGGGGCCCCAGCCCCTCTCCAAAATGCTTGCCTTGTTTCGGGGCAGCCCGTCAGGGTGAGGAGAGGCTTTCACAGGTGTACTTCGGTCGTTGCGGGCGTTGAACGGAGCTATTCCAGCATGCCAGGGGAGGCGGCCGCTCAGTAAGAGGGCTCTCCAGCTTCGTGAGCTGCCCCAGAAGCACAGGCTGCGTGTTTCCCCCCCTCCGGCAAGGACCTGGCCTCGCTGGCTGCTGCTGCCGAGCTCGAACAAAATGAAATCTGCCTTGCTCTGCTCGGCTCTGAATCGCGCGTTTGCAGCCGGGTGAATGGAGCAGGTTCTGCCAAAGCCCAGCCCGGAGCTCTGCCGCTGTGGGTGCCGGCAGCAGGGCCTGGTGGCCATCCCCGCCTCCTGCGCGCTTGTGACACCGTGCGGGGACACGTGCGTTAGCTGAGCGTGCCAGCTGGGGCGGCCAGAATTCCTCCTCGGGCGCTGGCGAGGCTGCCCAGGTCTCCTGCAGCAGCACAGAGCTGGCCGTGCTGCTTTCCAGCACAAAGCGGGGTGCTGGACCCCGCACAGCGCCTGGGGCCTCTCCGCGGCGCAGAGCTGCCCCCTTTTCGTAGGGCACCAGCGCATCTGGGACAATCGCCGGGCCCTCCCCTCGCTGCTGTCGAGGGGCGGCTCTGCCAGGCTGGCGGTGAAGGTGCTGCGAGCCGGGCGGGGAATAAATTGAGCGCGTATATCACGGGCAGGGCTGGGCTCTATTGATTTTCAATGAAAAGCTGTGTCATGAATTTTTCTCTCCCACTGTATTTGCTGCAAAGTTGCATCTTGACTCCTGGCATTAACCGCTAACGAGAGAGCTCATTTTTCCCCCTTTAGGAGGAGGGGAGTGAGAAAGGAAAAAGAAAAGAAAAAAAAGGCAGGGTTGCACACGTTCTTTCTAAGCTCGTGATGGATGCAGCGGCTTTGCTAATCCAACACCAGAGCA
The DNA here is from genome assembly GCF_964034855.1 of Anser brachyrhynchus. Taxonomy (NCBI): domain Eukaryota; kingdom Metazoa; phylum Chordata; class Aves; order Anseriformes; family Anatidae; genus Anser; species Anser brachyrhynchus. The sequence goes on along the minus strand of NC_137706.1, from coordinate 9,327,178 downwards.
GAAAGCTGGTATTAGCAGTGGAAAATGTTACGTCCAGCTCTCCAAGTGACATCGCCGCGTGGAGGCGTGCGGGGTGCGTCCCATGCGGTGGCTCCTTGCTCCGGGACCTGCCCAGGCTTAAAGGGGATCCCAGCTGCCTGCTGTCTTTGGGAGGGAAGGCACATCAAGGGGCTGGGGGCTTTTCGGTGCTCTGGGAGTGCCTCGCTGGTTTGCCTTCAATGACCACGAGGTCCCTTTGCAAGCCTTCAAGCTGTTGTTTAGAGCTATGTGGTGTGGAAAACCTTGCAGCTCTCGGAGCTCTTCCTTACCCTTTTTTGCTCCCGTCCGAGCTGCTCCGCTGCTTTGGAGGAAGAAACAGGAAGACCCTAACGGAGAGGGACGAGGTCTGTGTCAGAGCATTTTGGGAAGCTGCTGAGACATCCTTTAAGTCGCTGTTTGGAATTTGGAGCGGCTCTTTGCTCTTGAAGTCACCGTTTTTAATCATTAAACAAAGAAGGTTTGGAAGTGAGCGGGCATAGCGTGAAGCGTTTGAGGAGACCGACTCTGCAGGTCCTCAGAAATTCTGGCGAGGCTTCTTTGTTTGCGATGAAGGCATAGAGAGAATCCAGGGCAAAGCACTGAAAGCAACCAAGGGCTTTAAAAATAGATGGCCGTCGGGGAGGCTGTGCCCGCAGCGGAGGCGGTGGCGAGGGGCGTTTGGGCCCGGATGAGACGCGCTGTGCAGGGGAAGGGTTAACGGTGGCGTGTGAGCGGCGCCAGCGCAGCCGAGCTGAAGTGGAGCAGTATGCAAATCTACCCACTTTCATAAACTGCTTAATTAGGCGAATGTTAATGAGACGTTAATTACTGTTGTGCCGGCGAATCCCACGGAACGGAGATTATGTTTCTCTTCAAACATCCAGTCTTAATTATAACTTGCGCTTAATCCTGCCGCCGTGCCGGGGACGGAGCCGGGTGCGGAGGACGAGCGCCGGCTCCCTTGGGCCCCGCTGCACGCCGGGCGCTTGCGTGCCGCCTGCTTTTCCCTGCTCCAGCCCAGCGCCAGACCCTCGGGGTGCACATCGCTGGTGGAAATCCTGTGCCACGTGTGGAAGCTCTAGTCCTTTTCCTCTTTGTGCTCACCAAGCCTTTGGGAGCTGCCCCTTTTCCCGAGCCGGCACAGGAAGGGGAGCTGGGGCGCACGGTGCTGCGTCCCCCCGAGCGATGGAGAAGCTGTGCGTGGCCCGGAGACCCCCAGCACCTTTCTGGATGCTTTTCTATGCCCCACACCGAGGACAGAGCGCAGAACGCTGCATCCAGGCTGGCAATGCTTCCTGCTGCTCGTGATTTCCAGCTCCTGCGTGGGTTTTTAATCGATGGCCTCGTGCATCGCCAGTGCTCTGTGCTTCCCAGGGCCCGGTGTGCGCATGTGGGCTTTTTTTTTAAGCGTGGATCCGACTCAGAGATCAGCGAGGGATCGTTGCAACAATGAGCAGAGAAATGGCAATTTCCGATTTTAACACCTATTTTTTTTTAATACATGGCTTCCATTAATGTTCAGGGTAATGCAACGCATCGGAGTGCTTTCAGATGAGATGTTAGTGAGCCATGGAAGCTGCGTCATCAGTTTTGTGTGTGGCTGTTTCTCACCCATGCGTAGCTGCTGGCTTTTTGGGGCAAACCACAAGATTTCTTGGGTCTCTGCTCACTGCGGCGGCACAACGCTGGCTGAACACCACCAGCCCTATTTACCCCTCTCTGGGGCAAGATTCCCCTTACTGGATGCTTGCAGTTGCAAAGGATGTCACCGTAGGTTTCATTTTTCCTGTTGTTTCAAAGCTGAGGCTTTGGTCACCATCCCTCCTGCTTGGCACCAAGGACAGGAGGCCCAGCCCTGCCTCAGTTTCCCCAGGATTTAACACATGCAGAGAGCTTGGAGGGGGCCAAGAAGTGGGTGGGGGGGCGGCTGCATCCGAGCATGACTTCTTTTTAATCCCCTAAAAGGCTTTTCTGCGCGAAGAAACCTGTCCAACAAGGGATTTTTGTCTTTTTTTCTCTTCCTCTCCATTCGACACCTATAAACATTTAAGTCCCTGTTAATTAATTAAGAATTAGTTAATCCCAGATCCTTTCCTTTAAAAAAAGGAGCAGCTCGTTTGCGGCCAGGCTCTGCTTTAGCAGCAGTCGTCACTCCGTGAAGGGGCTGCTGTGCAGTTTGCAAAATGGAGACACCGGGCTCTGCCGGAGCCCTTGGGGCTGCGAGGGCAGCGTCCCCCCGGCTCTGCCTGCTTTCTGCATCCTCCTCTGCCTCTCTGCTTGGGAGCTCGGAGCTCTGGATGGGCCGGGATGCTGGGCAGATCCATGGGGCATCCTGCTGGTCCTGAGCCCCTGTGGCCCCGCAGCAGGATCCGGCCAGCGCACTGCAACCGCGCGTCCCCCTCCCACTGCCTCCCTCCCCGCCTTGTAGGAGCAAGCCGGGAACAAACAGAGCCCGCTGGAAAATAAACAGATGCGTGGGATGCTGGAGGAGCGCTTTGCATACGATTTCGACAAAACACGACGTGGTTGTGAAACACTGGGGGTGTCAAACCCAACACGGGGAAACCGAGAGGCGCACCGCGGGACGGCGCCGCCAGCTCTCCTGCTTCGGATGGGACCCGTGGCCACGACACCCTCGTGCCTTGGTGGGGAAATCCCGGCTGTTTCCAGCATCCTCTGCCCAGCAGCGACGTGGCTCTGGCTGGGCATTGTCGGGAGAGAAACAGGCAGGAGAGGAGAAGCCTTCACCCGCACCCACGCTGGAACAACAACAACAGCGGCGGCGGTGCTCTGCCGGCAGCCGCCTGTCACCTCTAATTGCCAGGCCCGGCACCTGCTGCCTGCGGAGTGGAACGAAAGGAAGGGGTAGAGGAAAGCGGGGTTTGAGTCAGCCGCGAGTTGAAATTAGCCTTATTGTGCCGAGAGCCGCGTGTCAGGGTAAATCCATCGCTGCGGCACCGTGTATCTTTACTGAGTGGGAAGCTGGGCAATAAATGAACGTTCTCCATATATTATTGCGGCCTGACAGCGACGAGGCAGACAGAGGCGATGCAAAGGTGATTAATGAGAAAGTTTGAGTTAACGAAGTGTAGTCATCTCCCGTTACAGGAAAATGAGTTCCCTTCCCCACCAGCCTTCGGGCTCGTAAAGTCGGGCGGGTGCTCCCCGGCCTTGTTTGTTTGTTTGTCCTAAGTGCCAGATAATTTATTTTCTATTTACCTTCCTGTCGCCCTGCTTGTTAGGGTGGGCAGCGGAGAGTGAAGAAACAGCAGCCGGACGTGGACAAAGAGGCCCGCACCGGCAGGCTGCAATATTAACCAGCCTTTTAGTGAAAAATACAGCCGCTGCTCGGGTGCCTCGTGGCCCAAAACGCAGGCGGGCTTTTTGCCTCAGCAGTGGTTGCTGGGGGACCTTTTAGTTTACAACGGTTGAAACAAAACTGGAATCTATTTTTAATCCTTTCCCTTTCCCCTTTCCTAACCTCACGGACGCTGGGTTGGGCTTTATGGGGTTTGCTGGGGATGGGGACGCCGTGGCCTTGCCGAGACCTGCTTTGCAAAAAGGCCCGGCCCGGGCTCGTCGCCAGGCGGGAGCTTTAGCCTTGCAGCACAGGAGGATTTTTTTTTTTCTGCCAGATTTGGGGCAGGCTGGGCAGGATATCCTCAGCCTGGATTTGGAATTGTCTTCTTGCAGTCATGCCCGGAGGCAAAGGTAAAGGCAGGGTCAGAGAATTAGCTCTTTTGCAGTGCTTCTCAGACAGAGATTTATGAGGAATTCCCGGAGCTCTTGCAAAGCCCTTTCTGCTGACCAGGGGAAGAAGGGTGCCCCCCTTGGTGCTGCTGCCTGCCGCGGAGCAGGGCTTGCTGGCTGGGAGCGGGCGTTGTTTGTCCTCGACTTGGGAAGGGCTTTCTGCGTGGTGCCTGGCTGTGCTTGTCCTGTAATGCAGTAATTTTGCTGCTCTGGGAAGAGGCTCTCCTGCGAGCAAGCACTGAGGTGTATTTCGGGGTGTTTGCCTCCTTGCATGCGGCTTTGATGGAAGCGAAGGGGAAAGGTGCACGCCTGGTGCTGAAGCTCTGTGCCAGAGATGCCTCGTGAGCTGACAAGGGGAGGGACTGGGGCTGCACACCCCAGGTTTGCTGGGGCTGAGAACCCAGCTCCGCGCCAGACCCCACGGTACAGGGCCGAGGCTGCAACCTCAGTTCGGCTGCGAGTGAGCGCCTTTACACCCACGTGCACGAGAGCAGAATCTGGCCCAGGCCTTCAGCAGCCGTGGAGATGCGGGAGGCCAGCAGCGGAGTGTTTCCAGGCTAATGAAGATGCACTAGAAAATGATTAGCTTTGCAAGCGTCGCTCCTGCGCGCGGGAAGCGGGTGCGCGGTGAAGTGCGCGCTCAGCCCTTCGAGGCCTCTGGAGAAGGAGCGCTGTGCGCGGTGCTCTTCGTGGAAGGGGAGCCTTCGCTGCCCATCGGCTGGCTGTGCTGAGTTAGCTCGGTGGCTTGTCGCCCAGCAGCAAGCATCCTCTCCTCGGCTGCTGCCAAGCCACCTCCTTGGAGTGGGCGAGGGCTTGTTTGTTCCTCGGTTCAGCTGGAAAAAGTGGGAGGGTGGAAGGGGGGAGCGTAGCGGTGACAGCTCCCGAGAAGAGCCGGAGAAATGCTCGGTATTCCAAACGGTCTCGGGATTTTGGCCGGCTTCGGAGGCTGCTCGGTGCTGAGGGGCACGGCAGCAGTGCAGACGGATAGAGCCCACTTGGTTTGGCACAGTACCACACCTCGGCAGGGCTCTGCTCCCTCCCCGCTGCTGAAAATCCCAGCCGTAACGCGGGGTGCCGTGTCGGAGCCAGGCTTCAGCCCCGGGTTCCCCGACGTGTCCAGGTGCTCGTGTCACACAGGACGAGCCGTGCTTCCCCTCCCAGCTCCCGCTGTGCCGGAGGCGAGGAGCTCGCAGCGCCCCTGAGCAAGGTGGGGAGCATCCTTTGGGTGCTCGGCGCTTCCCTGCCAAGCCGTGCTCCTCGGGGACGCTCCTCGGGCCCCCTGCCGCTGCCAGCCGCGGGTTCCCCTCCACGCTGCTGCCGGCAGAAATTCCCCCGGCCCCTCCTGCGCCAGGCACGGGGCGTTTGCTTCGTGGTGAATGAGGGTTGCTTATTTATCTCGTTTTAAAGGAAAAAAAGCTGAGAAGCGTCCCTCGAGCGTCTGCTCACATTCAGACTCCAGCGCGCTGATGGAGCGTCTCCTCCCTCCGTCCTGCCCCTGCGGCGGGGGACGGCTCGGCAGGGTCTGGGTGTCCCTGTCCCTGCCAGGCAGGGTGACAGCGTTCGCTCTGCTTGCACGTGCGTCCCCGGGGGACAGGCTGAGTGCTGCTGCTGCATGCAGAAAATAAGAAATCCGAAGCAAGCATGTAGAGAGGCCATTAGGGAGTCTCCCAGTGGTTCCTGCTTTTGCTCCTTTGTTTATTTCGCTGCTTTCTCCTGCCCAAACACAGCCAGGTCCTCCCCTCCCCAAGAGGGAGCGCAAACGGGGGGTCAGGGGATGGGATGGGATGGGATGAGACGGGATGGGATGGGACGGGACGGGATGGGGTGGGAGGTGGGCACCCAAGCTGTGCTGAAAGCAGAGCGCCCGGTCCAGCGCCGTCCCCTGGCCACGCAGCTCAGGAACACACACCTGCCTTTGCTCCTCAGAGGATTATCACATCCGACATGTTTTTTCCAAACATTTCCGTTCCGGCAGTCAGCACTGTGCAAGGAGGAAACCCATTTCGACAGCAGGTTCCCAACCAGCTCTGATCACAAACGATGCTCGGAGTCACTGGAGGGGCTTGTTCTCCTGCCGAGGTGTGTCAGGGTGCGTGCCTTACATGTGCATGCCCCACTTTTTCTATCCATTGTGTAACAAATGACAGGATGCCAAGAGCCTTCCTAAGCTGGCAAAATTCAGAGGAAAAGGTTAAAAGGTCGTCCTCGTCTGATCTACGCCAGGAGGGTGCATCACGTCCTGCTCGCACCTGTGCAGCACAGGGGGCAGGGTTTTGTCGTTGGGGATGGCACCAGGATGCATGCCCGGCATGGGCAGGGGGTGCTGTGCTGCCCGGGGGAGCTTTAGGCAGCCTGGGGTGCTCGAGTCGAAGCCGTCGGCCACGCCTGACTCGCTTTTAAAAGTATGTTTTCACTCTTGTATTTTTCCCTTTTTTCCCCTTCTGTTTTTTCATCCCCACACGGTTCATTTTATTTTTTTCCACCTCTTCCTCCTCCTTTTCGTGAGCTATTTTCAAATGCCAGGAAGGGCGAGATCCGGGGAGAGGAGGAGTAGCTGAAAGGAAAAAAAAAAAAAAGGGTGGTAAAATTATTTCACACATTTACGGGGGAAAAAAAAAAGGTGTGGGTGTGGGGAAAGAGAAAAGCTCCAAATCCCACAAGACAAAAAGCAACTTCATTCATTTCCTGACGTGGCTTATCGTGTTTCCAACGGCAGGTAGGAAGGTTGGCAGTGTTTGTACAGCCCCCAGTGACTTTTCCCGGGGCTGGGGGAACAAATCTGCTCCGGATGGGTTTCCCGAGCCCACGCCGATGCCAAGCGGGGAGAAGGGAAGGGGGAGCTGCTGGAGAACGTAGCTCTGTGTCCAGCAAGGCCTTGGCTGCAGGAGGAAATGTGGCAAACATCCCTGGCTTTACATAGGTGCTGCTTTTGCTCAGTGCCACGACGACGGCGTGCTTGATGATTCCTCGTGTTTAATAAATGGGATTAAGAGCAGCAACAGGAGTGCTCGCTGAAAATGAGGAGTTCCAGGTAGCGGTAAACTCGTTAGATGGCAATATCTCCTGCTACTCACTTGTTTTTCCATTTATCCGAGAAAACTGGAAGTAACCGTGTCGTCTGGATGCGAAACAGTCTTAAATTGGATTTGCTTGGTTAGCTGGCCGCTCTGGAAGGTCTGATAGGTGATGTGTTGGGGAGCAGCACTTGAGAAGGGTGAAAACCAACATCAGGGGCAGCTCTCCGAGCTGGGGTGCTGTCGGGACACCGAGGGGACAGGATCCTGCCCTCCCCACGCCTCGTGCCACTGATGTGGGGGAGCACCGGAGCAGAGCAGGGCCTGGAGGAGCTGGCAGGGTCCTGGGCAGGACCCCATGGTCACGGCCACCCTCCCCGTGCCCCAGCCCTGGTGCCCGCCCGAGGCCGAGCCACCCTGGCATTTGACACCTTGGGGAGGGTGACATTTGCTTGGCGGCATTTACACCTCCGAAAGCTGGCGTTCCACCCCGAGAGGAGGCTGGTATTTAGGAACCGGGGCACTGGCATTTCACTCATTGTTACCAGCCAGTGATTCAGACAAGGTCGCGTAGCCAGAAAGGTCAGGCAGGGCTCTGCTTTTCTGTGCTGTTTTCTTTCTTTCTTTTTTCCCCCTCGAGGGAAAGAGGGAAAAACAAAGCAAAGCCGCGCACCAGAACTGCTGATTGCCACTTTTCTTGCCTTAAAAGCGAAGGCTTTCCAAAGTCTTTCTTGCAAGGGTGTCATCCGTAAGGTCCGCCTTTCTCTTATTTTGCTTGCAGTTCCCCTCCTACCTCTCTATGGGTCCCTTCCAACTCGGGATATTCTATGATTGTATGATTGTGTGATTCTCTCAGTACTGCAGCATCTCCCTTTTGGACCAGCCTTCTTGTCCCACCTCGGTTCTGGGCAGGCTCCAGCAGCGCAGCACCGTCCTCTCCCTTGAGGCTGAGCCGAATCCCGTACGAACGTTGATGTGCGTCAAGGAGGCCACAAGGACGTCTTTTCTGCCCAGACAGCTGGCTTTGTCCCAAGAGGCAGTGTGCGGCGGGTGGTTTCGCACCGGGCAAGACCCCACCGTGACCACAGGGCTCTTGCTGGGCCGGGGCAATACAGATGCTGCCGGGGCCCCGGGAGCGTAACTCAAATCGATAAGAAGCTGTTAAATTGCACCTGCACCTCGCAAGGAGCAGCGCTGGGAGCGCTGGCTGCGGAGATGTATCTGCTGCCACTCGGCGTGCTGAGGCACATTCATTAAGTATCTTTAAGATGGATACACCCCCCAGTTCACCTCCTGCGAAAGCCTGCGAATTTATTTCCTCCTGAACCGCGCCATCAATCACTGCTGACAGCCCCGCCGCGGCGCGGCGCAGCCGCTGGGCAGCCGGCATGGTGCGGGCTGGCCCCCGCTCCCCCTGGCTGGGGGACCTCAAACCCCCGGGACCAGCACCCCCAGGACCCCCGGGGTGCCAGGACCCCGCAGCTCTGCCCCCCGGCACTGCGTCCTCGGAGGCTTCCTTGCCCCGCAAACAGCCTCGTGTGCTTGTTGTTGCTCCAGGAGCCCCAGCTCCCTTTCCCAAGGTCTTCGTAGGAAATACTTGCCCTGCACAGCTGGATTCGCCTTGCTTTTATCGGAGCAGCCAGACTGGAGCAGGATGAATCCAGTGACGTGGGGCTTGGGTCCTGGGGGGATGCTGCTCCATGTCCATACTGCTTTGCTTTCCCACCCTGCTCCACCTGCGATGCTTTGGGATGGGAAAATGGCAGGGTGGCCCCGCTCAGTGCGGAAACCGCCCCGCCGAGAGAGGCCAGGATCACCCCATGGCCAGGCAGGAGCAGGGCCCTGGGAGCTCAGCGTCTCCTGGTCTTATCGCAACCTCTGCGCACAGGAGGTGTGCGCAGTAGGGTTTGGGACGGGATCTCCTCTCCAGGCTCTGCTTGTGGGAGCGATGGCCGGGACCGGTGCCGCCTGGGCTGGCTCGTGTTTGGGGCACTTTCTGTGGAAAACCACAGATTTTTGATTCTGACTGGGACAAAGCACCCTGTGCACTCCCAGCTCCAAGGCACCCTTCGTAGGGGTGCACATCACGTACATTTAGTGGCTTTTACTTCTTCTTGTCATTTCTTCTGATGCTTTTAATTTTTTTTTCCCCCTATCAGCCGGGAACCTGCAGACGATCCCCTAAGAGCAGAATAAAGACTCGTCAACCTTTCTCACACGTTCGTTAAGATGAAAATAACTTCCTGAACCCCTTACAATGCTTTATTTTCTGCCGCTTCTGCTACGCCTGAGTGTTATTTGACTGACTAAGGAATCTCGAAGCTAAGAAAAAGAAAAGATAAAGTAGTCTGGTAATAATAACAATGATAAAAACTGTCCCTGACTGGCGATAAGGGTCTTAGGAGTCACCCACCGGTGCTGCCTGGACTGGGGCTTTTGTTCCCCGTCTCCCAACTGCCGTGCTGGGCACGGGTCTCTGCAAAATGGGACATTTTCCCGGAGAAGAAAGGCATTGTGTGCCCTGTGATATGGAAATGAGCGGGGAGGTAAGGGCAGGGAGAGAGGATTTCTGATGGTAATGAGGCTTTCTTTCCCTGCACCAGGCCTGCCTTTCAAAGCAGGAAGAGGTTTCAAGGTGTTGTAGTCTTTCCCTGGGATTGTTTCTTCTTTTTTTTTTAACCCTGTCTTCCCCCTGAGATATCTGAAGGCAGAGATTTCCCCCTGCTCCAGTCGTTGGTACTCGTGTCTAAAAACCACCTTATTTTCGAGTCCGAGCGTGTCTGGGTTCAGCCCGCAGCCACCCTCCCCAGCTGGACATTTATCTGCTGCCTCGAGGAGCGCTGCGCTATCCGAAAGCCCTTCCTCATGCCGGAGGCCGCGCGGGTTGATGAAAAGGGCCGGCCACAAATTTCCTGTGCCAACACTTTCTGATGGAAAGCCGAGGTTCGGGCTGAGCTCAATTCGTCAGGTAAAATACGGACTTTCTGCTGCAGAGGTGAACTCGCTCCCCTGCACAGCCCGTCTGAAATGAGAGCCCACGGCCCCGGTTCCTGGGAGAACACGGCGGGCAGAGACCTCTTGGCATCCTTCTGGGTGAAAAATGGGCACAAAGTGAACAGGAGCTGCTTCTTGGGCAGCTTTGTATGCGCTCTGAATTCCCCTGCGGGGGAATCAGCAGTGCTCAGAAGGATGCTGCGAAGCCAAAAGATGGGGTACATATGGGGGAAGCTTCTGTAGGGTGGAGAATTTAGTGAACCGCTAGTTTTTATTCCAGAGCTCCCTTCCTAGCCGAAGCCCTCGAGTCGGCTGGTGGCTGCTTCCACCTGCCCGTTGCTGCTCGGCTGCTTTATTTCATCCCTCCTAACGCTACGAGAAGCGACAGTAAATCCATTGCGTATGCACGGAACCGTGTGGGGCGCTTAAACGCTCATTTGCATCCAGATGTGTCGATAGCTTTGGGGTATCTCCCGACAACGTGGGGTTGCGCTGTACAACACTGCGTAAAAGCTGACGTTTGGAGCCAGGCATCCAAGCACGAGGGCAAGCTAGCGTTTGGCTGGGGCTGAGCCTGCATGGGGGCACGGGGCGGCCCTGGAAGGGCAGCTTTTACCCCCTAAAGCCACCTCCCTGCTCCGTTTTGGTCGTCTGTGCTTGCAGAACAACCCCGTGTCTTCTCTGCTTCGGGCTGGAGGAGCTGGAGGCAGCTCTCCATGGCATCCCCTGGGCAGGAGCAGTGTCTGGGTGTGGGTTGTGCCCTCGTTCACCTGGCAGGGAGGATGCTGACCCCCAAGGGGGTTTATTTGGGGGACCTCCTTGTGCAGGAGGTCTACAAGGCAGGAACCAGGGCAGGATTTCCCTCTGTCCATTTCATCCTGCAGCCCTGGGGCTTGCCATGTGCTCCAGCTTCCCTCTCTGCAAACCATTGCTTCAGCCAAAGCTGAGTTTTTATTCCTGTGCTGTTATTAACTCTCTAGCCCGGAGATAAAGGCTCTTCTCCTATTGCCTGAAGAGCGCTCGAAGCAGCGGTGCCGTGACTGCTCAAGTCCTTCACCATTTCTGTCGTGTCCCCAGATGCATCCACTCCAACACCTGGGCAGCCCAGCCGGCCGCGCTGCACGCAGAGCCAGCGGAGAACATCCCCTAACGGGCTGTGTGTGCTGTATGGCCAGCGATGTTCCCCCGCTGCTGGGCACGAGGTCAGGAGCAGCCCCGAGGAGCCTCTTCGGGTCCCAGCTGGGGCCATGGCCATCAAGAGCCGCCAGCTCCTGCAGATGCTGAATTTGGGCACCACCAGCTCCAGGCTGGTCGTGCTGGGGGCGATGCGGTGCTGTCCCCGTGCTCCCTGCCCAGGGAGGACAGTGTGGGGACTGCTCTCCCTGCTGAGGGCCCCCTGGGGACGTGGTGTGGCTGCCCCGGCTCGGTCCGGGTGCCTCTGCAGGAGCATTTCTCTGCTGGCATCGCCTCGCACAGGCCTGGCTGGATGAAATGGACTTTGCAGTCCGAAATCCCTTAATCTCCAGCATACTTAACTGTATTAGCCAGATTACAGGAGTCATATACACAGTAATTGCACTCAGCGGAGGACATGCTCGGAATTTCGTGCGGGGAGAAAATGTGTTGTTCTTCCTCCTGTCTCCCTCCCATCTCCCCAGAAGGACACGGAAGCCGTGATAGGGACGCGTTGAACACGCAAAGAGCTGTCACATCTGAAAAACACAACAGCAGCCTCGCAAGAGCTGCTCAGGATGAGGCCTGGTGCGTGGTGAGGGAGGGAGGAAGACTTTGCTCCTTTTCCCTCTTCCGAAGGAGCAGGGCAATGCCAGGCAGCGTCCCCGAGCAGGGACCGAGCAGCGGGCTGTCCCTTGGGACATGACCAAAGGGTCCCAGCTCGTCCCCTCGTCCTCCCGCCGTAGGATCGGGTGAGCACAACCTGTTGCTGGCTGTGGCTGATTTAAAACACCCCCCCCAAGAGCTGGTGACGTCAGGAGCCCGTCTGTCATCTTTACGGCTGGCTGCTGGAGTGCGGCGCGCCCGCCGCTGCTCTGTTTGCAGAGCCGGTAACTGATTGCAGCCCGTGCGTTATTGTCTGAGGAATACTTATGCAAACGAACACAATGGCTTAATAGGGAACACCTGGAGAAATCTCCAAAGAAAGCGCTGTAAATTCCCCTTCCCTCGTATTTATGGGAAGATTTTTCACGGATATTTATAGTTGTTGTGACTCCTTTGCACGGATTTGCATAGCGCCGTACCCGGGCTGGTGAGGCACCGGAGAGGGGAGCGCTAAGTGCTGGACCAGGGCGGGTGCCAGCAGTGCATCACTCTGTCTTGGGGTGTGCCTGCACCCCATCGCAGCTATTGGCACGGAGAGTGGTAAGAGACAGGAGCAGCCAGCAGGAGCACCACGCAGCTCCTCGGCGTGGGTGCGCAGCCTTGGCTGGCGTGGGAAGGGGCAGCAGGCTCTCAGCAGATGCAAAGCCTGGGTGCGAGAACTAATTTACCGATTAAAAGCGAGTAAAAGTTCCCTCCCAGCACACCCCGCTTCCTCTGCTGAAGCACGAGTCTTCCGGGATGCTGGGCCCTGCGTGACCGGGAGCCTCGGTGCTCCTCGGCGGGGACCCCCAGGACGTGTCCCCCAGGAAGGTGACGGTGTCCCCCAGGATGGTGTCCCCACGGAGGCTGCTGGTGCTGTGCAAGGTGGAGGGAGGAGGTGGCAGCCTGGCCCACCCCAAAAGCCCCGTGTGAGCCCACGTGGCTCAGGGTGCAGGGGGAAAGCTCCGTTTTCTTGCTCCTAGGCTTGGGCACCTGGCAGCGACCCAGCACAGTGGCTGAGAGCCGAGCCAGGAGGGTTCAGACCGAGTGAACCTGGTGATGCCTGGGGCTGTCCCGCGGCCAGCAGCCCCCTGCCAGCTCCGCGTGCTGCCGGGGGTGGCTGGGAGGCAGGACCCCTCCCCGCAGGGCTGGTGCGACGCCAGCCCTCCCGCGTCCCCCTTCTAAAATGCCCACTGCTGTCGGCAGCCAGCCCACTGAAGTACGTCTCTCTCTCTGCTCCCTTCCAGGTTCCGTGCCTAGCCAGCAGGTCCTCGCAAGATTTCGGCTCCGGTAAGTGCCATCGCGTTTCCTCCTCGCTGCGGGCGTGCCTGGTGCTGGAGCACCCTCCGTGTGCTGGCGGGGCGAGGGAGGGGACCCCTCCTGCTGCGGGGAGCTCTCCCAAAGCAGAGCGGGCAGGTTGGCTGTGATGGCCGGGTTATATTCCCCATCACCCAGGCTCCGGAGAGGTCGCCCCATCCCACCTCCGCTGCTGCTGCTCCATGTGGCCCGCGCAGCTCCCTGTGTGCTGCTCCCAGGGGAGGAGCCCGGGATGCGGCCCCCGGCGCGTTTTGGCCCAGCACAAATAGAGGCGTGCGTGCTGGCGCGGTTATTTCTGTGCCGAGTGAAAGCTGGCTGGGAAACATTCATCGCTGCCTTTCTGTAATCTGCAGAGGGAAGGTGTGTGGGCATCTTTGATCCTTCTGGGTAAACTTTGACGGATGAGAACTTTGCGTTTCTGTTGAGTAATTGACATGATGATTTAAATAAAAGCAGGGATGCCTCTGCCACCACCGCACCGAGGTGCTCGGGGGTGGCACTGGGAGCTCTGGAAAGAGCAGAGGGTGAAGCAGCAGGTGGGAGAGGAGCAAAACCTCCCCGGGGACCTGGTGGAGGAGCAGGGTTTGGATGTGGCGTAATCGGAGCACTTTGGAAGAAACGTGAAAGTCAGAGGTCGCAGCCCTGGCCTCACGGTGCCGGGCCAGGCAGTGCCGTCACTGCAACCTTTCCGCAGCGGGCTCGCTGCAGCGCCCTGGTCGCTTTCTGCTTCACGGCAGGGTGCTCGCGGGGTGCACCAGGCCTGGCTGAGTCCCTGTTCCAGCCATGGAGCTCAGTAAACAAAGGCAAAAATCCTTCAGTTCCTTTATTTTTTTTTAAAAATACGTTCTTAATGCTGCTACCATCTCTGGAAACTGCGTCTTCAAGAAAAAGGTGCAGTTCTCAGGGTGAAACACCCCACGTGCAGGGGGTGCTGGGGCAGCAGGGGTGCGCGGGTCGGGATGCCTTTGAAGGCACGGATGTTGTTGGGGCCAGGCTTTGGGGACACGGCCTCACGGGGCCCTGGCTGTGCTCGGGGTTGTGCAGCAGGGTGGCAGGAGCGCGGTGCGAGCCCGAGTGTGTGCGTGTGTCCCAGCATCCCCACGGACTGGGAATTGTGGTCGGCACGGGGCAGCATGACACCCCCCTTTGCCATCTTCTTTGAGCTGGTCCCTAAATCCCCTGTGTGTGTGATGTTCTCGCGCCTCCCAAGTCACCCTGGGTTTTCTAAGTGTAATTTAACCCAGCAGAAACGGCACCGCTTCTGTGCTGAGAGAAATTAGCAGGGCTGCCCCCAGAGCAGCAGGGCCATCGCCTATTGCGTCGTCTTCCCGGCTGGCCTCTCGGCACGTTTTCTTTAAGAATTAAATATAGCAAAAAACGCATCTTCTCTGCTCGGCACTGCCCGTAGGGCCGATAATTGTGTCCCACCACATGCACTGCCACCGGCCCGAGGCTTTGTCACCGCCGTTGGTGGCCCGCGTGGCCTGGCCACATTCCTGCTGCGTCGCTTCCACGGCTGCTGCCTCTGTAGGCTGAGACAAGATGCTCAGGCGTGGAGGAAATTGCTTTCCTTTCCTAAATGATGTCCCTGCTGCGTTGTTTCCCGGTTCCCCAGGCTGCTGGCCGTGCGGCAGCAGTGCAACCCGAGTGCCGTGCCTGCTGTGCACCTCCTGCCTCTCTCCTCTGTTGCGCATCCGCTTGCCAATCCTGGTGTCCAGCGGTAACGCTCGGTGTCTCCATTCTCTGCGCAAAAATTGGAGCGAGAAGCCCCGGAGCCGGGGGACAGTTTGCCGCCCTGCCTCGGCACGCTGGTCCTCGGGAGAGCCGAGCCGTGCCGCGCCGTGCCAGCAGCACAGCCGCCTCGGGCCCCGCTCCAGCACGGGCAGCAACTCGCTTCCGCGGGCGGTGAGCAGGCAGAGCGATTCCCCATGCCGGGCAGGGTGACGTCAGGGAGCTCAGGCAGCTCTGCCTTCCCGGCGCTTCCTCCCGGAGCACGAGCGGAGCCGTGCCGCCACGTGGCTGCTCGCGGGGCGACGATGCTGGACGCAGGAGCACGTGCCTCTCCCAGGAGCTGTGGGGCAGAAAAAAAAGAGGATGGGGTGGAAAACAGCCTCAAGGAGAGGGTAGCGAGGGGAGAAGAGGGCTGCACGGCAGCAGAGGCAGTGTTGCCTCTCCCAAGCGCAGTAATCGGCTCGCAGCTGCTGCTCCCCAATCCTCTTACTCTCCTCCCGCCGCACGGCCGCCTGTGTTAGCGGAGATAAAAGCTCCCAGCCCACGCGGGGCTCTCCTTCCCCGGCGTGCTTAATCGCAGCCGAACGTGGCAAACTCCTCCCGGCGCTGCCCCGAGCATGGCTCCTCGCTGCCTTGTGCCTTCGTCCCCCTGCGCTCGCTGCTCGCCCCTGCCGGCTGCGTGGTCGTCACGTGCCCGTGATAAACGAGCTTCATCTGCACTGAAAATTAATCACGTTGGCACGCTGGCAGGGGACGAGGCAGCCGCGTGAAATGCCCGGCTCTCTGGCTAATTTATCACGGTGGCCAGGCGCAGAACTGTTCTGCAGCTTCCCCCCGCGCGGTGCCAGGCAGAGCCCCCTGGTGCGGGTGCCGGCACCCGGCAGGAGGTCTGCTCCTCCTTCCCCCAGCTCTGCCGCTGCTTTTCCACTGGAGGAGCCTGGCAGGAGGCTGCTCGCATCCAGAAGGCGAAGGGCTGAGGCTTGCAGCGACACACCTCCCCTCTCTGCTGGAGGCAGAGCCAAAAGCAGGGCTGACAAAAGCTCTGCCTCGCTCCCTGCGCCCCGTGCTGGGCGCAGGGGTGGGCACAGCCACCCCTCAGTGCTGCCTTTTGGCTCCGCTGTTTGCTGCAGGTGGTGTTTTGCCGAAGCAGCTCATGCCCACGGAGCTGCCTGGTGTCCCCAGCAGAAGCAACAGGGTGCTGGGGAGGGAAAGAAACGTGAAGAAATGATCCCAGGGTTTCCAAAATCACAGTGGGTGATTGTGGCTGGTGGAAGTGGGAGGTGCCTGCCTGGCTGACGTCTCCTCTTCGCTTAATTACTGCAGCGCTGCTCATCAGAAGCAGAGCCTGCAGGGGCTGCGTTCCTGCAGCGGGCGTGCGACGTGCCGCTACGAACGTGGGGTCCAGGGCCACGCTCGGCTGCTGCTCCGTGTCCCCATGTGCCAGCTCCTGGTACGAGCCGTCGGGGAGTGGTGTGGTGCTCGCTCCTGGTGCTGCACAGGGGGATGCGTGTCTCTTGGGGATCCAGATCATCCTTTCCAAAACCCCTTTCCAAAATCCATCCCTTTTTCCAAAATCCCAAAGAGTTGCCAGCTGCTCCCCACCATTTCAGGACAGGTTTGGGGCAGAAGCTGTCCCCTTCGCCTGCCACCGGAGACCGCCCGTGCCACCTCCCTTGCCTGGGCAGTGTGGCACCGGGGTCCTACTCACCCTCTGGGACACCTCCCATCCTTAGGACAGGCACGAGCTCCTCAAACGTGTGCGCTGCTGCTTGTCTTGTGGCAATTAATTACTGACTGCAGACAAGGCTTAGCACTGGAGTGCTCGTTAACTAATTGGACGTCTTCCAGCCAGCCCCACGGTCCCTCTGTGATGGGGACGTCGCCCGCTTGCTGCCTGCTCTCCCGCTGCTCTGTCCCCCCGTGGTCCGTGGCAGCACCTCGGAGGAGGTGCCAGCACGGCCGGGAGCTCACTTTGGGGTGCCAAATGAGGGCGAGCAAGAAGAGCACCTTGCGGGAGCTATGGTGACAAGGGTGTCCTTCAGCCGGGCTCGGTGCCGCCCGTGGAAGGGGCTGGGAGCCTGCTCTGCCCGCCGGTCTCTGGGTTTCACGACGTCTCTTTTTGCAGATGCTGTCAGATGTGTTTTTTTGCCTCGTGGCCCTGCAGAAATGCACAGAAACAACTGGGCTTTGTGATCTGAGGCTCCGCATTGCCCACGTTTTCCTGTCAGGGGCAGAACTGGTCCCATGTTTTCAGAGGCGAGAGGCTTTTATCAATACAAATTGAGCTGCTGGTGCTCCCAGCAGCTCGCCCAGACAAAACAATGAAAAATCTTTAGACCTTTTCCTTGAGCTTAACTCGGAAGGACGTGGGCTCCCTTATGCCCACAGTAAGCTGCCTTTCAGAAAACACAGCGTCCTGGGGAGGGAGGAGGGCCGCTCGGGGCTTCCCGCCTCCCAGCGCCTGCCCCAGCCCCCTGGGGGGCCTCTGGCAAACGGGCACCCGTGGCCGTGAGCATCTCTGTCGCAGCACCGTCCCCAGACCTCGTTGCCCCTTGCCCGTCGCTGTGCCCTTCTCTTTGCCTCCTCCCTCACCCGCGTGCTCTGGGGCAGGTTTGGGCTGTGCCCGCGGCCGTATCCCAAAGCTCCCCGGGGAGGCAGATGAGCATGGCCAAGCGCGCAACGCGGCTGCTGATTTTCCCAGCCCCTCTGGGGCTGGAGGAGCTCTGCTGACATGTCCCCTGGTGCCCGCTGCCCTGATGCCCATCCTTGTTCTCAGTCCCCGGGGACTGTCGGGTGCGGTGAGGCCGTCAGGCAGGGCAGAGGAGGAATTAAGGCTCCCAGACAGCCCAGAGCAAGCTGCTGCTGCCAGGGAAAGCAGTCCCAGAGGTGCCACTGCTCAGCCCGGTGCCATCCCAGCTGGTGCTGGCGTCGCTGCTGCTCAGCCCTGCCAAGGCTGCCGGCTTCATCAGGCTTCCTTCTGCTATTAATAATCTTTTAAAGTCAGCGCTAAAGCCAAGGTACTTATTGCTGGCTCTGCCCATCCCTTCCTCCAGAACACGCCGATGGAAACGTGTGCACAAAAGCAGAGCTCCTCCATTTGGTGCCGTTGTGGGGTCCGGTGGCTCAGGACCCTTTGCGCATCTGCTGGGCTGCTGACCCCAAAATACAGCACGGGCAAAGATGCTCACGGCTGCTGGGGCCAGGACAGGCACCCCTGGAGGGTATTAATTAGCTCCACACCCCGCAGCCTTTTAGCTCTCGGCCTTCGGGCACAAGAGCTCCTGCTCCCCAGCAGTTCATGCACGATGCCTCTTTGTGGCCCCATACATCGGCAGTGGGGCGGCGTGGTGGCCAGCTCAGGGATGTGACAGTGGGGCTGCCACCTCCTAATTTGTCACCTGCCTTCTCCTGGGCGCAAATAACCGTGCCACAAACTACATCACACTTAGCTGCCCGATTTCCCTGAGCAATCAGTCAGGTATCCCAATAACAACAGCAGCACGGGGCTGGGCGAGCTTGGGTGCAGGGCAGGGCAGGACAGACGGACAGGAGGTGGGGCAGCTTCACCGCACCACGCTCAGGAGCTTCTGTGGTCCCTGCTCCCCCGAGCTCTGCCTTGGGTTTCTCTCCACTTTCTGTTTCCCTCCACCTTTGCACCTTCAGCCGGGGCTGGGCTGCCCGGAGCCGGTCCTGGCGTGCTCCGCAGCCAGCTCCAGGGAGCTGGAACAGCCTGATAGGGCTCTGCGGAGCCTGATTTCCAGGCCCGGTAATTAAACACCCAGATGTTGAGATCTTTTATGTGGATTCAAATTGAAACTTGGCAGGCTCCTGGCTAGCAGGGAGCCGGATTCAGTGACCAAGAAGATCTATTGCGCTCTTACAGCAACGGCCATTGTGCCCTGGCCAGGATGGGCAGCCATCTGAGCTGGCCAGAAACGCTTTCATGGGCGAGCTGCTGAGCGAGGAGCGTGGCTGTGCTGGTACCCTCTGCACCAGGAGGCTGGGGTTTCTTAGAGGTAATGTCTCTGGAGACCAGAAAGTGTCCCGAGAGCCCTCAGCGAGGCAAAAGGGGACACAAGCTGGGGACAGGGAACAAGCAGAGGAGGGAGATCTTCCAGGCAGAGCCAAGCCGGAGCAGCAGCCGCCTTTCCCAGGAGATGGCTGCTTCTCTGAACCGAGGCCCTGCGCTCGAGGTTTGTCCATCACCATCTATAATGTGCCCAGACGTAAATGTCGCTTCCAAAATTTATGGCCGAGATGCCTCGCTAGTCTCCTTTTTAAGGTTATAATAAAAATTAAACCACCTTTTCCCCCAAGGGGGATCTGCAGGTTGTAAAAAACCACGGCCCCGTGTGTCGTGGAGCGGCACGTGTGTGCGTGCACGTGGAGGGCACGCGGGACCAAAGGCAGGGCAGCACAAAAGGCACAGCTCTCGTGGCTGTTTAATCGGAGGGAAACCGTGATTTTTATATGTATATTTTTATATCGTAATTTCCTGGCCGCATAAAAAAAAGCAGACAGTTACACAAGCTCGGAGCAGCGTTTCCAGCATAAAACCCAGCACGTGGCTTCTTTATGCAACCCAAGCTGCAGTGCATAAACTGCACCCTCACCTCCCCTCCGGCCGCCTGGACGGGTAATTGCAGCGGGTAAAGCAGGAGAGGAGCCTTCCTGCACGCTGTCTGCCTCCGTCACCTTCTGGCCCTGCTCCTTTCTCCCTGCACCCTGCAAAGGGGGCTCGGCATGAGCTGGCATGGGGACAGCGTCCCCTGCCCGGCTGTCCCCAAAGGGAGGGCTCGTTTCTGCTCCGTATCCCCCTGTCTGGCCGCGCCCTAGAGCATCCAGCTCCATCAGAGCTCACCGGGGAGCCGTGCCGTGCCTCCTCCTCCCGTTTGGGCAGAGCTATCCGAATTCTGCTGGGACCCGTGACTTCAGAGCCCCGTGGCGTGAGCACCGTCCCCACAGAGGGGTGCCTGGGGTCAGGCAAGGAATCGGCCTGGCTCTGGCGGGGTGGTGAGCAGGGGCTGGGAGCTTGCCCGGCCGCTCGCGCCGCCTGGCTGGACAGGGAGCCGAGCCTGGGGACACTCATCAGCCCTGGCAGTGCAGCTAATGCGATTAAGGGCTTTTCTCGCCCTCCGCTCAGTGCTCATTAACATTTCCCTTCTAAGGCGTTTATGAGCATCGCTGTTCAGCTGGCCGCAGCTTTGGCTTTTGATAAGACACCCGTGTGGTGCAGGGGGGAAGGCTTCCCGAAGCGCGGGGCTGCTTTCTGTCCAGAGACGGGGCAGCAGAGGGAGGGGATGCGGGCAGGAGAGCCGCCGAGCCGCGTTGTGTAACGCCTCCAACCCAGACGTTCCCGGGAAGGAGCCCTATTTATACCGGGGAGCGGGCGCTGGGGGTGAGGGCGGCGAGGCTGCGTGCCTGGTAGCCCGCGAACGGAGACCTACAAACAGCTCCTCGGCGGAGTCACAGCCCCGGCCTCTGCACAGGCAGGGAGAGGAGCCAATTTTGGAAACCTCCTTCCCAGCTCTCGCGATCCAGGGCCAGGAGAGGTATTTTTATTTGGTCTTGCAAGTAGGTCTTGAGACATCTCTAAGTGGGTGCTTCGCAGCCTGCATGCAAAAAAAAACCTGCGCGTGCGCCGTGCAAAACCAGCACAGCAGCAAGCCCCCGGCTTCGCTCTGCTCTCCCTGCCCCTTGCTCTCCTCCCGTTTCATGTCCTGTCCCAGCTCGAGCCCTCCCTGCCGGGAAGCTGGCAGCAGACCATGGGGAGAGGCACGTGCCATGTGGAAATTGTTTGCTAAAGATGCTTCCGGATTTTTTCTGGTGGCTCTCCCCATGCAGATGGATGGGCTCGGTGGGGTCTTTTCATCCTGGGGGAAAAGCAAGCAATAAAAAATGAAAAGCATGGTTTTTAAGCAGACCGTTTCAAGAGAATCATCCAAGTGCCACCTGTGGGTTGTGTCCCACTGCCTGGCCATGGTCCCTCGTGTGCTGGTGGGGTGCTCGGAGGCACCTGCAGCCCAGGGAGATGGGGGCACGTGGCACTGTGAGCACACGGAGGGATCGGAGCCAAACTTTGTCATCTTTTTCAGACACCTGCAATGTTCCGGTCTGTGCTGAAGCGCAGCAGAGAAAGGTGTTTGATTTTTTTCTTTCTGAATATTTTAATTCTTCCACCAAGAAAAACACGTATTTCCCATGGAAATTGCATTTCCTACTTGGAAGCAGGTCGTTAGGCGCCTACCAGCAGTACAGAGGGCTGCTTTTCCAGGGGCTGACACCTGCAGACCGGCTGATTTCAGCGTCCTGGAAGAGGCACCCTCTGATCCAGCCCGGCCCCGGGACTGGGGCTTTGATGGTTTTCCCTCCTCGCCCTCCAGAGCCCCGCAGAACCCCAGCTCCTGACGCAGCCTGGCTCAGCCGAGACGAGGAAACCTCTCAGCTCTTATCTGCCTGCCTATTTTCACAAAACCGCCAGGAATTTAATATCTTTGAGATTTCCAGCTGTCAGTCACCTTCTGTGGAGTTTGACTGCTGAGTTGGAGGGTGATTAGGGGAGACAGACAACAGGCGGAGCACGTGATTGCATAAACTGTGTTTTCTTAACGAAACCATAGCCAGAAGGGAAGAAAAAAAACACTAAAAATCCCTCTTTTGTGGGTTTTTGCCTCACTCTGCCTGCAGGTAGCTATTGCCCACGCCATGACTGTGTCCCCAGGGCCACAGGGGGTGCTCGGCATGGTGACTCTGGCTCCATGATGGCACTGGTTTGGCACTGAAGACATGGCACAAACACCTCCAGGGGCAGTAATTCTCAGGGCAGACCCATCACATCAGAGCTGTCCTCCCTAAATAAAGGAGGTTTTAATGAAAAGCACTAATCGTTAACAGTCTGCTATACTGCGCATTAAGGCGAGATGTTAGCAAAAGAGCGAAGCAGCTACGGAAATACCTGCTAAAACACTGAAGCGAGTTCAGTGGGTGTCTGCGCATGACTTTGGGCGGCTGATGAGGGTGTACACCAGTGTCCTGCCCGGGCTGCACCGGGGGCTCTCGCCGTGACAAAAGTGACCGTGGAGGAATGGCACCACGATGGGGGATGGCGCCAGCGGGGTGTGCCCCAGGGCACGTACCTCAGTGCCAACGGGGCCGTGCTGGAGGCAGGGACGAGGGGCACAGGGGGCAGGGGACCAACCCCGCTGGCTGCCCTTGCGCCATCCCACAGCCCGAAGCTGTCCCCGCTCGGCCTGCGGTGGGGGAACGCGTGCGTTCGGGGCGGTTCGGCAAGGCAAAGCGGCTCGTTTTGCTTAATGGTGACCGAGTGTGACAGCCCGCGTCTTCAGCTTGAAAAGTGTCTGCGAGGTGCGGGCTGCCTCCCTCAAACGGGATAATTATGTTAATTAAGACGCTTTCTTTATAGCGATTCTCATTAATAAAAAAAGCTCCAGCGCTCTCTTTAAACACGCTAACCTTCTGGCGTGCAGGAAAAGCGCCTTTTCCCCGCGATTTAAGACGGGGAGAGCAGGCGAGAGCGGGACAGCCTGCCGCTTCCCACGCGGGGAGAGGGAGGAAGAGCATGAGGGAGGAAGGAGCCGCGCGCCCTGCTCGGGGGAACAGACGGCGAGCGGCCGGGCAGCGGCGCGCCCGCGTGGGAGCTGCGGCTGGGAGGCGGCGAGGCTGCCGGGGAGTGAAAACCCCGCTCGGTTCTCTAATTGCTGTTTATTTCCTCTGCAAAGCGTTGGGATAATTAACGAGCTCCCAATTAAGAGAAGCTGTGCAGAGGGGTAAAACAGGTACCAGCGCCAAGAGGGCTGGGTTAACCGGGGCATGGGGTGCCAGCCCTTGTGCTGGGGGGACAGCCCCTGGGGACACCGTGGTTCCTCAGGTCCCCGCAGAACCAACGTTGACCAAGGCGATGGTGTGCTTCGAGAGGGTTCGGAGGTGGCGTGCCCGTTGGCATTGGGCTGGTTGAAGTTCTGTGCCTTGGTTGGTTTGCTGGCTCACGATGGGTTTTATCGCTGTGTTTTGGCTCAAACGCCCTGCCCGTGGCCTGGTGGGGGTTTCCACACACCGGTCGTTGCTCGTGGTGGGGAGAGGATCGCCACCCATTCACCCCCAGCTGCCAGTCCCCAGCCAGCTGCTGAGTCCCACCTTGGCGAGGAGGTTTTGCGTCCTCCCCTCCCTCCCTTTTCCTCCTTCCACGTCTTTCCCCAGGTGCGCTGTCCCGGCTGACAGATGGTGCCTTACGCTGGGCCACATGCTGGAGCAAGACGAGAAGCAGCTCCAAGCTCCTGCGTACACCCCCAGGCCTAGCACAGGGCTGTTGCACATGGGCAGGGGTTTCCATCATGTCCTTTACCTCTCTGCAAGCTGGGGAAGTGGCTGGGAGCTGCAGCGGCTGATCCCAGCTGGGCTGGAGCCTCCCCATCCCGCAGCTCCTCTCCCTGGGCTGGTTTTGGGATGGTGCCATCCCGCCGCCGCCCAGGCAGAGGGCCAGAGGGGCACGGGGGAGTTTGTAAAACTGAGGGCTTGTCCATCCCATGAAATACAGCATGTGGCACGCTGCCCTTGCTGCGTGTTGGGGTGACGGCGCTGGTTCGGCATCCAGCCGTGCCCCCTGATGTAGAGCTGGGTGACCGGGTGACTTCACTGGGATCTCTGGAGCCACAGGGGAGCTCAGGGACCGGTGCACGGCCCCGGGCCGTGGTCATCCACCCCGCGACACGCTCGCTGCTGGGAAGCCGTGCAGTGCGACCTGCACGCCGCAGCCCCCAGCCCCGGTGGCTGCTGCTGGCACCGCCTCGCTGCAGGCACAGCGCCATCCCCCCGGTGTGAAACCTCACAGAAATAAATAACGTGTCCCGAGCATCCGGCCAGCCTCGGCACGCTGGGAGGGGCTGGCAGCCCGCTTACAGCTTGTCTTGGGTTCCCTGCTCGTCTCCTGCTGTTCCCCCTTCTGTCCCTTCTGTCCCCCCAGCCCTGCTCCACCTCTTGTGCCATGCTTCAAATCCTTCGGGAAAGAAGAGAATGGGAGAAGGGGGAGCCCTGGGTGTGACACCACAGCTTTTGGGGTGTCCTTGCACGGGGTGAGTGGCTCCCACCTGTCCCCAGTGCCCCCAAGGGTCTGTGCCCCGCGGCCGCTTCCCTGCCCCACAGGCTCGGCTCGGCTCCGCTCCTCACTGCCCCGTTTACCTCTGCTATATTTACATGTCTATTTTATGATTTCAATTTTTAATGCTTCTGCTCTTTGAAGATGCTTAATGCTTTGGAGTGGAACATTTTCTTCTGAGTTCTGAGTGCCAATTGAGGACAGACCAATAAATCAACTAATAACTGGAACCTCATTTTCTGCTCCCATGGCTGTGAGTTAACCCTCCTCGTGCTGCTCAGGCTCTCCCAGTGCTTCCCCATCTCCCCGGGCAGGATTTGGCTCCTGCTGGCCTTGGGATGCCACATCCCAGCCCCTCCGGGATAACGTCTGGAGAAATTCCTCTTCCCCGCTGCGTGCACAGGTGCTCCCGATCCCGGCAACTTGTGGCAGCTCTGGAGGAATCCTCCCCGCCTTTGCCTTGCTCAGCTTGGAGCATCCTGTCCCGGATGTGGTTTTTGGCAAGCCAGGAGCACCCGGGGCAGGGGAACGGGACCGCTGGGCGATGAGGACGACGTCTCGGCCTGCCCATCCCCGTCTCCTCTTCCAGCCTTGCGCTCCCTCGCGCTCCAGTTGCCCGCGCCATGTTTATCCGTAGTCACAGCGGGGCGACACGCTCGCTGTTTCCAAAGCCGTGCACAAATGCTTAACAGCCCACAGCAAGGCTTTTCTGCCCATCCAGCGGCACAGACAGGAGCCCCTGGAGACCTCCGGGTGCTGCTGGGGGACCAGGCACCCCAGGGACGTCACCGCTGTCCCCTGCGGCCAGGAGGGCTTTGCTCTCCAGGGCTGCATCCCCACCAGGCAGAACCTTGGATGCTCTGGAAATGGAGGCCGAGGGTACCAGGGCTACAATTTTCCATTGGAAAATACATTTTTTTATCAGCTTGCATTATCAGAACCAGCACGTAGCCACGGAGCGAGCATTCAGCTGGGAGAGCGCTGAGGCAAATCATTTTGACTTCCGTCTGTTGACAGTGTCCAGGAAATTCAAATGTATCTCTTTGATTTGACATGTTTTGACTTTTATGTTTTAATTTAATATCCAGGTTATATTTAACATGTTTTTATGGTTCGGTGTTTGAGAAATGAAATACTTTTTCCCTTACTGCAGCAAAATGCCTAAATGTTTCCCAGTGAGGGCTTGATTTTTTTTCCTGAGTCCTGTTCTGCAGATGATTCTGATTCATTTCGCTCAGTGCAAAACAAAACTTTTAATTTAGGAGTCTCGCCCAGACCGGATATTGCATTTTCTGCCAAATTTGTGGCCTTTCCGTTACGTGCTCCCTGCAAAGAGGCACCTGAGCCCCGGAGCAGGCTCCGAGGGGGCTGGGGAGCCGTGTGTGTCCTGAGATAACGTCGGGGAAGATTTATGGCTTTGGGCTGGCCACCTCTCCGGGGTGGAGATGTCCTTGGGGGACTGTCCCGGGTGCTGGTGTTTGCCCCTTGCTGGTACGGCCGCGGTGGCTGGCGATTCGGGTGGAGGTTAACTTCTGTCTTCTTTTCCTTGATGCAGAGAGAATGACCCACCTCTTCCCTCAGTCTTTGCTGAGAGGTGACCGAGCACGAGCAGGCTCCTCGATGCTGGGGGCTGGGGGCTTTGAGCGGAGCAGAGCGGAGCTGCAGGCAGAGCTGCCCAGGCTGCCTGTCGCTCAGGGCATCGCTGGCACACGTGCGTGAGCACGTCGGTGTTGTGTGTGCGTATAGGGATAAAGACACTTCTCAGGTCTTTTTTTTTTTTGCCTAAATAACAAGCGACAGCTTGTGTGCTGCTAGGATTGCGGGGCTGCCTGGCAGTCCTGCACACCACGGCTTAGTTTGGAAGAGGCCGTCAGCAGACAGCCAAGTGCATTTGTAGGGAATCAGCCCCAGCACGTCCCAGCCTCCACCTCTGGCGGGGAAGACAAACCATCTCCCCGATACCTGGCTTTCAACGCCTATTACCCAAGCCCCGTTTGCACCAGCCTCACAAGTCCATGTCCCACGACATCTAGGGACTGCAGTTAAAACCTCTCATTGCCCTAAATCTCTGCGACACAAAGTCAGAGTTGCCCAGGCCCAGGATTTCGGGAGGGCACAGGCACGTGGCAGCGCTGGTGCAGGATGCCCGTGATGATGGCAGGAACCTCTCCGTTCGTCCCTGGGCTCTGGGGACGTGTGGCCATGGCAGGACCCCTGCTGGAGGCCCCGCTCGAAATGCGGCACCGCCAGTGCCCCGCACCATACGCCTCCGAGCACGAGCCGCTCGCCTTCTCCTTGCCAAAGACTTATTGTTCCTTCTCTGAACTTCTGCACAGCGAGATTTGCCAAGGCTCCAACATGAATCATTAATTAATTCCTGGAGGGTGACAATTTTTTTTTTGTTGTTTTGCTTCGGTAATTAAAAACAGGGAGAGGGAGGCACTGGGGGTGCAGGAGAGCAGGGGTGCATTCGGGGCTGCCTCATCCTGTCAGGACGGTGCCACGGGCACCCTGCTTGCACCCTGTGGCGTGGTGGAGTCTTCTCTGGCATCTTGGGTGCCCGAGGTGCTCTTTGCTGAGGGCTTTGCTTGATGCAGAAGCCCCCAGGTCGAGTGATGGTGGGGAATTTCTTGGCTTCCTTTCCAAATGTCGCTCCCTGGGGTCTTCCTGGCTCTGCTGGTGAAGGCAGAAAGCTCAGCGGGGCACCAAGGAATGGCTTGGAAAGGAAAAGGCAAGTAAAAACGACAGAAAAGTCTCATTAAAAGAGAAAAATACTTTTCCGGTTATTGGGGCAGCCTCAGGATGGCAGGGAGCCGAGGAGGGCAGTGAGGTCTTGCCTGGAGGCTGAAAACCCAGCGTTTCCTGTGCCACGTGCTCTGGCCCCAGACCATCCTGATGGCTCTTCTCCGGACTCTCACCAGTCCTGCAGTGCCTTGCAGGGCTGGGCAGCCCAGTTCAGGACCTGGCTGTCCCGACACAGCCTCACGGTGCTGCAGAGCAGGATTGTCCCGGAGGGAGGGCAGCGGGAGCAAGCCCCGGCCCCACGCCCCAGAGCCCAGGGACAGTAGGAACGGGCTGCGTTTGCCATAACGCTCGGCCCCGAGCCTCGGGGAGCTCTTGCCATTTCCACTCTCTTGCTGGTTTAATAACTTGTTCCTTATTGACATTTTTCTTCCGAACACAGGGAAAATGCCAGCACGGTAATTGCAGTACATGTAAAGCAAGGCATGGTGCTGTCTCCTTCAGATCATCTCCTTCCCCTGTTCCCGAGCTTGTAAGGCCCAGTGGGAACAAGTGGTGCTCTGGCAGAGGGTGGGAGGCACCAGAGCCATCCCTGTGGGGGTGCCCAGGGCTCAGGGGTGCCACCACTGGACGTGGTGGGACACGGGGACCTCCTCCAAGGTGACCCCAGGGCTGGGAATAACGCCAGGTCTAATCTCCCCGCTAACAGCCAGAGCCAGTGCCTCCAGGAACACTCCCATCTGCAGATATCTTGTGGTTTCTAATACCATCAGAAATCCCTCTTGCTCTCATGTTTACCAGCATGCGATCGCAACCCCTTGATGTCTGCATAACAGCCTTCCATCTCCCGGTTCCCCACGAAGAACGACAGAGCTATCACAATCTGGAGAGAAGCAAACAGAAGCTAGAGCCCACTGGGATCCAGGGAAAAATCCGAGTCCTGCAGGATGTAAATCAAAAATTGAAAGGCTCTTCCCTCCCCCATGAAAACGTCCGATAAACAGATAAAGGAGGAAATTTATAATTTTGCAAAGCCACCTTGCCCACCTTTTCTCACGCAATAAACCAGGAAATGTTTGCTGCGTGAGCCGAGCAGAAGCTGTAACGCTGTAAAATGGGAGTGCTGGGGAGCCATCTGCTTATTGACTGGAGCCTGGAGCACGGGCTTTCTGCTGCGGCACGTTCCAGAGACGTGTGAGCGTGCGTGCGTGCCAGGGACACATCCTGAATCCAGGCCGACCGCGTGGCTCCCGCGTCCTTCGTTGGTGCCTGGCCGCGGCGGCACACGTGCGAGCAGGCAGGTGGGGCAAAATCCCGCTTAGCAAAAGCAGCGTGGTGCTCTGGCAGCCTCTCCCAGCCCACGTGCACCTGCAGCCTCCCCGTGTCCCCTCGGCTTTCTCCTGTCCTCCCGGTGCGTTTCTCCTCCTGCCGTCACCTTGCAAGCCTTTGAGCACAGCCGGCGCTCGCTGCGCTTTGATGGTGAACGGGAAGAGCGCGGTGGTTCTCCTCCCCTCGCCCCCGGCGAGTCGCAGCCCTGCTTTTCAAAGCAGGGAGGCATCAAAGCGAAGGAGCAGCCCCCTGTTTGGGAACCCTTCACCCAAAGGCAGCCCTGAGCCTCCCGTGGGCCATGAGCAGGGACCTGGCCCCACGTGTACCCATGCCCGCCAGTGCCGCGGCCCCGGCACGCAGGAACCTGTTTGCAAGCCTGCGAGGCGGCGAGTTGGGTCTGTAGCGTTGCATACCTTTGTTTGGATGACAGGAGTGGTGAAATAACACCCATGGGACAGAAATGATACCAAAATTATGATATTGCCCTTTGGAGTTATTTCACAGTCGATGTAGCTTTCCTGTCCTCTCGGCGATATTTTACCCAGCCATTGCTCAAAGGATCACTGTCTTATATTAATCCATTTCTGTTGATGCACCGAATAAAATGCTCTATTCCCCCTAGCACTCCTGCTGTCCATTTTGTTTCCAAGCAGCGAGCTGCCACCGCTCATGGGCAGCAGTGTTTGCCTGCTGCTGTGAGTTATGATCTACCTTGCAGAACAGGAGCGGGGCGCGGACTCGCTCGCTCCTCCGCAAGCTGCTGCTGTATTATTGATAACCCAGAGCCGAGCGATTATTACGTGTATAAATTCATTTTAATTCCTTCTGATTGCTACTGTGATTACATTACGTGCCAGGTTGTACTTGCCCTGGCACTGATCAGCCGCTCCAAGCCACGGCAGGGTTTACATCCAGGCATGGGCTTAATGAGCCTGGTAAATGAGACAGGTCTGTTTTTTCCAGGCAGGGCTTTGGCCCAGACCCACCGAGGGATTCAGGTGCGTTCAGTCGCTTGATTTCAGCCGTGGTGGCTGCTTGCTTGTGCAGGTCAGCGTGTCGCGACTGTCTTAAAGCCACGGCCCTGCGTCTTCGCCCAGCGAGGGGCAGCCCCAGGCCCCGGCAGCACCAGAGGGACACCAGCTGCCCTGCTCCAGTCTTGTTTCCTTCTTAGCTCACAGTTTGCAGCCTTGTATTTAGGCCTTTCTAAAACAGAAAAAACTAATCCATTTTATAGGCAAAAGTTCTAAGCTGGCCAAGGCCCTGCACCAGCTGCCATGCCAGCAGCTCCCCATGCCTGTTGAGCACGTGTTAGCACGTGTGGGACAGGTCCTGCAACATCCCAGCGCGGTTTCTGCACTCAGCACCACCCCACAGCGTCCCCTTGGTCCTGTGTGGACACCCGCTAGCCATGCTCCGCCGTGAACGCGTCACCTGAAGGCCAGGGAGCTAAGGACTCGGGGCACAGGCTTTGCACACATTGCAGAACCAACCCCAGCCCGTGTCCTCACTTCTTTTTTCCAGCCTTTTCCACTTTCTGTGCAACGACAGTCGTAGGGCCAGAGTTACAAAGGTATTTAGGCACCTGGAGATGCAGAGAGAAGCCAAGAAAGACTAGGCATCTGCATCCTTTTAATTTGCCCGGAAGATGCCCACCCGCATTTCCAATATCTGGCTGCTGGGGCCAGGTAAAGCTAATTGTGTGAGTAATTCTGTTGGTTTGCTTACTCCCGTACAAACATTGACAGGATCAGCCCCCCTGTTACTCAACAGAAAGCACTTCCCAGCACAAAATACAAACAAATTGCTCTTTGTATCATAACATTTTAAAATAAAAATATCAATAAGGAGCTAAGTCAAAACTGCATTTTAGATTCAACAGATTATTCAGTAGAAAAAGTGAAAACAAGGAAGCTCCTCTGAGTATGATAATAGCAAACACAGACATATTGCTTTTTCAGATCTCAAAATCTCAATACCCAAGATCAGTAGAAAACTAAGTAGAAAATGCTTTTTATAGGATTCAAATTCCAATTAAATTAGAGCAGATTATTCAACAAGAAAGCCTACAAAATGAAGCCTCAGTTTATGTATTGGAAAGCAAAATGCAAATATGTTGCTTTCCGGCTCGCAGGTTTTCAACCCAAAAGACAAACTTACTTTAAGTAAAAATTATTTCATTCAAATTCTGGGGGAATCGACTCGGGGAACTGATCCTCGGCTGAATTATTCAGCTTTTTTATCAACAGACTTCTTTCTTCCCTCTTTATTCTTAATTTGTCTATTCATAAATTCCACTGCTTTGTCAGTCACAAGAAATACTTTCCAGTATCTTTGACAAAGCAAAAAATTAGCAGGGAAGGGAACTGGTGCAGAAACGCTTCGCTGCAAAATACTTCCTTGCGGCGTAAGGCGTTCCTCTCTTCCTGGAGCTTTAATGCCAGAAGAAATCGATGGGATCATCTCGGCTGACCTTCCCTCGAGGCTTCCACCCCGGGCTTGGCGACGATCCCCGCGTGTCCCTGCAGCCACTGCTTGGTCCCTACAGCCCCCGGAGGCTGCAGGGACCACGGGGAGGGGGCGATGGGGGCAGGCTGCCCAAGCCAGCGCCCCCACTGAACTGTGGGCAGCACTGGGGGATCATCACGCTTTTGGGACCTCTGCTTTGGGCTGCGAGGTCCCGCTGGGCAGAGCGGCGTGCATTTCAGCAGACAGCCCTGCCACTCCATTTCTTCTCGTCGTAAGCATGGTATCTCCTCTGCAGCTCCCAGCTTTGACTTCCAGCCACTGGATCTCATTACGTAAGCCTGTGTGGGTCGCGGGTGTTTCCAGGGGAAATACCGGTGATCATGAATCTTTCCTTTTGATCTGCAAACATCAAGCTCCGCTGATCTAAGGAAGACTCAAAGGTTACAGGGAGAGTTTGAGTCAGAGGGGTAGAACTAGATAAAAATCTCAGTTTGGTAATTTTATTAGGAATCGGGAAATATTTTAACAGGGGGATTAAATGTATCTTTAAATGCAGAACTTAAAAAGAAGGATGGGATTTGTTCAACTGACACACCAGAGGAACTGTAGGACCTCAGAAACAATTTGTAAAACCTCATTAAGAAGGAGACGGCTCTGCGAATCCACCCAGCTTTTGCAACCAGCTCTGCGCCTTCCTTCTTCCGCCAGCCTGCAGCCGCTTGCTGCTGCGCTACAGAGCGGAAACTGCCCCCGTTACCCCCGCAGGCACCGGGATCTGCCGAGCTGGGGGATTTAGGGGCTGAGATGGGCTCCCCCTGTCTGTGCCACGAGCTGCTGGTGGTCCTGGCGTGCACGCATCCCCCCGTGGTGGCTGGAGGGGACGTGTCACCCTGCTGTCTCCAGCCCGGCCGCAAACACTCGGAGCGCTGCATTTTTTTGCCTCCTGGGATGCAGGAGGGACACAGGAGATTTTGGCAGCAGCATGGAGAGCAGTGGGGTTTCTGGTACCAGGGAAGCTATTGGAGATGGCTTACGTGTTTGAGAGGTGCTTGGAAATCTTGGTGCTGGGGAAGAAGTGTTACTCAGCACTTCTTCTCCCTTGTTTCTTGCGTGGGGTGAAGGCTGCCCTGCCCTCGGTGCTCCGGTGGCGGGTGAGACCCCCTGAGCAAGGAGGGGTGGTGAGGTGCACTGGGAGGGAACTGGTGCAGAGCCTGGAGCAGTGTCAGGAGCAAAGGGCGGCTCATGGAAGATGCCTCGTTCCCCCAGGACGCCTGATCCTGAGCTGGCGGCTTCTCGGTCCTGCCTGGGGCACGGCGAGGGCTCGACCTGTGCCGTACGGAAGGGACAAAACAGCCCAGGAGCTGCCCGTGCTCCCAGAGCCGGGGAGGGAGAGGCAGAGAAGGATGAGGATAAAAGGCTGGGTGCGGAGGGAGGTAAAGGACTGCTGCCTCCATCTCGTTTCCCATTAGGGCGGCTCACACAGCCCACGGCGTCCCCTCCGCGCGGAGGGTAATGGGCTTTCTGCAGAGCTCTCCGCTCCACCAGGAGGGAATGAGAAAGCAATGTCAAATATATGTTTGAAATGTCAACAGAAGGGCCCTGCAAGATTGACTGCAGTCTCGTGAAATATTTAATTCTTTCTCTCCTTATGAAGAGAGACGTTAGTCTGGATGAAAGATTTATGCAGGGGGAGCAGGGCAAGAGAGGAGGGGAGGGAGAGGGGGAAGAAGCGCGCGGGGAGGGAGGGGAGCGGCTCGCTGCCTCTACCCCTAACAGGGCGCCTGTTTGATCTACCTGCCTATTACTCATCGCTAGAAACGCTGGCTGCTGCTTCATTATCTCGGCCTCGTTTATTTCTATCAGCCTCTTTTCCCCTTCTGCCGCCTTTATCCTCACCCAGATGCCTATCGCAAAGCGCCGGCCCACCTGCGCGCCGCCGGGGCGGGTGCCCGGGTGTGGTGCTGTGGGGTTGGGGACACACAGCCGCATCCGAGGAGGGCAAGGAAAGCACAGCCGCTACCTGCTCAGCAGAGCCGTGCTGACATCAGTCCAGCTGCGTGGGCTTTGCTGAGCCGGGAGCCCCCAGACAGCCAGATGGGGCCCCGGAGCCCTCTCAGTGACTTCCAGCAGCGCCGTGTGTAACCAGCACAGGCTGAGGCAGGGGAGCCTCTTCCCTCCCCTCCCTCCGTTGTGATGTCGGTAGCAGCAGGAATAAATGCGAGGTCACGCCAGCGAGACCAGAGCCCGCTGAGGAAGCGTCTCCCCACCCCTGCAATTCGGGAGGTGTCAGAGAGGGGTTCCCACCAGCCACAGACACGTAAAATTCACAAAAGCCCCACCTTTTTGATTACACTGAATAGGGTTCTTTAAATAATTTCAAAACATTTTGATACTTGCTTTTCATTTCTAGTTCTTTTTGCAAAACTATAAATTACCTTAGATTTATTAACCTAAAAAATTGATTTTCTTTCATCTTGAGTGTGTCAAAAATGGGACATTTTGACCCCTATGAGCTTTTTTTTTCCCAGAATTTTTGTGAAATGGGTAATTTGTCACAATTGATCCTTTTGGGGAAGGCTTTGAATTTCAACAAACCGGTATTTACTGACGAAAACACACTCAGTCGACGGATTCCCAAACCAGTCCTATTCATGCAGTGGCTGTGATTTCAGCCTTCCAGAGTGGAGGAAGGTTTTGGTGCACGATTGAAAGCGTCCACATGCTGGTGGGGATGTGTGCTGCAGGTGGGTACCTCTCCGACAGTCTCTGCACCCTGCCACCCACCTAGCCCAGCTCCACAGCAGACGTGGTGCCAAAAACAATGCCCAAAAGGGCCCTCTGCAGCCCTCGGGGCTCTGCGCAGGGCTCCTGTTGCACCTCCTCGCTGAAACCACCCGCACTGGCATCGCCGGCGTCCAAACTCTTGCAATCGCTGCAGCGTTAAACCTTGCTAAATGCCTTTAATATTTAATTGGTCTTTAAAAACACATAAATAGGCAGGCTATTAAATGCAACTCCTCGGGCAGAATAAGGCAAGTCGTGTTTGTTACCCAGCGACCGGTGGCATCCTGCAAAATGCACTCAGTGTGGTTTGAAACCTAGGGCCGGGGAAGCGTTTCCTTTCCTTCTGTGCGATCGCGGGAGCAGGAAGCCGACAGCGCTCAGAAAAATCCTGTTTCCTTCCACCCCATGCCCGCAGCCCGGTGCCTGATGACCGAGCCCAGGCGCACGGTGATGGAGAGGCGGTCGGAGAAGCCCGGCCAGGCTCGCTCTCACTCCCAAGCGCAGAAGCATCACATCTGCTGCTCAGCCCCTCTCACACCGCGCAAGCAGCGCCTGGCTCCTTCCTCAGCATGCAATTTATAGGTGCTAAATGGTGGGGACGAGACCAGTGGCCCTGTTCTTTGCAGGTGACGACAGTGGTGGCAGTTCCTCCAGCGGCAGTGCAACAGCGCAGAGTTGCATCTGCAGAGGGTTTTGCTGCAAATTCCCACCTCCAGCTGTGCCAGGTTTCCAAAGGGCTTTAACTCCAGCCCCACACGTCCTGGCTGGAGTTGATCCCTTGGGAAGACAGTTCTCCTGCCCCAGTGAGACGCCGGTAGGAGACCCCAAGGCTTGGGGCTGGCTGTTGTTAAGAGCAAGTTACAGCCCCTAAAGCAGATGTGTGGGTAGATAACACTTGGGAAATGAGCGACAAAGCAAGAAAAAGCCCCCACTAAAACATCTTCAGAAGTTCACAGAAGGTTCAGCTGATGTGTAGAGGGAAAATTTAGCTTTATTAGCAAGACTAGGGTTCAGCCATTCCCTCCTAAGCACCCGAGCCAGCAGTCCTCGCAGCAGAGGTGGGAGCGATGCAAAGAGCCTCCTCCCCTGCCATCACCTGCACACTTGTCCGGCTCCTTCAGCACTGCCAGCACAAGTGGTGGGTGAACCTCCACACATCTAGAGGCTGATTTTTCAATCAGACGAGCACTTAAGCCTCCCAGAGTTCAGGTACTTGTCTCTCCACTGCTACTCCTGCCTCTTCAGTGCAAACAAGTGGGCTGGAGATCCCAAGAGAACAAGCTTTGCTCTGAAGTTGCCAGTGCCTGGGGCTCGCGGGTTGGGGGTGGCATGAAAATAGCCGCTCTTTGAGCTCGGCTCCCCGTTGTTCACCCCCAGCAGTGGCTGAGCCACCACCAGCTTTTTCTATCTACGGAGAAATGTTGCAGGCCTGCAGCAGCGCCGGGGAGCTGCTGCTAAATGCCCAGGAATAATGATCCCACTGGCAGAGCAGAGATGGGAGGCAGCGGAAGCAGCAGCAGCAGAAATAACAACAAGCAAGGAGCTCTCCGGCGCTGGAGGGCTTGGGGAAGGCGCGGGCTGAGTGCTGGGTGCCAGATCCGCTTGGGTTTTTCCTGCGCAAGGACTTGGAGGAGAGCAAGCAGCCGGAGAGGTTTGCACCTCACCATGGCACCCCGTTGCCTGCAGCGTGCCCCCGTGCGCAGCGCAGAGACCCCTGCATGGGCAGCGCCTTCTGCTCCTCCTCCTGCACATGGGGAGGATGGGGGGGGGTTGTGAGGCTGCGCCAGCCACATCGAGCTCTTGCAGCTGTGCCGAGCTGTGCCGTGCCGTGCCGTGCAGCTTCTCCCTGCTGCCTGCTGGGGACCGGGGTGGCTGCCACCCAGCACCAGCAGGCAGAGCAGCATTGCCCACCCGGAGCAGAAACGCTGTCCCAAGGGACCTGCTGCTCGTCTTGTCCTGCTCCTCCCATGGGGCCCCTCCGAACCTGCCCAGAGCAGCACAGCAGCCAACTTTTAGTCTTGCCAGCTTAGTCTCTGCCTGTTCCTTTCTCTCTCTTCCTCCACTTTTATTCTCCCTCTCCTGCAGAACCAAAACATTTTGGAGACTCTGCACTCCGTGCTAGCCTATTATTCACCAACCCTCCTATCTCCCTGCTTCAGGATGCTGCCTGGATCCGACCAATTACCAGCTCCCTTGATGTATAACACCATAAAACCCTTAACCTCATTATAGAAAATTTCTTTTGAATGGCCTTTAAAAACCATCTCATTACACAGGAAGAACTGTAATTACCTTTAACAAGACAGAGATATTGTGCGAGCGACTGCGTTCGGGCTGTCAAAACAGCAGCGGTGGGAGTTCATCTCCAGCCGGTTGCACCACAAGGGCAAACGCTTTGTAATTCCTTCCCCTGCCCCGTGCTGCGTCCCAGCCCTCCTCCTGCCCCTCTCTCCTCCTCTCTGCCCACCTTCGGCGAGCAAACACAAATCCTGATCTTCAGGTCCCGTCTCTGTTCTTCTTCCCTGGGTCTCGTCTCTAACGTTTTTCATCTCTGCAGAGCTCTGAGGCAACTCATGGCCGATGGTGTCCAAGGGTTGCTGGGGCTCCCGGTGGGAACAGGGTGCTGGAGTGGTTCCCAGGGCTCAGCACAGCCCCAGCACCTCTGGCATGATAAAACCTTTCCTGAGCAAGGCCGCCTGGGTTTGGTGGGGAGGGCTGGATAAGAAAGGAAAGGCTTCTTTGAGGCATTTCCCCCCTTCCTCTGCTAGGTCCAGGTTTGGCCTCTATTGACCGACCGGGACGGGCACAGGGCCACCTCTGCCACCAGGACCTGGCTCCTCGGTGCTGTGGCACAGCTCCTCCTGGAGGAGGACCGGAGGGGTTAACTTGTTTTCCTTACTGCACGCATGTGACTCAAAAGACGATATTTTTTCCAAACAAAATTTTTCCATCCCATCTGTCACTAATGTCAATGCACTCCTTTGCCCAGATCCAGATTTTTTTTTTTTAACATTAAAATCTAACATTATTTTAGAAAAATCAGAGTACGTGTTGCCAGAGCTGTGATATTTTCCATTTCTCAGAAAGTCGCTGCTGCAGCGTTTAACCCTTGGTGTTCATCACGAGGGGCTCCGCTCTCCTGGCCCCTGCTGGGCACCTCTGCCTCCTGCTGTCCCTTCTCTCTTGGGGGCTTTCGGGCTGCTTGTTTCTTGTGACCCTTTATTTTTTTTCTGCCTTTGGGGTGTTTTTATTTTATTTTCTTTCTTTCTTTATTTTATTTTATTGTGGCTGCCCTGCACTTCACAGCCAGCCAGAGGGCCCCAGCAAACGCTTCTGTGGCTTCGCCTCCAAAACATGCACCTGGTTTGTGCTGGTCTTGTGCTATGCCAAGGAGAAGAGGGTGGACACCAAGCAGGGCAGCTGGGCCCCTGCTAATTGGCCTTAATTGCCCTGAGCAGCCCTCCCTGGAGCCCCCGTGCCATCCAGCTGGTGCTCCAGGAGCCGCTGGTAAGCTCAAGCCCAGCCCCCTGAGCTTGGGTGGAGGTGGGGGCATCTCGGGCTGCTTCCCTTCCTGCCTGTGTGGAGCTTGTCCCTGGCTGTTGGTGGCCCCTGCTCTGGCGGCTTCCTTGGCTCCTGTCTGGGGGAGCAGCCAGCCCTCGCTGCCTCCTGGTGCATTTCTGAAGTGTTATGGTGAGTTTTGCCCCCCCAGCAGAGCTGCGGAGAGGTGCCAGCTTCCCTGCTGCGTGAGGTTCCCTGCGTGCCTCCTCGGAGCTGGGCTTTTCATGCGTTGTGTGTGTAATTCCTGGGCTGGTGTGGGCCGCCCGGCCCAGCCTGCGTGCGTTGGTCCCTCCTTGTGCTGCTCAGGACCCCCAGCCTTGCCAAGGGCATGGCTTCTGGTGTTCTTGGGGGGCTGGGCTCTGCGCCTGCGTTGTGGGGATTTGGCGCAGGTTTTCCCACCGAGCCTCCTGCAGGGTGCTTGCAGGTGCAGGTCCTGCCTCGTTGGCCTGTCTGGGGGCAGATGTGGCTGCGGGGCAGGTCCCTGCCCCCCCAGGGACCCTGCCCCAGGGCTCCCCCTGCTTCAGCTGCCCTCCTGGGAGTGCCTTGGCACAGCCCCCTCGTCTCTGACCTTTCCAGCGCCGTGCCGCCGTGTTGGCTGCCGGAGCCGTCTCCAGGTCCGTTTGCTTTCTAATGAGTCTGTGGGGATGGAGAGGAAACGGGCAGCCAGTAAAAAAGGAGAGTAGTGATAAGGTCAGAGCCGCTGGTGTGACACAGTAACTCACCGAACGTCGGGGGGCTGCATTTCCGTGTGCTGCCCCCCCGGCTGCGTAGGCAGGGATGGGGCCCCCGTGCCACGGGGCTGGCAGCTCAGCCCTGCCGGCTTGTGTGGCTCCCCCAGAGGTGGGTTAGGGACCCTCGGGGTGTTTTCATGAGGCGGTGGTGGACTCTGCAGGTGTCCCAACCCCTCCCCATCATGCACGTTGATTGTGCCCTAACTCACCGTGTTGTCGGCTGCGTTCCCTGATAGGATCCAGCTGGGGGTGCTTTTAGATGAGGCTTTTCCATGCCCCTCCAGCAGCTTAACTACAAAGGGCAACCGAGCCTCCCCTGCTCGCTGGCAAGGGCAGAACCTTCCTGCGAAGCTGTGCTGCCCCAGCAAAACTGTCCTTCCTGAGCCCGGGGGAAACATGCAGCCCAAAGCTTGCCGAGTGGCTGCGCTTCCCCAGCAGTAGCGCGTATGGGGGCCCCCCTGTGCTGCCTCTGACCCCTTCTAGTTCTCCACCTCTGTCCCAGCACATCTGTCAGCTTGTCCTCTGCCAAGCCCCACTGGCCAGCGGGGACATCCCCTGTCCAGCCGAGGTACATTTGATGGCCTTTGTGGTGGCAGAGCGGAGCCCGGTGACCTCGCCATACGGCCGGCTGTGCCAGCGTGCCCTGAGCCTGCGAGGGGCTCGGAGCGGGGTGCCGAGGGAGCAGCCAGGTGTGTGCAGCACGGGCAGGAAAAGGCCCAGGGCACAGGAGCGAAATTTTTAAGTTCTGGAAGTGAAAACAAAGGAGTCGGGGGGATCACGGGTCGGTGCCAGGTAGGCAGCAGCCAGGTCTCACCCTGGTCGCTGCATTCCTCGTCTGGATGCTGGTTTTTCTGCAGACTCTGTACCAAAAACTGGGGCTTGCCCAAACTTCTGGCAGAGGAGGCTGAGTGTTTTATCTCCCTTGGGCGAGCTGCAGTCGCTGGATTATCCCTCGTGCCCGGCTCTCGCGTGCCCTAACGCCAGCTGCAGGCGCCGTGGATGGCTGCCCAGCCCGGTGCTTTTACAGCCCTTGGCTTTGCTATTTCAGGTTCTCATGCGGTGTCCTGGGGACAGTCTTTTGTGTGGCGTGTAGTTCGGTGAATATGTAATGTGTTGTTCCAGGGCTTTATTGCTTCTGTGCTGCACTGATGTAATGGCATTCGGAGAGCTCTGGCACTCCTATTAGCAGCTGGAGGGGAGCAGAGGAAGGATGTTCTTCCTCTCCGAGCCCATCATCTTCCCCTCCTGATGCTCTCAGCCATGATATAGTGGTCTGAAGGAGACAACTTGTCTCTATTAGCACTCAGTGCACAACAGTCAGGTGGATCGTTAGAAGCAGCTATGGATTGGCCTTGT
Source organism: Anser brachyrhynchus (assembly GCF_964034855.1). NCBI lineage: Eukaryota > Metazoa > Chordata > Aves > Anseriformes > Anatidae > Anser > Anser brachyrhynchus. The sequence continues at coordinate 9,288,458 of NC_137706.1, read as the reverse complement.
TTTTAAAAGGGATCTAAAATATTTGGCCAAAGCCCCGTTGGAGCGTTTTCAGCTATTGGGAAACCTTCTGCTAGACAACTTGGCTTCCCTGCTCCTAGAGCCCCTACCCAAACATGCTCAGAGGTTTGTGGCAGTCTCGATGTGGAGGGGAAGGAACTTGTGAGGCTTCGGCAGTGTCCTTGGCACCCTGCCCTGACCGATGTCCCTGCCCTGGCTGGGGCAGAGGGGAGAAGGGCTGTGCGGCTGCAGGGGGAGCATCTCACCGGGGGCAGCGCAGGGTGGCACGGGTGCTGGGAGAGCCTGCAGCGGCTTGGGGGGTGGGCAGGCTCTTGCCTTAGTTAGATGGGGTTGGAAATGTTCCCCTCCTTGGGATCTCCACGATTCGGGGCAGGACTTAACTCCTGTTCCTAGCTGGACACGGGTCAGCTTCTGGGCTGTGACCCGGAGGGCAGAGCCTGCTCCCCGCCGAGCCCCGTGGCCCTGTCCCACACCGCTGCAGGGGCCTGACCCGAGGTGCCTGAGCTTACACCTGCAGGGGGGCTCCCAGCGGGCGAAGGCCCTGTTTCCCTGCAGTGGCCCTTCAGCACCTTGTGGGGTTGGGCCCCTCGCACTCGGTAACTGTAATAGCTAATTTTAGCATGGTGGCACTCATTCAATCTGCAGTTGCCAGAAAGTGTGAGTGACGTGGATTAATACTGCACAGAAAAAGAGTCAAGCTTCTGGTGCGAGATCAATGGATGATAACTTGGTGACATTTGAAAATACATCTTATTAGCAGTTCATATCTTGGCGCTTTCCATACATTCCCCTGACCCCTTTCCCTGCCGTCCCAGGGAGCTGCTGTGCACGTGGCTGCTGAAATCACGTCGGCTGCATGGGATAGCACTTTGTGGCTTTTATCCCATGGAAAAGATGGTGATGAAAAGAGATGAAAGAGCTGCTGGTCACCACGGTGCAGCGACAAGAAGCCATTAGTGCTCGCAGCTGTGATGGCTGGGCTTTTATTCCAGGCTGGCTCAGGGCATCCGAGTCCCCCCTTGCTGTTGAAGTTGCGGTGCCTCTGGGACCAGTCCTAACAGAAAGGTGAGGCTGGGAGAGCCTGGGGAGCCCAAGGCTGTGGTCCCGCCCTGCAGGAGGATGGAGGTTTGTTGGAAAGACTGCACAGGGAGTGCCTGTGCTGCTCGGGAGGTGAGCAGAGGCTTGGTGCTCTCAGTGCGTAAACCAGCACTGAAGAGCGGTGAGGTGAGAGGTGCCCTGGGCAGGGCATGTCCGTGTCCTTGGCTGGCCGTGACCCTGCTCAGCGCCAGGATCGGGATCTTTGCACGGAGACCCTTGTTTGGCAGCTCAGGTGTCTTCCTCGAGGCCAGGGCTCAAGGCTGAGGCTGTCTCCTTCTGGATTGGGGTTTCCTGCAATTCCTGTGCTTGTCTTCTCTCCCCACGTGCGGCACTCATGTGCGCACGCCACTCTGCCTTCCCCTCCTCGGGAGGAAGCTCATCTGCAGCCCTCGGCTCCTCCTTCCCCGTGGAGGAATTGCCAGGGTCGGAGGTTGGGGCTGTGGGGATGGTCCCTCTCTGGGGAAGCCCGGACGAGGAAGGTGCCGTGCGGCTCTTCTGCATCAGCAGAGTGTGCCGGAGAAGATGCGCTTTCCTCCGGTCCCCGGAGTCATCAGGAGCTGCGCTGAGTTTTGCTCAAATGGAAGATGCTTATGTACACTTGTGTAAGCAATGAAGTGACTCAGGTTGCCCACTCGGTCTTCTCTCTCCACAGCTTGTTCCCCGAGTCCCTCCGGATGCGTCTGAAGCATCCTAAATAAGACCTGTGTGCGAGGTGGAGGCTGCGCCGAGCTGCTCGGGGAAAAAATAGGCCACTGCTTTTCTCACGCAGGCAGGCATTTAAAGAGCCTGTGCGGGAGGAGTGTGGGCATGTGGCGAAAGGCGAAGCAAGGAGCCATCCCCTCCCTCGGCAGCTCACCTGCCCCGCATGAAATGGGGACGCCGGGGAGCCTGGCTGCCTTCTGGTAGCGTTCGTGGTGGCACTGGCTTTGCACAGCTCTCCTGTCACACAGCAGAGACCACACGGGAGGAATGGTTTCCATTTTGCTTTGCCTGCCTGTAGAATTTACAGAACTGCTCGATTTTTACCTCTGCACCCAGAGAAATCGATGGCAAAACTGGCTCCCCGAAAAGGGGTTTGGTGCTGGACCTGGCAGGAATCCCTGCGCTCCCCTGCTGGTTTCTCCAAGCAGAGCATCCGTCTTTGTCTTCCAACCCGAGATGCTGTCTTTTCGCTAATTAAATGAGGAATATCATCTCTTTATATTTCTGTCAGCTGACTTCAAATTAAAAAGGGACCTATAGGAGCAAGAAAAAACCCTATCCTCCCTTTGTGGGTTACCTTACTTGTTGTTGAAGTTTTTTTTGCCGGCGGATAATTCCATCTGAAGGTCTCCCGCGATGCTGCGGTAACCCTTGGATGCTGTTCAAGTGCATCCTGGCCCCCGGCGAGTGCTCATTGCCTCCTAATTGCTCTAAATAAGTTGGGAATGATGAAATTAAAGTGCCATTGATATCAGGCAGCCCTGGCACACTGCAGTTACAGGCATGTGAGGGAAGTGGACAGATGGGGAGATGTTAGGATAATGGGTATTAAATGTGGATTTTACCCTGTTTGGGATCCCCAGCTAGGCACGGTTCAACTTTGCGGCTCAGCAAGTTTGGCAGCTTCCCTTCTGGCACCCCAGGTGAGCGTTTGGCACGGGTTGGTTACGTATGGGACATGAAGATAAATCCACTCCTGAATGACCTCTTGGTTCCCCGAGGTCCCTGCCTGTTGTGCTCTTTGGGGCCGGAGCGGTGTGAAATAACCCTGAAGCCATAACCCGCCCCAAGCCTATAAATCCTCGGTCACTGGTCTTCGGGGCGATGTGACTGAACCGAGTAGGTGGGGCTGCTGGGCTGTGCTGGTTTGTTGGGCAGGACTGAAGTTCCCCCTTCATCTCTTCCTAAACACTAACTGGTCTCCAACACCCCTGTGCCCGCACGTAAAGCTGCCCTCTGTTTGAAGTGTGGTGTAATGGGCTGAAAACTGAGGTCTGGGGCTGGGAGCTGCCCTGGGGAGCGTGTGGGGTCTGTCTGGCAGCACTCAGCAGCTGCTCGAGTGCTCTGTTCACCAGGACACGTCTGCTTTTAGTTTCTTTTGCTCGTGATTTCAGGGTCTGTAGTCACAGGGAAGGATGCTGCCTTCTGGGCTGGCATTGTTACTGTGTCCCATAGGAGTGAAGGCACATGGGTGGGACCCAGACCTCGAGCTGAGACCATCCTGTGAGCCTGGGGTCTGTTCCCAGCTGGAACAGACTCATCATGTAACCCCTGGGGAGAAATAGTCTGAGCCTGGGCACACGGACCAGCAATTCAGCCTCATCCCTGCAGGGTGCTCCCCTCCCCGATCCTGCGGCGAGAGCTGCCCAGGTGTGGTAGGGTGATGCTCGAGGGGGCCACGGTGCCCCAAATACCCCATTATCAGTGGCTGCAGGAGACGAGGGGCTTCCCTGCAGCTGCAGGCACTGCTGCCGTGGCCTTGGCTTACAGGCGGCCCTGCTTCTGCCACCATGCAGCTCGTGGGCCCGAAGATGGACGGCGGGTATGGCGCTGCAGTTTTCTTTCCAGAAAAATGCCGATCACTTTAACCACTTGCCCAGGATCTGGGCTAGAGTCCAGCCATCTGGATTTGGATGATAACTCTCCCGATGCTGCTTGAGCTGGCCTTGTGAAGTGTCGGTGTTACCAGCACACTTGAAGTGGCCCATGGATGTCCCAGCTGGGCTGCGGGATGGGTGGCTGGCCGCAAAGTAGGGGAAAGCTGCGTTGGTGCTGTCTGAGCCACCTCTGCCCCTGTAACAGCCCTCGGCCCTGATTTCGGCTTCCCCCTGGCTTGTAGGATGTGTGCCCTGTGACACGCTCACCCCGGGGCCCGCTGCCCAGGCTTGGGTTGAGGCAGCAGAATCCTTTGCTCCAGGCTTGGGGCCGGACATTCAGGGTGCAGGACCCCGAAACTCCACCCGCTGCACATTTAAAGGCCAAAGGAGAGGCGCTTCCTGACCCAGTGGTCTGACCTGCTGTGGGACAAAAGCCAAAAATCGTCCTCTGCTGACAGCTTTGCCAAGTGCAGGGACTCTTTTGGGGCTGAGCAGCTGGCTCCCGGAGGCAGGGAGCTGCGGGGCCGCGGCTCTGCTGGCAGGACGAGGTCTCTGAAGCCACGAAGGAGCAGCAGTTGTTCCCGGCCGAGGCGCTGCAGCACTCGGGGTGTAAATTAAAGCACGTTAACTTCCCCAAACAGGACCAGGCTGCAGGGGTGTGGGGACGATGCTGTTGGTGCTCTCCAGTGGGTGAGCAGAGCGGTCTTGCCGCCCTGTTCGGGTGCCCTCCTGTTGTTCCCTCTGCCCCCAAACGCCCGGTGGCAGCAGTGGAGCCCCCGGGTATGCCTGCTGGAACCTACCCCTTGGTCCCTCAGGTGCTCGTGCTCTCTCCTCGCCTCTCTCTGCACCCCCTCTGAGCAGGGCATGTCTCAGAAGCCCTGTCTGGGTGAGCAGAGCAGGCTGCTGCCCCGGGATGTCCTGTCCTGCCCCGCGGGGCGCTAGGAAGGCTCCTTTCCCCTCCTCGCGCCCTCCTGGCTTACACTGCGTGGAGCCTCCCACCCCGAGGTGAAGCCTCTCACCGTGTCCACCTTCAGCAGCTGCTTCCCTGCATTGTGGGCTGTAAACGTCCCCTTAATTTAGTGCCTGCAGTGCACTAAAGCAGCAGCCTTAGCACAGGCTCTGCATAATAACCCAGGAGGCTCTGGATCCGTGGCTCTGGCACGTGGCTGCGCTCCCTGAGGGCTGGAGCCTCGGCAGCCGATGCCTCCCTTAGCCCGGGTGCCTCTGCCCGTCCCCAGGTCCCATCCCGGAGGTGCTGGGGACTCTGCTGAGCATCCCCACAACTCGCTTCTGAAGGAGAATCCCCTGTTAAATAGAGAGATCCAGCCTAATCCGAGCAGGCAGGCCGGTCCAGGCAGCGACGCGCGTGCCTCCCCAACGTTTCCTTTCTTCCGGCTACACTCGCTAGCGAAAGGTGGTTTTCTCCTTCACGGGAGAGAACAACAGCTCTGACCTTGAGGAGAGAAATGATGAGGGTTCGGAGTTTTCCTTCCCTTTTTGTTGCTATTTTTTCACGCAAAATATTCACGTTGAGAGGGATTTTTGCTTAAACAATTTATGCCCAGTGGATAGATTTATTTCACTCGGCTGCCAACCACAAGAAAGCCCCGCTATTCCCTGTGGCGTGGCGTTTTTTTCAATACTCATAAATACTCTGTGCTAGATCTGAGTTTGTTCTGTGCAGGCAGGAGGAGCGGTGCTCCTGCCCTGTTGCCTGTGCTGGATGTGCCCCCTCAGTGCCCCGAGCGATGCTCGGCGCGTCCTCAGTCCCCTCGTCTTGCCCACGATGTCCCCGAGCAGCCTTCCCTGAAGCTCTGGGAGCTGCCTCCCCGCACCTGATCCAGCTCTGCTCCCTCCTTATTTGCGCCTCTCGGGGATAAAGGTTGTGTACAAACTGTGTATTTTCCATGGCCTTGGCACCAAGAGGTGCTCCGTAGGCAGCGCGTCCAAATCCCACCTGGCTGCCGCCTCCCACGCCTCTGCCCCCTGCCCATCCTGCTCATACCCCGCTGTCCTGGCTGGGCAAAGAGCACGTTTCCAGGCTGGCCGGGTGTTGTGTTCCTTCGAGGGAGGAGGGGAATTGGGAAGGTTCAGTTTAGGATCCGAAGGATTTATTTCCAAGCAGGCATCGGAGATGCAAAGTGAGTTTTCAGGCTTGGTAGCAGAGTGGGGAGTCGGGGTAAAAAAAAAAAAAAAAAAAAAAGGAGATTCTTGAATTGAAAAGTGGGCTCGGAGGGAGACGTGTTCTTTCAAACACATCAAAACTGGCCGTTTTTAATGCTGGTGATGGATTACTTAATATTCTTTCCCAAAGCCCTGTTCCAGGCGATGGGATGCCCCTGCAGGACGGGGGCTGCCCGGCTCGGGCACAGGGGCTCCTGAGCTGCCGCGGCATTGCCTGCTCCGCACCCACTGGCTCCTGCCTTAGTTTCCCTTTCCCTGCCTGCGCCCCCCAGAGCTCAGCCGTGAGGTTTGGGGAGCCCTGGCTGCCTCACCTCATCCCTCCCGGGGTGGTTAATGCGGGGGAGGGCCCTGGAGCAGGGGCTTTCTCTCTGGGCAGGTAAATGTGTCTGTGTGTTACCGAAGCGGCAGCAATGGCTGAGCATCGCCGTATGGCTTGATGCTGTTGAGGTGCTTAGCCTAAGCTCCGTCTAATCCTCTTTCATCCAGCAATCGGGCTAGTGATCGTGCAAGAACAGGTTTTCTGACACCGGCCTCGGGATCTGGTGGCACGTGCTCGTGCTGGAGGGGAGCGCTGCCCCGGGGGGCTGCGTGCTGCTGCCCCCGAACGGAGCCAGAGGCAGGAGGGGAAAGGGAACGAGTTGGAGCCTCCGCGCTGGGCTCTGCACGTGGCCTCTGGATCTCGGGCTTCGGTGTCAGCTCTTGTTTTTGTAACGTTTTACAGCATATGATTTCTTTGCTTGGCCTCTCGTGGAACATAAACCAGATTTTTATAGCCGTGACTTTAGGTTGGATTAAAGGTTTGGTGTCTTTTTTTCTTTTCATTTTTTTTTTTTTAGACCATCCTCTGAATCTGATTTTTTCTGCTCCTCTCTGTTACACGCTGCTGGTGCACCCGGGAATCCGCAGCTCGTGGGGAGCGTTAGGAGTCGCTGCAGCGCAGGGAGATGCAGGGCTTTGGGTCAGCACTGGGGGGTAACTTGAGGGAGGAAGAGAAAGAAAACTTAAAGCATGTTTTAAATAGTTCGGTTCTTTTCCTGTGCGTTACAACCCCAAAGTCCTCTGGGCGTCTCCCCAGCTGCCACTCCTTCCCACGCCCTCGGTTACACGGGGCCAGGAGCTGCGGGCTCCGGGGGGTGACTGCGGCGCTGGTTTCTGTCCCCCCAGCCCCTTCTCACGCTCTCCCTCCCCTCCTGTCTCGCAGGGCTGAGCGAGGCGCCCCGCTGCTCTGCGCCGGGTCCATGAGCCGGGCAGGACCTTGCCCTTCGCAGCCGGGGCCGCGGCACCCCCACGTCGCTGCGCTGCACGGGAAGCCCCCCCAGCACCCGACACGGAGCCGGAGCCACCGAGGTCTGCTGCCACGGTAGGTCCTGGGGTCGGCCTTCCCCGTGCCCCTTCCAGGAGAAGGGGGTGCTGCAGGGCTTCGCTGCCCCGCCTGCCCCGCACGCATCTCCCCATTGCAGCTTGCGCAGCGGGGGCTCGTATGAAGACCTTCAAAAAAAAAAAAAAAAAAAAAAAAAAGGCTTTGGAGACTTTATGCACCGAATAATTCAGGTTTCAGTCAACAGAAACCGCTCACGAATTCAGGTTGTATTTAGCAAGCGGTTTTGGCTGGGGAGAAAAAGTGAAACAGTGAAAAGTTTGATTTTGACATTTTCAAAATGAAACCTTTCAGCCATCTGTTTCGAGATGACATTTCATTTTGAAAATTTTCTAGCTTTTTTTTTCTCCCAGTGTGTGGGGGGGAAGCCACCTACAAACAAAATGAAAGCTTCATTTCAGACCAAACAGTGCTTCATTCAGCCCCGGCTTATTACTGGGGCTTTAAAATTTATCCAAGGAAATAATGTATTATCTCCGCCGACCTGCGTTACCTTTCTCCGTTTTGGCCACCGAAACTCAAAGAAGGCAAAGAAAACCACAACCAAATGCTGGTTTCCCAGCCCAGACCCTTGGAATACGTGGCTGCTGGGGCTGGAAGCTGGGTTTTGCAGCAGCTCCTGGGGCGGTGGGCAGCACGGGCGCCCAAGCAGCAGGCAGGAGGGTGATGCTGTGCCCACAGAGCAGCGCAGGGAGGCGGCGGCTGCGAAACCCGCGAGGTTGTTTGCTTTGCGCGGGCGTCTGATCCGCGAGGCATGCACTACGCAGAGGGTTTATTTTTTTTTCTTGAGTGAGAGTGAGCTTGGGAAGAGCCTGCGGTGGCAGAACATGTTGTACCACCGACTTAGGGGATGGCAGAAGAGGCTTTGCGGGAGCTAATTTTAGCTCTGGCGGAAAGCTCCCGCCTGCCAGGCGAGCGCGCCGTGCCGAGCCCACCCAGCAGCCAGCATCCTCCTGCCCGTGGCACCCAGCCTCAGGGCCGTGGTGGCCCCACTGTGGCCATGGGGCACCTGAGCGGTGCTGGCCCTGCTGGGCACCACGTCAGGATTGAGCAGCAACAAGGAGGAGCTGATCCGGCTACACTCCCCAAACCCCATCGCTGTTAGTGCCCGGGAAACCCTCCTACCGTAAAGAAAAAGCTGAGGCTGCCTCATTAGAGAAGGAGGCTGCACTTCTCATCTCCTACCCCCTCTCCATCCCCAGCTTATCCCAAATGTGACCCTATTAATGTTGCAGAAGTGCTGCAAGGGAGATGGCTATGCTAGCGGGGGCTGGCATGGGGCTGTGCTGTGGGGCTGGGCCTGCCCCACGCTGGCTCGTGCCCTTAGGAAGGAGGAGTGAGGAGCTGGATCCTAGCGGAGAGAGCAGGGGAGGTCCCAAACTGTGCCATAACCCAAACCTGTGCCGCAGGGACGTGTTTGCCACCCGTTTCCTAGCAGGGGCATGCTGCTGGCACCTCCCTGGCTCCTGGCAGCCCGGGCGCACAGGATGCCTGCTCCGGCAGGAGGGCTGAAAATCCCAAAGGACCGGGCAGGTGTCCTGGTCCGTGGTGGGCAGCAGGTGCTCGCCACCCGTCCTTGTGTTTTCCACGTGCTCCTGTCAGCGCCAGCTCCCGGCTGAAGCTTGCTGCTTGCGTCCTGGAGGCAGAACTTGGAGCTGTGCGAGGTCGGAAGGCATCGAGGGCTGTTGTGGATCCGAGCCCAGTGATGGGAGCCAACGGGGTCAGGGCTGTGCAATCTCACCAGCGGCTCGAACCCAGGGCATGGCAGTGGTGGCTGGGGGGGGGAGTTGGGGGCAGAGACCGCCCTGTGGTTGTGGGGCAGCCCCACAGATGCGGGGCTGTCGTGTGCCGTCCCCCGGGGCTGTAGGGCTGGGGTTATCCCACAGGAATCCCTGCCCTGGGAGGGACGCAGGGGTCTTTCCCCGAGCCCCTGAAACCTGCTGAATCACTAACCTCTGGTCTTGCATTCCCTGTTCCCATCTTCCCTCCCCCCCTCCCCCCGCCCCGTCTTTATCAGTAGCTAATGAAACAGGCAGGGAGAAACCCAATTCGTACAGTAATTAAATTTACTTAGTGGGTATTCAGCTGGAGTAATGAGAAGTTTAATTCAATGATTAGTTTTTTCTTTCATTAATTAAAAATGGAACAACGGTGCAGTTACGGTGGGCTGCATTGATACTCCTGGTGGAAAGCTGCTGATGGAGGAGGAGGAAGGAAGTCTTTTTTCATTGTTTTTCCCTATCTTTCCTTAAAAGTCTGCCCCGGATGCTCTCCCCACATACAAATACTTCTGGTGTCCCCTCTCTCAGCTGGCCCCTTTGCCCAGGTGTCCCCAAATCCCCCCGGGGGATGGAGAAGGCTTGCTCAGGGCTCTGGTAGAGGAGAATGGCCGAGCAGCCCCCTCCCCACACTTCATGGGACCCCCCATGCTACCCACGTACATCTTCTCCCTGGTTTGTCCCCAAAAGCAGCTTTTCAGCCCAAGGAGGGGCTTGAGATGCTGCCTGTGGGTGGGCGATTGAAAAGCAGGTCCCAGCCCACGGGAAGTTTGGGGTGGGAGAGTTGTTTTCCTTCCTAGCTAAACAGATTTGGAGCTATTTAAATACATTAAATTCATAAACATGTTTTTAGGGTTTTTTAAACAACTGATGTGTGATAGCAGGGGAAGAAAAAAAGAAAAATTAATCAAGATGTTTCCCAGTTCTCGGTGCTTTCTCCAGGCTCTGGGGCAATATTAGGACCTCTGCCCAGCCGTGCTTCAAAGGACAGGTTACATTCCCCGAAGCAGAGCTGCTGGTTTGCTCCTGTTTGTTTTCTTAACGTCAAAGGCGTATTTTGGTAGCTTCTGGGATCACTAAGATCGTCCGTATGAGACTTCATAAGGAAGTGCAGTCGATAACGTGGATAAAACCCGGCGACCGGCGTGCCATTGATTTGTGTTATGGCTGCCGTGTGTGCGGGGGGCTGGCGGGGCAGCAGGGCTGCTCCCCCTCTCCGAGCCCCTCGCCGTCCTCATGGGGACGTGAGGAGGTGTGAGGAGAGCTAGCCAAGGGCTGGGAGCAGGAGCACCAGGGTGGGAAGCCAGCGAGCACTGAGGGCGCTCAGCGCCTCTGGAAATGAGATGTATTTGCTTCCCTTGGCCATCCTGAGTGATAACTGCTTCTGGAGAGCTCACAGGCGGGTGAGAGGTGGCTGCCCAACCCAGCACTGTGTCCCTGTGCCAGGGGGCACAGGGGGTCCTGCAGTGGGGCTGTCCCCCCCCGGCATCCCTCGTGTCTCCCGATGCTCCCCCGGTCACCTGGGGAGGAGGCCCAAGCGCCCAGCAGCGAGGCTGCCTGGCCTCGCGGAGCCACGGCGCTGATTTACAACAGGGCTTTTTTAAGAGGGTTTTTGCGTGCCTGTGTTTCTTAAGAGATCCCTGCAAATGATTCCCAAGTGCTCTGGCCCAAATCTGTCCCGGTAGCTGTCAGCGGATCGATGCTCTGCTAAGTACAGGTCTGCTCTATTTCCATGGGAAAATGGCTTCTATTAAGCAGTTCATTTTGGTCCTTTCAGAAGCAGGTCCACTACATTTTGGTAGTCGTGTGTTCCTGTCCTCTGCAGCCTGATTTATAGCTCTTAAATACCAGCTCAGGTGAAGATTAAGTTCAGCTGAGCTCCCTTTTGGGAGGGAGAGGGGAAAAGTATTCACAGCTTTCTAATTTCTCTCCCACTTGCCTCTATCAGACGCCAGGTTTAAAGCCCTAATTGCGATATCGTTTCCCCCACAGTGCATGAGCGGGAGGCAGAGGAGCGGCCAAAGCCCAGCGCGCCCCTGGCACCTGATCCCCCCGCGTCCTGCCTTCATCTGACCCGGGTAGGTGACACGCGAGCTCGGTCGCTGACGTATCGCAGTGTGTGTGATGCTCACACGCCGTGGTCGTGCTGGGACCGGTTCTGGTCGGGTTGCTGTTGCTGTAAGCACGGTAGAAATGCCTTCGCTCCCCGTGCAGCCCAGGGCTGCTGCCCAGTCCTCCTGGGCCAGCCCTACCCACGTGCCTGGAGCAGGTAGATGTCTGAGCCATCGTGCTGGCGCAGGAGAGGATTTTACCGTGGAGGAGGAAGGTATTTAACGTGTTTTAGGCAGTTCTTTGCAAATGGCACTGTTGAGAAAAGAGGGCTTTTGTCACTCAGCTGCACAGGTGGGTTGCTCCTGCTTGGATTGCGTGGCGAGGGGCAAATGTTTGCACGGAGTAAATCATCACAGATGGCCGCGTGCTGCAGCCTGGGGATTTGGGGCAGAAATAGCTTCATCCTCCAGGAGAGGGCAAGCGAGAGGGCCGGCGAGAGGCGGCGTTTCCTGAGATGTCTCTATTACTGTCACCCAGCGCCGCGCGCTCGCCTCAGCCTCCTTGCGGCTCCCTCACCGGGACAGTCAAAAGAGACAGGAGCAGGTTCCAGCTTGTACTGTACATCCACATCCTCAGCTGAAATCTGTGAGCTGTCAGCTTGATGCAAGCACTGCGTGAGACGGCAAACATCAGAGCTGACTGGGCTCAGGCAATTTCCCAGGATGTCAGTCCTCAGGAGAGAACAAAAGGATCTCGGTGAAGAGCGGGATTCGGTTTCCTAATGAAACAAACAAGAGAAAATTAGGATGATTTGAGCATCTCTTATACACCAGAGCTGGGGGGAGGAATTGTTCAGATTAGGTATTGTCCAAACTGGAATGGGATGGCGGAGTGTGCTGTGGCCTGTCCCCTAGGTGCCACCAGCAGGGATCACTTGGGGGTGCCCAGGAGGCAGCATCCTGCCCCCATCTCAGGTCTGGAGAAAAGGGGAGCAAAACAGCAAGGCAGAACTGGCTCTCATACCCAAAGGCATGCACCTCGATACCAACTTCCCCTTTACGTCACGTCCTTTGCTCAAAGCAAACAGCAGGCTGCACGGGATCGACCTGATGCATGCAGGAGAGGGACCTGCGTCCTCCTCTTGCCTCGCCTTTTTGGGGAAGGGGGCTGGCAGGTGGATGTTAGTGCCTCTGAAGGGAGGTGCTTCCAGCCGCCTGTTGCCATTGCCCCTGTACAGCAAGGCCAAGTGATGTGTGAGCACGAGAGGAGACCCCAAAAGGGCTGGTGGGTACCAGAGACCAGCCAGGCAATGGCAGGGGGGATTTATTCCATATGTTCTGTATTTAGATGGAGGCAGAGGCGTCTATTCATAGCACTCCTCTATCAGAACAAAATGCCAGCAGGAAATGGCCAGGCTGGTTTAAGTCCTCCCTGGAAAAAACAGCGCTGAGCACCATGTGGTTCTGGCTTAAATTTGGGTGGTTTCTTCCAGAGTGCCATTTGCAAAAGTTGAAGATTTTTTTTTTTTTTTTTGCTAAGAATAGTATTTAGAAAAACAGGTGTTTGTGTGTTTTCCTGATGCCTCTTCTTCTGAGAAAAGAAAAACAGTTCCTGCCTTGGAAATTGGGGATGACGGAGGGTTACGTGGTCTGTTTCTTAGCCTGATCTCTGCTATTTGGTGCAGGAATGGGGCAATCGGGTGCCCCCAGGCTCTGTTCCCCAGCCTGGCACGGCTCTGAGGCAGGCCTGAACCTGAGTGGGTTTTTAATGCATGAGGTTTATTGTTTAAACTGAACAAATTTTTGAACCTGTGTGGTTTCAGAGGGATGCTTCTCTTCCTCCCTGAATGCGTGTGCTGTAAATGCTTCAAAAAAATCCTCCCTCTCCTCTCCATTGTTGCTACTTCTGATACAGGAACAAACTTGGAATGGCTCAGGTTTTCTGTTAAGTTAGTGTCACGGATGTCTCTCAGATTTTCATGTTTTAAAGCAAATTTTGAGCATCAGGATTATGAGAAAAGCCTATAATTGTGAGGATGGGCACCCCAGGCTCCCCGCCTCATGCTGCAGTGAGCCAGAAACCCGTTTAAGGGCGGTCAGGGGAGGAGGATGGGGGCTGTAGGGGTGCAGGAGGAGGGGAGAAAGAGATGGGAAGGGCTGAGCGGCAGCACCTGGCACGGCAGAGCTGCTGGCGTGGAGGGCAGGATGGTGCTGGGTGCCTTACAGCCCCTGCAGCCTGGGGAGCAGGATGGAGCTGGGCTTCACTTCGTTTCCCAACCTGCATCCTCTTGCAGAGGGGCTTCAGCCCGGCTCCCAGGGCTCGTATGGGCAGGGGGTGAGCCTGGGAGCGCGGGCAGAGCCCCGTGTAGCTGGCTGTCCCCAGGCAGCTCTGCTCCTCTGCCCCAGCAGCACCAAGAAAGCCCCCACCTGAGTTGCTTTTCCACACCTTACCTCCTTTCCTTGTTTTTTTGGGTCTGTGCTCTGATCCTTTCTGCTTAATTACACCCCAAAAGGCGGGACGGGGGGGAGAAGGGTTTTAAGAGATTTTTTTTTTTTTTAAATAATTACCTCCCATGAAATATTCAGGACAGGCTGGCTTCTTGAAAACTGGCATAATTATCCCTGCAAGGCTTTTTTGCACTTCTCCGGGTCTCGTTGCGTTGGGAGGGAGGCAGCAGAAGTTTCCTCGTTAGCATGGGCTGGGGCTGGGCTGGCTTGCTGCTGTAGTGGGAGGCTGCTGATGTACTGGAGTTTGGGGAGGGGTGCTTTGGGGTCAGTGGGTTGGCTTCTTCCCATAAATGCTTGCCAGGGATGGACTGGGAACTTGGAAGGGAAACAGAGGTGGCTTCAGTGGCATATTAGGGTGTAATATGTGTGTTCCATATACAGGAGAAACGCCCCTCATGCACTGGGATGTGCTCCAGAGGTGCTGGAGCCCCACTGCACCTCTCCATCCCTGCGTCAGCCCTGGGGAGACATCGGTGGGCCATGGGGAGCGCATCCCCCTGCCCCTGCTAGACGTGATCCCAAATTAGCATCCCATTCACCTGCTCGTTGCCGCGTTAGCTCTGCGAGGCTAATAGGGCTTAAAAAAAAAAGTCTCTTGTCACTGAAATCAGCAGCTCTGACTCAGAACATGCGGAGGGAGCGGACGTGCTGAATAAGGGAACCCTGCTGCTCGAAGAGCTTGCCTGGCAGCGCCCGCGCCGGGGGGGGCTTGCCCCAGGGTTGGGGTCAGGGCTCGTATGGGGCCCCCCCGTTCCCGTTTTGATGGCTAACTGCTGGTGGGGAGGGCGAAGCGTGAGCAGCGAAGCCAGCCGAAGCGAGGAGTGTTCCTGTGCCGTGTTCCACAATTAATCACGGCCACCCACGTCGCACCTTCCCCCTCCCCAAAATCCTCCCTCGCCTGGTGCCGGAGGGGGGAAGGGAGGCAGCTCGGGTTTTATGAATTAATCAAAGACAATGCCTGCTTTTGAGAGCTGCTGATTTAGAGAGCCCATTGCAGGCGTGTGTGCGGTGTGATTTCTTAGCCGAGCACCGCTCTGGACGAGCGTGCCAAGAGGAGCGGTTCCAGCTCCCGGCCGCATCCTGGGGAGACGGGCTGAGTGGTCTTTTCATCTACGAATAAAACAACCAGGAACAAAGAAGGCAATAATATTGACTTTCATCATTGATATTCCCATTTATCTCAGCAATAATTAGCAGTTCTAGCGCTGGGAGGGCACAGCTCATAATCTCCCCGTTCCAGGGGAGGTTGTTAATGTCGGCACTGGGAACAGGCGGCCGTAAAGCGCTGGGCGAGCGGGGCGGAGGGCTGGGCACAGCGTGCCGCGGCACGTGGGCAATGTGAGGAGCAGTAAGATGCCTTGCTGGGGAGGGTGGAGAGGTGCCCTGGGCAGGAGCAGCGATCCCTCTGTGCACCCAGCTGGGGCTCTCGGGGTCCCCTGGCTGCCTCCTGTGCAGCCAGAGCGAGCCCCCCCTGGGAGGGGAGGCAGGGCTGGTGCTTCATCATCGCAGCCTGGGGGCGGTGGGCGAAGCACCTTCCCCGGGGCATGACGTGGCTCCGAGCTGTGCCAGCAGCCCTGCCTTTGGCACCCGCACGCCGGGCGCGGGGGGGAAAGCGGGGCGCGAGTGCTTGCGTCTGTCCCCATCCGCCCCCAGGGTGCCTGCGCCGCTCCTGCACGGCGCTCCTGCAGCATCCCCGGCACTTGCTGCTTGCTGCTGCCTCCTTAGGCGTTCCCTGTCCTCTCTTAAAAACCCCTCGTGGGGCTGCCTGCAGTACCTCACCCTGTACCCGTTTTTGGGATGAAAGGCAGGGGAAGCGAGACGCCGAGGTTTCGGCACTGCTACCCCTGCCTCTCCCACGTCACTGTGAAAGCTTTGGCACCCGCCTGCTCCGCGCAGCATCCTGACGCGGTCTGGAGGTCCATTTCCTGCATCTATTTTTTATCGTCCCGCTAAGTGCACGTCCCGACCCCGCCTGCGAGGGCTGGTTTTCCTGTACGCAGCGTCCCCGAGCGGGATCGATCCCGTAGGAACCGCTGTCACAGCAGCCGCGGGGACCGGCGCATGCAAATGCAGGGCTGTGTTTTTATTAGGATTTAAATGCGTTTAAGGCTGGTTAGAGTGACAATGCGAGTTGAGCCAGGAGGGGCTTATAAAACTGGTATGAGAGTTCGTACATCATATGGTGAGCACGCCAAGCCCCGTGGCTCCAGGATTCGGAGGAGAGGAGGGTGCCGTGATGGAGCTGTGCTCGTGCGCGCGGCCGTCCCAGCGCTGTGACACCAGGGGACCCCCGCGGTGGGGACAAGTTCCTCCACCTCGTCCCCTGCCAAGGGTGGAAATGAAGCTCGAGCTATGGGCTTGGGGTGTGTGTGCCTCGCCTCGGCGTTGTGCTTTTGATCTCTGAAGGGTATAGCTGGGTATCTGAATGGGAAGCACACGGCTGTACTGAAAGCCCAGGCAAAATGCCTTCTGTGCCTCCCCGCGTGTTTATTTGCCTAAGAGAGTGTTTTGCTGGAGAAACACGGGAAGGAGCTCGAGGGAGAGGCGGCGAAGGCGGGGGTGAGAGCGCTGGGAACTTGCAGTACAATTTCAGGACACTTAAGAGCTTCTTATCGTCAGCGCTGAGACAGCGACATCAGAGGCAGCTCAGGCAATCGTCTGAGACAAATTGCTTCGCTTGATGTGTGTGTTGGGACCGCACTGGTTAAGTCTCCAGGTGAGGTACGTACAAAGCCCAAGAGGAATAGAGGAATACGTTCATATGTGCGTCCACACCCGTCTCTGTCCCTCTCAGAAGTTATCTCCCATCGATGGCCTTGCAGGCATGGAGCAGTCACCGCCGGTGCCGTGCTCGCAGCAGTCGGGCAGCATCTCTGCAGAACCCGGTCTCGTACCTGAGCGGAGCTGGTGGTGGTTGCTGCAGGGGGGAACATCTCCCCTCCTCCCCGGAAACAAAGGTTTGGCTCGCTTCAGGAGGTGCAGAGGGAAGAAGGACCCTCTGCTCACAAGTACCGTGCTGCTGTCCCCGGAGGGGGAACACTGGTGGCGCTGCCCACGGGAGAGGTGGAGGCAGAGATGTGAGAGCAGCTCGGCTGTTTCATCCTCCTCGGGGGGGAGATGGCAAGCCAGGGACGCGCCTGCTAAAAAGGCCTGCTGGTGGCATTTGGGCGATGCTGGGGAAGAGGCAATTGCTTTGCTTTCCCACCCCGTGCACCCCAAACAGCTTGGTGCCCTGCTTTGGGCAGCAACAGGGGCACGGGAGGAGGGCAGCAGGATGGCGGCAGCCGGGCAAGGTCGCATGGCGCATCCAGCAGCCGGATCAAAGGGACCTCAGCTGGTGACATCCGCCAGAAAGCCTTTAATGCCTCGCCCTGGAGCAGGGAGATTTACTCCAGGGACTCATTTCCCTTCCCCATCACAAAAAGCTGCGTCAACTTGACATTCAAGAAACTTTATTTAATACCTTTTTATTCATTTAACAGTTTAGCTAATTGCAGTGCTTTTTTTGTTATATTTGTGTGCTTTTTTGGATTCATTCCGACGTTGCTGTCGAATACTCTTTACTCTGTAAAATCAGCTCATTTTGGATTTATTACCTGCTCTCCAGGAGGATGGGGAAGGAGGAGGGTGCCCTGGCTGTGCGCATGTGCCACAGCTTTTGGGAGCTCCGGTGACGCCGCCCGGCCCAAGCAGATCTGGACACGATGTTCCATAGGCTGCTGCCGCTTGTTCTTGCGGCAACGGGGGCTGTTCCTGACAAAAGCGCATCTACAGCAGCCCTGCAAGTTTGCAGACCTGCCTGCGTTTTGCTGAGTTGTTCGTTTGGGACAGAAAAATGGAAAAAACAGAAAATGTCCAAGGGTTTCACTTAGCTTTTTTCCTCTGTGATGTTAATTGTCATTTTCTTTTACAGAGGAAATTTCGGTTGTAAAGTTCCTTGACTTTTGACTTAAAGAAATGGGAAAATCCTTAGAAATATCCAGATTTAAAGTGGAATGTTATTGCCCTTCTCTGCCTTTTAGATTCACTGGCACTTAAAGGAAAATGCTTTCTTCTGTTAAGCTAATTCTTACCCAATTGTCAAAAACACGGAAAAAAAAATAATTGCAATAATAATAATTATGCTAACAGCAATGTGCTTTCAGAGCCTTGCCTCTCACCGCAGCTAATTGCGCTCCTTCGCGCCTCCCGCTCTGCGCCCCGACTGTCTGCTCTTCACTTGACCTTGCCCCGGGAGCAGCGGGTCCCCATGCGGCCCCAAAACGGAGCCGCCCGGCCCCATTACGCACCGGGACCGTGCAGGCATGTCGGAGCTGCCCCTGGGAAGGGTTAGCCAGCAAGGTGAGGGTGGCTTTGGTTTTCTGAGGGTGGCAAGCTTCGAGGCTTGCCTGCACCTGCCTCCAGCAGCTTGGGGCTGGGGAGCAATAGGGCATCCGTGCTCCCCAACTCCGGGAGCTGCTCCAGACCATGCTGTCGGGTCGTGTGGCGTGCTCTGAGCGCATCTTGCCCGCCAGGAGCAGGTGGCACCCCGGTGCCAAGGCCAGGAGCAGGCTGCAGCCTTCCTGTCCCCCGCCCGCTGCCATCCAGGCTGGCTCTGCGCGCCAGCAAGGAGCGGAGCTGGGGAAAAGATGTCAAGAGCTGTTATAGCGTGTGAGCGAGCTGAGATAAAGGGATCCATTTTCATCCTCCTGCCTGTCTGCTTCAGTCAAAATACAACGCCGCAGCTAGCAGCGCCGTGTGTCATCCCAGACCACAGCCGCCTAATGCACGGGCTGCCGCGGTCGGCGCTCCATCTCTCCGGACCGCAGCTGTCCCGAGCCTCTACCGCAGCCCCTGGGGCTGCTTCACCCCAGCCCCGGTGCCCACAGCGAGCCCTGCTGTGAATCGTGGCTCCTGCTGAGCTCCTCTGGGGCTCCTGCAGAGCTGGAGCTCCCTCGGGGCTCTGCAGCTCCTGGGCTGCAAAGCGCAGCCCTGCCTGGCGCGTCTGTGAGCGGGGGGAGCGGCTCTGCCGTCTCCCAGCCCCTGTTTTTCTTTCTTTCCCCAAAACGGCACCGTGAGGGGCAGGCTGCTGTGCTTGGCGAGGTAAAGAGGAGGAGGAGGAGGACGTCCTCTTTGGAGGACCAGCACTGTGCAGGGGATGCTGGATGGGCCAGGCTGCTGTGGCCCCATGGGGGAGCATGGGGGTCCCAGAGCAGCGCCCCGAGTGTTTTTGGGCTCTGTTTGGCAGACGCGTGTGTGTGCACGCACATGGAGTGCCCTTGGGGTGTCTGGCACCTGCTGCCTTCCCCCTCGTTATTTAGAAGTTGCAAAGAGCATCTCTGCTCAGGGGCACGGCGCTGGGCGGCTGGGAACGGCGGGGACCCCAGGGCAGCGCCTGGGGCCGTGGGACTTCGTGTGCCATGGGCAGGGCCAGGGCCACCATTTTCTGCACAAGACGTTGTATTTTTGTTCCTTCTCTGCAAATGGCGTGCTCCATGAGCAGTATCTGGACGCAGCACCAGACCATCTGAATGGTGAAACCTCAGTGCACCGAGCGCTTTTCATCGCAGGTTTCCATGCCTTTCCTTTCCCCTCCCTGTTCGTTTCCTTGTTTCTCCTCAGTCAAAAAGACGTGGAAAGCAGTCTCCTGAGTTTTGCTCGGCAGCTTGCTGCCACCCCTCGCCTCTCATTGGCGTGTGCGGAGCAGCTGATGGGGCCGTGGGGATGCAGCAGGGCTGGAAAACTCTTCCCAGCGCCGGCTGGACCCAGGCAGAGGGCAGCAGCCAGCTCCCGCCCCATCCCCCCGAATGTCACTCGCTTTTAAATGCACTGGTAGTTGAAAATAAGAATAACCTGCTCCAGGGCTTCTTAAACCGTGGAATTAAATATGGTTCTGGTCTCTAGGCAGAGTCTGGCTCTTCAATTCTAAATCTGCTCAGCCAAGCGAAATATTGCAGGGGGGAAAGAAATCAATATTTCTCAGGCCCGGCACGGAGAGGAAGCCATGCACGTGCGGCTGCAGGCGTGCAAGGCTGTGCACACGCAGGCACGAGGCCGGGGTGGGAGCTGAGAGCAGGATGGGGAGCAGGAGATGAGGTTTGCCATGGCCACGGGGTGCTGGGGTGCGTGTCGGGGGCACGGGGCTGCCTGGGAAGGGCCCCGGTGCAGGGGAAGGTGCTGCTGGATTTGCCAGGTCTGTGTTCTCTGGGTCTCTGCCCCTCCATCACCATTTTGCAGAGCCCTGATGCTCTCCCTCTGTGCCCTTCTGGCCGCGTGGCGCTGGGAGGGAGCTGTGCGGCCGCCCCAGCTTCGGGAACAAAGATCTGCATCTGCAGCGGAGAGGGGAAGGACGAATGTTATTGACCCGCTCTGGCGTCCGGCCAGAGCGCGGATGGATGCTCGCTCCTCCCCAAAAGCCTCTCTGATAGCTTAATTTCTTAATTGCTGCCTGCGATCAGGATGTCAGCTCTGGCTCTCCTCCAGGACATGCCACGTCCAGCAGCCCGGGGCTCTCTCCCACCTTGCTTGGACGCCGCTTTCAGCTCGCCTGCTGCACCGGCTGGGGGATCTCTGATCTCCCTGTAGGCCGCCTCTGCTGCCCTGGGGGCATCACCGCAAATACTCTGGGAGGTCAAAACTTCGAGGGCCAGGCCCCCAGCTCCGCAGGTGTATTGTGCCAGGGAGCCAAGGGACGGAGCCAGGCTGTGTGCCCAGATGTCCCAGCTGGGACCAGCACAGTGCCCGGAGGAGGTGAGCTCCCCAGGTCCCGGTGCTGGGCTGGGACAGAGAGCAGGGCTGCCCTCTGCAGGGTCTGGCACTGGGCTGATGGAAATCCCTGGAAATTTGCAGGAAAATCTCCTGAGATAAGGCAGGGCCGTGCCCACATGCAGCGGGAGCTCGCGAGCTGCGGTGTGCCGAGGCTCTATGTCTCAATAAGCAGCACTCCGAGGCAGACCTGAAAATAAATATTTGACGAGGAAATAGTACTCTGTCTTCTGTTGTCTCTCTTCCTTTCCCCTCTGCGTTTGTCTCCCCCTTCTCCTGTCTTTTCCGTTTGACTGAACACGAGAGTTCATTGTTAAAGAGGTCTGGTTTCAGTGCGTTTTCCCTTTCTCTGCTCTCCCAAGGAGGAAACTACAGGAGATTCACACCCGTACGGCAGCGAGGGCTGTCTGCATGCCAGGCTTGTACACGTCCAGGTTGCTGGGTCCTCGTTTTCCTTCTCTGTTGCTTACTTTGCTCGCCACGGTAAAACACGGCTAGGCGGCTGTTACTTCTGCAGGGAGCAGAGGTCCGCCGGGATCAAACCGCCTGCGCAAAGGAGCGCGGTTTGGCCAAACTGCGCAGTCCTTCTCCTCCTTCGTAGCAGCTTTGGTTTCGTGCAGGGCGAAGCGAGCGGGTCAGCGGTGCCATGAATAAATCTGCTCCTGGACCCTGCGGGCCTAGGAGAGGTCGGAGCTGGGCCAGGAAGAGCAGTGGCAGCAGGTTTGGGAAGCAGGGTGATGCGGAGGGCTTGGCGAGCTGGGTGCTGGGGGATGTCCTGGCGGCAAGTGGCTCCTGACGGCCCGATGTATGTGTGTACGGATGCGTTTGGGAGTGGCTTAGCCAGATTGCCAATGATATGGTCTCCCCTTGTGCCTCTGAGGGCTGGCAAAGGGGCACTGGCATCATCTAGAGTCCTTTCCTGAGCGTGAAAGGGAAGGGTTGTGAGAAATCATGTGTAAAAGGAGAGGGGAAGAGTGACAGTGAGAATGGAGCGGGGAAGAGAGAGGAAGGGCAAGACTCCAGATAGGAAATGGGACTGAAAAATGCAGAGCAGTTTAAGGCTATTGGAGATGTCACGGGTAAGGGAGAGAGTCCAGCAGAGATGTACCTTTGAGGGGAGGCTGCTCAGCAATGTTTGCTGAGCTCCCCTGCTGTATTTAGCAGCCTCCGTGCCCTTTGGGGAGTTCTCCAGGCAGCTGGAGGAGCAGCGTGCCAAACGGTGGAAGGGGGTGCCCGGTGCCCGGGGAGGGAAGTTTAATGTCGTCCTTGCCCTTCGGGTGGCAGAGCCAAACAGTTTGCTTTGCTGCCCAGCGGATGGGGCTGCCAGATGGCTAAATATTTGCTTGTAAATTAGCAACGGGAAACAGGAGACGTAAAGCCCCAAATTGAAGAAACGCGGGGCCTGGGTTGGCCTTTTCCTCCTGCAGAGGTTGGGTAGGGCCACGACCGGAGCAGCACAAGGAGGTCTCGAAGCAAACCAGCACGGGCACACGCTGCCATCTCTCCCCTGCTCCTTGGCACGGCCGTGGGCCATTACTCAAGCGTGCTCAGCCTCTGGCTGTGTTTGCTTTAAACCAATATGCAGAGAAACCCAGCTTTTCTCTCTAGGAAAAAAAAAAAAAAAGCTTCTCGTGCTGTATCTGTGCAGCGTCTGGCTGAATGGGATCTGACTGGAATGAAATTTCCAGGCACTAATGCAATATAAGCACTCCTCATTTGCGTGCATGCATGTGTGGGGACGGGCAGCGTGACGATGCCGCCTTGCACGGCCCGAGCAACACCGCGCGCAGCACGGGACGGCCTCGGGGCTCCCTCGGGGCACCCCTGCAGCCCGCCTGCCTGCCCCGAGGTGGGGCAGAAAGCCTGAAACACCCCGAAAGGCTGCGGTGCTCGGGGAGAAACTGGCGCACCAGGTGGTTTTAAAGACAAGTAAATGGTACGGGTGATGATTGCTGGCTCCCTTTTATTCGCCACCCGGGTGTCAGCCGGGCGTTTTCGCCTTCCCTGGTGTTTCTGTGCAGCCGGGAGGGCTGGCCCCTCTCCTCTCGCCTTGGTTTCTGATGAGAGCTTTCTTCTTAACTTGACTCGGGGGTCTGCGGCTTTGCGAAGCTCTGCCTCTCTGATGTGGGCAATAAAGGCCTGAGAGCTGGCTGCGCTGCTCTGATGCTCGTATGGCTGCAAGAGGAGCAGCAGCGAGTCCTCGCGCCCTTCTCCGCATCCCTACGGCTCCCCTGCTCTGCCTTCTCCCCCTCTTGGAGCCTCAGTGTTGGGGAGCACAGAGCTGCACCCTTTCCCCTCGATCCCTCCCGACATCCATGCACGTCGCATTTCGCGGTGCCTGGGAGCCCCGTCTGCCTTCCCACACCGTCCCCGGCCCTATTTATGGGTGGCGGCGGCATTACCCGTGCGGATGCAGATTGTGCGTGAAGGTTTTCTATAAATACAAACGCTCCGTAATTATTGTCAGAACTATTTAGCCCAATTCAAAGGTAGATTAAATAATGAATGTGTGTGCGATACGCCTGCCGATGTCAACAAATGGAAAGAGACATCTCTGGGTGCGGAGCCGGAGGTTTCCCCGGTGCCGGAGCTGGGGGAGGAGAGCGGGGAGGGAGCCGAACAGGCGTGGTGCCGGGAATGCCTCTCACACGGGGCTGGGAGGCACGACCTGCTCCCTGCTCCCTGGTGGGGTCTCGGGGTGGAGAAATAGGTGGTCCAGGGGACGGTGTGACAAGGATGGACAAGGGCTGGCACGCGCGGGAGCCGCTTGGTATTCACGGCTGCCCATCGCTGCGCATCTCCCCCCGCTGTTTCTGCTGAGCCTGGGGAGCACCGGGAGGTAATTTCAGGCTAGGTCGCAGTCAGAAGCAGGCGATAAGGCTCCCCAAAGCCTCCCGGCCCCTTGTTTGGCATGGGAATTGGTTTTCTCCGAGGCTGTGCGTGGCCCAGCGGCTTTCCCTCCCCGCCGGCCTCTCCCTGGTCGTGACCCTCTCTGCAGCAGCGCCTTTTTGGGGACTGGAGGCCTGCCTCCAGCTGTGCTCTGCGGGGCCGGCAGCTCAGGATCAGGCCCCAGTGGGTCCATGCTGAGGACGGAGGTGGCTTTACCACCATCCCGTGGGGGTGCACGGCAGGGCAGGGCTGGCACGCTTAGGAGGAGCGGTGACACTGGCGTTTCAGGGAGGGGACAGAAGTTTGTCAGCCCCTACATGCTGCGATTGCTCCAGAAACGGCATTTGCAAAGCCAGGGGAAGGAAGAGGCAATTTCACCCTGCTTTCGCTGCAGGAGCCTCTGCTGAACGTCCCCCCCCGCTCCCCTCTCCCCGGGTGCCACGGAGCCGTGCGGCTGCCGGGTCTCAGCCTCCCCCGGCTCCATGTCCCCTCTGCTGCTCCCCGGCCCCAGGGACGGGGGTGCTGGGACCCGCAGGGGTGGCGGGGCTGGGAGGAAGGGCTCCATCACGGTAACTAATAACTGTGTGCTGACAAATTGAATTATACCTTTTCCAGTTGCCTGCACTATTGATCAGAGAAAAGGTTCGTGTTTTTGTTAGGCTTTTTTTTTTTCTTTTTTCTTTTTTTTCTTTTCCTCCTTTTAAGTTACAGTTGCAATGTCCTGGGGGCTTATAATGAACTAAATAAGGTCAGGTTAGCAGAAGAATCAAATATGCTCTGGCAGCAGGAGCGTGGGCTTTTCCTGGTGACTCTGAGCGGGGAGGGAAGCAGCGGTGGGAGCAGCAGCAGCTCGCGGTGCCCTGGTGCGCGGCAGTGTCCGGCTGCAGCCTCCAGTGCTGCCCAGCTCACCCGGGACCCAGCAGGCAGCTGATAAGGATGGGTGAAACCAGACCGAACCGTGCACGGGGGACAGCCCAGCGTCCCCCTCCGTGTCCCCAGTGCCATGCTGGGACCACTGGGCATCGCAGCAGGGTGCCTGGGGGCTCCGAGGTGGCTCCAGGGCTCTGTGTCCCACTCCCTGCTGGGGAGGGCATGGTCCAAATGCCCTGCGGTCTGTGCCACTTGTCCCCAGCCCTTCCAGTCCCCTCTCTGTGCCTCCAGTTGCTCACTGGTGCTGCTGGAAGAGGCCAGCAGCTCTGGGCAGAGGCTGAATTTGCTGACTGGGGCTGGTTGCATTCAGCCCTCAAGGCTAGGAGGGCTGGTGCCACCCCCTCGGTGTCCCCTGGGGCTTGTCGAGGTGTGACCGGAGCTGGGGCCACCTCCGGGCACAGACCTGACCTCCCTGCCCGTGCCTGCAGCCTTCCTCCTCCTGCCCTGCCCTGCTTGAGAGTCCAGCCACATCGGGTGCGGGATTAACATTCCCGGCACAGAGCCACTCCATCACCATTTCTATTAAACTCATTTGCTATCTAAAGGAATTCATTTTCCACTTTGTTTGCCCATGATAAAAAAAAAAAAAAAAAAAAAAAAGTCCTCAGAGCTGAGGCCCTGGTGGCTGAAGCAGGGGAGTGACCGAGCGGGGAGCTGGGCAGCGGCGTCCCCTCCCTCCGTTTGCGTGCCAGGAGGACAAGGAGGACAAGGACAGGGCTCCTACTGACAGCCTGCCCCCGGTTTATCCCTGAGGCCCCCAGCACGGGCACCTCCTGTTGGAAAAAGGGAGCGAGACGCTCTGCAGCCCTCTGCGCCGCCGCCTTCAAGGTCGGCGGCTGCTGGCGATTGATCCACGGCCTCGCTGTAGATCTTGTGCAGAGGGGAGCCTCCCCTGCTGCCGGGAGCAATCCGTCCTGCCCTAAACGTGTGCCTGGCCCCGGTGCTGAGCAGCAGGTGGGTGCTCCCAGCCCTGAGGGCCGCGGGGAGGCCACCCTCGGGAGGTGTCCCTGGGACACCCCACGGGGACGGCAGCGACCAGGGGGCTTGAGCCTGTGCTCCAGCAGCCTCTGCCCTCCCGGCCCGGTCCCACGGGACGCACGCTGCCTGCACGCCCGCCCGCCTGCCTGCCCCGTCCCCTGCTTGGCCCCATTCCCCGAGCAAATCCCGCTCCTTTGGAGAGGCTCCAGCTTCCCTCCCACAAACCCGTTTGGAGCAGCTGGCACCGAGGGAGAACAGAAGCAAGTGGGGCAGTTTAACCCCCCTGCTACCTGCATCTCGCTGCCTAATGAGCCGGCTCGGGTTGTGCTAATTACTCCAACCCTGGCAGAGCAGAGGAGAGCCCCAGGAGTTAACCAGCACTCGATTAACCCCTGCTCGCGCCCAGCCCTGGGCAGAGCGGGGTGGCGATGCTCCCCCCTGCTCTCGGGGCAGCCTGCAGCTGTCTCGGCGTGGCGGCAGCGAGCGATTCATCGATTTCTCCTCGCTTCCCTTCCCGGAGGCACCCATCGCAGACGGGGCTTCCCGGCAGCCTCCTCTTGCCACCATCTCGAGGAGCCGGGCGCTGCCCCGTGCCCGTCCCGCTGGGGTGCACGAGGCTGTTTTTATCCCCACCCCGGTGCCGGCGGGGGTCCCCCAGCCCCCAGCCCCTCCGCACCCCGCCAGGCGCGGAGCTGCCGCCCAGAATTTGCCCTCCAGTTTCTATGGCAACGGGGGAAAAAAAAAAAAAACTCCAAACATTTAATTCTGCAGCCCACCTGGGAGCCTTTTAAACTCCCCGTTCGGTGTTTGACATGTAATAATTTTTCTGCTTTTAAGATTATCCTAAAACGCTCATTCTCTTTCTCTCTCAAAATCTCAGCGGTGGAGCCTCCGAAAGAAATCAGCATAAAAAATACCGATACACGTCGCAAATACCGATTTGTCACCGTGGCAGGGGACAGGCAGCGACAGGCGCTGGGGAAGTGGAAGGGGACGGAGCAACATGGGGCTGGGGCTGCCCGCGGGTGGCGCCGGCACCGGGCAGAGCCCGGCCACGGGATGGGAACGGGATGGGAGAGCTGGGCTGGTGGGAGAGGGCAGGAGAGGCGATGGGCTGGGTGCTGATGAGGGATCAGTGGGGACACGGGGATTCTGGGGAGCAGAGCAGGTTCTGCTTGGTGGCAGGGAGGGCTTTGGTCCGCTGCTTGGGAGAGGAGACTCAACGGTGTTGTGGGCGTCTATGCTGGAATGAAAATCAAAGAAAAAACTGCTTCAGGAAGTGAATTGAGACCAGCAGGGCTGCTCCGGGTGCTCTGGGCTACCCCGTCCCCTCCCTGCGTTGTGCAGGGGAGCAGAGCCCAGCGTTATTTGCTTTGGCACACGAATAAATCCGGTGCAAGCTGCCGGGTGGCGCGGTGGCGAGAGGCGCTGGGCACCAGCGGTGGGACACCGGCATCTGGCTGCCGGTGCTCGGGTCTCCGCACACCTTACACCAAGCAGATGGTCTGCTCCCGAGCACTGGGATCCAGCAGGCCTGTGGAGCAATTTAATCTCCAGAAATAATTTAATATGGCTTCCTCCAGAGTATGGTGGTTTGCTTTTCTTTTTTTTTTTTTTTTTCCTGGTCAGCCATAGAATAATTTAATCCTGCCTTCTGTGTGAAGGTCTATTTTAAGCCTGCCACCTGCAGAGCGTTTTAATCCCGCGTCTCACAAAGTAATTCAATCCTCTCCCTTGGTGAGTAATTTAATCCTCTATTTCCAGGGTAATTTAATCCCCTCCCTGGGGAATAATGGAATAATTTGAGCCTCCATTTCCAGAGTAACGTGATCCTCTACCTGAGCAGCTCGATGCGTTAAGCCTGCCACCTGCAAAGCTGGGCAAACGCCTGGCTGTGGGCTCTGCCGGCGCTGCAGAGCAGTCCTGCACGGGCTGGGGGTAATCCAGGTGGATTGGGATGGGGCAAAACCATTCGGCACTGCTTGGCCTCGGGGCTTTAGAGCCGAGCTCTGTGCGATCGCCTCGTTTGAATTCCTCCGCAGCTGGGGCAAGGGGGGGCTCCTGGGGGCTCCTTTCCGTGCCAGGGCAGAGCAGCTCTTTCTATACAGGAATGATATCCCTATAAATGTATATATGTATAAATATAGGCGTCATCTTCCCGTTTATCTGGAAGGGCAGGGTTGGTCCCTCGCTCGGCGTCACCTCCAGCAGGGCTCGCTGATGGGGAATCGGAGCGGCACCGCCGGCAGCGGAACCTCCCAGCCCTGCTGTGCCATCAGGGACACGTGTGCCACCTGCAGCCAGGCCGCCACACACCCGGGTGGCCTCCAGGCACGTCGCGCACCCTCTCCCGGCACAGAAATGCACCTTGAAAGCCCCGGAGCCTCCCCGTCGGGCTGCGTGACAGAGGGATGCGCAGCGGGGAGCCTGGCTCTTTTACACCTCTTCCCCTTCATTTCTGCTACAGCAAAGGCTCCCGG
Organism: Anser brachyrhynchus; assembly: GCF_964034855.1. Lineage (NCBI taxonomy): Eukaryota > Metazoa > Chordata > Aves > Anseriformes > Anatidae > Anser > Anser brachyrhynchus. The sequence continues at coordinate 9,260,843 of NC_137706.1, read as the reverse complement.
CTAATAGGAGAGAGTGTTTCCTGAGCTGAGACGTTAGAAAGAAAGAGAAAACCACCAATAATGATAGTGTCCGTTTCCATGCAGAGGAGGATCTGTGGAATATTCAGAACAGAAATATTTCCTGCCCCTCTGAAGCCTGCAGTGGTTTGTGTTCAGGCGAGGGATGAGCGCACCGGCAAGGAAACCGCGTCCTGAAAAAACCCCAGGGAAAGGAAAAAGAGGGAGAGGTGAGGCAGGAGGGGAGACCTGGCCAAGAAGGGGGAGCCTGTAGGGCCTGGGGGACGGCTGTGACCCCAGCTTTGGGTTGCAGAAGCATATTAGGAAGATCTGGCAGAGAGGGCATGGGGTGGGAGCGTGCCCACCGCCCCAGGCACCCCCCGTGCCAGGCACCCCTGTCCCCCCCGTTAGACCCTCCTGCCACTGCTCTGCCCTGCGTCTCTCCCCGATTGCCCCGGGAACAGCTATAAGGTTGGCACCGTTGTTGTTTAATCCTGCTGTAAAGTTAGTGCTCAGGTTCTTCCGAAGCCAAAGGGGAGGCAGCGGGGTGGAGGGGCAGAGCCAGCTCTCAGCGCCGCCGCTCCGCAGCTCCCATCTGCACGGCGTTGGAAATAATTCCTGGATCCCCGAGCATCCCGCGGCCCCACGGGACTGGCCCCGGCCAGGGCCCCGCAGGGCTGAGAGGTGCCAGAGTGAACCAAGCACATGGTAATTGTCTTTCCTGGGGACAGGGACGTGGGGCAGAAATGCTTGGCCAGGCTAAACAGAAATCACTGCTACTTCCCCTGCATATTTTACATGCCCTGGTCCCCCCGGGACTGCTAAAATTCTGCTTTTAAAACTCTGCTTTATACAAAAGTCTGTCCTGGATATGTCATCTCACATTCTAACATGATATATTGGACAAATAATTCTTTATGTGCAAAGCGCTCCCAAGTACCTGCAGGCCAGGGGGAAGCGAAGGGCCTGAATATCTTTAAAAATCCCGTGCTGAATGGCTCCGTTTCAAAGTCTGTTTAGCAAATTCTGCTAAATGTCTTGCCCAAAAGTCACCCCGTTCCCGGCTGAGCCTGTCAGACTGTGTGCGCCGTGCAGATGTCTGTGCTGTGCCTTTTGGCCATGGGAAAAGCGGTCGTGGGCTGCTCACAGCCCCGCTTTTGGGTGGTTTAGGCTGCTGTGGGGTGCACAAAGTGGGAGAGAAATGCCTCCCTTCCCTCCTCGACACGTGAGCTGCTGTGTTTAACCAGTCTTGGTGTTCGCTCACCTCTCTTCCCCTCTAATGAGTCGGGTTTTATTCTCCCACATCACGTCTGAATGCACATTGCGGGTAATTGACGGACAGGACCCGGCCTCTGAAAGCTATCAGCACAGCAACTGTGAAATCACACGTCCAAATATGTTTATCTGCCCGGCTTCGGGGGCCCGAGTGCTCTCTGGATGTGGATTTCCGTACTTCAAGGAGGAGAGCAAATTTCCCTTAAAATGTCAGCTTAGTAACTGGAGATAAAAGGGAAGACGCGGGGGCTCCTTCAACTTTGCAGCCCCGACAAAGCAGGGCAGCTCGGCGCCCAGGGGAGAATCCAGCCAGCCCCAGCGGGCTCTTTTTGGGGTGGCTGCTGGTGTTATGGGGTGCTGAGCACCGGTGCTGCCCCTCGGTGCCTCCCCTGGTGGCCTCCAGCAGGCGATGGATGCGCAAACCGACCTCTTCTCAGCTTCTTGTCCCCAGAGGGAGACCTGGAAGGTCTCTGTGCGCCCCGGGAAGGAGCCGTGGCTGCTGCGGAGCCGCGTTGCTCGGGCAGTGCCCTGTAGGGACTCAGGACCTCGCTGCTACGCCCCGGCTGCTCTCGGCGCGGCTCTGGAGAGCTCCATGCGTAATTCTCGAGTGCGGGAATCGCTCTCCACACAAGCACCTCTCCAAGGCTCACCCGGCAGCAGCAGATGTCAGACGTTTCTCCTCGGCCCTTGCCCGTGCGGTGGGCGCGGGAGGACGCTGTGAGCCTCCCCGTGAGCCTCCCTGCGAGCCGATGGGGGGATTTCCCCGGAGCACCCCCACCGTGGGGGCACAGCCATCCTCCCACCCCAGCCGGACCGCGTCCGGGCTGTCCAAGGCCACCAAGTGAAGCCACGAGCCCCTCTCCCCCCTGGCACCGTGGCGGGTGGCTGCTGGGGATGGCGCGCCGCCAGCACGCCCCCTGCACGCCGCTGATTGACGGCAGTGCCGCAGGAGCGCGGGGCTTGTTGTCAGCAAGCTCGGTATTTGGGTTGGCAGAGCCTGGCTCACACCGACGACAGGAGCTGCCTCTCACTGTCAGCGGCAGCTCCGCCGCCGCCGAGCCTTTGCACGCCCCCCTCTCCCCGGCACCGCCGTCCTCTGCTCCTGGCCCTGCCGACGTGCCCGCCTGCAGGCACCGCGCCGCTCTCTGCCCTCCCAAACATGGGTTTTGCTCCTTTTCTGATGCAGTCCCGCTCCTGCTGCCCCAGGGTCCCTCCGCACCAGCCCCAGGGCGCAGTTTTGTGTCCTAAATGCGATGGCAGGCTTAGCCAGGTGCCCTCGTGGTTGGATGCAGTGGCTCCTGGGGGATGGATGGTGGGGTTTCTGCCATGCAGAGGCTCGGAGGATACGTTGAGAGGAGTCCTCTGGGCTCTCTGATGGCTTGGTCTCCAGCAGTTCCCACTGCGTTTCCACCTGGGCCCCCTTGGATCCATCCCTAGCACGTAAAGCTGCTGCTGGATGTGAGCAGAGCCTCCAGATCTGCATCCACTGTCCCACCCCGTAAGAAACCCGCAGGTCCCTGGCATCCTGGCTGCACAGGCGCCGTGTCCGTCCCTCGCCGTGCCGTCCCCTCCTCCTGTTCCGAGGGGGCCGGGAGCGTGCGTAGTGCTCGCGTGGCACTGCTGCGGGACGGCGGCGAGGAGGACGAGCTGGAGCACGGCTGCACATGGGGACACGGGCTTGGGAGCAGGGCTGCATGGAGGGGAGAGCACGGGAGCAGGCGAGGAACAGGCTGTGTGTGTGTGTGTGCACAGGTCCCGCCGGGCTTGTGTTCGCCGGTTGGGATTTGCAACACGTCCACGCAATGAACCCACCTCCGAGGGGCTCAGGGAATAAAAGTGAGTGGGGCTCTGCACCCCTCTGCAAATAAAAAGGAGACAGCAGGAGATGCTTCACGACTCAAGTGGGAGCTTGGGTGCCAGCCCACTTCTCTCCTCCTCTCTCTCAAACACTAAAAAAATCAGGAAGGAGGTTTGCAGCCCACAGGCCAGCTCCCGGCCCGTTCTTAGCCTGCAGGCACAGCGTTAGGTCAGGGCACTTGGTGTCCACAGGGCAGGATTGCGGGAGGAGACCTCGAGCCACCCCCGAGACCTCTCAGTAGCCCTGATGCGCCTTTTGGTTCAATCACCAAAAACACCCTTTTGATGGAGAAATGTACACATTTTGGGTACCAGGAGACAGACTTATGGATGCATTTCCGCAGAGGTGAGGACAAGCCACATTTCATCCCACTCGCATCCTCCCCGGAGCTCAGCTAGTCCCTGTTGCAGCCAGAGGAGAAGCTCTCGCGCATGTAGCATCCCCTGGGTGGCCTGTACCCTCCTCTAGCAAACACATTTACCGCCCTGCAAAGCACAGCCTTCTCTTCTCCACGTGTGACTTCAGGCTGTATTGTAGATTAAAAGATTTGTCTTTCTCCTTTATCCAGCAGGTGGGTCTCTGGTGGCTATTTCAATACCGTTCCTCGCATGGGCTCTGGGACGTCTGTGCTGAGGCTCTCTGTAAACTCAATTACACCGTGGTAATAGCATGGTATTGACTCAGGAGCCTCAGCAGCACAGGACTCTTGCCGTTTATTAGTTGTTTAATTATATGGCACATCAGGCCAAAATAATGTCATTAGCTAATTAGCCCATGTTGGGGTTTTTTGTAATTTTTCTTAAATGAATGTTAACATCAGCGGAAGGTGCCAGCTCATAGCCCAGGAGACCGGAGCCCTTCCATGCACGGAGCAGGCCGGGGCTGATCCTGTCCCCACTTTTCCCCCAGGACCTCGGGGCAGCAGGACGTCCCCGGCGCCCACCCGCCAGGCTCAGGACCCTGCCGCGTGGCCCGCGGTCATGCGGGGGCTGGCTGGGATGCGAGGAGGAGTGTGAAGGCATCAGAAAGCCTCGCCTCGCCAGGGCTGTCACGCAGCTCGCCCCGGCTGGTGACCGGGCGCTGCTGGAGCCCGCGCGAGTCAGGGCCCCCTTGTTGGACACGGCCGTGATTACGTGCCGCCGGGCGTGCAGCGAGATGACAATGAGCGTGAAAATGCCAGTGGTGTGTACTACATCTGCAACCCGGCAGAGGGGGTGACGGCAGCACCGCCGCGGGGCCAAAGCCTTGGATACGTGCCTTCCCCGGGGTCCCTGCGGGAAGGAACGCCGCAGGGGGCACCCAGCGGAGCTCCTCGCCTCCCCTGCGTGAGGGCAGGGGGCACCGGGGTGCTGCACGGCCACCCGGCCGAGGGCACAGATTGCCTTTGGGCTTGGCTTTCCTCGCCAGAAAACGTGTTAGGCGCAGGACTTGATCTGTGCAATTGGCACGGCTCGGGCGGCTGTTTCAGCGCAACGGCGGTGAGGATGTTCAGAGTCCTTCCACTGGCTGCTGCAGGCCTGCAGTTTCCAAGGGCTCGCGTTGCCCCTGCAGGCTCCTTCCTGTTATTTAACCCAGGCAGACCAGCTGTGGGCTTTTCTGCAAAGCATTTGCTGCTCCTAAAGATTTCCTGATATCTTTTGACCTGGCTGGGTCAGTTCCAACCTCGGAAAAATGGCGGGCCCCTGTAGACACCGTCCTGTCCTTGAAGGCAAGTGCTGCAAACTCGAGAAACTCCATGGGGAAGCCACGTACTTTTGAGAGGTTCAAGAGTCCGTAGCAAATAACTTCAAAATTAGCCATGCAGTCCTCCCCCAGGTCCTCAAAGGCATGAGTTCAGATGAATAAAACAAATTTGGAGTTAATAGACCACACTGAATTTAAAATATGACATTCCGAAAAGGGGGGAAAACCAGAAAACCTCCAAAAGTGAGAAGCTTTCTGGTTTTTCAAACCACATCTCCCCAGCACCTTACCTGATGGATTGGAGACTCTCTAGAATAATTATTTTCCAGAACGCATAATCTGTTGACAGATTACTTTTTTTTTTTTTTTTTAACAAGCACTAAGAAGAAACAAAATGAGGCTTGTAAGGAGAATGAGTTACATCCTTAAGCTGGACACTTCTTGTGTGGCTCCCCGCTACTGCTGTGAGATAATCACCCATTCTCCCATGCTCCGCCGCTCACCTTAATAACTCTCCCGGGATTTGATGTAATGGTTTACATAACCTTTCCGAAGCATCCTGAATTGTGACGCGGCCAGCACTTAAATATGACATTGAGTCAACTCCGAGGCGCTTCGCAGCTTGGCGGTGCTGCTCGGGGCTATCCGGTGAAACGAGTGCCACATTTCACCACGCCAAAGCGTCCGGTGCTGCTCAGCACCCGAGTCTTGTGTCCTCGCTCTAGGACTGGTTGTAGCTCTGCGGGGAGCTCGGAGGTGCCGAGGTTGTGGGGTGCCCTGGGGGGGTCCTGGCAGAGGGGAGCCCAGCATGGCACAGGGACGGCTCTGTGCACCCCTGGGGTGCAGAGAGAAGGGCGCTCTGCCGGCACAGAGGCATCACCAGCGCTTTGAAGACTCCAGAGTCAATCCTCCTCTGGCACAGACCTCACCGGCTCTTAGCCAATTAGCTAATGGTGCACGCAGTTAGGTAAGCAGTTTCTGTTTTTATCCGGCCCCAAAATCCAGCCCGAGAGAAGAGCTTTTGGCCTGCGTGTGGCTGGGACAAATACCTCCGGCTTTCAGACCCCGAGCAGTGGCACGTGCTCGCCCTTTGTGCAGATGTGCCTAGCACCAGGGCTGACCCCGAGGCACCTATGGGTGCGTGCTCGGGTTCGTTTCACCCGGCTGCACGCATCCCCTCTGTGGGTACCTGCCTCGGAGCCCGCTGGCTGGATGACATTTGCAGTCAGCGGGGAGAGAAGAGGCATGGCCAGGCGCAATCCATCTGACCTTTCTCAGGCAGGAACGAGATTAATCCTGCCCCGGAGAGGCCCTTTCTCTCCGTGAGCGACATGGCATTCGTCCGACCAGGCACGGGCACGGGCTGCGTGCGGCCAGATGGGTCCCCAGGTCCCTCTCTGACCGCAGTGGCTCTGGGTGAGCGCGGCAGGCAGGGTGCTCTGCTCCTTCCCGGGGCTGGAGATGGCCACCCCAGCACCCTCCCAGCTGGGGCTCTGGCATGAACATTTCCCCAGCCCAACCAGGGGCACAGGCTGGGAGGGCAGAGCTAAAATACCCCTTTTCTGCTACCCGGGGCCGATCCTGCTGCCTTCCAAACCCTGCAGTAATCTCTGCTGTTGATTATGTATGTAAATGTGTGGCTATAATAGTCTCCCTCATGCATGTCTGTGTATATATATACGCACACACACGTCGACGTGTGTGTACCTAACATATGTGCTCTCAGCCCCCACAACATATGCGGCACGAAGCCGCCGGAGCGTGCGCACTTGTGCACCCTGGCACACAGAGCGGGGGGGGGAACGCGCCTGCCTGCGCCAGTGCCACCATGCCCCGCCGTGGCATCGCCCCCACGCCCTTCCAGGTAGGGTTTTGGACCTGTATGGCATTGGCACATGCCTGGCTGCCACCGCTGTCCCCCCAAACCCCGCCAGCGAGGCTGGTTTTCTTCCAGCAGGCATTATTTCTGGCTGGACTTTTGGGGATGGGATTGCGCTGGTACCCACGGGACGCACAAATGCCCCAACCTACCTGGGGCTCCTGCTGCTCTGGGTTCTGGGCCAAAATCACCTGGAGAAGGGGCTTCTGGGCAGCAGTGTTGTCCCCTTCGCCCTGTAGCGAGTCCCACGTGGCTGCAGGGTGTCCCCAGGCCAGTGCCTAGCACCAGTGTTCAGGATGTTTAATGCAAAGCCCCCAGGACACCCCGAAATGGGGTCGCAGGGCTCCAGAACACCCCAAAATGGGGTTCCACGGCTCCAGAACACCCCAAAATGGGGTTCCAGGGCACGTCCTGCAGAAGAAGAAGCAAAGCAGGAAGATCCAAGGAACTTGCAGGTGCACAGCTGAGAAAGCTTTTCCTTAAGAGAGCTGTTGGTGTTGATGGCATCAGTAGTGTCACTGATGGAGAAATTCAATCACTTCCAATGAGGGAAAAATAATTGTCTTTCGAGGTACAGTAGGTTGTTGTCATTTTCCTATGACACACTCCATCAACTTTCAATTTCTAGCACAAAAGCCCTTCGTTCTTGCTCGGGCCTCTCTAATCCTTCGCGGTGAGCGTTCGAGACACAGGTGGCGCGGGCTGGCCGAGTCCTGGGGGGGCAGAAGCACCCAAATGGTGCCAAAGTGAGCGTCACCCAGACCCTGAGCCTCGAGGGGCTGTGAGCAGGCAGGGAAGGCGGGCAGGGAGGCCAGGCAGGGAGGACAGACAGGCAGGGAGGACAGACAGGCAGCGGACGGGGAGAGGCGCACAGCGGTGACTCCGAGCAGAAGCGTGTGTGCCGGGAGGGAGAGCTCGGCACCAAACGCTTCCCTGCCCCTGGGTGAAACAGGAGGTGATTAGCAGCCTTGTCCTGACGTCCCAGCCACAGGGCCTTCTCCTCAGGCGTTTAAGGAAGAAATACATATTGAAAAATACTGCTCTAACAGAGGGAAGTAATGATGTGTTTCAAGGCAGAGATGGTATCATTCATAAAGCCCGTGCTGCTTAATTACTTCAGCACCATTTAAGAGAGGAATGATTTCCCAGCGAGTTTCTGGTTTGTTTTCCCTCTGTCCTGCTGCATCTCACCAGGGCTCCTGCTGCTTGTCAGACCCAGTGCCCCCCCTGCCTCCAGCCGCAGCTCGGGGCCAGCTGCCAGCCCGGGGACCCGCCGGCCGTCACTGCCACCACGTGCGGGTCCCCCAGGGATGCCCCAGCAGCTGGGGGTGCAGCGTTCCCATGGTGTGGGGAAGATGTGACGCTGTGTGGTGTGGAGGACACCATGTCCGCTGGGCACGCACCTGCCCTGCCCCGCCTGGGGCTCCGTGGGGTCACCAGCACATTTTTGAGCTGCCCTTGTGCCCCATGGCAGCCGCTCACCCCCACCTGCTGCCCCCACGGCCCCTCGTGGCTCCCCAGGACTGGCTGTGCTCCAGAGGTCCCTTCCAACCTCAGCCGTTCTGTGGTTCTGGTTTTGGCCAAAACAGCTCCCCACAGGCCTCAGGAGGTCCCCCCGAGGAGGAGAAAAGCGTTTCAATGGCTTTAACCTGCTGCACCTTGTGGTGCTTTCCTTTTGCCTGTCACGTCTAGCCTGACGTTATTTGGGTAGGAGCAGAGGGGTGGGAGTTTAGAGAGACAAAATGGTGCTTTCTTTTTTTTTTTTTTTTTTGCATTCATGAGAGATTTCAAGCGACACACACACAATAATGTATCACCCAGCCCTAGTAAAGCTTGAATGGTTTAAAAATACGCTCCTGAACTTTCCACCCCTGTTCGCACACAGGCATCATCCCTTTGGGGTCTGCACTTTGGCAAGAACAAGCAAGGAGTTAAGCAGCTCGGCAAGGCGAGCTATTTATGGATGTTGCAAGCTCCCAGCTCCTCTCCGATACCCCATTCAATCCTTTAATTATCTGCAGTTGTTTCGTGCCGCGTCTCACCGCACGCTCTCAGGGGGAAACCGCTGGGGCTCTGCCAGCTGGTGGGGAGTGGGGCGGGGAGGGGGGGGACTGTGCTGGTACAGCTCAGCACAATTTGGGATGCCATCGGGTTGCTCGTTGGAGGCCGGGGGCATGGCCACGGGGCCTTCTGGGCCAGTGCTCCCAGAGCTTCGTGGCCACGGGGGCAGGCTGTGGCAGCGGCGGCACCGAACCGCCAGGATCAGTCCCCTGTGTCACCAAACCCTCGCGGTGACATCCAGCCCAGAAAACGCACACCACGCCACGGGAGAGAGAGGGTGGAAGCAGGAGGAGATGTGTCTCCTTGCCAGCTCTGACGTGGTTGCCCCCAGCCAGCACTGTTTGGCTACAGCCCTGCCAGGCTGGGAGAAGAGAGCGGCTGATGCCAGGGCTCTGCACCAATTCCTGCTCCCCTGGCAAGCCCGCCCAGCTGTGGGTGTGCTCCAGGGTAACACGGGAGCAACCCCTTCGGCATCCCTAAACCCCAGTGAGGATGGTGCTCCAGGATCGTAAGAATATTAGTTAAGCCACTAATAGTCTTAGGGTAAGTCTGACAAACAAGAAAAGAGGCGAGAATAATCTCCAGCTCCCGGAGCTGCATGGCTGCTAATGAAAGCTGCTCTCTGAGCATCCCCCATACATCTCATCCTCACCTCACCTCCCTGCGCGTTTTACACCCCTGGGGCCAACTCTCCCCAAGCCTGGCATCTGTATCCCATGCTCTGGGACCAGTAAGAGCTGGGGACTGGTTATACAGGTCTCAAAAAACTTGCTCGTGGGAACTTGGAGGTTCCCACACTCAGGCTTTGCGCATTTGCACCCCGCACCCCTGCCTTGCCTGGCCTGGCCCTCTCTTGGCACCGGGGCTCCTGCAGCCATCCGCCGCGCTCCCAGAGCCCGTCGGGAGGGCAGGGAGGCTGCGGCCAAGCCCTGGCACGGTCCCGGCGGGCAGCGCACGTCCTCCTCCATCTGCCGCGGCAGCCGGAGGCATGGGCAGCCCTGCTGCGTGCACCTGGGCTCGGGGAGTGAGCCCGCATGCCTCCTCCTGGGCCCCTTCCCTTCCCCGTGGGGGAGTGGGGCCGTGCTGCCAAGACCCCTCTGGCAGCTCATGCGTCCACGGCATCGCCAGAAACCGCGTGCTTTTGGGGGGGACAAACGAGCTGAGCTCTGCCAACAAAGGCAGAGCTGTCCCCGAGGCTGCCCCGGCACTGGCGGGTCCATGCTGGGCACCGGCCCCATAACAGAGGGTCGGGGACAGGGACACCCCACACCTGCTTCCAGAGCGAGGGTTGGGTTTGTTATTGGTGTTAATTGCTTGATACTTGCGCTGTGTTTCCTACCCCGTAAAGACTGAGTCAAAAACCAGCGCCCCGAGGCACCGCCTCCATTAAACTGGTGTTCATTAGAGGTGACTTCGTGCTACCTCATTAGGCTTCTGTAATTGAAGGAGTTAATTGATTATCAATACTTCCAGTTCCCTCTTCCCATGCCTGCGAGGCCCTGCCGGGTCTTCTCCGGGTCCCCCATTCCTCACGCGGCTCTGCCTCGCCTCGCTGCCGGCAGCATGGGGCGGCTGCGTCGCGCACCGGGGCGGCTCGGGGAACGTCCCGGTGCCACGTCGGGGTGCCAGCACCGCTGGCTCTGCTGCAGCAGCACCCTGACCGTCCTCCTTGGGGCCCCTTGGTTGCAGCACCTTCGCCCTGATTCGGTGCTGGCTCTGTTTAAAACCCTTCCCGTAGCTCCGCTCTCTGCTTTTCAATGCATATGCATTATAGCTGGGGAGGGTGCGCGTGAGGGCTCAGCCCCAAGCGGGTGCGAACGCGGAGCCTCCAAGCCAGCTGCTCCCAAGCCCAGCTCGCCGTGCCCGGCGGCACAGGGACGAGGGCAGCGGCTGCGGGGGCACCGGCTGTGGGGGCACTGGCTGCGCGGGGGTGGCCGTGGCGGCGGCGGCGTGGGCGCGCTCGCTCACTGCTTTTCCTGTGCGCGGGCGCCGTGCCCGGCTCCCTCGCGCCGCCACGTGCTGCCTGAGTCAGCCACACGCCTGCTGCTTTTAGCCGCGGCCTCCTAGCACCCTGCCTCGCTCAGCAAGGGGGCAGGGAGATGTTCGGTTTCCCCCGTGCCGGCCCTATGTCCCGCTCCCCGTGCTTGTGGTGCTGGGCGTCCCTCTGTCCGTCGGCTTCGCGCCCGAGCTGGCTCTGCCGGCAGTGAGGCGGCCGGTGACAGCGAGAGGCGAGAGGAAAGTGTCGCTCACCACCTTCGTTAGTTTTAACTAACAAGCTGTTTATAGGAATGACATGACACCTGCTTTCCTCTTTATAAATTCAATAATTTATGAAAGGTATTAAAGGCAAAGCGGCCTCCCGGATGAAGGCTGTGATGCGTGCGCTCTGGGTGTTAGCCAAACGGGACAGCGAGCCGCACTTGAATAACGCACGGAGATATTTACCCTCTCCCTCTATAAATTATTAAGGGGCTTTTTGCACGTAATTACGCGAGCTTTAATGTTTCTCACTCCCTGCTTTTAATCCCTTTTGGCAAGTCTCCAGTCCACTTCTGACGGAGCCGAGCAAGCAGCGAGCCGCTTTGAGGGTCGCCGCCGACGTGGGTGTCGCAGGAGGGGGCACCGGCGTGGTCCCAGCCCGCGCGGCACCGCTGTGGCCGGGGCTCCCCGCACGCCAGGCAGGGGAGGGAGAAGCAAAAGGCGCGAGCCCTGGGGCCGGGGCCAGGGCTTGGCCCCGTGGTGGTGGCCGTGGGAAAGTGCAAAGCAGGCTTCAGTGTTTTAATTGCTCTCCAACTGTGCATGTAAATCAATGATACACAGGTGTAATTGGGCGTGCAAATGTCACCAGGCAGCTGTTTACATGTGCGGCGTGCATTAGGGGAGCGTGGATGTGTGCAAAGGAACGCCGAATGTCCGTGATGCTGACGCTGCCGGGGGTCTCCGGGTGCTGGGTGCGCCGCCTCTGCTTCTGGGGCTCTGGCTGCCCCTCGCCCTGCCCCTGCCCTCCCTCACCTTCCCCAGCCTCCAGCGGCGCTCAGCTCCCTTCCCAGCTCCCCAGCATGGCCCACGCGGCCCTGTCCTGGCTGCACCGTGCCCGTCTGTGCCTGGCACACCGGGCAGGGCTGAGCCCCTACCAGGCACGGAGGTGAGGAGCCTCCTTCACCCCCTCCAAGCACCCTGACCCCGCTCTGTTAGCAGCCAGGCATTTGTGAGTCAGCCCAGCGGGACCTCCCTCACCCCCCCGCAGTCCTCCTCGTCCGGCACAGACTTTTCTCTTTTGGCACGACTCTGATGTCCTCTGTGGTCTGCCAGCCCTCTCTCCTTTGTGCAGAGATCTTTAATCATTGCTTTGTCCCATTGTGCAGCTCCTATTCTTATGCCAGGCTGTTAAAAAGCTGTCACTGTCGTAACTTCCTTGTCCCAGAAATTATCTTTTATCTCCTGGATGTGGGCTACAATAGACGCTGAGATGCTTGATATTATTAATGCCTCCTGGATGTGTGTCAATGAGCTTAGAAATTTAACGGAGCCTTTTCCACGGCGCGTTCGGGCTGCTGGGCACTCGAGCCAGGCTCGCATCAGGGCACGTGGCCTCTTTCTCTTGGGCCTCCCAGCGAGGCTGCTCGTGGGGACAGTGGTGACGTTGCGTGGCTCCCGGTGCTGCCATCCCGAGCGGGCGGCTGCCGGCTGGAGGATTTTTGGTACACCGCCTCCTTGTGCTCCAAATCAATCAGCTGGCCAGGGCAAGGAGCGGTACAAGGCAGTACAGAGAGAAACCATTATGACAATACTTGATAACGATCCTCAATTTCGCTCAGGAGCAGGCGTACGCCGCAGAATTTGGACTCCCTCCAGCTGATAATGAGAAGCCACTGGACTGACTCAGCCCGCTGCGAGGTGGCAGCAGCACACATCCAGATGGCCGCGGGGACGGGGGAGCAGGCACATCCTGCCTTGCCCCTTCATCCCACCGCCCCCCACGCACCCCGAAATGTCACCGCCTCCGGGAAGCAGACTCCCGAGACCCGCCAGCATGTTTTCCCCCTGCCCGTATCCGCAGGGCTGGGTGCTCGCAGCCACCCTTGGGCACCGGAGCTGTGTGCGTGGTGCACGAGACACCCGGCTTCTCTTCCCCTCCGTGTCCCGAGCAGCCGGGAGGCTACGGCAGCCTTCTCCAGGGCTACTTCGTGCCGGGTGGGGTTGAGGAGCCGTTTGCCATCCGGGCTCGTGGGAAATGCAGGTCTCTGTCCCTGTGGGCGGAGGGAGGAGGCTGGAGGGGCAGGCAGCAGATCTGGCGTTCCCAGAGCCGCTGCTGGCAGCACTTCAAGGTGTGGTACATCTTATCGCAGCCTGGCATTTGCACGTATTTTCTCAGCTCAGCTTGTTACGACAAAAGTGTGAAAATTTGAAAAGAAAGGGAACTATAAGAATAATGGCACTAATTAAAACCCATCTCCCTCCTGCCAGCTCAGCCCTTTCCGAACCTTTTGTGGGATTCCTGGGCACGTGTGCCCAAACCAGGAGGGATGCTGCTGGGGAACATCAGAGCACGCCCCAGGCGGCCCCCTCCAAGGGCAGCCCTGCGTCCTGCTGCCCGGGCAGGGGCTCGCAGCCCGGCAGGGAGGTGGAAGCCGGCGCAGCTCCCTGCCTCCTGCCAGCAGAAGGGAACCATCTGCTGCGGCCCGTCGTCATCTGAGGACGGCAGTGGCAAGGAGCTGGAGCATCTGTCTGAGGGACGAGCCCCCCGCAGATGGACGCCCAAATGTTCTTGCCGCTCCCCGCGGGGCTGCGAGGGGAAAACGGCTCAGGGCTCCTGCGCCCAGTCCCCGGTCCCTCGCCGCCACGCCGGGGTGGGGACGGCTGCCGAAAGCTGGTCTTGGGAGGCCCCCTGCTTCCCGGCAGCGAATAGCAGGGCTCTCGCCCAGCCCTGCCTGTGCGCCGTGCTCGCCGGGCCTTTCGGAAGGACCGAGGTGCAATTCCCCCCTTCTGGCACCAGACAATGCCGGGAATTATTCTGGAGTGTTATTACTGAGCGGGCAGTGCCCTGCACTTTAGCGGGGCTTTCACAGCGTGCTCGGAGGGGGGAAGCTCTAAAAACAGCGCTCGGAGCTCTTAGCCTGTCTTTTGTCCTCTGTTTTTTCTGGCCGTGTTCAGTTTGCCGGCTTTGTCTGCGTGTTGCAAAGTGCCATCAGCATCGACGGCACCGCGGAAACACCGGTAACAAGGAGAGGCATCGATCCGCGCTGCGGAGAGGCCCGACCACCACGCGGAGGGGCTGCGCTGGGTTTCCTGGATGGCAGGAGCAGGGCGCGGGCACGCACACGCACACACGCACACCCCTGCCCTCGCCCCGTCCTGCCTCGCTGCGGGGCCGGCGGAGAGGCCTCCTCCCGATGGGGGCTCTGGGAGGAGCGCGCGGGGAGGCAGCAGGCAACGAGTGGGCAGCAGCGCGTGCGGGAGCGGCGCTGGCGCTGCGGGAGGAGTGATTCAGCCCTCAGCTGGCGAGCTCCCGGTGCCCACCCTTTGTTTATTCCTGCGCCGCTCGAAGCTCGCGTGTGCCGAGCAGGAGGATAACTGTTATCTCCTCTGCGGGCTCCGGGGAGGCAGCAGCCTCCGCCTGAGCACGGCGGGAGGCTCACGCGGCCCGGGCTTTGCTCCGAGCCCAGGGTTTGCTCGGGGTGGCTGCTGGGGTCCCGTGCCCCACGGCGGGCACACGCGGGAACCTGACCCAGCTCGGGCAGGAGAGGCCAAGGAGGGATGGAGGCTGCCCGGGGTGTTGTCTGCATGGGAATCTCCGCCCCTGGGCTTGTTAGACGGCTCGTGGAGGAAGGCCAAGCCATCGTCTTCCTCAAAAGCTCCCACTGGCCGAGAGAGCTGTCCGAGGGAAGGCTCATGGGACTGGTGTGGGGACTTGGAGCCTCAGCCTGTGCCAACGCAGCCAGCCTGGCTGCTGGCTCCCCGTGCGGCTCCTCGGCCCGCCTTGCCGGCGGCACTGTAGGGCCGGCAGAAGCGGGGTGGAGCGGGAAGCACCCGAGAGCCCCGCTGAAAGGGAGCAGGAGGGGAAAGTGCACATGACAAGCAAAGTTTGTGTCCATTTCTGCTGGAGAAACCAGCCTCCGATGGGAGAGCGGGCAGTGGGAAAAACCCCTGAGGGTGCTGGATAAATCAGTGTCCGTTTTGGAGGGGGGCGAAGCCGCGGGCAGAGCACAGAAAGTCCTGGTACGATGGTACCGGTTCGGGATGCGCCGAACCGGGGCCTTTGGGGGCAGGAGCGCCCAGACCCGTCCCGGGGGCCTCCCCCGGCCCCGCAGCCTTTTCCCTACAGAGCGCGGGGGGCGCCGTGAAAGCCGGGGAGCAGAAAGCCCCGCGCGGCAGCAGCGGGACGGCCCTCCGCGGGGACGGGGGCAGCCCCGCACCTCTCCCCCCCGCCCCGAAGCAGAGCCCGGCCTCGCAGCCCGCACCGAGGCTGCGGGAGGAGGGGACTGGAGGCCGCCCCCGGCCCCGCACCGCCCCGCTCCCTCCGGCGGCTCCTCCCGGAGGGGAGGCGGGGGCCGGCAGCCGAGGCTGCCTCCCAGCCGGCCGCCCCGCAGCAGCCTCGGCCGGCGGCAGCGGACCCGGGCCGCGCCTCCCCGCCCGCCGGGGGGGGCCATGCCGCCGCCGCCGCCCCCCCGCAGCACCGCCGCCTCCCCCGGCCTCCGCCCGGCGGGCGCGGAGGGGAGGCCGCCGGCCGCCGAGCGTCCCTAGGGCGGCCCCGGAGCGGACGCCGGGCGCCGGGGGGGGCCGGGAGCCGGGCGGACCCGGGGGCGCCTCCGCCGCCCGTGCGCCTCCCGCCCGTGCCGGCGCTGCGGAGAGGGGGAGCTGCGTTACTGCAGGTGGAGGCTGTGGCGGAGGAGGGGGGGGGCCGGGGGAGATGCCATTTCGGACCGAAGGAGACCGCCGGCGAGAATGAGATGCAGGTAAGAGGGATGGGGAGGCTGCCCGGGGGGCTGGCGGCGCGGCGCGGCTCGGCCCCTGCTTCTCCCCAGCCCCGCGCCCTGCCCCGGCCACCCGGGGCTGCCTCGCCCTGCGCCGCATCCTCCTGCTGTGGCAGCCTCCTCCTCCTCCTCCTCTTCCTCCTCCCCGCTAGCCGAGCGGATCCCGCGTTCAGGTGGGGCACGGCGCAGCCTGGCAGGCTCCCTGGGCGCCCCGCAGCCCCCCGGCGCGGCCGGCGAGGTTGATGCTGGGGGAGGCTGCCCCTCTCCCGGGCACGCCGCGCACCGAGGCACGAAGGACTTCACCCGGGCAGGGCGAGCTCCCAGCCCCGAGCCGGGAGCCATGGGGGGCAGTTTGGCCAAGGGGGGCTGCCCCCCGCCGGCGCCAGCCCCCCGGCCTGCAGGTAGGTGAGCCGGGGCTGTGGGGATGTGCTGCCCTTTGGGTGGACGATGGACCCCCAGGTTTTTGGGGAGCCGCTGAGGGACCCCCCTCCCCCCCCCAGTCTGGGCTCAGCCCCCGGCACGGGAAAATGGGAGTGGAGGCAGCGAGGGGCTGCCAGTCCGGTTTGTGCCCGGCAGAAAAAGGAGGGGTTAATGTTGAAGGGGTTAATGTTGAAGGGGTTAATGTTGAAGGGGCTTCTCGGGGCAGGAGGGGTTGGGAGGATGCCAGGGAGCCTTCTGGCCGGCCGAGGAGCCCTCCCAAGCAGCGCTGGCGCTTGTTGCTCCTGCTGCTGCCTTGAGGGAGGGTATCGGATTTTTCACCTTGCGCCTTGGAAGTGGACATAGCCCGGAGCGAAGGGCAGGGGCGCGCTGTGCTCCAGGTGCTGGGGTTGCCCCCGCCGGGGAGGACCGGTGCCGTGGAAGTGATTTCCACCGGGAGGGAGGCTCGGCGAGGGCGGGCGTGAGCGTGGGCACCGGCGGTCATCGCTCGCTCCGCGCCCTGGTGCGTGCCGGATCGCAGAGCCGGGGCTCAGCCAGCCCTGCCCGGCGGTGCCCATCCATGCCAGACCCCGTCCCCCGCTGCTCCCCGTGGCCACAGAACTGGGGGTGAAGCACCCGGGGCAGCCCTGCTCGGTGGATCTGCTCCTTTCCCTTCCTCCCTCCATCTCCCCCTGCTCTGCAGCACCTTGGCGTGGGCTCTGATGTCCCTTCCTCGCCGTCCCAGCCCTCCTCCAGCCTTAACCCTCAGCTCCCCATGCTGCCGCCTCGAGCAGCGCCGAGCTGACCTTCACACCCGCCTTCACGCCCCCAGGGCTGCCCACCCCAAAGGCAGCCCCCCAGCCCCGTGTCGCTGCTCAGCCCCACACCGCAGCACCCTCTACCCCCTGCTTCAAACCTCTCCTGCCTCTCTCCCAGGTGCAAATGGCCAGCACCGCCCCGAGCCTGTCCCAAATGCCCTCAGCCTGTCCCAAACGCCGAGCTGCCCTGTGCAGGGAGCCCTGCTCAGCCCCCTGCCCGTCTCAGCAGCGTGGCTGTGGCCAGCGGCAGGAGCTGCCTGGGCTGCCTCTGCCTCCCCGCCTCCTGCTCCTGGCTCCTGCCTGGGGTGCTCAGCCGGCAGTTTGGTACCGCGGCGAGCAGTGGGCTCGGTGCTCTGAGCTTAGCGAGAGCGGTGAGCGAGGCTGAGAGAGAAATGCATCCCAGGGCTGAGCATCCGTGCCTTCCTACAGACATGCTGGGGCCATTTTCCCCGTAACCAGGCCTCCTCCTCCTCCTCCTCTCCTCCCCTCTCCTCTCCGGGGACTCAGACCCGCCAAACCTTTTTGCGGGGGGATTAATTTCGAAGCGGATGGCTGTGTTTCTGTAACACCGTACCGTGCTGCAGTTATTCTACACCTCTAACGCAATTACTCCGCGATACCTCTAATTACCAGTGTTTCATATCACTGGCAGGTTAACAGCATGACTGAACGACTTATTATTCCTTTAGTTTCCTACTTAATACAGTCCCGTAATGATGCCGGAGTTTACCCTGCTCGATGCACGTAACAAGTGTAAAATCCTGTAACTTGAGCTTTAATTTCAGGGCTTGATAAATCACTTTATAATAACGCCACGATTATGGTGTAATTATCGTGTAATTACAGCCGCTGCGTTGTAAAGCACACCGGCGCCCGTCGTGGCTCGGTGAGGATTAAGGGACCCCACCAGGTGCCGTGACAGTGCCTCGGGTGGCCGGGGGTGACAGCCTCGGGGGGCAGCGCCGTCGGGCTGGGGGGGACGTGTTTGCCAGGGGCACGTCTCTGTGAAGGTGCTGGTGGGAAGTGTGACTCTGCTACCCCTTTTGGGACCCCGCCGGGGTGGAAATTCCTGGAGAGAGGCTTTCCCGTGTCACCTGTGGGAGCCGCTGTCCCTGGGGCACCGCAACCCGGCTGCTCCTCGTCCCCATTTGGCTTGTGGCCCGTGGGGAGTTTGGGCACTGCTGGCACTGGGGAAGGTCAGCGGAGCTGGGGCTTGGTCTCGTTGAATCCTTCCAGGCTGGCGTGAGCTCGATGTCCCCACACGTGTCCCTTCGGGCAAGATGGCCGTGCCGTGGGCCAGAGGTAGCTGGCCTCGGCTTGGAGCACCACGTGCAGCCGCAGGAGGCTCACGGGGAGCGGAGGCAAGGAGGCCACTCCTGCCGAAGGCAAAGCTGAGAGCCAGGGTCTGGCCTCGCCCCACGTTAGGTTGAGTGGTCGTCAGGGCGTGCGGGGATGGAGGCCGTGCGGGGATGGAGGCCGTGCGGGGATGGAGGCCGTGCGGGGATGGAGGCCGTGCGGGGATGGAGGCCGTGCGGGGATGGAGGCCGTGCAGGGATGGAGGCCGTGCGGGGATGGAGGCCGTGCGGGGATGGAGGCCGTGCGGGGATGGAGGCCGTGCAGGGATGGAGGCCGTGCAGGGATGGAGGCCGTGCGGGGCAGAGCCTCCAGAGCTTGGAGAGCCTCGCTCCTCGGAGAAGCCTCACTCCTCGGTGTCCTGGGCTGGGGCACCGCGCAGCACCGCTCACCCCCATACTCCTCCAAATCCATCTGATCCCCTTTCCGTGCCCACCCATCCCGTCACCCCGCGCAGTGAGAGGAGGGCACAGGTCGAGGTGTGCGGCTCCTCGAGGGCTGGATGCGTCCAGTGCCCTGGGTCGGAGGCTGTCCTCCCTCGTCTGTCGGGAAGCAGAGGGAGCGGGGTTTATCCTAGCACGAGCAGAAATGGCTCTTGGTGGGAAAAGAGCCAGCACAGCTTGTCAGCCGCGGGGGGAGGCTGGGAGGAGAGAGAAGAGGGCTACGAATGCTTAACTCAAATCAAACAACCCAAGAAAAATAAAGGGAGAAAGCAACTGGAGGCCATGGCCTCAATTTTCTTCCAAGTCAGTTCCCCCCCCCCCAGCCCTCCACCTGGGGGAGGAAAAATTGGAGCTTGCGGAGGGAAATGGCTGCACGGAGAGATTTTTCCGTGCCTCTGCCACGTGTCCCCGCTCCCTGTGACCCTGCTTTGCCGTCTGCTTGGAGCTGCACCCACCGTGTCCCTGTTCTCCCCAGGCATTCCCTCCGCCACCTGACTGTCCCGTGGGATGCCAGTGTCATGGCACGGGCTGCCCCACGAAGCTCTGTGTCCCTTGTCACAGGGCCAGGGTCGGTGTCCCGAGCTGGGGACAGCACTGAGGGTGAGCCAGAGCATCCCGGCGCCTTTGTTCCTTTCCTCCCCCGCTGCCCTGCGTTGCTCTTAGTTATCTCGGTAGGACCCATCATTATTGTTTTTTTTCATAATTTCCGTTCCGTTTCTTCATCAGAATGCAAAACGTTAAATATCGCTCTTGTAATTATGGTTAATTTCATAACCAGCACCTTAATTGGATTGGTCTCCGATGGGGAATTCTCGCAGGAGGGAGAAGCAGAAATATTTTGACGTGCTCCATTCTTCCGGCTCATTGTTGAGATCGGAGACGTCGAGTGAGAGATGGGGAATGACGGACGCAGGCCTCGGAGGCACGCCGGGGGTGCCGAGCAAAGTCTGAGCACGTTTGGAGGCTCAGCCTCTGCCGGGCCGGGGATTCCCTTCAGGCCTCACCTGTGCACACCTCTGTCCCTCCGGCACCCAAACCCGTCCCTTCCCCAACGCCCCCTGGGCTGGGGGCAGCCCTGAGGAGCCCACCAGGGTTAGCTGGAGGAGCTGAGCGCCAGCCTCAGCCGTGCTGCAAAGAAATGTGTGCCTCCAGAGCCAGACGAAGGGCAGGAGGCAGGGCCTCGGCGCCGAGCAGCGTGGGGACCCCCTCGCCCTGCGTGGAGCCGCGGCCGCCCTGGGCTTGAGCTCTGATTTGCTCCGGGAAGCCTGGGATTGCGCTGCCATTAGGTGCTGCCATTAAACTGCTTTGTGCTCAGCCTGCTGCTCCTTTTCAATGGGAAACGATGCAGAGGCTGAACCGAAATGGAAACCCTGGCCTTGCGTTTCCGATTTAATTTCTAGGCACCGTATGGCCACGTGATTACTTTTGTTCTCGCATGCAGCCCCGAGTGCAGTCTCTGTATTATTATCATCACCACGGGGAGAAGGAGGAAGGGGCGGAAAGCATCTCTTGCAGCTCAAGGAAAACAAAACAAAACAACCCCAAAGCAGCCCTCTGCCAAGGGCAGCGGGGGGGACGCTCCGTCACCGCGGTGGGTTGCTCCTTGTGCTCTGTGCCCACGGGGACAGCGCTGCCAGGCAGAAAGGGCTGGGGACTGGTGAGGTTCCCCATGGCACAGCGGAGGCTGCAGGAAGCCTAGCAGCCCTCATTAAAGGCATTAAACCCACCAGGCTTTTTGCCCATGCTCCAGCTGCTGTGCAGCCGCGGGGCCGTGCTGCGTGGCTTGCACCGAGCCCTTCCCTTTGGGACGGAGCTGATCCCCCCTGTCCCGGCTTCCCAAAGCACCTGGGGCTGGGATTGCGTGGCACAGCATCCACAGCCGGTGCCAGCGGACTTGAGACAGCGTCACCAGTGAAGATGAAATGTTGGATTTCCTGAAATTGCCCTAAAAATAACCTGGGTTCTCCTTTCAACCAGCGTTTTCCTTCTTGCTCAGAGGGGGGCTGAGGTCTGGGTGCGTTGCTGTGACCCAGGAGCTTCGTGCGCACCCCCATACCTGGGAAGGACGCGTGTCTGTGGGGCTGGCAGCACCCGGAGCCCAAATCGCAGCCAAGCTGTACGCCTCGGTGCCCGTGTGCGGATCCAGCCCCTCGTCCCGGGCCAGCGGGCGCTGCTGGCCACTCGCCCGCCCGCGGCACTGCTGACTGCAGGACCGGTGGGCTCAGCCACGGCTCAGCGCTGTTTGTTTTTATCTAATCTATTTTATTGTTGAATGAAACAATAACAACAAATGGAGGCCCTGAAGACAAGCCATAAATAATGCAAAAATCAAACAAGCAAGAACGGGGGAAAGAAGAAAAGAATTATACGTGTAAAACCAGCACAGAGAAAGCCAGGCTGGGAAGAGGAATCGGCTCGCCACGCTCACCATTGCTCATGCTTGCTTTTGCTCCCTTTTTTCTCTGCTTCTCTCTGGAAATTCCTGCGGCACTACATTTGTTATTGCTTGAACGAAACCAGAATAACGGAGAGAGGCAGAGATGTGGCTTGCGGGAAGGGGTCCGGGCAGCAGGTGGATGGAGAGGAACGGGGCTTCCGGCTCTCGCAGTGCCTTGAAGTGCAGCCGTGCCCCTGCCCACGTGTGCCTTCGTTGCGCCGTGCAGCTCATCCCGCCTGTCACAGAGCGAGCTTCCCCGGGCTCCTCCGCGGTCAGCCAAAAGGCTTTGAGGCCACTTATTTTAGGCAACGCTGTAAAAATATCAGGGCCAGTCCTACACAGAGGTAAACCAGCAGGTTTCCCGGGAGTCAAAGAAGCTGCGGGGTTTATGTCCTCTGAAGTCCTCTGGCTATTATCCGAAAGGTTCCCAGGGAACGGCGCGGTGCTCCAGATCGACCTGTTTTTAGGATATTGCGCTGGCTGCCGGGGTATTTTAGGGATGAGGCGTGGGAACAGAAGTGGTGCCGTAGGTACAGGCTGACCTTAAATTAAACACGTAACGGATGTGCCCACAGCCTCCGGCAGCAGCATCGCCGCGTGGCGCCGCGGGCTCGGGATGCGCTCCCCGTTCCCCGGTTGCTGGAGCTGCGCGGTTTGGTCCTTCAGACCCAGCTTTCCACCACCGAGCAGGGACACGGAGGCAGGGTGAGGCGCTGGTGGCCGGGGTGGCCGAGCCTCAGCCTGGCACAGCAGGACCTCCAGCCCCAAAGCCACCAGCACTGCCCTGCTCCTTGGAGCGCTCCTGGGCTGCGTGGGAAGTGTTTGGGTACTGCTGGGGCCTGTTCCCTGGGAAAGCCAAGCCTCCCGTGGGGGATGGCTCCTGGGGCTGCACTGGGAGGAGGCGGTGGGCTTGTCCCCACAGGATCGGGAGCAGGATG
Organism: Anser brachyrhynchus; assembly: GCF_964034855.1. Classification (NCBI taxonomy): domain Eukaryota; kingdom Metazoa; phylum Chordata; class Aves; order Anseriformes; family Anatidae; genus Anser; species Anser brachyrhynchus. The sequence continues at coordinate 9,238,710 of NC_137706.1, read as the reverse complement.
GTGGCCTGGGCTCCAGCAGCTGCCGACCCCACTGTCCCCAGAAGGGTCTTTGCACGCCGAGGCGGAGCACGGGAGATGCCTTCACAATGTCACCGTGACCCTGGCACCTGTCCCAGAAGATGCTCTCTTGGTAGACCTTTCCTTCACCTCTCCAGTTTCCATAGTCCTAGGAAAAGGCTGCCCTTTTTCCATCCTTCTTCCACAGCTACGTGCAGGGATGAAAGAACACCCACGGAGACACTCGTGCTGCACTGGATCCCCTCTGCCCCGTGCTCACTCGCCACTCAGGTGCTCACTGAGCTGGCTGCCTTCAGTTGAGCCCCAAAACACCCTGGTGACCTGATATCCGCAGAGACCGGCCTCTCAGTGAGGAGTTTTGCTGAAATAAAACAAAAAAAAGAAGCCCCATTCAGCCAGCTGCTGCATGTCATTCCCAGCCAGTCGCAGCCACGCACCATCCTCCTGCCGACCCAGGCTGAAACATGCAGAGCAGGAGACCGAAGGCTGACCCTCAGGAGATGCTCCCCCAGCAAACACAGCGCTCCGGCACTTGCCTGGCATGGGAAACCTTGAACGAGCAGCCCGCGAGCAGGGGAGCGTGGCTGGCTCACAGCCCGAGCTCCCTGGAGCTCTGCACCCTTCCCGTCCTCATTTATCTCCTGCTAGCTCAGGGCTTTGCACCCCCAGACGTCTACAGCTGCCTTCGCAATTACTTATTGATCCCTTGTCAGGATGTTTTCTTTGCTGATGGGTCACTGAAGCATGGGCAGCCAAAGAGAGAGAAAAAAAGCCTTTAAAAATGAGGGAGCAAAGGGGTGAGTGGGGGTGAGCGGCTCTGGCACGGCTGCGATTGCAGCGAGACAGCCTCAGCAAAATCTGCCTGGGGCTTCGGCGTCCTGCAGAGACGCCTGGGATCTCCTTCCCACCGCCCTGCTCCAGTAACAGGCCTGAAAAACCTTTCCCCAGGTTGGCTCTGGGCCATTGCCATTTGTCCCCCAAGCATTCGCATCTGTGGAGTCAAGCAGATCCCTGGACCAGCAGCTGGCTGGGGCAAAACCACCCCCTTGGCCCCTCAGCCCACCGCAGGGCTCTTCTCCACCTCTGCCTTCCCTGGGCATCCCCGGCTTTTCTGCCCTTTGGATTGATGAGTCCCTCACCTCATACCCCCCGTGGTACTGCGGCCCCTGAATTTTGGGTGGAGGAGCTGCATTTTGGGTGGAAGAGCCATCGCCGTAAGGGCCCTCCTTTGTGTGGCCGTCCCACAGGCTGGGTGCCACGGGCGCGCGGTGCCAGCCAGGCTGTGTGAGTGCCGGAAGGGGATTTGCATCTTGAATACTTCTTGGTGCTCATTTACAGCCTCGGAGCAACTGCCGCAGCAGATCAGGTTGCAGCACACCTATTCCAGGCTCCGTCTGGGAGCAGCTGACAGCAGATACTTGGGCAGGCCGAGCACCGTGCCCGTGCTCGCGTCCCCCCCAGGACGAGGGGCCCTGCACGCGGCCGTTCAGCCCCTGCCCTGCTCGCCACCCCTCTCCCAGCGCTTTGTGCTGCCCCTGGAGGAGCTGGGTCAGGCCGGGACATGGGCACCGCCTCCATGCCCTTTGTTAACAAGCCGTCCCCTAATGAAGGCAGCTTCCCATCGCTGCCATGTCCTGGGGCAAGCTCTGCCCGAATCCTGGCAGCCTCCAGGATCGAAGGGAAGGGGCACAGAGCTACAGGGAGCCTGGTAGGGTCCCTAAGCCAGCAGGACAGGGGAGCCCCCAGGCTCAGCACCATGCTCTGCCTGCTTGGGGCTTGCTTTAGGGTCTCCCACTGGTTCCTTTTTGCCTATGTGTAGGGAGAGGGAAACCACCCCCTGGTGCTGTGGGTCTGGCCCTGCTTCCATCCCCGGCCTTCCCGGCACCGTGAGGGGTGCGGCTGGTGCCAGTACCTGTGCTGAGTGGGGCAAGAGCAGGAGGAGGGAGCGGGAAGGGTGGGGAGGAGGGAGAGAGAAAGGAAAAAGGCCTGCAAATGCACGCTGGACGCAGAGGGAATGATGGAGCGAGGCGGAAATAGGCACGAACGTGTTTGGCAAATTAAAGCCTCTCCCTTTGTTTTGCTGCTTTGCAGATAGCTACAGGAACACTTAGTGCAGAGCCCGGGGTCTGGATAAGCAACTCTTTTAGCAGCAGGAAAGGTTGTTAAATATTTATTTGTAAACCTGGAGTCTTTATCTCTAAAATGTAGTCAAGTTCAATAAAATTTGATTTAGCTGGAGCGGCTTAGAGGCGAGCACCGGCTCTAAGGCTTTCTGGAAAGCCAGTGGTACAGAGACGGGGTGAGCCCGTGCCCGGCCATGCCCGTACCATGCCCATGCAGCATCCCGGAGCGGTGCCGGGACCACCCCACGGCACCATGGCTCGGGCAGGGTGGGCGCATGTTCCCCTCCCGGCCCAGCTCTGCCCCTGAGAGCCCCGCGGGGCCCTGGGGATTTGTCTTGCCTCGTCCTCAATCGCCTGCGGTCGTCCGATGCTCTCGAAAGCATCTGGTTCAAGGGTGAACGTCTCCCGCGTGGTAATTTATGGAGGCCAGGTGGGGTTAGCGCTGACGCGGGGATTTTTGCCGCTCGCTTGCCGTCACCGTGGCGGAGCACCGGGCACCCTGCAGGGTGGCGAGCAGGGGGCAGCCTGGGGATAGCGGAGGGCACTGCCAGCCCCTCGGGGCAGGAGGGACCCTGCAGCCTCAGGGGCAAGCCCCGGTGCTCTCCTGGGCTCCCTCCGGCATCAGCCTTGGTTTGGCTGCGTTTGCAGGCGGGGGCCCAGAACAGCATTGCCTCTTCCCAGTGGGTCCTGCCACGTGTGGCACCGAGGCAGCGCGGCCCCGGTGCGCCCATCTGCTCCCCTCGTGCAGAATTTGGAGCTCTCATCCACAGGCAGCAGGGTGGTGAGGGTGAGCACCCACTGCCATGGATCTGGGCACAGTTTTTCCTTTGGTTTGCACTGATCCAGTCGTTACCTAACACCAGTGAGGCCGGCAGCTGCTCCTTTCTTATCGATTCTTTTTTTTTTTTTTTTTTAATGTGAGAAATGAGAGCCACATTCATGCCAGAGGGCTGCAGCACTCCCCGGCTTGTCCTGGCCTGTGTATCACAGCCGTCAGGCCTGATCCTGACCAGGGCTGGCACCTGGGAGCGGGGGGGGCTCAGCAGCTCCAAGGGCAGGCAGGGTTCATGGTCTGCCTCAGAGCAAATGTGGGAGGCTTCACATTTCGCAAAGCCCCTGCTGAGGCTCCGTCTCCCCCACCTCCCTGTACCCCGCAGGCAGCCATGGACTTCTCCTCCCCACCGACACCAAGCCCTTGCCCCAGAATTGGCCTCGTGAACGTGCCCGAACCCACTCAGAGCAGCTGGGGCCCTCCTCGCCCCGGCCAGCCCTGCCCTGGTCTGAGCCCATCTGGTGCTGCTGAGTGAGCCTGGCCACCAAACACCAGCGATTTATCAGTCGTTTTTAGATGGGCACCTCTTGCCAGCCACCTCACCTTGAGGCCTCTGGAATGCCCAGCGGGAGACAGGAGGGCTTCAAAGCTCTCCTTGGCCCAGAATTTTTCAGAATTTATTCCTTGTCTTTCTCCCCCAGCTCTTACTGACTCTGGCCGTTAAGATTTCAGCTGCTTTTGTCAGGGACTGCATTTATCACAGATTTAAATTTAGCTGAGAACTACTAACATGTGAAGGGTGTCTAGACTTTAATTCTGTGCAGGTGGGTTTGTCTAGTCGTTAACAACCTGACGATTGCACTTCGTTCATCAGCTGCTTGCCCGGCATCCACTGGCATTGCCATCCCGGCGGCAGCCAGGCCCGCAGTGCTTCGGGCACGGCTCGGCACGGCGCATCTGTTTGGTGCCACCCAGCCAGAGCAGCGTGCGGGGGATTTAGGAGCGGGTTCAGACCTGGTGTAAATCACCCGTTGGCCAAGCAGCCACGCTGATTTACGTGCACTGCGCCCTGCACCCTGCGCGGGGGGGAGGCACAAGTTGGCCTGGGGCAGATCCAGGAGGGGGGGAGTCGTGCTGGGGCGGGTGGGGGGCTGCAGCAGGGCCCCGTGCTCCCCTGTGCCCAGCAGGGCCCCATGCCCGGCTGCACCCGAGGGCAGAGGTGAGATTTCAGCAAAGCGCACCCAGATAAGGCCAGCTGCCTGGCAGCCCGACGAGCTCAAGTCTTTGCAGCCGGGTGTAATTAAGCCCCGTGGCCTGTATTTTGTTTTGCAAGCAGTTGTTTTGCTTTCTTTGATGGCTTTCTCAGCACGGCCGTGAGCAGCGGGAATTGGTTTCTGAGACACAGCGGCCAGGGCAGGCTGTGGGAGCGCAGCTGAGCCGCCAGCACCGCGCTGGCCAGGGGTGACCTCCTCGCAGGAGCCCGGCAGCACCTCCACGCGCACCCAGCTGCCCTTCGCTGAGTGCCAGCGGTGCTGCCACCCTCCCTAGCACTGCCCCCGGCGTGTCCCAGCCCCAGCCCCAGGCCGGGAGGCACCACGATGGTCGCAGCAGCCCCTTTGCATTTCGTACTCAGCTCTGCAGCCGCCCAGTGTGCCAAGGGCTGGGGGGTTCCAACATCGTGTGCACGGAAACCTTTATGGCCTTTCCAACATCTTTGCTCCTGGCACCTTGCAAAGAAACATTGATTTCTTTGAGGGAGAAAAGTGTTAGAGTCTAGGGGTGTGGCACACGACAGCCCCTTATATAGGGGTGCACAAAGCGTGCCCAGAGCCCCAAGGTGTGGTGTGAGGCGGCCCCATATTAGGGGCACACTTCACGTGCCCACTTACTGTGACCTGAGATCCCCTTTTCGTATACATGTTGACAGGGTGCACGAGTCCTGCACTTGGTCACATCCCCCCTTGGCTCACTATGGCACGTTAGGGTTTGGGTGGCTTTTTTGGTTCATTTTTATTTTTGAAGTGGAAACAGGAGGGTCCGCTGCCCGCCCTGCGGAGTTCCCCCCCCCGCAGGCCTGTCACCCCATCTCATCGCACGTTTGTGAATCTGTTGAAATACCAGGGTCAAGTGCCTCCAGAGGTCTGGTCTCATCAGGTGGTAGGTGATGTTGGCTCTAGCACCTTTTGCCATGCTTCTGCTGACCGTTCGCTCACATCCAGCTTTGCTCTTTCTCTCCCGTTGCCTGCAGGTGAGAGATAGGATGGTAGCTGGGGAGGCGAGTATGCGCAGCCCAATCCTGGCCTGCTGGCAGCCAATTCTCCTCCTGATGCTGGGATCCATCCTGTCCGGTTCTGCCACAGGCTGCCCGCCGCGCTGCGAGTGCTCTGCCCAGGAGCGTGCTGTCCTGTGCCACAGGAAGCGATTCATGGTCGTCCCCGAGGGGATCCCAACCGAGACCAGGCTGCTGGACTTGGGCAAGAACCGCATCAAGACCCTCAACCAGGATGAATTTGCCAACTACCCTCACCTGGAGGAGCTGGAGCTAAACGAGAACATTATCAGTGCCATTGAACCTGGGGCTTTCAACAACCTCTTCAACCTCAGGACGCTGGGGCTCAGGAGTAACAGACTCAAGCTGATCCCCTTGGGGGTATTTACTGGACTCAGCAACCTTACCAAGCTAGACATTAGTGAGAACAAAATTGTGATCCTCCTGGACTATATGTTCCAGGACTTGTACAACCTGAAGTCTTTGGAGGTGGGGGACAACGACCTTGTCTACATCTCCCACCGGGCCTTCAGCGGCCTCAACAGTCTGGAGCAGCTGACCCTGGAGAAATGCAACCTGACCTCCATCCCCACAGAGGCCCTGTCTCACCTGCACGGCTTGATTGTGCTGCGGCTGCGCCACCTGAACATCAACGCCATCCGGGATTACTCCTTCAAGAGGCTGTACCGGCTTAAGGTCCTCGAGATCTCCCACTGGCCCTACCTGGATACCATGACGTCCAACTGCCTGTATGGGTTGAACTTGACCTCCTTGTCCATCACCCACTGCAACCTGACGTCCATCCCGTACGTGTCGGTGAGGCACTTGGTTTACCTCCGGTTCCTGAACCTCTCCTACAACCCCATTGTCACCATCGAGGGCTCCATGCTCCACGACCTGCTGAGGCTCCAGGAGATCCAGCTGGTGGGAGGGCAGCTCACCACAGTCGAGCCCTTTGCCTTCCGCGGCCTCAACTACCTGCGCATCCTGAACGTGTCGGGGAACTTGCTGACCACCCTGGAGGAGTCAGCCTTCCACTCAGTGGGCAACCTGGAGACGCTCATCCTCGACAACAATCCTTTGGCCTGCGACTGTCGGCTGCTTTGGGTTTTCCGACGGCGATGGAGATTGAACTTCAACAAGCAGCAGCCCACCTGCTCCACCCCCGAGTTCGTCCAGGGCAAGGAGTTCAAAGACTTCCCTGACGTCCTCCTGCCCAACTACTTCACCTGCCGCCGAGCCCGGATACGAGACCGTAAACCTCAGCAGATCTTCGTGGACGAAGGCCACACGGTCCATTTTGTCTGTCGGGCAGATGGGGACCCACCGCCCACCATCATGTGGCTCTCCCCCCGGAAGCACCTCATCTCTACCAAAACCAACGGGCGGCTCACTGTCTTCCCTGATGGCACGCTGGAGGTGCGCTATGCCCAGATCCAGGACAATGGCACCTACCTATGCATCGCCAGCAACGCGGGTGGCAACGACACCATGCTGGCCCACCTGCACGTGCGCAGCTACTCCCCAGACTGGCCCCACCAACCCAACAAGACCTTCGCGTTCATCTCCAACCAGCCCAACGAGAGCGATGCCAACAGCACACGTGCCACCGTGCCTTTCCCCTTTGACATCAAGACTCTCATCATCGCCACCACCATGGGCTTCATTTCTTTCCTGGGCGTCGTGCTCTTCTGTCTGGTGCTCCTCTTCTTGTGGAGCCGGGGAAAAGGCAACACCAAGCACAACATTGAAATTGAGTACGTGCCACGCAAGTCCGACGCGGGCATCAGCTCTGCCGATGCACCGCGCAAGTTCAATATGAAAATGATTTAACCAGGCAACAATTTGCAAATAATTTTTTTTTTAAAAAAGAACGTATGGACAAATAAAAAAATAATTAAAAAAACATTGCTACAAACATACCGACCTCTCTCCTTCACAACGTCCTCTGTCCCAGTCCAAACCCACTGCACCCGCACTGTCACCACCTCTTTCTCCTCCTCTTCTTCTTTATACCAGGAAAACATTCAGCCGATATCTTCAGGACTCCTGTGTTTGTAAAGACTTTGTCTGATGGACTCTGGTGTCAGATATAACTCCAAGAGGGAAAAACAACAGGGGGGGAAGAAAGAAAAAAAAAAAAGAAATAAAATCAATAAAAAGTTACAAACTTTCTTCTGTAACTTTGATTTCAATAATTATGGATTTTTATGAAAACTTGAAATAATAAAAAAACCCTATTTCCTATAGATAGTTGGAATGCAAAATCTTGACTTCTTGATCTGTCCAGCTCTGTATCACTGGCGAGTACTCCGTTCCTGCCCTCCGACGCTGTCGCCTCGGAGGTACTTCCCAGCCATCTCGCTACGAGATGAGGACTTTTCCTGAGGACTAGCTGTATTTTTCCAGCCGATTCCCCAAACGACCACCTCTGTGGTGAGCTCAGCCCTCAAACCTTGCAGCACAAGCAGGCAGTGCCCTGGCCCCCTCGGTACTCCCCAGAGGGAATTTAGCTTCATTACATGCATATATAAATGCACACACATCCACGCTGCCCAAGCCAGAGGAGAACGGGCCCAGGGCTGCAGCAGGGAGGAGGTACAGGCTGCCATCGCGCTGCCTGCCCCGGTGCTAGCCCCAGGGTGCCCATCACCACGGTGTCTGGTCCTGGGAGCGACCTCCCTTCGCTCAGCTCTGGTGCTCGGTGTTGGCAGATCTGCATTGCCTGGAAAAGAAGTGGGGGGGGCCCTGGTGGCATTGCCAGTCAGAAGGGCAAACACACGGGGAGAGAGTGATATAGAGAGAGTATGATGGGGAAAGAGGTGTTTCAAGTCAAGCTTTGAAAATAAAACCCGTTTCATCAAACCAGCTCAGCTGCTCCTGGTCGGTTTGTGGCAATTTCCCAGAAGTTCGGGTGCAGGGCGGGGCAAAAGCCACCTCCTTTGCATGGGAGGAGCAGGGCTGGCACCACTCAGGGACCCCAGCACAGCCCAGTGGCCTTCGCACCAGTTCCTGGCTGCGTTGGAAGCACAAAATGTCCCCGTGACACAGGTGCACGGGGTGCTGGAGGTTTTCAGAAGCGTGGCACCACACCGGCAGGATGCCCTGGCCGTGGCGGCATCTCAGAGGTGGATGAGCCCAGATTTGCATGCTTGATTTGTAAAGCACTTAAGGAGTCTTCAGAGATCAAAGTCACTACAACATGATAAAAATAAGCGACAGCAACCTGGAGCGCCGACAGAGAAAAGAATGGATTTTCTTTTCTTCCAGCAATGTGCTAATCTAGAAAAACCAACCCGAAACATCTGTGCTCATGGGGAGGGGGGGGATTTTCTGCTGGTTTCAGCTTTCCATTCACCTTGAAACAAAACATTTTGCATTGCTTTCTCCACAGCAGGTTTCAGACGCTTGATTTCTTAGTTCCTCCTCTCCAACCCATCCTTCCTTTGCAATTTTGAAGCCGAACACTTTTTGAAGCCTTTTGCTTTGCTTTTAAAAAGAGCCAAAGGAAAAAGCCTCCTTGCCAGCCTCCCCTCCCACCTGTGTTTAACCATCATTTTCAGCGAGCTCGATACGAAACCACAAATAACAACTCACAAGCTGCAGGCCCCGTCCGAGATGCAGATCCCATTCGATTTCGGAGCGGCGCTGTCCTAGGAGAGGAGGGGACGCGGGGCCAGGCTGTAGCAAAGCCTCAGCCCTGCAGAGGACGATGCCAAGCCGAGCACAGCCGAGCAAGCTGTGCCCAGCCACATACGAGGTGCAGAAATCTCTGCTTGAGCTCTGCTGCCAGGACTGACAATAACTCACTCAGCGGTTCAGCAGACGGCAGAGAGGTGGAGGGGGGTCTCTGTGTTCCTGGACAGCTATTAACACTGGCAGCCTGGAAGAGCTTTTTAATTGACTCCAGTTATCCTTTTTTAATGCTGTAATTAAAAGAGCTAATTCAACACACACAGATTAAAAAAAAAAACACGCAGTAATATCCAAGTCCAACAAGGTATTTGCAGCATACAGCAGTATCCCAGCAATCAAAGGGAGGAACCAAGTCTTTCACTGTTAAAAAGAAGCTTTAAAAAAGAGAGAAATTCTTTCTTTGTGCAAAAGGGCTCGGCTGCGCTACCACACCATTTCTCCCAGCCCTCAGCCCCTTCCTGGACACCCAACACCCAACACACGCACGCCACAAGCCTTCCTTCCCCCGTGCAAGCCACTGCCACGAGCCCCCTGCCCGTGCCCACTCCGTGCATCACACGGAGGGCTCCCAAGGCAAGCCCACCCTCCGCACATCCCTGCAAAGCCCCAGGGCCCTGCCACGCACCGCCCGACCCATGTGCACCCCCAGCCCCTCCGTCCCTGCTCCCTGCCCTGGAGAAAGGCGCCCGAGCTACACCTCAAAGTCCCTCATTAGCGAGTTTGCCCGCTGCTCCGCGGCACTGTCGCCTGCACACAGTTTGTTACCTGCGGTCATTTTTTTTTAAATCTTCGATGCTTTGTGAACTGGATTTTTTTTTCTTTTTTTTTTCATTCACCATGTGATTAAAGCAAATGGATGGAGCAGAAGAAAAGCATCTTAGAGTGGCCAGCATCTCGGCTCAGCAATTTTCATGGCTATTAAAAAAAAAAAAAAAAAAAAGAATAAACTCTCTTTCTCCTCTTTGCTGAAATTTACAGTGTGTTTCTGTTGCAGTTTAATCAGGGATGAGAGAGCAGGGGCTCACTTTCACCACGGCTCTTCAGGTAACCATGGGCTGCGTGTTGGAGTCAGGCAGCATTTTTCAGTCTTTTTTGTCTTTTAATAAGGAGAAATACAAAGTGCTTTATGAAACAGCTTAAAAAGAATCAGGAGGAGATGTGTTTAGGGCATGGAGGGGAGGTAGCTTGTGAAAGGTGCCTTCCCTCCTCTGCTCCCAACACCGGGAGCCTCACGATGGGCACTGTGGTGGGATGCAGCTGGGCTGGGGACAAGGGGACAGACACTTCCCACCCTGAGGGCACCAGCCGGCTCCTGGCACTTCCCTCCCCACCAGGACCGGTGCCCAGCTCTCTCCGGAGCTGCTGATGCTCCCCAGGGCTCTCGCCATCGTCACCCGGCCCCAGGCACGAGCCCTTTGCCTCCCTGGCTTCCTCGCCGCTGCTTGCTGCCTTCCCCTTTCCATCAGGCCTTATCACTTATTTTTGCTCCTTCTCCCACTAACTACCCTCCTCTCTTATCTCTTCTTCAGAGTCAGTTCTTTACTCTCTCCTTTTTTATTTCTTATCGCTTTTTTTTTTAAAATAAAATACCTTCTGCCTTCTGTGCGTGTCTCACTCCTGCCATTTCCCTCTGCCAGACGTTCTCCTCTCCCACCACATGTGCTCCCTGCAAGCATCCTCCCCCAGACCTCTGCCTCCCGCATCCCCTCGGCAGGACCCATCCTGCTCCCTGCCCAGCCAGCGGCACGGAGGGGAGGAGGAAAAAACCTCCAGCTTTGGCCCCTTTTTCTGCTTTCCCCCTTTCCATCCCCTTACCCCCTACCATCCCTCCCTTGCCCCCTGTTCCCACTTCACCCCCACTCGCTCCCCCCCGTGCCTCCAGCCCTGCCACCCCTTTGCAGTGAGGTCGGGGACACCAGGGCCCTGCGGGACACGGAGGAGAAGTGGGCTGAGCACCCCGGAGGAGATGGTGGGGGGCAGCCCCGCTCCCCGCCCAGCCAGCCCTGCTGTGGGTGCTGCAGCTCCTCACCCCCCCCCCCCGGAACAGGCAAGCCTATTGCTTCCCTCTTCTGCATCCACATCTGCATGCTTATGATAGATTTACTGCAATTCTATCGGTTTATGATTAAGAGCCATAAATTTTACTAGGCCTTTTTCTTATTTTCCATAATCCTCAGAATTCGAGGCAATCAAATTTTAACTGGAAAGCACGGGCTGTGCAGTTAGGTCCTGGTGTAATGGGGAACGGTTCATTTCCCAATCCACCCCCATTACTCGTGGTACTAAAGAAATACTGCCCCATAACAGAGATTTTTCCTTGTTCCCTTTAAAACAATGCTCTCACCTGAGCAGAGGATCGGAGAAGCAATACAAACCTCAACTAAAACACAGCGTCCCCGCCACTGCGACCAGCTGCAGATTGTTCTCCTCCTGAGGTTTGCCAGCTGAGTTTCTCGGTGGCTTTGGGCAGGAGCTGGGGGCTCTGGGGGGACCTAAAGCAGGGTGGCAGCCGTGGGTCCCCGTCAGGTGCTCTGCCTCAGCTCCCTGTGACCAGCCTCTCCAGAGATCTCATCACGTGCCTGTTATAATCCAGGTAATAAGACATTTCATTCAAATGAGCTAATTTATTCCAGTGGCACTTTAATAACAAAATCAATAAAACTACACTTCCCAGCAGGGCTTTATCATATGCTAAAACTACAGCGTATTACCTGGATATACTAAATTCTCTCCCTGAAATAAAGTGCAAAGTTTAGAAGACAGATGACACCATTTGCAGCACTAGTAGGATAATACCCTAATAAATCTGCTGCCACCTGGGCACTTTGGAGTTGTCACACACGCTGCACTTGGTGGCCACGGGGAGCTTCCCAGTGACAGCAAGGACAGAAGTGGGAGCTTTGTGCTCCTCAGGCTCATGGCCCAGGTGGAGGAGCGTGGGCTCTGGAGCCCAGCCTGGATGGTTTTGCATGGCAGAGAGCAACAAGGCGTCCGCACACACAGATCAGAGCACACTGTGTGTGCAGGAGCACCACGGACTGTGCGAAGTGACATTGGTTATCAGGGCACGGTACCTTATCTTGGAAAGAACCAGCTTAGGTCGGAATATGGAATATGGAATATGGAATATGGAATACGGAATACAGAATATAGAATATAGAATAGGCAAGCACCCAGCTCGGGGACCAGCTGCTCCACATGGCGGGGACCAGGCTGGCCTCCCCTGGCAGGGCTCCCTGGAGTCACCACTAAGCTGGAAAAGAGCTGGGACAGTCAGAAAACGCTGCTGGTTCTGCAAGCCCAGGAGTTAGCAGGTCCCCAGCACAGGGAGCTGCCCAGGGAAGCAGCCATATAACTGGTTAGGGGATTTCTGTCCCCACTGGGCAGCAGTCGCTGTCCTCCCCTGCGTGCACCGTGCGGGACCCCAGCAACCGACACAGCATTGTGGCTCTGCCCTCCTCCATCGTCCTTCCCAGGGCACCATCCAACAGCTCACCAAACCCTGCCCTGCTCCCAGCCAGCCCGCCATCTCCCACCGGCTCTCTCCTCCTCCTCCTCCTCTTCCTCCTCGTCCCTCCAGCCTGTGCTTCCCAAGCCTATCAGCCTGGAGTGCTGCAAAACCAATTAGCTCACTACAAAGACCGAGGGATAATTAGGGACTCCGCTGAAAGCACAAAACTAGGGCATCTCGCCTTAAATAAACACGGGGAAGTGTCTCTCCACTCTGCTGATGGCCAGTGAGTGCTCCAAGCAGATGATTACAGCGCTCAGCTCCCAGTCCGGGCCTGTTCACCAGAGGTGCCTCTGCCTCCCTCTCACCCCTTATACACACGTGCTTTCTGTTTATAGCTTGTGCTCCTGCCCCTAAAGCCAGCTCCTCCTCAGAGCTCTGCTGCTGCCCAGGCACCGACATTTGTTTGCAGAACTTTTCCAGTTGCCTCCGCTGGGTAGAAGAGATGCTACAGGAGCCTCTTCCCTCTGCAGCACTACTGCGACGGGGTGGGAGCCTGCTCCTGGAGCTCTTAAATAGGCTGAGAGGAGAGGATCTGGGGGCTGCACAGACCCTCTTTTTGCCTCATGCACAGGCCAGCTTGGGGACCCATGCTTGGGCATGTTGCAGACCCCAAGGGACCCCCAGGGTGTCCTGGAAAGCCGTGCCTGGAAGACGAGCAGGAGGAAGCACAGAATGAGGAGCCTCCGACCTTCACCGCACGCTGCGAGCGATCCCTCCTCCAGCCCCTGTCTGTGCCTGAAGTGCTCTGCACAGTTTTGTCACTCGGTGATGATATTTAATAACAACCTGACACTCAGCCCCTGCGCCTCACTCAGAGACCTGAGTAATGTCCCCAGCCACTGGTGGAGGAATGGTGCCTGTTGCCTCCTGGGGGAGGCAGGATGGGGCATGCAGAGGGATCGCTTTAATCTCTTCAAAAATGCCTCCCCAGCTCTTGCTCCCTCTGAGCCCGGCCGAGGCATGCACTGTGTCCTCCTGGACTCAGCAATGACTTCTCGATGGGCCCCAAGTCGATGCTGAGCGTCTCCTCCTGTCCCCAGCCCACCCCTCCTGCCACCACCGATGGTGAGGGGTGCTGGCAGACAAAGTGGGAAAGGACAAGTTCTCAGCTTAGGGACAGAGCAGCAAAGGACCTGGAGACGACACGTGAAAACAAAACCCCATGCCATCAGAGGTTTCCTGGCCTTTATGGCTTTGGTTGTTGTCTTTTTTTTAAATTTTATTTTATTCTTCCTAATCCAGCCCTGATCACCCTAAATCCAGGTGCCTATGGCAGAGGGAAGGCCCAGGCAATACGGAATAACCCTAATAACCCTCCTAGGGATAACACCTCCACCTGTACAATCCTGCTCTTACGTTGGGCAGGGCCAGGCTGTTTGCCTTGGAGCAAACAGATCTCCTCCTTGGTTCCGCACGAAGAGAATTCCTGGGCATGGCTCCAGCCTGGCAGAGAGCTGCTACCAGGCAGAAAGAGGCAGGAGCAGATCAGAAAGAAGCCGCAGGCTCTTCATCCCGCTCCGCAGCGAGCCTGATGGGTTGCTCTTGAGGCAAAACTGCAAAATGTCTTCGTGTCCCAGGTGTCTGCAGGTCCATGCACCCAGAGCTGTCAGTGAGCCAGAAAGCTTTGTCAGAGCCCCAGGTGTCAGATCACCCCAGACGAACAAACTGTCTCGCCCCGTGACCTGCATCTAAGAGGACCCAGCACCTTCAAAGGGGGCTGAGAAGTGCCCTGAAAGACCAGAGTGCGTTTCGAGATGTGTACAACCCAGAGATCCCTTCTGGCACAAGGCCCCCACAGACGGATGCTCAAGAAAGCCAGCAGCTACATCTTCATCCTGCAGTGCAACTGTGGCTGTGCTTGTCTCCAAACACACACCTAATCATTTCTAAGATCTCTGCCTCAGAACTATCTTTTTGATAAAACTAATCACAGGCTTAAATTACAGATAAATGCCCGATATTAAGAGAACAGTTTGGAAAGGGGGAAAGGGGTAGTTTAACAGTGCTCATTTTCCCTGCTTTTCTATAGCACACATCTTGGGCTATTTAACTGGAGAGCTCATGAAGCTTCGTTTTGACAACTCTCCTTTCTTTACAATGTGGCTTCCACAAATGTTTCCCCTGGTGTCTTTACCGCTCTGCTGCTGTTGGCTGGATTACTGCAGCAGCAGCCGTATTGCCAGCTGAGACGAGGAAGCAGGCACGGGAAGATCCGTGTGAGCACACACAAAGGAATAAACCCACTGCTGAAAAGGCTGGACCCAAAAGCATCTACATCAGGAACGTACCCAGTGCCCACAAGGGATCTAGGCCACGTAAGTTCACCAAGAAACGAGCTGCTGAAAAAAATCAGAGCTGCAAGTGGCAGGACACGGGCCCGGGGGCCACATCGTGGGCCACCTCCACCAGTCCTCATGCTGCCAGCAGTACAGCAGGCAACGCTCAGCTGGCAGGAAGGAGCCGGCTCTAGGTGCTTGCATCCACGGCACAATCCAGGCTCACACACTCACAACTGGCTTCCTCTGCTCTGTGGGGAACAATGGCTTTGATCAACACAAGATTGCTGAGTTAATTGTAATGATATTCTAATAAAGCTGGGGAGATTAATTACGGCTCTTTATCAGAGCTGGCCCTCCGCCAAGGGTTTGCAAAATTGTTTTCCTCTGTTTCTTGTCATTTGAATTTAGGAGAAGAAAGAAGGAAGTCGGGTGCCTTTTTTTTTTTTTTTTTCTCCAGCAATCAGGACGGTGGCCTCGTGCCCTGCTCACGCTCACAGCTCCGTGCATTCAGGGAGGGAGCGGGGAGGGTGCTGACGGAGAAAGCAAATGGAGAGCGACAGAGCAAACCAATTAGACATGATGCAGCACAATTATGCTTCTAGTCAATAAGTGGCTTGGTGCAGAGCAGCACAAAGGAAGGAGGTGACAGCACGTGGACCACAGACGTCGCTCCACGAAGGGCAAACCTGGGGCACATTGCACCTTTCTAAGGTGCGGGGGGGGCAAAATGCATTCAGTGCTCGCTACGAGGGCTCACAGCAGTGGCACCGACATCGAGCAGGATGAAGGCAGCTCTCTTTCCAGAGAAGCTTCACAGCCTTAATTGTAACTTGTACCACTCTGCTGCAGAAAAACAGGTGTCCAGAGACAGCCAGAGCCCTGCTAAGTGGCCTTGGGGATCATGAGGCTCAAACCTTCTGATTTTACTTGACAAATAGCTGTTCCTTCCAAGGAAGATTTAGCAGTGCCCAGGCAGGTGAGAGACAGACCTGCAGAGGAATGATCCAGGCTGGAAGGCAGCAGATCAATCAGGCAGAGCTGCCTGCTTGCACTCCTAGGAGAGAAGGGAGGAAAGGCCCTTCCTGCAGCAGGCTGACATGGGGTGTGCTGGGGAAAGAGCTTGTGAGACAAGCCAGGGAAGGAAACGTGTCCTTCACCCAAATCAGAAAGAAAGCTGAGGATTAAAATAATACCTCTGACTTTCAAGCCAGCAGCAGAGCAGCATTGGGAAACTTCCTACTGATGGGTCAGGGCTTGCTGCTTTGAGGGAAAAAACCGCCACCTAGTCCATGGCCTCCAGCTCTCCAGGGGCACCCACGAGACACGCAGCCGCTCCAGATGAGTTTTCTTGAATGGTTCTGGGAAGATGACACATTGCTATTGCTCATGAAGCACGAAGGCAGGGTGGGAGTCTGGATTAAACTGCTAGTTATTACTCCTGTCAAACAGCACATCCACCCCCACACACAGGTGTGTCCCAAAATAGCTGGTTCCAACCTGTTTTCTAGCTCCTGCACTCTTCCCAAGTCTAGCTGCACATGGCTGCGTGGCTTTCGACCTGGGCAGAACCACACTTTGGCAGCAGCCTCAGCACGAAGAACGCTTCAACACCAGTGGGGTGCTTGGGGAAAGCAGCTCTGCTGCCAGAGTGTGCAGAAGAAAGGGTTTACACGTCAGAGACACCCTCATGCAGGACCAGCCCTGCATGGCCCTGTTTCCCTTCCAGCAGTGGAGCTGGCATGCAGCACAGCATTTTCTGCTGACCCCTTCCCTGCCAAGTACAAGCCATAAAATTCATCTCCGGTTGTTGAAAGGCAGCCCGGGCTGGCGTGGCACATAGCCACGCTGCTCTCTACCATGAAAATGCCATGTGCCAGGCTCGGCCAGGGTGTCAATGAGATGGAAAGGACAGGCGCAGGATGCCCAAATGCATTCATCTGGGCTCACAATTTGCAAAGAGTAGCCAGGGAGCACCAACCTCGACATGCAGCATGACCAGCCACAGGCTCCAGGAGTCGCCTTTTCAAAGCAGCAGAGGTGTTTTTCTCCCACCGAAGGACCAGACCACGACAGCAACATCCGCTCTGAGCTACAACAGAGGAATACAGAGAAGTCAGCACAGCGTCAAAAGCAGGGTCTGTGTTTGTACCGTCACTCTGATAACAATATACACGACTTGTTAGGGCTTTCAATGACCCATGAAACTATCTAGCATCCTAAATGTTTGCTGCGACTAAGACGAAAAAATGCTGATCAAAATATTTTCCCCCTGGAATATGACAGAAACTATTCTTCATTTGGGCTTCTGTAAAGACTATTGAGTTTGGCAAAATGTTGCTTTGAGGGTAAAATAACCGAAAAAAAAAAAAAAAAGTTTCAAAAGCATTTAAAAGCCCTGCATTTTTCAGATAGGGAAACTCTGATTTTCCCATTTCAGACCAAATTCTTATACTGACTCTACCTTAAAGACACAAGAAGGAAAACCAAAGCCTAAAAATGAACAGAACCAAGACCAACAGTGGAAAGCAAGGTGTTTAAAAACTCTTTTCATTCCCTTCCATACCAAGAAAATGTGCCTCTTTACATAGGTTATGCTGGCCAAAAGTTATTTCCACACTTCAAGATGCTCCTTAGGAAGAAAATCTCGCTTCTAGCTGCCTCGAGCCCATGCTCAAGCCCGCTGGCAGCGGGTCAGCACCACGGGGGTGCCAGGACCCCCCGCTCCGGCACGTGCTGCCCAAGATCCCCGTAAATAAAAGCCTCGGAGTCGGCTCTTGTGTTCATTTCACAGGCGGCTGCTTTGCTGACAGGTTTCACACGCCGCTACCGTGTCTTGTCAGCTTTATACTCTCAGGCCAACGCTGGCTCACCAGCTCCGATGTATATACATAAAAATAAATGGCTCAGAAACCCCAATAAAGTGACAGATAACATAATGGGACCTGGCTTCAGAAAATAAGCTTGTTTATGGAACCTCTGCGCCTCCCAGTCTGATTTATGTCAAGCGAGCTCCCTCTCCGCAAGGCTTTGGGGAGGAAGGCTTGCTCGTGCTCGCTCCCCACGGCAGCAAGGGGACAGCCGCCGGTTGAGAGCCGCCTTTGGAACTTTTACCCCAAGACTTCCCACGGGACTTGGATGATGTGGCCTTCCTTCAGCTCACGTAGGAGCTCAGCGTTTCTGCTGGCAGCCACCCCAGCCTGGTCCCATACCTGGCCAAAACACCCCTCCCTGCCAGCCTCGGGGAAGGCTCTCCCCAGCCTCTCTACTCCCTCCTACACAGTTCCTCTCCTTGTGTATTTTTGTGGTTTTTTTGTCTGCAAGCTGAAGGGAGCTGTGAAGAGCTCAGGGGCTTGAGCAGCCAACAGAGAATGTAAAGCAGAACCAGACACTGCCTACAGGAGACCATGCAAGCTTCAAAGAGGAGTGCTCCTGATGGCACGAGCAGGTTCTCCTGGTAGCCCCCTTTGCTCTGGGCTGCAGCTGGTCCTTATTCAATCTCTTGCTAGAAGAGCTTCCTTGCAAACAGGGATAATCCTTCATTTGATGTTTGCTCCCTTGGATATCGCTGTTCACAGCAAGCATTGCAATTTGTGTTTATTTTTGCCAAGCCATGTTTATTCTTGAGCCGCTTTGATTGTTACAGCGCAGGCTGGGATGGCTCTTTCAGTCAAAGCGCCTGCTTCCAGGGGGCTAATAATGAGAGACTGTCAATCCGGAGACACGGGAAAAAATCGCAGCCCCTCCTCTCGCAGAAAACAATCAGCTGCTGCCAGACCCCACGCTTCGGCTGGATCTTTGATACGTGGCTGGAGGATCCTCAGCCCCAGCCACCAGGGACGCCTGCCCCAGTGTGGAGTGGGGAGGCTCTCAGCAGAAGGATCGTGCGCACAGGGTGTAGTGCCACGAGACACAGGGGTTCGGACAGCCCCGTGGCTGATCTGGGTGAGCCTAGCAGAGCTCTTCAGAGCAACCCGCACACCCAGAGAGCTGCAGCTGCAGACAGGGCTGTGGTAATTTGCTGCCATTTCCTACAAGTATCGACGCACCCAGCAAGTCCTCGACAGAGCCCAGGCTCCCACGGGTAAAGCAGAGCCCTGGCTAACTGCTGCCAAGCACGAACCACCCTCTGCTTCTGAAACGCCGCACCCTTTTGTCAACTTCTGATGTCTTTAGGTGTCACTGATCTTCTTCCAAGGTGAAAGGCACCTCCTGCATAGCTCAGCCTTCTCGCCAGGCCACAGACCACAAACAGAGCATCTCTTCAGCCTCTGTGATCCCTGTGATCCTGTGATCCCTCACCTGGATCCCTCCCTGGACAAAGCCCTACAGCTGCAACAGGATGGGCTAACAGAGGACAAGCCCACTTGCACCAATGCAATTCCGCTCTCTCCTCCACCACCTTGCCAGAGGAGGACTCGTTGCATTGCACTGCTGCAACCCAGAACCCCCGAGAGGCAAAGTGCCCCCTGTGAGATCCAGCATCCCACAGATCCCATCTGCTGTGGCAAGGCAGGGGCACCTCAGGCTTGGATGGCAACCGCACGGCTCCTCATCCCATGTTTCAATCTCCAGGCCTTTGTCCCATTCAGATTTTAATCAAACCTTACATTATGCCAACATTTGTCTGGGGCTCAGTACTAAGGAGGGCTGTGGGGGAGGCTTCCTCTCAAATTAAATAATTAAAATGTTTTTTCCCTGGCTAAATAATTCTATTTTTTTTCCCCCAGCAGACCAGTGGCAATAAATATTTAATACATTCCTTGCTTCGCTGCATCCAGCACGTTGCCATTTTAGAAATCATTTTATTGTGTGTATTTTTCTTCTTTTAATTACAGTCACCCAGCATCAAACCACTTCAATAAATAATCGAAGGGAGGGGAGAGACGGGATGGCCGTGACCGTGTGCCGGGCACTTCGGGAGATGCTCGCTGTGCTGATGGCACAAAGGGTCACGTCCCCACGCTGGTGGCCACCACCTCTCCCCCTGGGGCCGACTCCCGACCTGCACCTTAACTCCTTCCCCCTGCCATCAGCTCCACTGGGTGTTGTGGGCTGGGGTTCCTGAAACAACGCCTGTGGAAGGGAAGCGCAGCCTGGCAGCTCCCAGGCGAAGGCTCACCCTGCCAATATCCTCACTGGCAGGGGCCAGCAGCCGGCACCAGGGGACGGGTGTAAAGGCAGGCCAAGCGTGCACTGATACCTCCCCAGGACGCGCTTCCAGCCGCCAGCAATCTGCGGCTGAAGGACTTCCTGACTCAGGCATCCTATCTCTCGCTTAAAAGCCCTCAATGGATTTTTTTTCTTCTTCTTCCAGGAATTTCTCTAATTACAAGGAGAGCCCAATCATTTCTTAACTGTTCTCTGCCCAAACCAGCCACCGATTTCCAGCACAGGCAGGTAGAGATGCCCCCCATGCCCAAAGCAAGAGGTGCGGAGGGGATGCTGGGCACAGCGAGGGGGGCTATGGGGAGGTGGATGCCAGCAAGTGCCCCCTCCCCACTGCTGGAAGAAGTGGGAAAGCCAGGAGCTGCATGGACATATCCTGCTGCTCTCACAGCTGCCCCACAGCCACCGGGCTCACGGCCACCATGGACTGGCACAGAGAGGGTTACTACCACCACAGCCAGCCTGGTGAATGGTATTAGCAAAAATGAATAGAAATAGTACGTGAGGCTAATAAGATCTGAGGGGAGCTCCTCAGACAAGCTGATTTCCAAATTGGACTGACTTTAACCTTACATAAATAAAAATGAATGCTGAAAAAACATGGGGGAAAAATCCATAAGGGTAGGTGAAGGCATTGATGCGTTTTTATCTCCCTCCTGCATTCGTGGTGTGGACCGGGGCCCACATGCTTCACCTGGGCACTGCGCCCCCGGCTGTGCCCTGGATTAGCCCAGGAGGTAGAGTGTGTCCCTCAGCCCCTAGCGGGGCTTGAGACTGTCCAGAATCGGGGCAGGAAGGTCCCCAGGCCAGGAAGGAGGCCAGGTGTGATGGAGCAGGCCTGTGTCGGCACCACGCTGGGGCAAAGCCGGCCTCTCTGCGGGGCTGCTGGAGAAGGAACTTCTCCGGTACCCAGGCACATTCCCACCCTGCCTGCCAAATTCAGCTCGAATTCACAAGCACTCCCATAAAACACAACAGCGGGACAGACATCTCTCGCAGGGCGTCTCTAGGAGCTGCACGCCTGAAGACACAGCGAGCGCTGGTTGTCACCGGCGGCTGACTGGCGGCGAGACACCGTGTGTGGAGAGGGACTCCGGGGTTAACGGGGGGGAGCTGTGAAAGGCCCAGAGAGCGGGGACAGGTAACTGCTGCTTGCCAGCAGGAACCAGCAACAGCGAGGAAAGCATGGGTGACACAAGAAAAATGACAGGCGAGGAAAATGATCCTCACGGCAGAGCTCTAAATAAGCAGAAGTGGGAGAAGATTGCATTTGTCAAGGCTGGAGAAGAGGATGTTGCAGGAAGTGAGCCGTGAGACGATGACACTCCGGAGGAGCTCCAGCAGTCCCTTAGCAACCCGACGCAGGGGGAAGGCGCCGCGCCAGGAGCAGGCCGCAGTGCGTGGCGGAGGCGTCCTGGCCACAGGCACCGCTGAGATGGGCCCGGGGGCAACCCTCAGTACCCCCGCCGGGCATGGAAGGAGATCCACGGCTGCCGGGCAGAACGGGAATAGGAGGACGGTGAAGGCATCCGAGTGGGGGCTCTGGGGAGCCCTTCCTGAGCCCAAGTGTCTGGCATGATGGTGAGGCTCTTCAGACAGGCACAGCAAGAGAATCAGTAGGCAGGAAACCAGGAGAGACAATCTGGGTTGCCAAGGGAGGACAGGTCTCCAAGAGGCCGGTGGGACAGGAGACCGGGAGGAGGGAAATACTCTGGACATTTGGGGCTGCGGCCCTGAAGAGCTTACCAGCAGCGGAACCGTGGGGCAGGGGGCCAGGCCTGTGCTGGAAGCAGGGGAGATGAGCTGGGCAGCCATCGGCAGCAGGTTTGTGTAGCTGGGGGAAAAAGTGGGGTGGGGAGAGCTGACGGTGTGCAAGGTAGAAGGGACGAAAAGTCGTCCTTTCTGTGAAGGGAAGAGCCAAGGGAAAGGAGAAAGATTGAAGGGGAAAGAGGTAGGGAGTCATGGAGCAAGCAAAAAGTGACTACAGTCCTCACAAGGTCAGCCAAGCCTCCCGTGGGCCAGCCGTGTGAGAGGCATCGGGGACAAAGCCCTGAACACCGGCTCAGAAATCCCAGCACCAGCAGCAGCTGCCCACCAGGAAGGGGCCCGGCCTCCAGAAAACAACGTGGGCAGCAGCAAACAGAGCAGCCTGAAATAAGGTGGAATCAGTTTCCTCAGTACAACACTGCCCGGAACTTCAGTTTTACAATGAAATATTTACAGGGCTGAGAACTTACAAAAGTTAAGTGAAACAACTCCTGGACTGCTTGGGACAGAGATAAATTTGGGCTTAAAGTGAGCAAAGTGCCTGGTGAAGAGGAATGTGTCCAGGGACCTGGGCAACCCACAAGGCCACGGGCCACGTGCCCCTTTCAAATAACATAGTGTACAACTCCGGATCCATAAAAAAAGACAAAACTCTTTGATCCAATTCAAGAGTTATAAAAGACAAAAAAAAAAATCCCAGGCCAGTGCACCAAATTCTCCAACGTTTTTGTGGCACCAAAATTCAGGCTGAGACCAGCTTTCTAGGAAGAGAGGAATTTCTGCTGTGCCCCTCCTCTGCACTCACCATTCAGTGTCCTCAACACTGAAATTTTTCTTGCCTTTTTCAGAGGTGCTTTGAGCTTTTTCCAGCTCAAAATGCCCTGTGCAGGGAATTCAGATTGGACCTGGTAAGCAGGGGTAACAGAAGGCTGCAGGAACAAAACCCCATGCAACACACATACAGCGTAAAGACACTTCCAGCCTCGAAGGGCTCACAACTGTTAAGTTCAGACCTTGCAAAGACTTCGTGAGCTTTACTGGCCAAGTTTTACTGAACTTGGCAGTGCACGAAATTGAGCCCATGTCCAAGCCTGTGCAGGATCAGGGCCTCAGTGTGCAAAGGGCAGCAGAGGAGTGCTGCAGGATGTGGTGTGCACCCGCTCACCTCCCCACTGCTTTGCCACGTTGGAGCAGATGAAAGGCAAAAGCTCACAAGTGGGTTCTCCTCAGCAAGTACTGCCACAGCCATTCCCGAAACAAAGGATGAGGACAAGGGAAGAAGCCTCCCTCTCCCTGGGGGAAATCAGACTGCTGCTTTCATGTCTGGGCCACATTGCTGCCCTGCATGCCGGGAGCCTGCATGCTCCAAATCGGTACAGCTGCAGCACGGGACAGCTCTGTCCATGGCATGATGTGGCGCATGGACGGGTCCCCGACCCTCTTGTAGGGCATGAGGTGCAGTAGAAGGGCTCACGGGGGCTTCCTAGCAGGGTCAGGTATGGACTGACATGCAGATGTCCAGCGCAGACTGGGACTAAGGTGGGAGAAATTGTTCATAAAAGAGATTTACCTTCCCCCCTCTCCCCCAAAACTCAGGCTTCATATCAAGAAGACATACAGAGACATACATGTCAAAGTCAGATGTGAACTTTAGGAAAAAAAAGTCTTTTTCCTCACCATTTATGAAACCAAACACTTTTCACCCAGGAAATCAGCCAGCACGCACAAAGAAGCAAAATGAAATGACCCCAAACAAACAAAATGGATTTTCATGGTTTGTTTCGTCCTCAGGGTGTGTGAGAGGGGAAAGGGATCACCATCAGTCTCCCAGATATATTTGTTTTCAGCTGTTCTACTTCAGACACCCCATTGAAAACCTGAATTATTCACCGAGCTCTAATTGCAGCTCCGAGGTGCCCTTTGCCTCCTTTGCACAGTGCCACCCTTGGCAGAAATCTCTGCTTCCCTGCTGCTTTCCTGAGGGACACGGGGGTAACCCACATCCAGAGACCATCCCATACCTATTCCCTACAGCACAACACTTTGGGGGGGGGGAAAGGGTTATTACAGACTCGAGTGTGCAACTCTGTACATGCGCACTGCGACTTTGCAGAATGGAAGGAAAAACAAGAAATAATGAATCCCCTTGCACTCACTAAGCCCAAACAAATAGACTGAAGTGTGAGCCTGATTTGCATTGGTTTGATTGAAGATGTAATTTGCTGCTGAATAAATGTGGTTGCATCCAAATCAAACCTTTAGTCCCTCAGACGTTATAACTCTTTCTGTTCTTCCCTCAGGGTTCACCAACCTTTAAGGCTGACCAAGGATGATGTATTACAGGAAGGAATGGCCTTAAATAAGAGAAGGGCAAGTTTGGAATAGATGTAAGGAAAGAATCCCCGCAAGAAAGAAAAGGATCTGAGGTGCTGACACTAGGAAGGACCTCTGGGACTGAAGCCTGGTCAACCCAGCCCCATATTGCATGCAGTATCACCCCAAAAATACACCATCCCCCTGCTGTGGAGCTGTGCCCTATGCACTGTGGGGTTTGGGCTCTGCCTGCCCAGCAGCCTCCTGCTCAGAGCAGTTTTTTTCTATCATTTCTTTCCCCTCAGACCATCCTGTGGGTCCCCATCAAAGCAGACAGCACCCCTGGTGCCACCATTTCACCATGGCTGCCCACAGCAAGGTGCGTGATATCATATCCTCATGACGGATGTGTAGGAGACACGTAGGTCTTGGTAAGAGGGCACTGCTAGGATGGGCCTCTGACAGAAATCCAGGCCCGGGTTTAATGCTGTTAAAGCAGGGGAGTAGTTTCCAGAGCCCCCAGGAACCTAGGGCCTTGCCATGGTGCCTCCCTCCTAGCACAGCCTGGTGAGATTCAGACCTTTCCTCATTTGCTTGCCTCCAGCTGGAACTGGCACTTAAACGCCTTCCTCGGGCTCTCTCTGACCGGATGAACCTGCTCTCCACCACAGCTGAACTCCCTCACTTGTTCTTTTCTCACTCCTTATAGTATCGTATTTATGAGATCCCTCCAAGGTCTCTATCGATCGCTCGGGCAGCCTTGGTGACACAGCAGCTAGCAGAGCAGCAGGGTTCCCAGCAGCCTCCCAGGCAGGGAGCACAGGGGAACCAGGGCCCAGCAAGAACAGATTTACCCAGCAGCAAAGAAGGAGGCAGCCCCCACCCGTGCTAGCCCCGTCCCAAGGCACCCAGGGTCCTTTCCCCCTCGGCTGACCCCATCCACATCCAGCTGTCAGGCAGGGTAGCACTGATGGGGAAGGCACAAGCCAGTACAAAAGAATGAAGGGGAAATAACAGAAGGTGAAAAATTGCATATCGTCACCAGAGAGGAGGTTACTCCTGTCTTACTGAGCAGCTCGTGGTCGCCCAAAGCCCTGGAGCTCAGCAGCCATGCCGTGAGCATGCAGCAGACGTGCATGTCCTGGGGATGAACTGCACCCCTGCACGAGCTTTCCTGCTCTGGCCACAGCTTCCCACCGCAGAGCATCCCTGGGGAGAGCAAGAGTGCTCACAGCCCAACTTGACATAAGGCAAATCCATCACGAGGCATGAAAGCCTTTCATTCAGGACAATTTGTTGCAGGACTTGAAAACGGAGGCACTGGGAAGCCAACTATCTGGGCAGGAGCACTGCAGATTGGCAAGGTGGAGAGGACTGCCCGTGCAAGAGGGATGAGAGCTACCTAACAAATACTTATGGGGCAGATAAGGCTGTAAATAGCGCAGCCCCTTCTGAGAGAAGGGGGCAGAGGCATGTGGTCACATCCCTGGGTGCCGTTTGTAACCCAGAGTCATCGCTCAGAAGCAAGGACCACAGTGTGGGGAGCGGCAAGGCCAGAGCAAGGGAGAGAGGGAGAGATTGATTATCCCATAAATCAATCGCTGGGCACCGATTACAAAATAAACCACCAGGGCAAAGGTCAAGTGCTTTGTTATATCACCCAGCCCACAAGATTTATTCCCTGCTCAGGCAATCTGTCCCTCTTGCCATCGATCACGGGGAGCTGCAGCTCTCCCTTCCCAGCCTCAGGCACAGCTTCTGCCAACAGACCCGGCCGGGCAGAGCCCTGCAGGCAGCAGCACAAGGCTTACGGAAAACACCCAGCGGCCAGGATCAGGCACTGATCTCGTAGCACCCACATTGACACAGCTGCCATGCCGGGCAGGCTGTCTGCAGCAGGACAGCAGCGGTGGCTGCGGGTGGCACAAAGTCCTCCAGCTCCATCAGGGTGCCCAGGAGCAAATCCCCAGGGCGCTCTCTGCAAACAGCAGCAGAGGTTGCACCCCGCAGGGATGCCCATGGGGATGCCCATGGCAGGTTGGCCTCTGGGTGCACTTGCCACTTCTTTCTGGGCTCCAGGAAAGACTGATCCCTTTGAGAGTATCAGCAGCTTCTTGGCAGGGGAGCGGGAGCTTGCTCCGAATCAGATCTACACCCAGCCAGACTGCCCAAGCCCACTTGTACGCTCTGAGCTCTGCAGCCATACAGGGAGAGCTGCGCAGACTGTCTCATAGCACTCGACTGGAATTCAGCCTACCAAACTCTATTTTTTCACCCCTTCTCCTTCTAACTTTAGATTTTAAACACAGGCAGCAATAAGAAGAATTCCTGGAAGTGTTGTTCATGTTTCCCATAAGCTGCTCATCACTGACCATGAAGAGATTTTCTATCCGACTCCCAAAATACAAAAACCCTAACATGGACATTTTTGAGTCCTTTCACACCAACCAGAGGAGAATAACGTCAGAGCTGTAGGATGTGCGTGCGCTTACACTCAGAGAGTGGCAAAGAGACATCATGGGGAGGAGGCGAGGTGCTCGCCGTGGGCAGGGTGCCTCCGGCCACACAGCCAGCGCCTGTCTGCTGCCAGGGGCTGTGGGAGCAGATAACCTGGGCTGGGGCTGCTTCCACTTATGGATGTTCCCATCGACCCTGAGACTGTCATCCCTGCTCCCTGCGAGATGGTACTCGTGCCAAAATGGTTGCTGCACTTGGCGCTTGCCTGGGAGTTTATTTTTCTTTCCAGGAGCACTGAGCATTTCGACTCCTATTTTAGCCTGCCTGCCAGCAGAAAGGGGAGGCTCCAGCCCGTGGGCCAAGCTGCACGTTCCCAGCCCAGCCTTTAACATGCTCCTGGGAGCTACATGGGTCTCCACCAGGCAGAGGGGCTCCAGCACCAACAGGGCAGCTGAGCCCGGCCCCAGCTGCTGCCCAAATGACAGCACCCTGCCTTGTCGCTACCTGCTGCAGGATGGCAGGAAAAGCACGACTGTAGTGGGGAAGTGAGGGACACGTTTGAGGTGATGAACTACAGCACACACCAAGCCTGTCAACTCCCTGTCCCAGCCCAGGAAAAAAAGCACAAAGACCCACAGCTGCTCCATGGGTCTCTGCTTCCCCGGGAGAAGCAGCAAACTCTACAGAAGTCCTATCCGTGCAGAAATGAGCATCTCCACCAGCTGCTGGATCTCTCTTGGGGTTCCTTTTCCCACTGTGTAGAGCAGGTCCTGAGAGCACAGTGCTCATCTCCCGAGCTGGCGTTGCCTTCCCCAGTCACTGCCTTGACCTCAGCATGGAAAGGTGCAACAGGCTGCCAGCCTCTCCCGCCCACCCTCAACAAAAGGGGTGGTGACATTATTCCAAGCATTAATTGCCTCATTTGTGGAGGATTTTGCAAATCCCATGGAGCCAACAGCATCTTACTTTCAGAGCCTGGCACGCCAGCTCCCCTCCCACGGGGGTTTTGACCCGCACGGACATCCATCACTCCTGTCGCTGGCCCAGCTCCACGTTCCCGATGGCGGTAATGAGGCGAGGTCAGCGCGAGACGGCTGCATTCCCCAGCCCTCCCCTCGCTCCTCCTGGCAGATTTAGAAGTTCACGTTTAATCTGAAAGAGGGAAGATGGAAAGGAGCCTCACCAGCCACAGTTTCTGTAAATGTCAGGACAGGAATGAGATCTTAGCAAACCTTAATATACTATGCAAATCCTCTGAGCATGACCATGTGTTGCCAGGGCTTTTTATTCCCCTCCATGGTAATCAGACAGACAAGGATTAAAAAGAGGAGCTGCTGCGTAACTAGCAGGCTCCTCTGATTTAGTAACCACAGCGTAGAGATGATATTGGAACATATGGGGCTAGGGCTCTGTAAGGGGGAAACCTTCAGGGTTAGAGGCAATTTGGGACAGACCAGAAGAAGGGCTACAAGCAGAGGCGGATATTCTCCTAAGGGTTGTTAGCCAAACAGAGAGTTTTGCCTGCATCCCCAAAGATGCATCTCCATCCTCTGCAGCACATTTGGTGTGTGCACAATAGGCTGAGGCTGCGTGCAAGACAGTGAACAGCCATGCACTTGGTGCATGTCTGGATGAAAGCAAGACAGCGCTCTGTGGAGATGGGAGGGGAGGAGGGACCATGTGGAGTCCAGGCACAGAGCTCTCTTTTTCTACAACTGCATGTTTACCTTGCTTTTCACTTTACCTTCCCCCCCCCATCAGGAAAGCTCCATCACTTTCCTCACTGGTAATGATGTTGACCTGATTAAAATTTTTATTGGATTTTACAAAATAATTTCATACATACCATTCCCCGGAGCCCTGCAGGGTGGAGGGAAGGTTGGAGAGAGAGAAAGGAGAAAAGAGTATATTAAGAATGAGGTTGAGAAAGGAAATATTTTATTTTACTCTGAAATGACTTTTCCTGGATGAATAATAGATTAGAGATCTCACTTTTTAGAATAGTGCTCTTACAAGTGCCCATGAAACACTCAGGCAGGAAAAAAGGCACCACTTGAGCATTTGGGGCTTATTTCAGCAACAGCTTTGCCTTCCTCCTGCAGCTTCTAACCCTTTCCACCAGCGCTCTCAGCAGCACATGAGCTGTGCCTTACTGGCTGCCACAACCCAGGTAAGCAGGTGCACGAGGAGACAGGGCCCTGACTTCTGGCCACCTGTGGCACTTTTATGGCCAGCAATGGGCTGTGTGGATCCACTTGCCAGACCCTCATCTCCTACCTCATATCCCTAACCCTGGCCAGTGACAGCTCAATGAGCCTGACATGTCCCGTGGGAGCTCACGGACTACAGCAAGCCTCAGGGAAGCTTGAGGTGAATGTAAACATGTGACAAAGGGTTTGCAACTTGTGATTGTCTTATTTTAGCATTTTTTCTGCTGCTTTGCTCCCTCCCCAAAGGCAACGTCCTAATGCCAGTACTTCAGTTGCAGAAAGGCTGCTGCTACTCTGCTCCGGTCCCTAGAAAGAAGTCAGGTCTTTGCTAGGTTGAGGAATGGTACGGGATGATTTAGTTACCCAATTCCATTTTCATGTATTTAAATTAGATTGCAAACCTTTGGCCCAGGGACTAGCTGTTCCCTTCACACGAACACAGCTGCTCTTGCAATGGGCAGCTTTGCACCCTAGGTCTCAGTGCAATAAAAAAAAAAAAAAGCCTTTCAGAGAGCTCAACATTTGCTTCAGATGTCCTTTCAGGAGTACTCCCCCAGGGCTGGCTTGTTTTTGAAATTCAGTTTCCCTGGTGGATGCTTACGAAACAAACATATTTCAGTGCTGTGCAGGTGCCTCAGCAGACCACCCCCCACAAGTGGCATTAAGTCTGTGAACCAAACCTGGTGTCAGTTGAAACTCAGGCAAAAGCAGCCACATTCAAGTGAAACCAAGGTGAGGAACGAAGGGCGTCCCTCAGGGCAGGCACCATTTGTGGCCAGCAGCAGAGATTGCCTGCAAGCTTCTTGCTCTGTAGGCAATTCTCAAGGTCACACTGCTGAAAGTATTAAGGTTCCCTGGGCAACCTTTAATATATATTTTGGAATGAGTTTGTGGGGTGAGAGTTGAAATTTTTCCAGCATCATGTTCTCTAACAATTGCTGGTTGACATTTCCCCACCGGTTCTCATTTTCCTCCTGAAGCAAGTGCTTAGACACAGCACCTCTGCCCAGGCGGGAGGGGATCGCAGCCCCCTCCCACAGGCTCCCCAAAATGTGTGTTCCTGCTATTTGCCCACATGGGACAGCGCTGCTGTTTTACACAGCATTCTCCATACCCACTGTTTTGTTACAGGGTGGGTGCAGCAGTGGCGGTGTTGTCACCTCACCCCAAAACACAGGCAAACCTTCACCCCCAGCAGAACCCAACTAGCCCCTGCCTGAGGCTCTGCCCTGCCCTCAGAGGCATGGCCCTCCTGCTCCTGCCATCCCCCTCGGCAGCCCTCAGGCATCCATCCCTGCGAGCTTGGGCTGTGTCTGCCACCCAGCACATCCTCACCTCGACTGCCAATGCTCCTGCCTCTCCATCCCTGTGCCACGCAGGCTGCCCCCCCCAGGGACCAGCAGAGCCAAGACCTGGCAGCACACAGAGCATCTTGCAGCAGGAAGGGATCTGCAGGGCAGCAAATTGCTAGCTGATAAATATTACAGCAAGAAGAGTCCAAGCCCTAGATAAAGATGACTTGTGTTGAACCATGCCCACAGTCCAAGAAATGGAGGGCACCTGCAGCCACTGTTACATTGTCCCACACCCAGAGCAAAATGGGCATTTCTGACTTTTATTTCACACTAACAACAGGGACAAAGAAGAGAAGAACGAATATAAAGCCTCCCCAAGAGGCTAAGCACAGCAATTCACTGCACAGCCGAACTGGAATGAGAGACAAAATGGCAGCTGCTCCTGCAAGCGGGCAGAGCCAGCTTCTGTGCTCACGAGCACAAAGAGCAGCAGCAGCTCCTGGGGCTGCACAGCTGCCTCCATCTCCGTCCTGCTCAGCATCTCAGGAGGTGGACAAGAAATTAGGGACATTAATTTCTTCCCATGATGGAGGAAAAAAAACCACCCACGGGCTCTAACCAAACCTGAAGCCTTCTGGAACTCGGGCATTAATCTCTGAAAGGAATATTAAGTCCCTCCAAGTATTCACATTTTGCTCTTCCCTGTTTCTGAGGAGGTGCGACACGGACAGCCCCTCTCCACCGGTGACCAGCTCATACATAACAAGCTGTAGGAGCCTCCTGCATGACATGCAGACCCACTCCCAGGTCTCAGGGCTCCATCTCCTCCCGAAGGAGCTTCAGGGAAGCCTCCAGGCTTTGTAGCTCATGCCCAGGTATCAGTGGCCCTCTGCACTCCCTGGGGTGGCCACGGGCAGCTTCCAGGTCTCAGGGCACCAGCTCAGCTCATTTCTTGTCCCTAAATCACACAAGCAGACAGGCTGAAATACATCAAATTATTTCCTACCCTCGCACCTCCCTGCAAGTGGCAGTTGGAGCTGTCAGCCACGTTACACAGGCGAGCAGGAGAGGCAGTGGAGGCAGCCCCACTCCTCACACATTTTTAGGAACCCCTGATGCATGCCCGGATTAGGGGAAGGACAGGACAACCCCAACTACAAACTCCAGCCCCTGCCATCAAAAGCTATCTCTAAGAAGGAGCGATTTTGGCCACGAGTCGCATCTCTTCGCGCAGCATTGACTGGGTCCCCCAGCACACGAGGGAGGCTTGTGCTGTCACCACTTCACCCCAGATAATGAAGACTTTCATCTCCAGGTTTGTCAATTTAGCACCTCCCCAGAACGAGGCCTCTTTTTTAGTATTAAAAAAAAATAATGCATATTTATCAAACCTTGTCAGGCAGCAGGGAGGGGGAAACAGCTGGCAGCCACCTCCCTCTCCCCATCTGACACGCGCTTGCCATTTTTCGCAGTTTCAACAGCTCTCCAGCTCTGGTTCTTGTAATTACGATGAAAAACCTCACACTCAACCATAGTGCCTCGCAGCCAAGACACCAATGTGTTTCCACATAAAAGCTTCATTGAACGCTCCCCCCCCCCCCTTTTTTTTTTTGGAGTCTCTGCTTTATTCTCATCCTCTCTTACATCATTGTATTCACATGGTCTTCAATTATTTACAAGCATACAAAACACTCCAGCCTGGTTTCTCCACTGGTATTAATCAGGGAAGTGCCAACTAAATCAGCAGAGCTACAAAGATTTGCTCCAGAGAAGAATCTGGCCTGCTGTCCCTGAAGACCCCTCCTTCCTTCCACAGCACGCATGAGAAAGGAGAGGATAAAAGTGTTTTTTTTCATTCCCCGACTTTGCCAGACACATGCAAGCATGCTAATGCCCACGGAGACCTGCTCCCCACCGCTGACCTACTTTTCATTCGTGTGCCTGCAGCACGCTTCTCGCCTCCTGCGGCAGCCAGCAGTGCTCGGAGCCGTCCTCACCTTGCCAAGGCCCCGCGGCAGCACCAGGAGCCCCGCACGAGGCAGCCCCCTGGGTGCTGGGGCAACATCCACCAGCTTTAGTGACAGCTAAGGTCTTTGGTTATGCAGGCAGCCCTTGGAGCTGGTGCAGCACCCTCTCCAGTGCCTTCAGGATGCTTTCTCTGTGCTTTCCACTTCCAGGGAGGCCCAGGGACAGAGAGCTTCCCCCAACCAGTGGGCACGGCAGGCTGACAGATAGGATGGCCTCCTCCAGCCATGACCGATCATTTCCAACTTGCCATAGCCCAACATTTTAATTCAACAAGACCAATCGAGTCCCCAGGGCACAGGCCACAAATCAGAAAGCAAGCACGAGGTGTTCCTCTGAAGCTGGAGGACGATCACCAGCCAGCTAGGGCTGTTTCTTTTTAAGGACTCATCCCCCACAGACACGGTGCCCACCTCAGCTTCTCACAAAACCAGCAAAGCCAATCTTTCCCCAACTTTTTATCAGGACTTTGCAATCATATAACACAGAGACTGACTTTTGAAAGTCATTTTGTTATTTGCACCTTCGCTTAGGCTCAGAAAGAGACCAAGTTCATGAAAGCATAATGTGAGTGTGGAGATCAGGTCTGCTCTCCTGAGAGGATTTTCACATGCAGACTGAAGAACCACGTGTGAAACCTGGGGCTACTGGGCATCTCATTAAAAGACAGAGCTTAAACTTACTGCAATTTCCATCAGCAGTTCACAAACCGGGGCCACCGTGCTCAGAACCAGAAAGCCAAGGAAGCACAGCAGAGAGACACCAATCTGGGCTTCACTGCACCAAACCAGCTTACTCATCCTGATGTACCACCACAGCAAGGGGATGTCACAAGGCCTTCATCATGACTGGAATGATAATATCCGTGATTCACACAGAAGACTTTTATACAAAGCACGGAGATAAAAATAAAATGAAGGGGAAAAACTTCAGAAACAGTTTCATTCCCCACAAGATGGATAAACCACGATGAATGTAAACAGCTCAACTTGACCCAAATATTTTTTCGTTGCTGAGTAACCCTGCAAAAATCTTATCTTACTAGCATCTGTGAAGATTAGGTGGAAGGGAATTTTAAACAAACATTCGCTGTCCGTTGTTTTAGAGAATTTCAGCCTGGACACGAACTCTCACGACTGCTACTTTTCAGCATCCCTGACACCTTTCAGGAGGGGCCAAACAAATGAGGAGGGCAGGAAGCATCTGTAACATCTCCAACACATTAACATGCTGCTGACATGAAGGCTCACATGAAACATTTGGTTTTACAGCTTTCCAAACTCTCCTGCACCCTAAGAGAAGGACGCAATCGCTTTACGAAGGCTCTGAGCAGGAAATACACACTCAGGCCATGACTACAGCAGGAGGTGGGAGGAGGGGTAGGCACAGCAGATGGCTCTGAGCCATTTTGGGTGGCAGTAGGCACCCAGCGAAGGGCTCAGACTTTACAACCCACACTGGTTGCCATATGCTGCGGCAGTGGCTCAGCATCACGCAGGACCCAATTTATAACATCCTTCAGGGCTGCCAGTACCACGCTCCCCTCTTACCGCTCTCCATTACTAGCGCACCTTTCATCTGAGCATTTTCTAGTACCTCACTATCATATTTACTGATTTTTCATGTTTTTTATAGGTGGAGGGATATCTGATAGATCAGATGAGAGATTCAGCCATGAGGTTTTAGTCTCATTCGTGCTCTGGAGGTCAGGTCTGCTCACTCCTTCCCTCTCTCCCAGCAGATAAGCACTATCTCAACAACACAGATGCCTTTAGAGATCACCTTGCCCCCTGCTAACCTGTGCAGTACTTCTGCTGTGTGTCCTGGAGCTGAAAGCACACAGCAAGGGAGGCTGTGCCTGTGACACAGGGAGCTCGGAGCGGGTCGGGTGGGGAGATTACAGCTCTGAACATGGCAGCCCTTCCAGCAACAACAGACTTGGTTGAAATTCTCCTGAAGAAACACAGGGAAATGAGAGCGAGGAGGAGAAAATCCTGGAGGTAGCAGGATGGAGATTGATCTGCCATCAGCAGGGCTTGGAGGGGAGGATGCCAGCAGCACCTGGCAGCAGGCTGCCAAGAAAAGCTGTATGAGGGGCAGGGTGAAGGAACAGCATTGCTGTGCTACTGTGTGCTTTTGTTATACTGCAGCCACAACACAGTCCCAGTGCTGTGGCATGATGGTGAGGGATGCTGCAGCTGTAAAATGGAGCACTGGGTCCAGTCCAGAGCAGGACAAAGTGCAGGCAGTTGAGGGTAAGAGAAAGGTCTGGCGGAATTACACACGCAAATGGGCTTCTGCAGCTCCGGTCAGTGCATTCAAGAAAGCCTCCTCCCAACCCTAGCAAGAAGGTCCTTCCCTCCTGGGGGAGCGGTGCATCCCAGCTCTGAGAGCACACTTTGGGAAATGGTGCCATCAGAAAACTGCTCAAAACATTCACTGAGTCACAGACAACCAGGCTGGACCTTCCACCTTGAAAGAACAGGTGCACAGGGGCAGCTCATACTCAGTTGCTGGAAGGAGCAGGTTACCCTGAACCTGGTTATACCCACTGGTTTAAATCCCAGCTACGCAGCTACAGATAAAGCGACGAAAGCTATTTACTCTGTAAAGACCCTTAAAATATCAGGTTAGTAAAAGTGCTGCAGCTCCTACCAGGGCACTGAGGAAGGACAGTCATCCACACCTGTGCTAGGCAACTGCAGCTGCATTTCTTGGGTTCAACGAAAAACTGGGGTATTTTTGACAGTGCGGAAGAAGCAGCCACTCAGCATCAGTTATTTGAACTCAGCATGGTCTGTGTATTCTGACTAGCCCTACTGTACGCACAACCTTCACCGGTGCCCTACCTCTCCATCCACAGCAGCTTCTGGCCCTGGCCTGTTTTGCTTCCCACCTCACAGCATTTTAATCCTTAGGTGATGCATCTCCTCAACAAGCACAACAGACACGGCCGGGGAGCTTCCTGGAGGAAGTAATTACAGAAATTGAGCTCACCCAAGCAATTGAAAAAGCTGAGATATATCTCAAAGCTCCAATTTTTCTCTCTACTA
Source organism: Anser brachyrhynchus (assembly GCF_964034855.1). Taxonomy (NCBI): domain Eukaryota; kingdom Metazoa; phylum Chordata; class Aves; order Anseriformes; family Anatidae; genus Anser; species Anser brachyrhynchus. The sequence continues at coordinate 9,203,753 of NC_137706.1, read as the reverse complement.
CACTCAGGACCTGCAACAGACCAAAACGCACCGTTGGCATCAGGCTTTGCTCTTCTCCAGCTGCTGCCTGGAACTCCACCAGAGCTGACAGCTTTACAGGGCTGGTCCATGAGCACCAGCTCACCAAGGCTCTCCTGTTTAGGTTGGATCAACCAGTTTCATGATGGAAGTTAGAGGAGTTACACCACTGCTGTCCTGAGCCTAGGAGCATCTGGCCCCACGGTGGCATTTCCAGCCCTAGGAAGAAGAGGCTTCTGTCTGGTCGCAGCCTGCTAAAGCCTTTGCTTTGCTCACCCTATCTGGCAGCTAACACATCACAGCCAGCTCCGTAATCTCCCCAGCAAAGCAGATCTCAGCTGCAACTTAATCTGAACTTCAACTTCAGCTCTCACAGCTAGCTCAAATGAAAATGAAAAGCAAATGATAAAGAAAAATCCACAAAGTCAAGTAGGTGGCGAGGGGACCAGAAGCAGAGAATGCAACTGGAAAGAGCAAGGCCACGGCAGATCCAACAGTGCAAGCATTAATTGCTTTTTAATTATTCCAGTGGTTTTCTTCCCCAGAGGCTGGTAATTACAGGATTCCTGCCTGCCCTCCGGTGGCTAAGGAGGAGAGGAAAACCAAGGAAACCAAACTGCATGTCAGCAGAGCAAGTCCAGGAACCAAGCCTCCACAAAGGCCTGGTTTGCCCCCATGGATCTGAAGCTGCTGACATTTACTTCGAGCACCATGCAGCAAGACTGCAAGACCACCCCCTACACACACACGGCCATCTCCAGAGGAAATCAACCACCAGTGCCACCTTTATGGAAAGGAGTTCAAGACTGCTTTGGACTGACAGGTATCTTAGGTTTCCAGCTGAATGAAGAACAGGATTTGCTTCTGATCAGAGATACAGGTAAAGAGTATAAACCAAACAAGGACAGCCCAGATGTTTTGCCCTGGGTTTGATTGCATTTCTGAAGCTCTAAAGAACAGAATCACTCACCTTCCCTCCCATCCTGCTGCTCCCCATGCCCCGGATACAGTCAATTCCAGCTCCAAGACAAGGGTCAGCCTGCTTCTCAGCACACCTCCTGCTACCAAACACCCTTATGACAAAGCTAGCTGTGCACATCTCTGGGCTTTTTCATGACCTGAAGAAGCCCAGCTCGGTCAAACACAGCCTGATGCGTATGGCAGATCTCTGACACTGGCTGTTTAGCTGCACAGCCACCACCAGGTACCACTCATCAGCTGTCATCTGACAGTGTCCCCATGCCCCCCAGCCTCTCCCCACAACAGTCCTGAGCCAGCACCAGGCAGCAGGTTCAACCCCTCGAACCTTCAGCAGATCTGTGCAATCTCACCTGAGAGCACATGAGAATTGACAGATGCATGTTGTGAACAAGTAGAGAGACCATCGAGAGAAGCCTGTATTTAACTTTCCAGTTCAAATATATTGTCTTCCATCCACTCCAGATGCTACTCAGACACTTTGGAGAAGGATATTTAAAGATAGCATGATCAAAGTGAGAGGAGGAGGAGGGCAAGTGCAAGGGCACAAGAGTCCCATTAGAGGGAAATCAGAATTCAGCTACATCCCTTGCACAAGACAAAGGTGAGATAAAAGCTCTGCAAGGAAGACATGGGATCGCAGCAGCATTGACTTCGTGAACATCTGTAAGCAGAAAACATGCTCACTGCTTCTGTAAGGGAAAGGGCACAAACTCAGCAATTTTCTTCTGATCGGTGGATGGGAATTTGAAGCAGACTTTTCACAGCTCCGGTTATTTCTGGATTTTATAAGTCCAAGGAGCTTCAGCTCCCCACCAGCCCAAACACAAGCTCCCAGAGAGCTGCCTAGGGAGCAGAAGCCTACTCCCGGTGTACCAGAGCATTCTCCAACAGGAAGGGAATGGGACAAGTAGCCAGGAGACCTGAGCACAGTTCACTGTACCATCCCCTGCTTTGCCTCATGACAAGGAAAAAGGTTTCCACCTGCACAGCATTCCCAAAGGGGCATCTCAGTGCTAGCACTGATGTCAGCAGCCCTACGATTTCAGATTACTGAGTGCACAAGTGGTCTCACAACTGAGCCACGACAGCCTCCTTCAGTGCCCATAACCCAAACACTGCAAAGCAGCAGCTTTCGTCACCCCCCCAGAGCTCAGGGAGCTCTAAAAAAGAAACAAACACCAAGGAGCTTGTGACAGTGCTTGTACCCACCAGTGAGTCAGCGCGGCTCAGCTCGCGCGCACAGCGCAATATGCCTTGTTTGGGATGGGGTAACAGCCCTCCTCCCATTTCCTAAGGCAGGAGGGAACAGGACCAAGCCCAGATCCACACAGCCTCAAGCCCACAGCACAGGTGTGACTGAGGTGTGACAAATTCCCTCTGCCCCAGCTTTGGGGTCTGTATGCTGTACTGTTAGCCAGCTGCTGACCCTAAGACCCATGAAGATGTTGAACACTAACGATCCCAAAGCAGCCCCAGGAGTAAATAATTTTAGCCAAGCCTCCCAGTGGGTGGGAACTGGTGCTGACTCCATGAGGCCATTTTTGTTGGCATCATCACTGCAGTGCCGGAAGACAACTCACACCTTCACTGTGAGCTCACAGGACCAGAACTAGGTAAATGGCATCTCATCCTGCCTTTTCACAGCCAAGCCTCTTAATGGGAGAGCAGCAGCATCCTTTCTAAAACAGGAGAAGAGAATGGGTGCTAGAGAAGCACAAACAAGCTCACCCTCCACTTGGTGCAGCAGGCCAACACACCAAGGGCTACTGAACAGAGGGGTGGTGTGAAGAGCTGGGATGTGAGCTGTCAGTGCCTGCAGGGAGATAGCTGGGCATGCTGCAAGCAAGTAGGGACTGAATCCCAGGCCACTGCATGACAGGACCAGAGCTCCCAGAAGAATACCAAAAGTCCCCTGAAGCCTGCAGCAGCACTGCGTCCATGACCACCATGCTATGTAGCCACTAGGGTGTGACAAAACCACATCAAGGGCATACGGATAACCACCCCAGTGCCATTTTGGTGCTAGGAAGCAACAAACAACTTGGGAAACAGGAGAGGCACTTCACAAGGGATTGCTGGCCATTGCCAGTATGATAGGAAGCTCGTGTTTCCCTGTACATTGCCCTGTTCCCCAAGGACCCAATTCCAAGCCCTCCAAAGAAATCAATGAGATAACAAGGAGATGAGTTGCAGCCAATATGGATTTGTCACGAGCAAATCACATCAAGCCAATCTATCTTCTTCCTATAACAGGGTAACAGGCTTTTGGCACAGAGAGCAGTACCTGTCAAACGTCTCAGCTGTAGGAAGGCTTTTCACACTGCCTTGCCTGCCATTCCCATGAGCTAGGGAAATATGGTCTGAAGAGAAACTATGACAGGACAGGTATAAAACTGCTCAGATAGCCACGTGCAGAGGGCTGATACCAGCAGTGTCCTCTAATACAAAGGAAGAACCTGCTGAAGAACAGGATTTCGTAGGAGTCTGTCATAGCCCATCTCTGTCCAGGGTTTCACTGCTGACCTGGATGATGGAGCAAAAAGAAAACTTATTAAATTTGCAGGTGACATGAAGGTGGGAAGGACTTAAGGTACTTTCAGGAGACAGGCTTAGACTGATAAGATCTTGACAGCTTGGAGGAATGGTCTGAATTTCATCCTATTTTCAGGCAGACACAAAGGCCAGTTTTTTCTCTCAAGCAGGAATAACCAGCTGCCCAAGAACAAGAAAACAAGTTTTCAGGGACTCTTGCTTCACTAACCTTGCACATCAAGAGCTATTGATGCCACAAGTGGTCTAAGCACCTCTTGTTCTTGACCTGATGAGAGTAGTGTCTAGGTTCGAAGCAAAATATCAGCACATTGTGTTAGGCAGGGATGTACCCAGGGCATTCCTCCCCAAGCAGCCTGCAAACAGAATCAATACCAAGTTCAAAGGGCCCTGAACAGGATCAGAAGGACACAAATTCCCGCTCCCGGGCCGCTCTTTATGTACCGCATCACTGTCACCTCATTGCAGCTGGCATATTCTCCACCTCTTCTGAGAGCTGCTTTCAGCAGGAAGGTGTTCCTACACCAGCAGCACATCACGTAACGATGACAGCTAAGCACATACTAGGCCTGACTGCTGTGCACACCATACACATTTCGTGACATTGTCCCAGCTGCCCAAAGCCCCGTCTGTCCATAGCCAGCTGCCAGGTGATCCCCCTCTCCCCCTACTGCTTCTCTCACCGTTTTAACCTGTAGTCACTGCATGACCAGGACTTCTGATCTCCAATCAACCTTGCCACTGGAAGCAAAACAAAGCACAAATCCCTTGCAAAAATAATGACCCAGCACTTCCAGGCATGGTGCTTTCCGGAAAGCCACAGCCAAGCCCCTGCAACAAGCTGAATTTCTAGCCTACAGGGAAGAGACGCTTGCAGCCACCCTCCACACAAACTTTGAGCATTCCCCTCTGGTCTCAGCTGCTCTGACCATGCATTTCGTTCATCTAAGAGGGAGCTGGGAACAAGACCTTGCAGCTCCAGGAACCCTGATGTTCCAGGTGAGTTCATTCACTGCCAGAATAAGAAAGCAGAGCTTCCAAGTAAGTGGCATTTGTTTTCCTCGGAAGAGCTGCTTTCAGCAGCCAATTTCAGGGAAGACTGAGAAGTGGCAATGGATTGATTTGGCTCCTGCAGAGGTGACTAATGGGAACACGATCCAACAGCAAAGGCAGAGGACTAGATGGCAGTCCCCCACAGCTGCCTTCGTAGGATGGCACTTCCCTCACACGTAACAAGGGAAACCTTCACCACACTCCCTGTGTGTGCATCTCCTAGGGTATGACACATTTGCAATGCTCTCCAAGAACCCTGAATGGGAAGCAGATGCTTGAAATGAAAGGAGGAGAGGCAGGCTGGGGAAGGAGTCAGCATTGCACTTCAGGTTCAGAAGCATCCAGTCATCTGGCAAAACTCCCTTCACTGCTGTGGACGTGAGCAGTGGGTATCGACAAGGCAGATTGCACAGAGCATCACCCAGACCACGGGCTTTTAGCACCCCGTGGAGCGTGATTGAATACAGTCTTGTCCCTCCAGAATAAAGTCAGAAATAAAGCATCGCAGCTGAAATTAGCGTGACTCAGGGTCACCCCAGAGCAGGTCTCCTCATTGCGAAGGGTAAAACAATCTAAAATTGGTCAAGTTCCTGACGTGTAAAGATGGGTCACAGGAGGAGACAAAGCAAATAGATGAACTGGCTTGTGTTTATTAGCCACCATAAAAGACTGGAGCAAGATCAAGCCATAAAACCAAGGCATCAGCACCTCTATGATCAGCATAGACCCACAAGGGTCTGTCATCTCTTACCAGTACTTACTGTGGTTTCTTTCCTGAAGGATGGGCTGATGCATGTCCCTCTGCACACACCCTGCAGGCTAAGGAGACTCACAGCATCGGACAACTTCATATCATTCAAGTGAGGCTCTGCAGCCTGCCACTGCATTTCCTCCTTCAGCAGTTTGATCATTACTACCGCACACGTAACAGTACCAGAAAGACCGTGAAGTTTGAAACAGGATTGCTATCACTTGTCATCCACCTGGATGCCCATGCCAAAAGGGCATCCTAGATCTTAGTCAAGATCAGCTCACAGGTAACACACCACAGTGGAGGCTGATTACAAGTTATAAGCTAAGTAAATTCACCACAAAAATTGCATTTTGAGTGCTGGAAGCCAACAGTTTGCGATGCTATTGGCACAGTCAGTTCAGTCTTTAGCTTATGCATCCCTTGTTGCCTTTAAGCTACCATGTCAGAGAACCTGTTATCAACACTTTCTATTAAGGCCAAGATCTCAGATCACCCCTGCCTGCGAGCAGCACCAGCACCTCAGTTATTCACGCCTTTCGTCAGCTCCCAGCTTGACTGCAGCAATATGACAGGCCTTACCTTGAAGCCTGCAGCATGCAGCAGGCTCCAGCTGAAACACCCTCTGCATTCCTGAGCACTCAGTAATCCTGTTAGCACCACCACAGCAGGCTCCTGATGGAGAGAGCCAGCAGAAAGCAGGCTCGAGGCCTTGGCCCTCATTTCCCCATAGCCTCATTGGCAGAGCTAAGGCTGCCCTCCAGGATGGAGTGCTGGCCACGGCACACTCGATCATCACAGAGCACCACTGTGCCTCACACAAGGGCTCTCATCCACACACAGCAGCCAGCCTCCTCAGTCCCCCTGTCGCACACAAGTTCTCATAAACATTTCCTGGTGCAAACAGCTGGGCATCTTAGGGCAACCTAATCTGATAGAAATACACCACGGCGTGGATGTGAAGGAATTGCCTTGGAACATGACACTCCGCTGCAGGCACTTAGTGCCTAGGAAGACACTGAAATATCCGAACCCTGGTAGATGCAGACGCATTCACTGTAATGCGTGACTCAGAGATGCTCAGCTATACACCCTGAGAGCACAGGAAGCTGTCTGCAGCCTACACGAACAGCGGAGAGCTTACATGCTCTTGGTCAGCCTGTTCATCCATCTCAAATTAGCATGGAAGTTGTTCAATTCATTTGGAACAGGACAAATATTAAAGATGTGAGCAGGAGAGGTGGGCTCTCCTGTTCAGGCAATGACTGTCGTGGCATAAAGTGACAGAATAGAGGATTGTGTTTGTGCCTCTGCTGAGATCATACAATTCCCCTATGGCTTACCTTCCTCATCTGTAAAGACAAGGATAACTCTGCTCACCTATCAATTGATAGTTGCATCCACCAAGAAGATAAAGGTCTAGTCCCACGAGGTTCTGATTCACTCTGCTGAAGGTGCTGTACTCTTTAAAAAAATAAAAAGACAAGTTAATAGGAATTCTGGTAAAGATCAATCCACCTTGTTTGGATGTGCTGGAAGAGATGACATGCAAAGAAAGGCAGCCTCAATGTCTCATCTTGCAGATTCCCAAACATCACTGTAGGCCTTCTCCTTACCTGCCTCTGCCAATTTACACCATGAGCTGGATTGCTTTATCATCTTCTCTCCAAGGCTCCTCCACATGCTCCAAGCTCATCCCAGATTACCTAAACACCAGTTGTTGCAGGCAGAGAGCCATTAGCACTGCAGTGCTGTTACTGCTGCTGCCTGGGCTGGAATTAATGCAGCTCAGACAGCACACTGAAAATATTGACTTTCCAGCTAATCAAACCAAATTCCATGAAAGCTACAACTTCAAACCTCAAAAAAAAATCCAATGATTCATAAATATTTGAAAGTGCCAGACTGATTGCATCTGGATTGCTATAGCAGAGGGGCTGAGGTCAGGATGAGAAAGAGACGAACCAGACAGCTGCTTAGACCTTGATGTCATGCATCACCAGGACTGCACAGCCCTCAGCCTCAGACGGAGGATGACAACTATATCCCAGAGCTATGGTGTAGCCCTACTAGTTTTGAAGCACCCAGCCTGCAGGCAGGATGCACCATGACAGCTGCTAGGACCACAGAGATTAGAAGCCTAAGAACAAATGTGGTTGCTCAGTTTCTGACTCTGGAACACAAAGCAGGCCAGAGGGATTTGTGAGATGCCTGCTTTCCCTCTCAAGTCCCCAGCCTCATCAGTAAGGTTAGCATGATCAAATGGGGGAAGAAATCCTGAACAAAAATGGTGACTTGGAATTGAAGTTTCCCATGAGACACCTCCCTCCTGCCACAGCCAGCTGCCATTCCCACCTCCTCCATGAATTTCCCATCGCCCAGCCAGGTGAGTCACTCAGCCCCCAGTAAGCTTCAGCTGGCCTCCTGGCAGCAGCATTAGCCTGACCTTGCCACCAGCCAAGTCCTCTCATCTTCTTGCTATCTAGCCAGCCAAGGGCAGTGTCATTTTTCCAAACAACTTTTCCAAGAACAACAAAATCCAGGCAAACATACAACATGCAGCAAGATCTATTTTTATATTTCACACCAGAGAGAAATTCCAACTTTTTACACATGGAAGAAAATTCAACAGCTGTCGAATTCCAATTTAGAGAAGACTTTTTTATCTTGTTTTCTTCTAAACTTTAGTTGAGATGCAGTCTTCGCTGCAGAAGGCAGTTTGCAAACCCATTTCAGGCTGCCCTTGTCCTCCAAGTCTCTGTAGCCACATTTGTATGCAAGAGAACACGGAGAGAACCTAACACAGAGTCCTCACTTGTGAAACCGTATATTCATCTTGAAGTCAAGAGGAGAAACAAATCTTACCCTGAAACACAACACTCTCATTAGCAACTCATGTGAGGCCAGAGTCCCAGATGAACTAGATGAGCCGCACTCCTGCGAGGGCAGTGCAGATGAGCATCAGATAAGGACTGAGACAGGCAAGCACAGAAAAAAGGTCTAGAGGCAGAAGTTAAGAATTAACTTGGGCAAAAGGGGAACTACCAACCCTGGCAGGTAAACCAGCAGTGTGCCAGAGCAGCACGTGGCGCCCCACGGCCTCTGGGGGAAGATAACAGGAGGTTTATGGAGAGAAGGGTGTTCCTAAATCAGTTCACTGTAATGGCAACCCCAACCTCCAAAATTATTTCCAACTCTTCCAAAATCACATGCGAATGCATTAAAGATTATCTGTGTGGTACTGAAGCTAAAAGCCACATTTTCAAGGTCCTTCCTAGGACATAACACTGGAGATGGAGCCCCCAGAAAGGAGCAGTTTCCATGTGCACGGCGTTGTGCTGAGCCTCATCTCCTACAACCGTGCCTCACACTACCAGGGCAGGAAGCACAAACGCTGACTGAAGTGCTCCCACGGCTTCAGCATTCAGAGCCTCTCCTCCATAATCCCTCCCTGTAATCCTGTAGGTTAACACAGCGCAGCTCCACGCAGCCGCTCCCTCGGTGGGAGATGAACAGGGCTGAAGGGGCGGTTGGGGGAGCACACACACAACACTCAAAACCTTGCTACTACTAGAAGGAAATCAAAGCAGCCATTTCCTTCTCACCACTGAAAAACTGAGGCCTTCACACAATAGTGATTCTAGATACAGGACTGGAAAACATTCATTGCGCACGAGCTTCCTGGAGCAAGCCCTGCTACTTTTCACACTGCAGTAAATATTCCCTTTACACTATTCATGCTATAGCACTGCTGGCTCCTCCCCAAGCATCTAAGAATAAAGCCTCACCCTCTATGTATTTAAATACAAGATTTTCCCACTTTAACAGAATGATCACTTGAAGCAATTTAGTGCACTAATTAAGACTCACAAAGCCCTGCATTTTATTCAGCATAGATGGCCCATACACCCGCTTAACCCTCAGTGCTGATGTCAGGAGCACGAGGCAGGGCTGCATTTCGGGTCTGGGTGTTTGCAGTGCCAGCACATGGGGTTCCTACGCCACAACCGAGCACCTGCACACCACAGTCAGCAAAGCAGCAAGCACACAGAGGCTGCTCCAACCTCCCCACCTGGGTCAGGTGTTTCTCCAGCCCAGCTGCCTGCACACACACAATTTCTTGTCATCTTCCACATCCTCGCTCCCAAGGGTGCAATTGTTTCTTCCCAGCAAACAGAAGCCAAGCTGAAACTTGGACTTCAGTTTAAGTAGAAGCCACTAAAAAGTGGTACTTTGAGCCTGCTCATGTAAATCAATGGCACACTAGAGCAGATGTACCAAATATCCCCCAAAGTGCATGTGTCAGTGTATTTCTTTCTTCAGAGATCATTAACAGCTCATGACCAAGGTCAGGAGTCAAGACTTAAGACTTCGCTGCTGATACAAGGGAAAGCCTCTGCAGTCAGACAGGGCACAACGTGCCCAGCTAATAGACTCACAGGCACTCCATTCCCAGACCTCATCCATCCCCCAGTTTATAAATGAGTTGCCATCCTAAAGCTACTCTCTAGGAAGCGCTTCCCAAGCCTTTCCCATCCTCGGAGAGCATAAACACAGATGAGAAGACCGAAACACAGCAGATTAAAATCAGCACAACTAAAATCAGCTTCAAAGCCAGAAGAGAATCAAAGCGCAAGGCCAAAATCTTCTGGAAGAACAAAGGTTTTCGCGTGGGCAGAGCGTGGCCGGCCCCCCCAGCTGCCACCAGGCAGGGCACACAGTCACCATAGAGACAACACAGGCACCGTGCTCGGTCCCGCGCCGCAGCCTCCAGCTCCTCCGAGGCTCCGGAGCAGATGGCACGCTGTGAGCGAGGGGAAGGAGGGACTGGTGAAATGCTGCATGTAAATAAGGCTGCTAAACACTCCTGTTGTGACTCCGCGGCAGCCTGGGAAGGCTATTAAGGGGCTGCTGCAGGCAAACGGTTAGCCAGCAGTAATGAGCAGGCTACGAGTGACTGATTCCATGTCAAGGTTGGGCGGTATCGATCAGAGATGTACGGCTGCAGTCCTGCCACTTCAGAAGAGATGTGAGCTGATGGATTGCCTGTAAGGCCCACGTCAGCAGAGAAAGGCATGGGAGCACAGCGTCCCCGGAGACCAGGACAGCACCGTGACTTTGGGAAGGAGCCATCCCGAGACTCAAACATCTGCCTGCTTACAGAAGCAAATGAAGGTATTCCTTTTGGTGCTGTCCTCAGGAGCGTATTTTCATCAGCAATTTCTGTCTGGGTCCACAAGCAGAGAACTGGGATAACGTTTCTCCAAAGGATGTACATTACATGACATGACCTTACATCACACTACAGCAGTCGTAACCCCACTGGGGATTCCTCCCCACTGAGGATGAAGGGAAGGTGAGCAGACACATTAGTATCGCCAGGCTTTGACACGGTAAAGGCCACACCACTGCAGCTTAGCCTGTCACATCACAATGTGGAACAATAAGCAGGTGTTTTTCCAGGGGCTTCATCTTCTGCTTACCAGAGTTGGAGGGTGTCTGGGGCTTTTTCTTCATCTGAAGAAATTCCCTCCCTTAAAATCATCTCTTGCCTTTTGGCATGGCTAGAGCAGCACAGCAGCGCCCAAGGAGAGAGGGGCAGGACCAACATTGCTTTGGATTGCGTTATCCCAGCTCAGCGTGCAGGCCTCGGGGACGAGGTGAAGGATCCGCCCAGGAGCAGTTATGGATTTCTCTGGGTCTCCTATACCACTGTGTGCTCTTCCATCCCTCCTTGACTCACACCCTCACGCAGCCTAAAAAGACTAGCAATAGTCACAGCTCAAACTCTATTTAAAGGATGCCTTGAGGACTAGAAGTTAATTTTAAAACTAACTGACCTAAGCTCTCTGCTGTACTACCTCAGGAAGAGACTGGAAGGGTGGGGGCACTGCTAATGCGTGTCTAGAGAGCATGTGTTTTACCTCCCAGCTCTTATTTCTCATTATTAATGTCAAGGTTTTTTAACAAAATTTGTCTTGGTCAATTAACTCAGACAGGGCTGCTTGTAACATTCCAAATAAAGCCAGCCACATCCTGCGCTCAGAAAGATGAGCGAGCGCGGCTCAGGAAACAAGGGAACAACAAGGGCAAGGCATGACTCACATCCACCCCGCAGCCCCAAGAGCGCCCCGGCTGGGAGCCTGCCGAGGACACCGAGGCACTGGCAGGCTCCCACTTTCCCCCGTAAGAGCTCTTTGCTCTCCAACAAATGAAGGCTAATAACTGCTTGTGACAGAGAAGATGAAAAGCCTGTTTTGAAGAATATTTGCTCAATAGATTTATCACAATAAAAGCATGCTACAAATCACAAAGCTGGTGATAGCACTACTGCAGATTAAAAATAGAAAGAGGGGTCCCCTTCTCACAGAAGTTGTTACTTGCACATCAAAATATCTCCTGCTCTGATTTTTATCCGATTCAACCAGAGTGCACTGCAATTTAAGGTAGTCAGATGTACCATGGCCATCAGGGGCCACCCAGCGCCCCTGCTTTCAGATAAGAAATGCATCGTGGAATTTGGGGACAATACACATTTTTTACTAGTTATTCATGTTCTGCAGTGGGTCACACTGTGCAGTTTCTTTTCCTTGACTGGATGGTCACTGCTGCTGAATTGGAAGATGGTGACCACTGGCACCCAAGAAGCATGCAGGCACGCTGTACAAATCCTTGACCACTGAACAAGTCTAATTCCCTCTCAAAAGGGCTTCAAGCTGGCCCCAGCTACAAACACTTTTCCTGTATCAAAGCATCCAATTGTCAGTCTAAAGTATTTCAAATCCAAGAGAAAGGATTAGTTCCAGGGAAATTCAGTCGAAAAAAGTCATTTAAAACTGCTTTGTACATCTGAAATGAAGTTTTTGAATATTATAATTTTATCTCAGCTGAAAAAACTTTACCAAATTCAGCTCAAATTTGGGGTGCTCACAGAATCTGCACTTTCACATAAATAGAAGTGGTTGTACAAATAGCCACGAAAGAGTTCTGAAAGCCATCATCTGAACTCACCCCTTTTTCTGAGCAACACATTCACAAGCACATTTTTCGCCACAGGAATTACAGCACATGTCATTTCCAACAAGAACATGCACAGGGCTCACATCTCACATTTGAAATACGGACGGAGCAGGCACAAACCAGCGGGTGCCTGCAGCAAGCACTGCCTCCAGCCTCCCCGCAGGCCTCCCTCAGCAAATTACCTGCTAATTGTGAGCCTGCCCAGGCTGCGTGGGCACAGCAGGCCTCGCTGCAGACTGTCACCTGGCCTGACAGATGCAGACAGACCAGGAGAGGGAGGACTCCAGCAAGTACCACCTCAGAGCTGTCTCACAGTGGATGCCAATGGAGAGGAAGCCCCAGGGCCTCAGTGTGGTGCAGAGCGCTTTTGGCAACGCAAAATCTGCTACAATCCCCCCACAGCCACCTATTTTCATCACAGCCCCTCACACTGGTTCACCACACACCAGCACACCTCCGCTGTGCTGGTGCCGCTGTTTGGAGCTGCTTTTCAGCCAGTAAGTTCAGTGACAAAACACGGTGGCCTCACAGCCAGCCTCGCAGGCCTCACGCCTGCCTGAGCCATCTTCATGTAGAGCACCGCCGACACCCATCCCTGCTCAAAGCACTTCAGCACAAGCTCTCTGCTGACAGGTTGCTGACCCCAGCAGTATTTCAGCTGACGAAATGAGGCCTCATTTGGCTTGGTGCTGCTCGTATCTGTGCACAGACTTCCGCGGGAGCACCGTGGCTGACTCCTGGTGCTTCCCCCTGCTACGGCGCGCCTCACCAGCACCAGCCCTCTGCGGCCAGGGCCACCTGTGGGATGCTTTCCCCCTGCCAAGAACAAATCCATTCATTCACAAATGAATCAGCAAAACACATCAGTAGAAGGGCTTCATCCCCTTATCTGCACCAGAAGCACATGAAAAACTGTCACTAACAATAAATAAATGCCAGTCTCTGACCTCAGAGCAAAGATTATTCCCTTCGTTTACAATACAAACTAGAAAGAAAAAAGCTAGAATGATTTCTACTAATTCTCACAGCCTTAACTGGTTGTTTGCCATTCGTTCAAAGATGAGGGAATCACACGGAGATGGCAGCTCAGGGGCTGTTCACCACTGCTGTGCACCCCTGGAAGGTCAGTTAAGAAACACCTGGAGAAGGCTGGGCTGTGTCCATCCAGCAGCCCAAGGCAGCAAAGCTTCACAATAACATTTCAGCAGCACATCCTGCTTCAGGCTGCCCCAGCCAGCCAGCTCATGGCAACAAACCAGCCAACACACTGCACGCAGGACTAGGGGCACAGCACCTCATCCTGCAGGACCCAGGGGCAGTGGGTGAGGGCCCACCCCGGCAGCACAGAGCATCGCTGCCTCCTGGGCGAGCGCGGGTGGCTGGGCGCTGATGTCAAGTGCTGCAGATCGGAAGCAGGATCAATACCGCACTCTCCTGCGAAACCAACTCCACGCTGAGGTCACCGGATTGACGCTGTGTAGAAGCAGAAGTAAACCTGACCCCATCGATTTTCATTTTCCAAGCAAAGGCAGGGAGTCAGGAGGAGACCAGGGGTGCCAAGACCAAAAGACTAATTTGGTGGGAGGGTTAGTAATTATTTTACATTTAATATCCATGTTCTTGATCCCACAGAGATTTAGGGTTTTTCTGGGCCCACATGCTTGAGTAAAGTTGTACCTGCATTTAAATGACTGTGGGATCTAAGCCCAAGTTGTTACTATGTACTAGGTAAGCAAATTTGCTTAATAGGATTTTTAATTTGCCATTAGCCCTTTAAAATGTATTTGTTCTCTGCTAAATAGTAATAAATTAGCCTAACAGCAGCCATTTATATATCTTTAGCATCTTGGAGGCATCTCAATATGTTTTCCCAACCACAACAGTCCAATGAGGCTAAATCAACTGACGCGGAGAGATCTCGCAGGACCCGGTTAGAAGATGGGGTCTTTACTGTAGAAAGCTAGAATTGTTCACTAACACATTGAAAAATGTATTTTTAACTCCAAGTGGGAGGGGATAGGCATAGGAACTCCACAAGAAGAGTTTAAACTGCTGATAGGAAGAAATCTTGCAGCAGATTTTTCTACCCTACCCACCTACTCCTCCCCCCCCCCCCCCCCCCCCCAGCATCACACCCTAGGAAACTGAGAAACACAGAGCCAGTCTAATCCTTGTGGTTTCAACAGCCAAGGACCAGTCCTGGAGAAACCTCTATTTCACTTTGTTCTCAATAGGGACTGCAAACAGCTTATCCTGAGGTTTGCCTGCTTCCCAGAGCTCCTGTGTAACTCTTGTTCTCTTCCCCAAACCCAGAAGGATGTTAGCCCCTGAAAAGGGGCTGAAGAGGCAACAGAGTAATCAGACAGGCATTGCAGGAGCATGGCTCTGACCATGGGGGCTTGTAACTCCTCTCTACCACATCGCAGAGCACATATCACAACCCCGTGCACTCCCCACACAGAGCAGCACTGTTCCTCCCACTGCAATTACAGGCAGGGGATAAAGAACAGCAGTGCCCAGAGAGGCAGAGGGGCTTGGCCAGTGTGACACAGGGATCCACGTTCCCTGTCCCTCAAACAACCACGTCCCACTCACATCGCTCTCCCCACTCCCTCCACCAAACCGAGCTATTCAGTTAAGTGTAGCTGGGTGGTAATGAAGCACTTGGTGGAAATAGATTTTCTGTTCCACCCGACCATGGAATGCTGGAGACAGAGGTCATTAGCTATGCATCACGAGCAGGCAGCCGTTTCCTCATTAGCAAGCCACTCGTCTACTCCATCCACCTATATTATTGGTTCAAAAGAGTGTGCCCGGCCATTATTGCCCTCACTAGAAGCTCAGCCTAATTTGCTTAGGAGAAATACAGGTTAAGAGCATGAAGAGCTCTGCAGCTAACACGGTTTTGCCAAGTCATGATTTTATGAGTTCAGGGAATTGCCTACCCTCAGGTCCTGGAGTCTTAGGCACTGCACTTAACCTGCCTTTCTGCATCAACTGAAGAAGATGGGTTGCTTCTAATCCTCATGGTTATAGGGTGAAAGAGCTGATCCTCAAAAGGCTGCCAGTCAGATAGAACAAGATTATACTTTATTTTTTCCCCCTTTAACTCTTGAGTTGCATAATTTGGAGGCCATTACCCACAAAATATTTCATAAGGCAAGCACCACAAGCAAAACAGGCACGCTGCACTCAAACACATCCAACAAAAACTACCTCCAATTTCTGATGTTTCCCTTTCAACTCACCCTCTACTTAGCAGCTGCTTGAAGGCCTTCTTAAGCTTCTGCAGAGGCTTTTCTCCCTGAGGCTGAAACAGCACACCAGAATTGCTCCCCAAAACTTCCCTGCACACACTACCTCCTCCCCATGCAGCCTCAGTGAGATTTATCACCTCTCTCAGAGCTCCAGGTGCTGTGACCCCTCGCATCAGCTTTCATCACTACCCCCATCCTTGCCAGTACCACCTGCTTGCAATTACCCCAGGGCTGAGCAAGGTTAATTAGAGGTGAGCTCCAGCACACCCTATTTTAATACCACCTGGAACTTGTCCACAAAGATAGGGATAATGGCAGCTGCCCTCATATTCAATTATTTTTGTTTAGGGCAGGACGTGATGCCTATTTCTAGGGCTGGAGACCTCAAAAACTCCAAAGCAAAACTCCAGAAGCTGCACCTGATGTGCCCATGCATGCAATGCATCTTTAAACGTAGGCACACATCCAGCTGGAGGTGGTAGGCTTAAAAGTCCTAAAGAGTCATAAAAAGACAGAAGAAGCAGCTTTGGGAGTAAGTCAGCTTGCATCATCCTGATAAAACTCCCAGCAAATTGCTTGAAGAAATTTAATTATTTACATTGATGTATGACACAGAGGAGTGGCGTTTAAGGCCTTTTTGATAGCATTGTTCCTGCAGGCTTCCCTTTGCCTCTTGTGGTAGCAGATGTCTCACTCCCTGGATAGAGGCCAATATATAATACAGACCTTGCCTATCTTACTGGAGCAGATCAGAAATTTTTCATCAAAGCCTTGCTTTCCACCAAGAAAAATCAATTTTCATTTAAATCAACACATTTCAAAAAATACTAATATCATGTAGACTGTTCAATCATCATTCAACTTTTAAAAACAAAACAAAGCATTTTGATATCCTAAAATGCCTTGTTTGAAATGGCTTTTCCCAACAAAATCATTGTTTTTGTATTTTAAAAATACTGGCAAGCTGCAAAGGCTGAAATAGAAATGGGATGTTTAATTTTGGAAGAACATATGCTTCATCAGAATTTTTAACGTTCGCTTCAGAGTCAAAGGAAAAACTGATGCCGCAGACTTTCTTGTCAAAAGGGAAGCTCACTTCTTTCCCAGTCTTAATATTTATCACTTCTGTTCAGCGCTAACAAAATGCAGAAATACTATTCACTCCCCATGTAAATGCGCTGTGCAGACTTCAGTTCAGTCGCCGCGGTGCTCCACCCCAGAGGCAGCTGCCTTTCGGCCCTCTGCAAATCCCCTATTTCATGTGTGAAGGGCTTTGGCTTCGAGCTGACAGCGGCACGGTGACAGCAGCCTCCTGCCACAACTGGCCAGAGCAGCGAGCAATAGATCACCGTTCCTGTCGCACCCGCTGTCAGTATGCGGCCGTTAGTGGGCAAAGTGATGGATCCACTGGGACCGAATTAATTGAATCCCAATCCTACAGGCGTTCTCGGGAGACAGAAGTTGGACAGAGCATTCCGTGCCTTTGGCACAGGAGCGTAGCTTTTTTTAAAGTACCTCTTTCCCAGAATATGCTTAAAAGTGATTAGCAATTGGCACATAAAAAACTGAAAGAAAGCTTCATTACTTGTTAAAATTCAGCTCTGTGGTTAGCAGAGCTCTGCTCTGCATGCAGAGCCAGGGAAAGGGGCAGCGTGGGCCACCTTCCCTCCCAGAAACAGCCCTGGGAGGAGCTGGCAAACAGTGGTCCTTCGCGCCACGTGGCCCTTTGGCCTCTCCCCTCACATCGCCTGGAAGAGAACCGATGGGTGATTAGCACCCGTCTGCACAAGCAGCACCGAGGCGTCCATCAGCCTCACACAGCCACTGAACAGCCACGGGATGGAGAAGGGGATTTCTCTGCCAGAGCAGATAAAGAAATCCATGCTTGATTCGATGTAAGCAATTCCAGCTTTCTCACCAGAGGAAGAGGCAAAGCTGTTGTTTGTGTCCCAGCCACCACCAGAGATAAAGGGCTTTTTGCAAGCAGAAAGAGCCACATGGAAAAGAGAACACATAAAATAAAGCATGCAAAAGAAATCCTCCCCTGTTCCCTTCTGACAGGGAGCTGGCGTGACCCCGTGGGCCATGCGGATGCTAAGTTGTTTCAGGACAGAGGGTGCAACACCCCAGGCTCCGTTGCTCCTATCCCAAACGGGTGCATTTGTAATGCACCTTTTGGCCCCACAGAATGGGGCGGCTCCTGCAGCAAGGCAGGTGTGCACGATGTCAGTGAGGCTGTGGGGCTGCCCCAGGCAGCAGGAGGGTTTGCTCACGGTTTAAAGCTGCTCCTAAAGCCAGCCAGGTATGTAGTCAGGCGGACAGCAGGCACAACCACAGAGTCTCATGAGGGCGTTGCGTGCACAACCGGTCATCACACCCCAGTAGCAGGCAGGAAGGGACTGACAGCGTTTGTCCCACGCGGCATTTGCTCCTCTGAGATAAGGAATATCAGCCTCGTTCCAGTCCCTTACCCAATTTTCCCAAGTGCCCATCCCACCGAGATCTGGGTGCATCTGTCTCTTCTGAAAGGGGACAGCCTCCCTCGGAGCACCACGAGCCCCCAGCAGCCGCAGACCGGGTGCAGCGAGGCAGGAGCTTTGTGCTCAGCAGCTGACGGCACCCAGCAGCCCGCAGGCAGACCTTCAGAGCACGGGGACTCGCACGGCTTGGCAGCAGTGGGGGTCCCCCAAACACACGTACATTAGGCATGCTCCCGGGGGACTCGCAGCTTCTGAGTCATTTCACAGCCTTCAAACGTGGGTTTTGTGCACTGGATAATAAAGAGATGGGGAAAGAAGCCTTGAAAACGTTGGGTTTTTCATCTTTGGGTGAGGTGGCATGGGAAGGGGTGGGGATCGTGAGACTCGGTGGTGGAGCAATTTATGAGGCCCACAAGCTTCCCTGGAAGGAGGCAAGGCAGTCCTAGAGAGATCAATCGCAATTTTATCTACCCTTTTCAAGTTTTCATTTCTTTTTATCCCGTACTGCCAGATAAAATCTCGGCCTCAAACATGGGTAAGGAGATAGAGCTTTATTATATTATTCCAAAAACATTAGATGCTGTAGGCTTCGCCCTTTTATGAGTTCACTTTGCTGGCACTCCCCTCTCTGCCCCCCCAAATCTCTTTCCTTTAATATTTTTTTTCTCTCCCAATCGGAACAACAGGCACAAAACTAATTATGTGATATTTCAGATCCATGTTGTGTTAATGGCACCAGATCGCGTGTGACATTTCCGACTTGTTAGACTATTATTCTCGCTTATTGTTATCTCTGCTGCTCTGAATACAGGCTCAGGGCTTTATATCCCCCCATGCACCAGGCTCCCACCCCCTTCTTCCCTCTCTTGTTCTCATTTATCAGCCTGGGAGGATCTGTGGAATATTAAACTGGGCCACGCCGGATTGCTCTGCTCATTGTGGGCACAGGTGGAAGGAAAGGTAGAAATGGGGGAGCAGAGAAAGGCAGGGAAAACAAAAGCCAACAAGGATTTGTGGGGAAGAGCCACCCTAGCAAGACATCCCTCAGGTGTCCTTCCAGAGATGTCCCGCATTCTCACCTGGCTCGTATTCCCCAGGGACGGACGGGACGCCATGAAGGACCCTTCTGATGCAGTTCCATCTTCCAAACGCCTTGCTGGAAAGGACAAAATCACTGCTTGTGCTTAGACCTATGGGACTGGCCTTAGCTGCTGCCCCTTTAGGTAGTTCATGGTCCCTGAGAGCCAGAGCAATATGTGATCATTTTAGATAGTTTTAGTTGCTCCTTCACCTGCCTGAAGAGCTCTGATATCCCTGCACTGCTGAAGGTATTGGCCCAAGCGCTGCCATCATTTTGTTTCACTTCCTGAATGATTGTGCTCCTGGGTCTCTTTAGTCATACAAATATAGCAGCTGATTTGTCTCCGCACAGCACTCAGCGAGACGGAGGGTGCCAAGCGCCTCCCGTTGATGCAGGCAGTGGCCGTGCAACCACTCCAGCACAGAGACTACAGGGAGAAGGCTAAGAGGGTCCTCCTGTCTCCGCTCCTGCGTGCTGAGGCTTCCCAGCCTGCCATAAATCACGCTTCCCTCTCCATCCACATTCCCCCACTCTCTCCCAGTCTCTCCCCCGTTCCTGCTCCCTGCCGCCACAACCCTGTGCTGTCAGCGAGCAGCGCTCCAGAGGACGCCCGCCTGCCTGGCTCCAGACAGTGGGTCTCTGAAACTCCTGACAGTGGGTCTCTGAAACTCCTTTTACTCTGCTAAAGCATCTCAGAGAGGTCTGTAGTGGTAGCTAGCAGAGGACCAAGGTGCTGGCTTCAGGCACTGTGGTCCTCCAAGATGGTTAACTGCTGACATGCTCCCTGGCCTATGCTAGCCAGCACTCTCCTGGACACGGTTCAGGGGATGGCGTGAGCCAGGGGCTCAACAGTAAACTGCACAGGAGAGGCCAAAATTTAGTTGTATCGGCACGAGCCACACCACATCACTGCCCCTCAGGACCAGAGAATGGATGCTGGCTTGTCATATTTACTAGAGCAGATACAACCTTGGTAAAAATGAGCTTTACAGAGGAGTCCTTGCCAGGAATATAATCTCCAGTTTTGTCCCCGTAGGGCTCAACCCAGTACGAGTGCTCAGCCAGGCACTGAACCCTCCACGCCAAGGTGCCAGGAGGAAGATGCAATATCAAAACCCAAATGTTCAGGGTAGATTGCCTTCTGTAACCAAGCCTCTGCCTTGGTTTATGTGTCGTCTAACTGTGATGCCATCAGGAGGGATGGAAGTCTCACCAGCTGAATTTTGGGAGCCCTTATGATGGAAATCTGGGAGGCTGCAGATGCAGGCAGGGCTCTGAGAGTTCCCAGACAGGCCTGGGTTGTCTGTGTGAGTCTGTGGGTTGTCGGTTATTTAACAGACACACAAACAGGCCTGAAATAAACTTCAGCTGGGAACAGGCTGCTTCGAGGAGCATCTGCAGGATCTGCTGCAGGGAACAGCTTGACAGGAGCTGCTCCTGGGAACGGTGCTGTGCTGCGGCGTGCTCGCGGGGCCCTGGGAAAGCCAGGCCAGCATGTGGGGTTTCTCTGGAACAATTCCTGCTTGGGGACACTCTGGCTGCCCTTCTGGTCTGTAACCCACCGAACTGCTAGCTCTGAGCAGCTCCAGGCTCAGACCCCATTTCTGTGGGCCCTTCTTTTTTGAAGAGATGGACTCAAAGGCTTTCTTACCAAGGAAAAAGGGCACGGTGGCTTCACTGCATCCACAGCCCTTTTGCAGGGGGTCTGACTGCTTTAGCCCCACGCACTGTCAGCCCCCCCGTTCGCAAGCAGCTCCTGCCCAAGCACGTACCTGTTCCCTGCCTACCCCCAGCCCACGCTGCGCGTTCCCCGGCCCCATGTCACCGCTCTTCCCTGGATCAGCAGCAGCAGCTGCAGCACAATATGCTCCACAACTCGTTAGGGGGGAAGGGAGGAGGATATAAATAAATAAAATAAAATATGTCTGGCTTAATCCTTTTATCACTATACTTCTTTCAGTCGTTTACCGAGATAATAATCGCCCAGGCGCTGCAGGAAGCAAGCACAGAAATCCAGTGGCAGCACCCTGTGCTCTCATCTGCTGTCACTTGGGTGGGAGGCCAGAAAAAAAAGTCTGAGAGAGGGCCAGGCCGGCGAGGTGAGCAAGGCTGGGACCAGAAGGACTCAGAGGAGGGGAGAGAAACGGGGAGGGGGGAAGATCCAGAAGCAAACAAAGCTATAGAAGAGAAACGCAGAGAGAGGACGCAAGATAAAATGGCACAGCAGTAACAAGGAAGGAGGGGGGAGATGATATGACAAAAATCAAGGCGAATACACACACCAGGAAGTTTAAGGTTTGGCAGCAGAATGGTGCTTTCCTTGCAGATGAGATCAGTGAGAACCAGAGGTGACACTGCTGGCCTGGAAGACCTGCCCGGGTCTCCAGGCTGCTCTGCCCCGGGGTGCAGGAAAATCTGGAGCAATTTGGATTCCCTGCCATGTCCCCAGCAGACACAGCGCTCCCCTGGGTGTGACCAGGCGTCCTCGTGGCCGCCAGGGTCTCTGCTACATTTGGCAAGGAAGTGGGGTGAGAGCAAGGGAGCCCGGCAGGCTCCTCCTGGGGAAAAGTGGGCTTTGAGCTGCTGCTGGCCGCACGCCACCCAGCACGACGGCAGACAGAGCTCAGCGTGCGCGCTCCTCTCATCACATGTTGGCTCAAATGCTCCCACGTAAAATGGCAGCTGTCTCTTCAAGCAAACAGATGTCTCCATAGCTTTAAAGGGCAGCGGACCAAGGTCATCTTTTCCCAAGACTCAGCCGCCTCCTTCTTTCCCTTTCAGGCTTGCTAATGCCATACATCAGTCCTCTAGCCCTTCGACACATCTCTTCCAGGCACACCGGTTCATGGAAGTGCAGAACCAAACCCAACCCCACTATTTCCAGGCTCTCCCATCCCAGAGAGCCCCTTGCCAGATCCCAAGGGCAGCCACCGCAGAGCCCCCACGCTCGGGGCTCCTGCCTGCCTGGCACGCCGAGCCCCTTCCCCGCTCCGCAGCACCCAGCACAGGTCCTTGCCTTCATCCAGGAAATATCGAGTGCCCCTGGGCATGATTTTTAATTTCCTGCAACACAGAGATCTACAGCGAGATGCCAGGAAAGCAACCTTCCTGCTATTCGACTCAGTTTTATTTGACAAGGCTCAGGGAGCTGTGCCCATGGCAAAGCTGCCTCGGGAAGACACCCTCCAAGGGGAAAATCTTCCCAGCAGGGCCAGGCTGAGATTTTGCAGACAGTCCTTGCTGATCTCAGTGGGTTTTTAGTCTGTTCCCTTCCTTCAAGCCCCTTCAAAGAGCCCAGCCAACTGCAGGCCTTTGGTAGAGCCTAGATGGTGCATCCTGTGCGCGTTTACGTGTATCAAGAGTGCTGTCGAAGTAAAAAATGCCCGTGCTTCATTCTGCCTGTCCCCGCAGGGGGAAGCAGTGCCTTGGGAGTGAGACAGGGGAAAACAGAGCTATTTAATTCAATGTTTTCCTATACGGGACTCTTGTCAGTGCCAAGAACATGCCATGGAGCCAAACAACAATTGAAAAAGGAGCAAAAAGCAAATCCCCTGAGAGCAGCTTTCCTGCTCCTGACAAGGACATTGAGTTGATTGCCAAATGTCATCTGTTCCTCAGCCCTCGGGTCCCCTGGGCTGCACCCCTGATTTTGCTCCCTAGCTCAGCGAGGAGGCCGTAGTGATGAGTTTGAGGAGCAAGCTGCAGGGGAAGGCTGCTGCAGCTGGAGCTCTCCCTGCCCAGCACGCTGCCTGCCCTGGCTCCAGGTGCGATGCCAGGAGAGACACAGCCATGCAGCGCTTCCCCCGCGCACCTCCAGGGGACCCTCATAAAACCTGACCTCCGTGCTGTAAACCTGGGGCTGATGCTGAGTAAGTCATTTCCTCCGGGTGATTTAGCAGGGGCTGTTGACGGAGCTGCAGTTTGTCTGGATTAGAAGAAGGATTCATCAGGCAGCAGCATGGCCCACCTGCCTGGCTCCTCTCATTGCCATCGCCACGGCCATTCCCTTCTTGCTGTCCCAGCAGTCCTGGCCCTTTTCTCCCCAAACAGCCTCGAGCTTTTAGGAAGGGGAGAAGTCAAGCAGGGAGAGAGGTGTTGGGCTGCTTCTGCTCTTTTCTCTCCATGTCATAAAGCTCTCAGGGCCAGCTCTGCAGTCAGGGGAATATTATCTCTCCATGCTGCTGTTAATCTCTTTATGGCATCATTTGACCCTTTCTAACGTCCATTGATTTTTGAACTACCCTTTACAGCAACTCCTCAGCTCCCTTTGGTCTAAATCACCAAACATCAGTGCCCAGGGCAAAACATGGGAACAAATAAAGCAACAGGGAAAAGCGTGTTCAGTAACCGTGACTTCACTTTTCGGGCCCCTTCTCCCTCCTTCCCTGCCCCTCGGCCTCCCTCCCCTCTCTGGGCATCCTACAGATCCTCCTCGAAGCAGTGACCCTCTTCCACCACTACACAGAGCACCTCGTCCCTGCCACGGGCTGATACACACCGGGCACCATGGTGCCTCCCATTGCACACTTGCATCCCCTCTGATCTTCCAGCCCTGTGCCAACCCAGCACCATCAGTTCTGGGCACCGCCCTCTGCACAGGATGCTGCCACCTGCACGGCCGAGATAGCCAAACTCACTGCGTTTGAAGTCACCTCCAGAAGATGCTGCTGGCCAGGCCTTTCTCGAGCATCCTCCTAGGGCAACTCAACAAGAGGCAAAGGCTGTTGCTTTTAATTTAGTGGTGAAATGACTTCTCACTCCAGATTAATATGTTTCAATTTATTTCTGTTTTCTCGAGCTCACCCCTTGTCCAGCAGTGGCTGTCTCCTTGCCTCACACTCGCTACTTGTCCAAATGAAATACTGAGCTCTATTGTCTGCTATTATGGTAAAATACACAATATATCACGCTGATGCATTCTGTGAGTGTGACATAAAAATGACGAATGTGCTCTGGCCAAACATTTAAATGTATTCATCCCGCATTAGTGAAAAATGAATATTAATACGCTGGAAAATGGCTCGGTGATGAGGGCTTTGTGTCATATTAGAGAGGACACTTCATTCCTTCCTCGTTTTTTAGACAGCGTCAGCCCCCAGTCCTGACATGAGCCCCAGGACATCTAGCGGAGGCTTGCTCCAAGAGGGCTCCGGCCAGTACCACGGCGGGGGGAAAACAACGCAGGGCTGAGGCCCACTGCAGCAAGAGGAATAAAATCACACCCCGGCAACAAGCTGGGCTGGGGCATGAATTTGATGGGGAATTCCCATCAGTTCTCCCTGCTGTAGAGATGGCCCTGCCTTTCCCTGTGCTGCAAATACCTCATGATCTGTTTTTTGTATGTTAGCATCCCTACCGTCGCTTTCTTCAACCTCTGACTAAGTCAAAGGCCACCAGGAGGGCTTAATGGCTTGTGGGATCCGTTCATCACATTTGGGCTTGGCTGGATTCACTGGCTGAGTGCGAGTTTGTCTCAGCTTTTCATAATTACTGCCCTGCTCTGTGAGGTGCAATAGAATAGCAAATGAGCGCATTGGTGACTATAATATACTTTACAATTAGGCCCCTTCATTACTCCATTGTGTGATTTCCATAACCACAGCCGTATCTCTGCAAATTTATAGAGCACGTACAACAGAATATACCAAATGAAGAGGAAAAGCAACAGTTTTAATGCATCGCTCATAAAAAGCCCTTTCCTCGACTCTGATCTGAAAGATTCAAGCAGTGAAAGCGGTTCCATCTAAGCTCTGCACACCATCGTTGCTCCCACAGTGGTACCAGGAGACTCCTCTGGCTCCTGTTGGACATTTACACACACAGAGATGGCACCAAAATATATCCTACATAAGCAAGACAAAGTGGGGAGAGGCGAGGGAGATTTTCACTGCATCTTAGTCGCGTCTCAGGTAACATTTGCATGAGTAGCTGCTGGGTTGCTGCCCCTTTCGCAGATTCCCTGATCCCAATGCCCCTGGAGCAAGGCTAATGCAGTGACAGCGCCTGTGCTGACCTCCCCAGGCTTTCATTTGCCTCCAGGAGGCAAAGAAAACTGCCACGTCTGACCGCCACTCTGCCAAGCCAGGTCTACCACATCCATTTCTCTCCCTCTGGCCAACGCTTCAAGGGAAGACATGCTGTATTATCATAGATACCAAAATTCTGGATTGCAAAAACAGGACCAGCCCACCAGCTCCAGAAATGCACACCTCCAGCAGCACGAGCCCCACGAAGTGTTCCCCTGTGCCCCCACACCCACCGCAAGCAAAAGCCTCTCTCACGGCCACGGGCTGCAGAACAAAAAAAGCCTCAAGAGCAGCCCCAGAGGAACTGTTTGTACCCGTACCGCTCACCACTGCCTTTCATCTCCAGCAAGTGGGCCTTTCTACAGCACCATCAATACAGGATGGAGGAGGAATCGTTAGATGTGGCACTTCCATCAATATCTCTAAAAGGAACAGGCGACATGACGAAAGGTGAACCTGAGACCTCTTCTGACTGGAGACAAAGAAATTACAAGGATCTTTTATTTTAGATGGGTTAGCATTTTGGTTTATATCTATATCTATACCTAATTTATATATCTAGAGATAAAACATCCATTTTTCCTTTGTAAATGGGAAGGGGAGACTGAAAGCTACAACCTTTGCCTGGAAAACTAAATGGCCTTTGGAATAGGCTGATAAGTGATAAAAACAACCTGCAAAAGCATGTATCCTTGCATCATTTAAGATGACCTTTTAGAAGGGAGACACAGGAAAAGGGGGAGAAGATGAACAGAAAAAAAAAAAAAAGCTGGGGGAAACGATATTTTAAAACCAAACTTCCACTGTTGGCATTTGAAACAGCTGCCGCTAGAACAAGAAAATAAAAATAAAAAGATTCGACATTTTATTTCCCCCTATCAAACAATATATCCCAGCTAATGGCAGGAGAATAAAGAATTACCCAATGCAGCCTGCAAGAGAAGCAAGAGAGGAAGAGGAGAGAACAGGGGAGAGGGAGGGTAGAAAGGTTATTATAAATGTGTCAGGCTTGTTTATGGCCCTTTATCAGCAAGCACAGCGGAAAGAGAGAGGCACCGTTAGCGCATTTAAAAAGTGTTTGGCAGCTTTGTTTGGGAATGTAAATAATCTTTATATTCGGGAGCATTTATGTTGCAAGGAGCGCGCGGGCACGTGCCACCTGCACTGACGGGTTTCTGAAGGATCTTCTGAAGTCCCTGCTGGGTGCTGCCTCCCGGATCCGCGAGGTGGGTGCTCTGTCCGAAGGCCTGAGGAGGCATTCGATGGGAAAGGCCTCACCAGGAATACAAAGGGATCTAGGGGAGGACTCGAAACCCAAGGAGAAACCTTCAGTCAAGGTCAGATGCTAGGCTGGTTCACCTTCTCCCTGAAGCCAGGCGGTTAAATCCCACTTCCAGCGATGCTGCTACAAATGGGGAGCGCAGGCTGCAGCCCCCCAAGCCGCGGGGTCGGCCAGCTGTGCGCAGCCCCACAGCTCCTCGCCCGCAGAGGGTCTGGCCGCCCCTTTTTCTGCTGCTCCCCGCCTCTACTTCAGTTAACGCACCTGATCAGTAAATCACTCCCCTTTATTTATGTGGAATATATATTGCCAGGAATACCCAGGCCACTCCGCCACGCTCTGAAGAGGGCTGACGTCTCATTTTTCACAGGCAGGACAGGGAGGGAGAGCCCGAAGAGCGGCGGTGGTAGAGGCAAAGCAGGAGATGGCAGGGAACTCGGAGACACAGGAGGGCATCATGGTGCAGGAGATTCATGCTCCTCAGATTTAATTCTGAGGCTGTGCTTAACGCACCCTCCTCTGGGGATGAGGGATTCACCTCGCGTTTCGATGAGACATTCAAAATTGTGTTCATCGCTCTGGGAAATGGCACCTGGTTAGGCCGAGGCACTGCGGGCCCCATGGTGTGGCAGGCCACGTCCACAGCGATGGGCGCCTGGCCCACGAGGATGGACACAGAAAACACAGAAAACACATCTGTCTGAGCCGTAAGGGACTCAGCCCAGGCTCCAGCAGCTGTTGGGATGGAAATACGCTAAAGATTGAGGACATCATGTGCTCCCTGCCCAGACTCCTTCCAGCGCTGGATGAACAACCTGAAAACATCTCTCCCGCTTCACTTCCACGCAGAGACCTGGCTTTTTACCCAGCAGCAGCTCTCACCTGTGCGTCAGACACACCAGGCATGCCCAGAAGCAGTAGGCATCCACAAGGGAAACGCAGAGCGGTCAGGCTAGGCCTTCCCTTTCCCTGCTCTCATCTGTCTCATCCTTCATGTTTCCTGCGTCTTCACGGGCTGTGCACACCCTGATTTTGCAAGAGTGTAAGATTGACAAGGAACATACAGCTTTTCTGTCCTTGTACATCCTGGGCTCCCCCAGCCAGCACAGGAAAGGGGAGATAGCCCAAAACAAACAGCAGATCAGTACGGGAATAAGCAATAAAAATCCCTGCATGCACCACAGGGGCCTGATCCAGCATCCCCCTCGCATAAAAGGTATGAGGTGAACGGCCTCGGGAACACCTCCGTAAGCACAGCACGGGCGCAGTGACAGCACAGGCCGTGCTCTGCTCTCACAGGAAACCCGCTCCGAGCCGGAGGGTGGGACGCAGCCCCCAGCCCAGCTCTCCCCGTGCTGGTCCCACACAGAGGCTGCCCCGCGGGCACTTACTGCTGCAATTCCTCTCCCACAGGTCTCCAGAACTGCCAGCTGATGAGCAACACCTTCAGCTGGTACCGACCAGAGGACGCTGAACAAAAGTCCAAAGGCCTTTTTTACCCTATCGTTGCTCCTTGAGATTCTTCACGTCTGTTTTATGAAAAGGTATGGCTATAATATAACATGGATTTTTAAAATAAGAACCCAGCGCAAGAGCGAAAGGTGGATTCTTTAAACTCTGCACACCAGCACTTTCCAGGAGGCACCGGAGTACTGTCAAAGCTGCGACACCCGCCTGCTAAGGAGCCAGCAAATTCACCTTCCCCAGTGCAGCCAGGTGCCTGCAAATCGTCATATAAAGGAATTTAAATGTAGATGTGTTATATTTACTGCAAAGCACGACCTGCACACGGACGGGAAGGAATGCTTGAGCAGGAGGAGTAAATGACTATCGCAGGCAGAAAACCCACTGCAATTCATGCATCACACAAATGGTTGTGTATATTAAAGCAATGAGGACAAAGGGTATTGATTTAGCACAAGTATCAAGAGTCCCAGGTGCTAAAACCTGAAGAAATACAAACTGTGCTGGGCAGAATAACAACAAAACGAAATGATAAAAGGATATGAGTGTTTGAAAAGACGCGTAGGACGGGCTATAAATTCTAATAATCCATATTTCTCGAAAGCAGCAGCTATTGACTCAAAAACAAAAGAGCAGGCATTGTAATGTAACAAATGTCAGACGGGATAGCAGCAGGAATTCAATTTGCTCTGGCCATATATCAACTTGAAACTTAATGTAATGGCACGTAGTTAAAGCTGCACCCTCACTTAATGGCTATTACCAGTCCTGGGTGGGTTTTCCAGCAAGCATAAAGCAGTGACTAATTGGCCCCGCTCTGCCTGCATCACTGCTAATGAAAAAAAACTGTGCTATAGCCTGGCAGCACTGGGAGAAGGGGAAGGCAGGGAACCCAGGCAGCAGCAGGCAGCAGTAGTGCTGCCAAGAGCTTGCCCTGCCAGGATCCCTTGAAAGAGCTTCAGGAAACATCTCTGGGCCTTTGCTGACCAGCAAGCATCTCTTTTGTATAAGGGCTGGACCCTTAAAGCAGCAGCCTGACGTCCTGTTAGCCTCCGAAGTGAAGTGGATTCAGACCTGCTGGAAGAAGAGGAGGAGGAGAAACCCCGGACGGTTACACCTCACCCAGCTCCTAAGCGTGCACTATTTACTACTGCTTGGGCAGTGGCTCTGCAGTCAGCCAATTAAGGCTACTGTAATTACTTCTCTTCAGTGACTGCAAACGGCCGAGTTAAACGACAGATTTCCTGTTCGACAGTCATTGCGGCTGCTGAAGTGAAGAAGCAGAAGTGTCGGCATTGCTGAGAATATGCTCCGACCATATGTTAGAAGCTAGAGACACTTACTGAATGGCAGAGGAGGTGGCGGGGGAGGAGGCACGGATGTGGGACAGGAACCTTTGTAGCAATGAAGCATCCAAAGCAATCGAGGGAGGGCAAAGATGTAAAGCCGTCCTGATCACTTCATTGCAGATAGGCAGGGGCATTCCCAACAGGCACATTAGAGCTTCTACCAAGAGCAAAGCTTGCAAAATATTAACTCCCTGAGGATATGCCACTCCAAATTTCAGGACACAGTTTTGGAACAATCAGAAGAAATAAGACCAGCCCCCAGGAGGAACTCCCTCAGGTGTGTCGTTGAGCCCAACACGTGGCAGGAAAGGACTGGGGAAGGTCAGTTGGTGCCGTGCTGACCTGCCTGCAGCACAAACACGACCAGTTATACTCCATGGCATGAAATATGGGACTGTGGCCTTTGACTTTACTTTGTGGGAACAATGCTCTTTCAGTGCTTCTCAGGAGGCTTTTTAAATGCTTTCTATAGCCTTTTATCAAAGCAATAAAGTAACAGAGAGCTTGGTCTCAGCTTTGTCTCCTCAGTTACCACGAACCACACCTGGAGCTTGCAGAGGTGTCTAATAGTGGCATGGGATGCAGCAAGTAAAGGCGTGAGCACAGTCGCTTTGGGTGGCACATCTGGGTTTCACTGGGTATTTCACTGGGTATTGCCCCACTGCCCCAACCCAGGGGTTGGGTTTTCATGCGGAAAAGCTGCTGAGCCGAGCAAATTCTGACCCTGGCTCCCTGAGCCTCCAGCCGCACTCCTCGGGCACGGGAGGTGCTCATTCTGCTGAGGGTTTTCCTGCATCCGTCCACAGGCAGGGACACAGCCTGACCACAACACCACAGAGAGCAAGGCCAAGAGCCCAGCCCTTTTATTCAGCATTGCACTTGGTGTCAAGCTGAAGCAGGAGGCAGGAAGGGGATTTTGGGGTGGGTCAGAAAGCCGACGAACGCACATGGAGCACAGGAAGCTGAGTGTGCCTGGGGGAATCGGGCCTTACGAGTGAGGAAGCGGAAGGGGGAGTGAGTCTACAGAAACCCACTTTCCAGATTAAATCTCATCTTTAAACCCTGAGTTCCAGCAACAGTATCTGTTTTAATGCCTACAGGCCTTGCTTTCCTCACCAATCTCAGCCATCAGCCTCCCGTGACTGACAACACCAGGAATGAATCTCTTTTGAAGCTGACAAAACTCACTCTGAACTGATTTTCTCTTGAGCTCTGTTTATCTGAGGCTGACACCGAAGAAAGCTGCTCTGAAGCAATCACAGCTGATAGCAGCGGCTTGTTTACCCCCCAGATCTGCACTGAGGCAGTAACAGCCACCAAGCGTGGCCAAGGCCAGCCTTGGTAAAAGCGATGCCTGCCGGCAGGCAGGCTGCCTCATTTTCTGTTCCCCAGGCCCTTTCCCCTCTGCAGGCCAAGGCAGTGTCGACAAGGTCGTGTCTGCTTTCCAGGGGCACCTGGGGCAGAGGGGGGGACCCCCCTTTGACTCACCACAGAACAGCTGAAAATATTCTGGGCGTCTGCTTACAGCCCCATAAAGATTTTATGCACTGCATTTAGCCTCGTGTCTCTGCATTCATCGTGTTAAATGCTGAACGTTTTACTTTAATGCCACGGTGGCTACGAGCAGGAATACTTAACTCCAATAAATAAGAAGTAATCACATTTTCCCAGTGAATGGCTTGAAAATGGCCACTGGGAGCGTTCGCCTTCTGGAGTCCAAAGCCAGGGGCTATCGCTGGGGGTTTCCAGCAAACCGCAGACCCTGTGGAGCATCTCCAGGAAAAAAAAATGGTATAAATAATAAAGCATATGCATCTTTTAATTGAGGAACTGGTCTGTAGCTTGGGCACAGTATGCTTGTGCCCAAAAGCCAGCATTAAACATTCGAATTTAGGCAATGGAGAGAAAGAGGGCCAGAAGCAGATGGACTAAAACTCTATGCATTTGTGAGTAAAATCTACTGGAAAAGCACATTAGTGCTCCTTGGAAACTAGAGCATTTCACTGAGAACACACACACAGAAGAGGAGCTTCTCAAGTGGGTCCAGATTATCCCAACAGACTCCCAGGTACAGCTTCTGCAGGTCCCTTCCTAGCTTTATCTA